>NC_133452.1:122822505-123441672 GCF_048565385.1 Saimiri boliviensis | reverse complement strand
CGCACAACGAAAACAATCCTGAGCAGAAAAAACAAAGCTGGTAGCAACACATTACCTGACTTCAAACTATACTACAAGGCTAGAGTAATCTAAACAGCATGGTACTGGTACCAAAACAGAGATGTAGACCAATGGAACAGAAACAGAGGCCTCAGGAGGAATGCCACACAGCTAAAACCATCTGATCTTTGACAAACTTGACAAAAACAAGCAATGAGGAAAGGATTCCCTGTTTAATCAACAGTGTTGGGAAAACTGGCCAGCCATATGCAGAAAGCAGAAACTGGATCCCTTCCTTATACCTTAAGCAAAAATTAACTCCAGATGGATTAAAGATTTAATAATAAGACCTAATACCATCAAAACCCTAGAAGAAAACCTAGGAAATACCATTCAGGATATAGTCATGTGCAAGGACTTCATGACTAAAACATCAAAAGCAATGGCAACAAAAGCCAAAATATACAAATGGGATCTAATTAAACTTAATGGCTTCTGCACAGCAAAAGAAACTATTATTACAGTGAACCAGCAACGAACAGAATGGGGAAAAAGTCTGCAATCTACTCATCAGACAAAGGGCTAATATCTAATATCTACAGAGAACTTAAACAAATTTACAAGAAAAAAAAAATCAAAAAGTGGGCAAATGATATGAACAAACACTTCTCAAAAGAAGACATTTATGCAGCCAATAAACAAATGAAAAAAGCTCAACATCACTGGTCATTAGAGAAATGTAAATCAAAACCACACTGTGATACCATCTCACGCCAGTTAGAATGGCAATCATTAAAAACTCAGGAGACAACAGATGCTGGAGAAGATGTGGAGAAACAGGAACACTTCTACACTGTTGGCGGGTGTTTAAATTAGTTCAACCATGTAGAAGAGAGTGTGGTGATTCCTCAAGGATCTAGAACCAGAAATAATTTGATCCAGCAATCCCATTACTGGGTATATATCAAAAGACTTAAAAATTGTTCTATTACAAAGACACATGCACATGTATGTTCACTGCAGCAATGTTTACAACAGCAAAGACCTGGAACCAACACAAATTTCCATCAACAAGAGAATGGATAAAGAAAATGTGGCACATGTACACCATGGAATACTACGCAGCCATAAAAAAGGATGAATTCACGTCCTTTGCACAGACATGGATAAAGCTGAAAACCATCATTTCCAGCAAAATGACTCAAGAACAGAAAACCAACCACCACATTTTGTCACTCATAAATGGGTGTTGAATAATCAGAACACATGAACAAAGGGAGGGTAACATCACACACCAGGGCCTGTCAGGGTCTGAGGGGCTAGGGGAAAGATACCAGGGGGTTGGGCGACAGGGGAAGGATAGTATTATTAGAAATACCTAATGTAGTTGACAGGGTGATGGATGTAGCAAACCACCATGGCAGGTGTATACCTATGTAATAAACCAGCATGTTTTGCACATGTACCCCAGAACTTAAAATATAATTTTAAAAACTTTAAAAAATTGCTCAGATGAGGCCGGGCACAGTGGCTCAAGCCTGTAATCCCAGCACTTTGGGAGGCCGAGGTGGGTGGATCACGAGGTAAAGAGATCGAGACCATCCTGGTCAACATGGTGAAACCCCATCTCTACTAAAAATACAAAAAAATTAGCTGGGCATAGTGGCGCGTGCCTGAAATCCCAGCTACTCAGGAGGCTGAGGCAGGAGAATTGCCTGAACCCAAGAGGCAGAGGTTGCGGTGAGCCGAGATTGCGCCATTGCACTCCAGCCTGGATAACAAGAGCGAAACTCCGTCTCAAAAAAAAAAAAAAAAATTACTCAGATGCTCCCCTAAAATAAACAAAGCACCCTCTATAGTAACCAGCACGGTAGGTGTTCAACAAAAAAATAATAACTTCTATACAAGAATTAAATTAAGACTTAAAGTGTAATATTCATGGTTTCACCATAGCTATTTCAAGCCTACTTTTTAAAGGTTCAGAGGATCAATATCCCCTCAAACTAAGTTCTATGCTTTGTTTCCAAGGACTGAGAAGGCAGAAGACCACAATATGTGTGAGATGTACTCTAGTGCATTCCTTGTAGTTTATCTAGTATGACTTGCAGATATTCAGATGATACAAATGTAAAAATATGTTTTGAAGTTTTGTTTAAAGAGATAAGAATTCTCTAAGTTAGTGAGTAGAAAGACCTTAGCAATTAATGGCTAAATTTATATGTTGAATAATTATATTTCCTATGATTTTTCTTTTTTGTGTTTCTACATTTAGGAAACAAATACAGGAAACTAGAAGTGTGCTGGAAGAAACCAAAGATGATCAAGTCCTGACAAGAAAAGCTAATGAATACTGAATAGATCATTAAGCACCTCAGACTCCAGAAGTCTTCACAAAGATTTGTCAGGTGCTGGACCATAGGCCATGACATGATATAGAAGACAGAATCGGCCGGGCACGGTGGCTCACACCTGTAATCCCAGCACTTTGGGAGGCCGAGGCGGGTGGATCACAAGGTCAAGAGATCGAGACCATCCTGGTCAACATGGTGAAACCCCGTCTCTACTAAAAATACAAAAAATTAGCTGGGAATGGTGGCGCGTGTCTGTAATCCCAGCTACTCAGGAGGCTGAAGCAGGAGAATTGCCTGAACCCAGGAGGCAGAGGTTGCGGTGAGCCGAGATCGCGCCATTGCACTCCAGCCTGGGTAACAAGAACAAAACTCCGTCTCAAAAAAAAAAAAAAAAAAAAAAAAGAGACAGAATCTATAGTTAACTAAAATCAAAGAAGGATCTCAGTTATATGTACTAGTGAATTTCCGTAGTCCAACAAAGAGCAATCTACCAAACCCCATAAAGAGCTGATTGGTCATTCTGAAATGTGTCTTATTTGTGAGACACATTTGAGAATCACCATTCTGTAGCAAAGACATTATTTTTTATGCAATTGAAATAGACCTGATTTTCTTTATAATAACCAACCAATATGCCCTACGGTTCATTACTATTTGGGAAATGAGGTGTGGTCCCTTTTTATATATCAGCATGACGCTAAAGTATTATTAAATGTCATATTCATAATTCTAAGCATTTTATTTTCAAAATTATTATGTGTCCAGATATGTAGAAAGAATATTTTAAGGGCTTTTATTCATTTTTATTCAGATGTATGGAATGGCATAAACAAATCTTATTCATCAGAGGTACATAATCACACTATTACTTATACAACTTTATCAATGCTTGGAATGTGTTTAATTTAGACTATATAATTGTTTCCAGATATTTCTCCCAAACTGCTATAATTAAAGAATTTTACAATAATAACAGATATTCTCCAAGATTAAATAAATAAATATATGAAGAATTTGAAATATTTTTCCCACATTCTCAAAAATCGCCTTCAGTACCCCCAAAACCCTTCTGCCTCTTCTCCCCTGGAAAATACGCATAAGCACATTAAATGTTTGCCTACATTTCAAGGATTTCACAAACCTCTTGAAATACAGCTATGGATATAGGTTCATGTAGTTGAAATCAGAAACCCTTGTTCCTGAGTGGAGATTGTAAACAATCTCAAACCAAGAGACCACTCAACAATTTTTTCATACATCTACTGCATGTAGGAACAGGGTCAAGCCCTGGTGATATCACATGGCAAAGACCCAGTAAGCCAAAAAATAAAGTTCACCTGCAAATTTGCACCTGTACACCATAATTCCTGAAAAGTGGAAAATTTGGGATGCAAACACCAAATATCCATGCAGGTTGCTTGATTTTGCTTTCTTTAAATGCTTTTCAAATACATATTTGTAGAGAAAACTTATACTGCATTTTGAGTATTTCATCAGTTTTTACATTTCTTATTGAATGTAAAACAAGACATGCAGATACTCAGTTTCTTGTAACTAAACCTAATTTGGAAAGATTCAGCACTTTCTGTTGATATGTTAACCCTGGCACGCATTTCTATCAAGACTCCAATCCCTTGTGGATCCTGAAATTCTTGGCAGCAAATATCAGGCAGCTTTACAAATCTGATATCAACTGTTTCCACAAAATAAACACTTTTTTAACAGAACGAATATAAGAATGAAAAATGCAAAGTAGCTTAAGTTTTGTACAAGTAGACAAAAGCATATTAATACAACCCAAGTGAAAAAAAATAAGAAATCCCAAAATTAAGCAACTCTGTTATTAAAAATTGTATTTTAATTTAAAGAGGAAAACTACTCCTGCCAAGAAAACAAAGTCAATTTTTAATTTGTTAAGGATGAATAGAAATGTACATGCAGTATTCTATTACTGGAGGCTGTTGGCAAGAGATTCCAATTAAGTAAGGGTTCTAAGATGAATAGAAGTAATTTATTTTTTAAAAAAATAAAACAGTCTTGGTCCTTGTCTTCTCATTATTAATTTATTTGTACCTTATAGAAGTAACTTTATGATAGGAAGAGTGTGTTAAATTTTGTACAACTTCCTTATATTTTCAGAATGACTCTCTTTGAATTCATTATTCCAGAAGGTTATAAATCTTATATGAAATATTCACACACATTTGTTCTGTTTTAATTTACATGTTTGTTTTGTTTTTTGAAAAAGTTAACATTATACAGATTTACAATAATCAAATAATCAGATGCATCACTACAATCTCGAGACTGCATAGCCTATCCTTGGTTTAAGGTAAATATTTTCCTGAATTTAGAAGAATCTTACAGAGGAAAAAATCTTTCATTAAGAACAATGTCAAAAATCTAATCTAAAGCAAACAAAACATCAGAATATGACAAGTTATAAGATTTAAAGTAAGTCCATGAAACTTTCATCTCCCTTTGAATTACTTTGTTTTCATGCGTGAAATAAAATTATTTATTTCTGCCAACTTCTTTATAATAATTTGTGAAATTAAACTTAGTCAACAGTAGCATACATGACATTTAGCTTTCTTTGTAAGACATATAAAAACCTGTAAGATAAAAGATTCCTGCCAGGCGCGGTGGCTCACGCCTGTAATCCCAGCACTTTGGGAGGCCGAGGCAGGTGGATCACAAGGTCAAGAGATCGAGACCATCCTGGTCAACATGGTGAAACCCCGTCTCTAGTAAAATACAAAAAATTAGCTGGGCACAGTGGCGCATGCCTGTAATCCCAGCTACTTGGGAGGCTGAAGCAGGAGAATCGCTTGAACCCAGGAGGCGGAGGTTGCGGTGAGCCAAGATCGCGCCATTGCACTCCAGCCTGGGTAACAAGAGCGAAACTCCGGCTCAAAAAAAAAAAGATTCCCATTAGAAATCTGTTACTTCTGCTTTGATAAATTCTTTTATTCAGCATATATTTATTGAGTACTCTTATATACCATTTATTGTGCTAGAAGCAAATTATAATCCTCACAACAAGGTAACGAGGTAGTCATCTCCTTTAAAATATACACTAAACTATCTGAAATATAGGAGACACACATTTCATATTTATCAGATGAATGAACAAATGGACAAATAGTTCTCTTAAAGAATATTAGGTTGACCTCAAAACAGTACATTTTAGAACTGTGATTTAAATATAGTTTTAATGGGCTCCAGAGGCTATATCATTCATTTAAGAGGTAAGAGGAGGAGACGAATATGTAGATATATTAATATATTACATATAGTTATGCATGCATGCACATTCACCAAAGAGATTTCGCTTTATAGGATCTGGGGCTTCAATTTTCACACTCCCATCATGATCTGTAAGACTGATAAAATCCTGCTCAGTTAGCCTCTCAATCATCAATGAAGAAGAAAAGGCAATAAATGTCAAACTCATCTTTTTGTTTTTCTCTCCTCTTGAGATCTTAATTCCTTCAATCTTAACTGACTGGGTAGTCTTCCAATACATTCAAATTAATATTTTCTGTTTTATTCAGTTTTCTAATTTTTCTCAAACTAGGTCATAAATACCAGGGTCGGAAATCAGGGCTGGACTTTTAACAGTAAAATAGATTACAATACTAAATTCAAAACTACAAATTTAAATAATAAATTTTTTGATTGATCTTTCTCTATTTGTAAAATTACTAAAGTCTTAAAACTTTGGCAAAAGTATTTTGATCAGTGTGTCCCAAAGTGTGATCTGCAGAGTTCCTGCATGAAACCACTGAAATACTTATTAAACACAGTTTCTGAGCCCCATTCTAGAATACTGGGGATGTGATGGAGAATTTCTCATTTTAAATCACTCCCTGGCCTATTCTAATATTCAATGAAGTTTAAGACTTACCACAGATCCTGTTAATTGCAAAGGGACAGTTTGACTACAGAAGATATATTTGCTTATCATTTGGTGAAAAAAACTGGAATTTTAAAATATATGGTTTTTGCATAAATTTTGTATAATCAGATATGTTAAACATTGTAATACTGGGCTAAGTAAAAATCCAAATTTGGGGACTTTGTTATACATAGCCGTTTTATCAAATGCTTTTCTGACATCTACTGAAATAATTATATGAATTTTGTCCTTCACTCTGTTAGTCTGATTTAGCACATTGATTTGCGAATGTTGAACCATTCTTGCAACCCTAGTAGAAACCTCCCTTTATCATGAGCAATAATCTTTTGAATGTGTTGTTGAAATCAGTTTGCTAGATTTTGTTGAGAATTTTTGTGTCTATGTTTATCAGAGATAATGTCATGTAGTTTTCAATTTTTGTTGTGTCTTTAGTATTGGTATCAAGGTAATACTGACCTTGTAACCTGAGTCTGAAAATATTCTCTATTCCTTAATTTTTTGAAATAATACCTTGAGTAGGATTGGTATTTGGTTCTTTAAATGTTTAGTAGAATTCATGGGAAAATCATCAGGTCCTGGGCTTTTGTTTGATGAGAGATTTTTTATTACTGCTTCTATCTTCTTACTTGTCATCGGTCTGCTTAGGTTTTAGATTTTTTTATGGTTCAATCTTCGTAAGTTGTGTGTATCTAGGAACTTACCCGTCTCTTCTAGGTTTCCCAATTTATTAGCACATACTTGCTCATAATAATCTCCAATGATCCTTTGAATTTCTTTTGTCAGTCGTAATGTCTCCTTTTTCATGTTTTTTTTTTTTTTTTTAGCTAGTCTGGCTAAAGGTTTGTCTGTTTTACCATTTCAAAAAACCAACCTTTTGTTTTATAGATATTTTATATTTCTTTTCAATCTCAAGTGTATTTATTTCTGCTCTGATTTTTTAAATTTCTTTTCTACTACTAATTTTGTGGTTTCTTTGCTCTTGCTTTTCTGTTCATTAAGATGCATCATTAGGTCATTTACAGTTTTTTAATTTGTTTCCATTTTTATGGATACATATAGGTGTATATATTTATGAGGTATGTGAAATATTTTGATACAGGCATACTAAATGAAATGATCACATCAGGGTAAATGGGGTATCCATCATGTCAAGCATCCACATCATAAATATACATCTTTTTTCCTTACTATACACTATTTACATTAATTAATTTCATATGCATTATAATCTAAATGTAAAAGATGATACAATAAAGCCTTGGGAAGATATTATAGTTTTTTAAAGATGCTGCAACAATACATCCCAACCTACATATACTCCCATAATCAAAGGAGAGAAAATCCAAATGGATATTACGATCTAAAATGATCATCCTTCCCACATTTTGTTAAGTGGCATGGAAAGGGCTTCATTAAGGAAGCAACCCTGTAAGATTTTCCTTTTAGTGTAAGACATTAACAGGAAGAGAATAACAAAAAAAAAAAAAAAAATACACTGATGGAAACATGCAATGTTTATTTAGGGAATGGTAAGCAGGCCTGCCTCACTGCAGCAGAGTAAAGTTAGAATCAATAAAACAGTATTTTGGAAAATGGATTAGAGCATAAAGAGACTAGAACTATTTATTCATAATCCAGATCAAGAACACTGCAGAAGAATATGGCAATGCAATGGAGGCCTAGAATCAGATCTAGAGACATCAGAGAAGGAGAATTACAGAAATTGGTCACTAGTTAGTCACAGGCATGGATGATAAAGAATTAAAGATGAGGCCATGGTTTTAAACTTCAGTGATCAGTGAAATTGTAGTATCATTAACAAAAATAAGAAACTCCAAATTTTAAAGGTCAAAGAGAATTTAAACATCCCTTATTTGAGAACTTTCTTTTCATCTGTGTGTTGTTATGTGGTCCTGCAAGAGCTTAAGATACAGGGATTGAAGAGAGAGTATTCAAATTTTAATCCGGTCTCTGCCATTTGGTAGCTGTGTCACCTTGGGCAAACTATATAAACTCTCTTGTTTCCACTCCATCATCTATAAAAATTACTAATAACCTTCCTTACTTGAGAGGGCTATAAAGTACACTGCCTAACACACCATTGTCAAGTGCTCAATAAGTATTAGCTAGCATTATTACTATTTTAGCAAAAATTTATAATATAGTGATTAACAGATATTTGAGATACACATTCCACAGACATAGACTACAAGGTAACACTATACTGCCCCTCAAAGTAAGTATTCCACCTTTCAAAGAGACTACAATCCAAACAATTAAAACCATGGCAACTTTCAGTTGAGAAATTACAGCCACACAGACAAATCAGTCAAACGTTAAAAATGGCATATGGAGAATCAAGAGTTGAATCTAGGTATATTTTAAATAAGTAGAAGACACACAAAGGGTAAAAGAAAGCAATTTCACAGGTATAAGGAATAAATATTCTTTCATCTCAATAAATTCATGTATCAACCCTTTAAATCTTGCTGTTGGAAGCTGCTCCCAATTAAATACATCTGTTGTTTTCCAGATTTTCAAGATTAACTCTTCTATCTGAACCCTACATAACTCTTACACTTTATGCTGGTGGTCTGCATCATACTATACACTAAAGTGCTTTTCCATCAGTTTACTGTTCTCCAAGAATATCAGCAATTTTTGTAATTTAATATCATATTAGCAGTGCTACTGAAGGAGACGCAATGTAGAGATTGACGTTCTATATTATCAAGGATTTTGTATTATTAAAAATGAATCCATTGATCTTTTCATTTTTGTTCATAATCAATGCCTTGGGGAATGGTCACATTTTCAAAGGCTATGGGATAGATAAACCTCTTTTATGGTAAATGTGCCACACATCTTAACAAATCCCATGGCTGTGTGCTTTGTACTGATTCATCAGACTATGGAGATACAGACAACTCACTTGTAATTTAGTACCAACAAAATTCTTCCACTCTTTGGAAAACTTTGTTCTCTCCTGATTTGTACATTTTTCATTAGCTTTGAAAATACCTATTTCTTTGTGTTCACCAACATGAACATCTGGAATATTGCATGAGTGATGCATTTAGTTTCTTGTAAAAAATTTTTTTCAGATTTATGAAAATTATAACTATATACTTATGAAAGCATAAGTAAAAGCGTAATGTTCAGTATAACCAACCAGATGGACATGACTAACAATGTGGGACTTTGGAAGTGACTACTAATGGGCAGATTCTTTTGAAAAAATAAAAATAAAACTGAATTTCCGCTTCATTAACTAAAAAGTGGCTGATCTGAAATCACTTGTCATCAATTTCTACAACTCAATATTGAACTAAGCAAGAAAAAATATTAGAAATTTAAGATGTTTGCTGTTCTTTGAATTAGAACCATATAAGCCTCTACTTGAAGTCTGGGAATTTGGTTTAAAAAAATTAGATAGGTACACAAAATGGATAATTCAGAATAAAACAATTTTTGCTTTTTCCTCAATATTTCCACACCCATTACTCTTAGCTTCCATTTCCTCCCCTCAAACTCTCCTGATTTGGAATCAGAAAAACTAACTGGACAATAAAATATGATTGTCAAAGATTTATGCATCTCTCTAGGCACTTACTGTGTTAAAGGCAGAATAGTCTTGGACATAGGAATATTTTATCAAAAGAATTTCTTCATTTTAGTTTGAGTTTATAGAGAACATAAATTTTTCCATAGATTAGATGAATATATCCAAGTTGCATAAAAATAAATTCAAATGGACTACAAAATATTATCTGTAATTCATCAATGTTATAGGTTAAAAAATGAAAAAGTTAAAATTTTATAAAACCACAGGTTGGCTATTATCACTAAAATAAGCACTTTATTTGTGGGTTATACAGTCACCTTGTGAACTGTAAATGAGGCACTGGCCTGAAAACTGAAAGGTCCTACGAATGTGTGTTATCTTGCTGAACATAATGATGTTTAAACTAGTTTCCACTGAATTTTAATCTGCTCCTAGCAATAAAGATTCTTTTTCTGTAGAGAAGAAGCATCCATTTACACGGTGCTAAACTGGAGAGAGGGGAAGAGGTCAGTAGCCCATCATGTTTTAGAATGCCTAGGCATATGGGTAACGTAATGGAGCTGTCAACACACATTGCTTAAGGAACATAGTGTGTGTTTATTTTCATGCCTTGTATGAAGTAAAAATTCCTCTACTCTTATAAGATATAAATTTCCCAGTGATTTTATAAATTCAATCATGAGATGATAGACTGAGCTCATTATAATGCAATGTCTATAAATATTTTTTAAATGTCTGTTTTGTAAGAGGATGAACTACACAAAGAAGAAATAGCAATAATGAACTTTAGTATATATAAAAATATTGTTAGTTAATACATAATAAACACAAATACTGCTATTCTAGGTATTTAGTATCTGAAATGTACATATCTTTATGTCAGGGCTTCTGTAACTGACATAAAGATACATTACATCAGTTAACTGGTTAACTGGTTTCATTTACCTTAATTGTTTCTGTAATGTAACTGCCTCTTGATTAAGGTTAAAGTTTGCTCTTGACTATCAAATGCTCTTAGACTGGTTAATTGAGCCTATATTTAGAGTATAGATAAATGTAGTTTATTTCCCTCTAATGCTTATGGTGACTTGGGCAATCTAAAGGGCCTTAGGATCTGACTGCAAATCCCTAGAGTATACTAACTGGTGTAAAGTAGTTTTAAATGTCTACCAACCTGATCTCCAGGAGAGGAATGGAGGCAGAGAAGCTGAGTGGTAGCATTTGCTTATTTCTGTGGTATAAATACTCCCAACAAGGACAATTTTAAGCTGCTAACATTATGTCATGGAACCCAGAATTGAGAAAGAATATCATGCCAATGTGAGCTAATCCTGGCACCCCACTGATCTCTTAATTTTGTAATGTCAATGCTTGACAGAAATGAAATGCAGTTGATCTTTTCAGGAGAGGAAACTGAAAGCAGGATCTCATCTATTCTCTAACAGAAACATTACAAAGTTAGCCAGGCACAGTGGCTCATGTCTGTAATCCCAGCACTTTGGGAGCCTGAGGCTGGTGAATCATTTGAGGTCAGGAGTTTGAGACCAGCCTAGCCAACTTGGTGAAACACTTTCTCTACTAAAAATATAAAAATTAGCCAGGCGTGGTGGTGCACACCTGTAATTTCAGCTACTCCAGAAACTGAGGCAGGAGAACTGCTTGAACCCAAGAGGTGGAGATTACAGTCCACTGTACTCACCACTGTACTCCAGCCTGGGTGACAAAGTGAGACTGTATCTCAAAAAAAAGTAAGAAATATTACAAAGTTGTTAATATGTTTCATCTCCCAAGACATAGAGTAAGAGATATGAGAAATTCTGTAGAACCCTTCATTCATCTCTTTCTTCCCTTATTACCATATAGTATCATATTCTAGGAATGCTGGTGACATTTTATGAAGCTCATCTTCCTCCAGATGAAGAAAATGTTTCCATTTGACCAATGGTGATAGACCTCCCCTCACCACCATCATCAGCATACAGTGTTGAATTTTCCAAAGGTTTTCTCACATAGGAGTTACTCTTGGCCTTGTGAAAATCAAGGAAAAACAGGCTGGGCGTCGTGGCTCACGCCTGTAATCCAAGCTCTCTGGAGGCCAAGGAGGGCAGGATCACCTGAGGTTGGGAGTTCAAGACCAGCCTGACCAACATAGTGAAACCCTGTCTTTAATTTTAAAAAATTTTCAAAATTTAAAAAAAAAGAAAATCAAGGAAAAGCATTGGTAAAACCAGGTAATTTACCCAAAGCTTCAAAACCAGATCTATCTGACTGAAAATCTAGAACTTTTGACCCTTATATAGTTAAGAAAGCTTCACTGGGGTCTATACTGGCCACACTGTTGACCTAGAATTTGACCTAGAATTTAACTGTGGCTTAAAATTGATTTAAGTGTTACTAGATATTAATTATTTATGCTTTCTAATAAAGCATGAAGACTGTCAGCCTTTTATATAAATAATTGTATAGATATTACTTTTCCCCAAAACGATTTATTGTCACCAAGTGTTTTTTTCTCCCAAAATTATTCAATTTGCTAAAAAGAATGCCTCTACAAATAAAACAATTATGGCAGTAAATACCTTGTGCTTGCATAGATATTAGTAACATCCATACCAAAAGCGTGATTATCTAAGGCAATTATTTAATAGTATTTCTATCTTTATCTTTTATAAGAAAACTTGAGTAGAAAACAGTGTGGCGATTCCTCAAGGATCTAGAAATAGAGATACCATTTGACCTAGCAATCCCATTACTGGGTATATACCCAAAGGATTATAAATTGTTCTGTTATAATGACACATGCACATGTATGTTTACTGCAGCACTGTTCACAATAGCAGAGACTTGGAACCAACCCAAATGCCCATCAATGATAGACTGGATAAAGAAAATGTGGCACATAAACCATGGATACTATGGATACTATGCAGCCATAAAAAACGAGTTCAAGTCCTTTGCAGGATGAATCTGGAAACCACCATTCTCAGCAAACTAACACAAGAACAGAAAACCAAACACCGCATGTTCTCACTCATAAGTGGGTGATAAACTGAATACATCACACACCAGGGCCTGTTTCGGGGGTGGGGAGGCTAGGGAGAGATAGCAGAGGGTGGGGGAATTGGGGAGGGATAACATCAGGAGAAATATCTAATGTAGATGACAGGGGGATGGGTGTAGCAAACCATCATGGCATGTGTATACCTATATAACAATCCTGCATGATCTGCACATATACCCCATAACTTAAAGTATAATAAAAAATAAAATAAAGTAAAGTAATATATCAGAAAAGTAGTAAGTGATTCAACAAATGAGAGAGACAATTTCTAGTGGATATGCTAGAGCCAGATTAAGAATCTCTTTTCTAAGAAACTGACAATAATAAGGATGATTCTGAGGTATGACAGAATCTTGAATTATCAAATAAGATTCTTACAATAAGAAATTGCCAAGGCAGGTATATAATATTAAAACTTTTAGAAGTATTTTCAGCTCCACATATTGAAGTAAAATTTTTTTCTGGTTAACTATATGACAATCAGTAAATACTATCAACTAAAAATGTCCTGTCCTTAAGAGAACTGAAGTTTACGCTTTTACAGTATATCATTTGAAACAGACGTAACAAATATGTGGCATGCCTACAAGTGCTCTCGTGTCCTACCTCTATTGCAGGCATCACTAATCAGTCAATTTCCTGCTGAACCTAGATGTAGTCTCAGAAAACAGTTTTTTCAGAAAGTGCCAGAGAGCTTCAGCCATTGATGAAAACTTATTTGCTATTCCTGGTCTGGATTGTCATAATTCAATATTAACAGTTTATGAAATATCCAGTCAGTTTCTAATCATTAAAGTATATTTCTCTGAACATAAAAGAAGGAAAAATTATATTACTAATCAGGAAATCTCTAAGCACTTTAGTTTTTAAACAATAAAGTACATTAGTATATAACAGTATTTAATGCACACAGAAGTTATTATTAAAATCCAACAAGTATCAGGATATGTAAAATTTAAAAACTCTAAAAATAGCACAGAAAGAAAAACTTGTTAATAGTGCTAGTAAAAAATAGAGGTAATATATGTTAGAAGAAGTGAGAGTTAAAAACTTGGGATATCTTTGGGTAAAACACATTATGTTAAGAAAATAAACATTTTACATTTAGAAATGTATTTTTTCTATATGTAAAGGTTATTTTCTTATTAAATATGTGCATATTCCTTTTTATCATATACTGGCAAAAATGTGACTTTATATTTTAACTTGTAAGTTATCAATTCTCAATAAATTAATTTTTCAAAATATTTTTCACCCATACAAAAAAGGAATTGCAATTCGAAGCTATATTATTATTTTAATGTTCTCTATTATATTAAAAGGCTTAAATGACTTCCCCAATTTTAATAATCATCACTTAAATGTCATCAGAATTTTTTGAACGAACTGTCTTTGGTTTTTGAAATTTATAGATAATCTCCGTTAGGTAGAATATTACATGGAATGCCCCCTCAATTAAGAGTCAGAAGAGCTAGATTCTAAACAAAGCTCTCCCATAAATTATTTGTATCAACAAGGAGAAGCTAGTCCTCTGTAAAATGTGTGGGTTGGGCTAGAAAATCCCTAAGATCCTTTCAAGTTCCAAAATGCTATTTTATTATGCTTAATTTATCTAAAAATTTTCAGTATTTTATAACCATCAAAAAAAATGACATTTTATTTCATAGTGTCCGTATGGACCTAGTTGTTTTGGGTTTTTTTTAAAAAAGAGGTATTTTTAAGTGGTGATATGTAAACAAAATTTTTTAATTATTTCATGTTTCTTTAATCTTTTTTAATTATTAAGGATCATAATATAGTATTTTTGGACCTAAAAGTCAACAATACACTTTAGGAACAGCATGTGTGAGTCTGCTGAAATCATTAGCAAAATTATTTGCATGTTTGTTCACATAGTGTTCACTAAGTTATTAATAGGGCCCATGACCCAGAAACAGTCTAAATGCTGTCTGGGTCAGACTGTCATGCTTTGAGGGCATAGTAACAAATCTGTAGATAGTCCTGACTTCAAGAATATACATGTCAGTAGATTTAGATTCAGAACCCCTGCAGTTAGCAGGAAAATGCCCCAGAACACATGAACATCATCTGTCTAATAGAATAATTAGCTATTCTAATTGTAGTATTAGCTATTCTAATAGTAATATTCATTACTATTAGTGATCCACATGAATGGAAAAATGGAGCTTCCTGTTGATCAAGAGGCATTTAAAAAAAAAGAAAAATCACCTGGTTTGGAATACAGAAGGTAAGGATTTCAATGTTTACCTTACTGCTTGCTTGTGTGATCATAGGCAAATTAATCTTTCTGAGTCTCAGTTATGTCTCTTGTAAAATGTAACAATACAAATTTTAACACCTGCTATTAATTTTTATCTCCCAAACATTTCTCAAATTATACTCTACCTACCCACGCCCACCCACTGTTTGGTCACTATCAATTTCTTGACTCACTGCAGACCTTTCATTGGTCTCCCTGCTTCTACTGTGGCCTATGGCTTCTCTCTAACCATTAGTGTGCTGGCAAAACAGTTTACACAGGGAACGTTAATAAAATGAAATTAAAATTAAAACCCTCATTTTGAGCATTTGTATAGTTTCAGCAATATAAATACTACTGCTATGGCTACCAATGTTATGTCACTGAACGTAGAGTTAAGAAAATATCCACTCAATTGGCTCTAGAGACAGATTCCTCATGCTACCAACCAGGAAAAGCACCTTATCTCTCTCCTCCTGCAATAATAAGCTTAGTATCAAGAGACATAACTATGCATAAAACTATATCACCCCTTCAGATTCTTGAGACAGAAGAAACCTCACCAACAGAAGACAGAAAAACCAGCATGAGAAATATTAGATTCTTACTTAATGTAATCTTCAACAGAACAAAAATGCAATTACTTAGAAAATCCTCTTGCCTGATTTCAGTCAATTGCAAGTTATGAATATTTTATCTCAGTTGCCTATTTTTAAAAAGAATAAATCAATTAATTGATTGAGGCCCAATACAATGCTTTGTAATATTATTATAAGAAATTAGAAAAATAAAATGCATTACAATGTTTAACAAAATATCTAGTACATAGAAAGAAATCAATAAATTATTTTAGTGATTACAATTTTCTTATAATCTCTGGAAAGTTTTCCACAAACCAAAATGAAACAGACAAGTGGAAAGTGCAGGTGGGGTGACAAAAAAAAAAAAAAAAAAGGATGCTCATAACATGTTTTGGCTTTGCTTCATTAAATAGGGCCTAACTTTTTCAACAAAGATAGAATAAACTAACCTTTTTACACAATATCTACGTCCTGACTTAGCAAAACAGGTCCTTTATAAACCTGAAAATAGAAAAATGCACCTCTCTAAATTCTAGATGCCAATTTGTGAGTCAAAGTCTATCTTTCTCATACTATGCCTTCACTCTTCTTTTCTGTCTCTACCTCTTACACAGAAAGAGAGAGCTTTATATATCTAAGCATGAACTTAAAACCCTAGAAAATCAGGCCGGGTGTGGTTGCTCCTTCCTGTAATGCCAACATTTTGGGAGGCCAAGCTGAGCAGATCACTTGAGGTCAGGATTTCAAGACCAGTCTGGCCAAAATGGTGAAACCCCATCTCTAGTAAACATAAAAGAAAAAATTAGTCGAGTGTGGTGGCGGGTGCCTATAATCCCAGCTACTCAGGAGGCTAAGGCAGGACAATCGCTTGGACCCAGGAGGTGGAGGTTGCAGTGAGCTTAAACCAAGCCACTGCACTCCAGCCTGGGTGATAGATTGAGACTAGGTCTCAAAAAAAAAAAAAAAAAAAAAACCACCCTAGAAAAACAATAGGAGTATTTATTAAAGAAGAAGGTTAGGGAGCAAGAGAAAAGAGCATGTTCCATTCTTAGTCATCAAACAGCCCTGTTCTAACAGCCCCCAGACTTCTATTCTACATACTAACTTCACAACATATTTTTTAATGTTTTATTTCTTCAATTACAATGGAACAAAAATGCAATGTTAATGTAAGGAACAAAATTTTTTATCTTTGTCCTTTAATATTACATTTTTAATAAACTTTAATATATTAATAATTTTTTAAATATTTTAAAAGTTATTTTTATCTTTGTCCTTTAATATTAGGAATTTGATGCATGTGCTGGATTTCTCCATGTATTTCATGATGTAAACTCTGATACTTCTGTGGTCTGCATCAATGAGCTCCTTTGTACTTCAGCTTTTGGGTGGGTTTGGTCAGGGAAACATGAAGGAGAGTTTGGAAAGCATGAGGAAAGATATATTTCTCTGTCTGGCTCCCTCCTGACTCTCCATGTGCTTATATTCAAAAGTTAACAGTTCCTGTCCAGCGGCCTTCTCTGTAGCTGTATATAAACTATCCGGTAAGAAAAGATGGCCACTGAAATGGAGAATTAATAAGAGTAAATGAAGGAATGATATATAAGGAGACACACAAGTTTAAAGGAAACCAGCAAAGAAATGACGAAGCACCCTAAAGATATCACTAATGGGGAACCTTTACTCACCTTGGCCTAGAAGCACAGAGAAAGAGAGAGAGAGAGACAGAGAAAGAGAGAGAGAGAGAGACAGAGAGAGAGAGAGAGCAGTTATATGTACATATCCCTAGAGGTAGCTGTAGCTCTGAGTGTAGGACAGGGCCAAATAAAAGCACTGCCAACCTGAAGCCAGATAATTGCAGTGCTAATGAAATAAATGCCTCAATCTCACACTTAGTCTCTCACCATGTAATTCTTATATAATACGATATATAAGAATATCATATTATAATGACATTATATAAGAAATGACAGGTATTCTCTAACAACAGAGATGTGGCCACAGTATATTGTTAAATAAGCCCTTCAAAAGAGTGACAGTGTTGGGTACAGGAATTTGAGGAATATTGTTGAAGTTTTTAATATTGTCCTTCCTTTCCCTTTTTCTTTGTTTTGCCAAAGTCTACAAAGTACAAAGAAATCAAAGACCAATTATAGACAGTAATTTTTTTAATTTCCTAAGAAAATAGGCAGAAGCAGTGGCCCATGCCTGTAATACCAGCACTGTGAAAAGCCGAGGCAGGCAGATCGCTTGAGTCTAGGAGTTTGAAACCAGCTTGGACAATGTGGTGCAACCTCATCTCTACAAAAAAGACCAAAATTAGATGGGCATTGTGGTGCATGCCTGTTGTCCCAGCTAGTCAAGATGCTGAGGCAGGAGGTTCAGTTGAGCCCAGGAGGTTGAGGCTGTAGTAAGCCATGATTGTACCACTGTATGCCAGCCTGGGTGACAGAATGAGACTCTGTTTCAAAAAAAAAAAAAAGAACAAAACATAAAGAACAACAACTTCGTAACCTTAGGCAGAAGAAGAAAATGCAGAAATCTTATCTTTAAATGTTGACAAATGTGACTATATTAAAATTTAAAATTAGATACAAAATATACATAGGGTGTTAAAAGACAAGTCACAATCTCGGAGAAAACACTGGTAATGTATGTTATTGATAAGGTAACTAAAATATATATAAAACTCCTACGATCAAACAAATAATGTAATATAAAATGAGATGCCATTCATAGTAACAACTAAAATTATAAATGTCTAAAAATCAGGAAAAATGAAAAAAGGTGAAACTTTTCCATTTAGCACAGTGGTTAAAGTATACACTCTGCACACAGAGGGTCTGAGTTTGAATCCCAGTCATATCAATTATTAACTGAGTAACTTTGGTCAAACTATTTACTTTTACTATACCTTTACCTGTTCATCTGAAACAATATCACATAATAAAAGCATTTGAGTGGTAAAGTTTTTGTTATGAGGAAGGGAAATAATAATTTATGTTAAAATGCTTAGAAAAATCCCTGGTTCATAGAGCCATATAAATGCTAGTTTTTAACATTTTTATTATTATTATGAACGAACATTCTTTTGGAGAACTCAAAAATTATTCTAAAAGGTATATGAAAGACTAAAAGTCCACTCATTCCTCAGCCAAATAAAGAAAAAAAAGAGTGAGAATTTCTCTCCTAAGTGTAAAACATACCATAAAGCAATCATAATCAAAATATTATAGTGCAGAAAAAAATCAACATGAACCGATGAAAAAGTTGATATGTTATTTTTCAAAGACATATGGAAATGAATCACTTAGGAGCAAAAGGAATGACACAGGCATCAGTGTTCATGTGACCAAATGATACAGTAAGTTTTCCAAAACCTTTAATCAGAGAATTCTTGTGTGAGAGTGTAGGGTTTCATCATGATCCCTAGTCTTTAGAGAATGTTTTAGGGCCCCTGACCTGGATGCAACTGTCAAGAGATTAAACTCTAGCTGTGCTCCCAAGCTTGTGCTGAAACATGCCATCCCAGAGGAATACCGATATGCTTTTTCACACATATTGGGGCACTAAATCATCTGTCTTCATTTATATAATTTATGTAGACCAATATTTCTAAAATGAAGACAATTCTCCTGCCTGGTTGTATCTTACATAAAAAGAGGGATTCGTAGTTCTAAACAAAAGGTCATATTCTATAACCAAGTGCAAATCTGTAACAATTGTAGAAGAAATAACTCATACATTGTTCGGCCAATAGGTTGAACTACCATGCTAGCTATCACTAAACATTCCTTCTCTACCACAAAAAAGGCAAAGTAAAAATTCTCCTTTGTGGTACCCTCAGTTTTTAGCTATATTATAATGGAAAAGTAGTTTGCCAAAATTTATTGATGTCTCTGACATTAGATCATAAACATAGCAATCCAAAGGGATCTGCTGCTAAATTTACTTTATATATGTCCTAAGCTATAACTCATAAACACTGCTGATGGAACCATGGCTGTTTTTGCTTGCCTACAAGTAAAGGGCTCAGGTTTACTGTGCTTATGAAAAGTGTCACCAGTAGAGCATAGATGGCTACAACACAGGGGCAGAGGTGAGCTCATGCACTCAGGGGATAGTGGTGAACATTTTCTCCAGTTATTTATTCTCTCTGCCAAATGGCATGAAGAGATACAAGATGTCCAAGAAAATCAATGTATGGAAACATGTTCCTGACAAGTCTCTGTTGGCTAGACAAATTGCCTTACCTTCTTTGTGGGAAATAATGAAGAGTGATAAACCAAACAAGTTTCCCCAAATACAGAGAATATCCCTGTTCATTAGCACTAAGTGGATAGGTATCTGCATTTATTATGCAATCCCAGAAAAACAAAATCTTGAGGAGCAAGAGTTTTCTTAAGACAAGCAGTGGTAGAAAGGACAATCTTGAAGTGTGTGTCTGAATAAAATCAACCACCATAGATCCCTGCCTGATGTGCTTAAAAGTAAATTAACTCACAGATTAAAGATCTAAAGAAAGTAGAGAAAAAGTGGTATAACATCACTTTTTCTCTTGGTGCAAATCAAATATCCTATGATCCTCCACATTATGGAACCTCACATCTAGTTAGGTATGCATCATATGATCATCTCTGGCTAACCAAATGTCAATAGAAATAGCGTATGTCATTTCTAGGCCAAGGCAGTAAAGGATCTACATCCTTCCTCTACTAATCTCTTCCTTTTTTGTAGTAGTTTGCAAGCCCTGTGCTCCAGATGGCACACTTACAAGATTGAGAACTGCCTCACCCACATCAGATCTTGTTTGAACAAAATGTAAACTTTTTCTGTACTAATTTTGTAAAATACTGAAGTTTATTTGCTTCTGCAGCATGATATGGTCTCCCCTTACTAATACAATGGGTACATAGCCTTATAACCTGTCCATGGAAAAGAACTTTGTAACTATAAACATGAAGACAGAAGCTATTAAAAGAGAGGTTTGATTACATAAAATCTGTTACTTTTGTATGTCAAAAGTACTGAGAACAAAATTAAAAGATAAAACTGAGAAAAATATTTCATCCTCTCTCTCTTTATACACATATGTGTATATATATACACATACATATATACTCATTACACATGTGTGTGTATATATCTCTAATATGTGAAGAATTCTTAAAGATCAATAAAAATTACAAATACATGCAATGAAAATTAATACATGTACCAGAGATTGCATCTTGTTGCTAATAACAGAAATAATAACCAAAATTAAGCAAATTACAATTTTATCCTTTATGTAATAACAGAAATAATAACCAAAATTAAGCAAATTACAATTTTATCCTTTATGTAAAAGAAATCTGGAGATAAGAGATCTAGGACGGTTAAGGCATTTGGGTATTGATATGGCTTGCCTTTGTGTCCCACTTAAATTGCATGTTGAATTGTAATTTCATGTTGGAGGTGAGGCCCCATGGGAGGTGACAGGGTCATGGGGTGGTTTCTAATGGTTTAGCACCATCCCCCCAGTTTTGACTTATGATAGAGTTCTCACAAGATCTGGTTGTTTATAAAAGTGGATAGCACCTCCATGTCTGTCTGTCTGTCTGTCTGTCTCTGTCTCTCTCTCTCTCTCTCTCCTGCCAGCCATGTGAAAACTGTGCCTGCTTCCCTTTCCTTTACTGCCATGATTGTAAGTTTCCTGAGGCCTCTCCAGAAGCAGAAGTCTGTGCAGCCCAGAGAACCATTAGCCAATTCAACCTATTTTCTTCATAAATTACCCAGGCTCAGTATGTCTTTATAGCCATGTGATAAATGGCATACAAGTATTATCATGGACCCAAGCTCACTCTTTCTGTTTTTCAGTTCTTAGTATGTGGCTTTCATTCACAAGGTCAATGTTGATTCAATTTAGCTACTAAAGCTTAAACCATCTTGTCTACATTTCAAGTAACTCTACCAAGAATTTTCCAAACCTTACATGTACACCTCATTGGCCACCTCTACATTCAGGGCTGCTGGAAAATCCCCAATGTTAAGTTAGTAATGACGTAAAGTATAGACACGGTAAAGTTCCCTCTTTGTCCAACCAAGCACTCATGCCCTCTTTTCCTATAAGAAGAACACACACTTTCTCCTTCCCTAAACAAGTAGCCCCAATGTCATATTCAGTTGCAGCATCCATATCAATATCCAGAACCTCTAGTCAACATGCAGTTTCTTCCACTGGGTCCTACGGGGTTGTTTTAATGGTCAGGAAACCTATAGACTAAAACACATGTTACCTATACTCAACACTGACAAACAATGAAAAATAAGATACCCTGAAGGACACACACACACACACACACACACACACACACACACACACACTCTCTTAACAGAAAGAGTGAGAGTAGAGAAACATGGTAATCGTTGATCCTGCTGGGCAGGAGAAAGAAAAGGTCCCAGTCCTGACACAGAGTGAGTGCCTAATTAGCCAGTGGGAAACTCCTGGTAATTCCTCTAAGAGAGTCTCCTTGGTTCATTGTTCTCCATGGCCTCTGGTTCATAGAGGACAGAGGTAGGCTCCTGGGAGGACTTTCTTTCCGGTGCTTAAATAACTTCTAGCCCATGTTGATACTGATTGCACAAACTACAAATTGTTTAGATACTGGCTGTTGCAAGAAAAATTCTTAGGACAGTTCTCTAAATATATATTAGGCTTCTTATCTCTTCGTTTCTAGTTGGTTCCATGTGTTTGGACATAGTTTTTATATTTGAAGACTCTGACTTTTAATTTTCAAACTCTGTGCTTTGCTTCAGTGGGAACACATTATCATTCAATTCTTAATTTTAAGGCAGGTTTGTGGTAGGCTTGCAGCAATTCAGACTGCCAAAAGTAAAGGAGGAGATAGATGAAAAGTTTAGACAAATGATAAATAGTGCTACAGCTAGGTAGTAGGTTCATGGAAGTTTTTTAAATTATCACCCCTACTAATGTGTGTATTTGACATTTTCCATGATAAAAGATTTATTTTTATTTCTTAAATCCATTTTATATATATACATACACACATATATATACACAAATATATACATATAAACATATATACACATATATATACAAATATATGAGGTTTTTTAAACAAAACAAGAAGAAAGAAGATATTCACTCCTTCTTCTAAAAAAATAAGATAGGCTCAGGACCTACACAAGACCAACTGAATAAAAATCTCTGGGTGAGCATTTTTTCCGTTCCTTTGTGTTTTGTTTTGTTTTGTTTTTTGTGTTTTTTTTTTTTTTTGGTGGAGTCTCATTCTGTCACCAGACCGGAGTGTACTGGCATAATCTCAGCTCACTGCAGTCTCCACCTCCCAGGTTCAAGCAAGTCTCCTGCCTCAACCTCCCAAGTGGCTGGGACTACAGGCATATGCCAACATGCCCAGCTAATTTTTTGTATATTAGTAGAGATGGGGTTTTATCATATTGGCCAGGATAGTCTCAGTCTCCTGACCTTGTGATCCATCCACCTCGACCTCCCAAAGTGCTGGGATTACCGGCGTGAGCCACCACGCCTAGCCTGGGTAAGCTTTTTAGTAAGTGTCTCTGGTGACTCTTCTGTACCCTAAACTGTAAACGGTATCCCTTAACCTTTTTAATACTACATTAAAAAGGTAACACTACATTAAAAAGGTAAACGGATACCATTTACAGTTTTATTCCTTGTTTAACAGCATGTCACACACATTTTATAAAACTCTAGAGTATTTATAATTATTTCATTTTTTTGCCTCATCTTTTTTCCGTAAGTTACTGGAGTACAGGTGGTATTTGGTTACATGAGTAAGTTATTTAGCAGTGATTTGTAAGATTTTGGTGCACCCATCACTCGAGCAGTATACACTGCACCACATTTGTAGTCTTTTCTACCTTTCGCCCCTCTCACTCTTCACCCACAAGTCCCCAAAGTTTATTGCATTATTCTTATGCCTTTGCATCCTCATAGCTCACCATCTGTGATAATAAGGGATATTGATCTGTATTTTTTTGTTGTTGCTGTTATGTCTTCCCTGGTTCTGATGTTAGGGTGACACTGGCTTTAAACAATGATTTCGGGAGGATTTCGTCTTTCTCCATACTGTGGAATAGTGTCAATAAAATTGGTACCAATTTTTCTTTGACTGGTAGAATTCAGCTGTGAATGTATCTGGTCTGGGACTTCTATTTTTGGCAATTTTATTAGTACCATTTTGTTCTTGTGGCTTTTGTTATTGGTCTCTTCAGAATTTCTACATTTTCTTGGTTTCATCTAGGAGGGTTTTATATTTCCAGGAATTTATCCATCTCCTCTCAATTTTCTTGTTTATGCCTGTAAAGGTGTCCAAAGCAGCCTTGAATAATCCCTTGTATTTCTGCAGTATGGGTAGTAGTATCTCCCATTTCATTTCTAATTGAGCTTATTTGGATCTTCTTTCTTCTTTTCTTGGTTAGTGTCACTAATGGTCTATCGATTTTATTTATCCTTTCAAAGACCCAGCATTATGTTTCATTTATCTTTTGCAATTTTTGTTGTTGCTGTTTCAATTTCATCTAGTTCTGCTCTGATTTTTGTTATTTCTTTTATTCTGGTGGGTTGGGTTTGGATCGTTCTTCTTTCTCCAGTTCCATGAGGCATGACTTTAGATTGTCTGCTTGTGCTCTTGCAGACTTTTTGATGTAGGCATTTAACGCTGTGAACTTTCCTCTTGGCACTACTTTTGATGTATCCCTGAGGTTTTGATAGATTGTGTCACTCTTATCTTTCAGTGCAAGTAATTTTTTAATTTCCACCTTGATTTCACTGTGGGCTCAATAATCATTCAGGAGCAATTTATTCAATTTTTATGTATCTGCAAGGTTTTGAGGGTTCCTTTTCAAGTTATTTCCAATTTTATTCCACTGTGGTCAGAGAGAGTACTCAATATAATTTTGATTTTCTTAAACTTACTGAGATTTCATTTGTGGCCTATCATATGGTCTATCTTGAAGAAAGTTCCATATGCTAATGAATAGAATATATTCTGCAGTTGGGGGGTAGAATGCTCTGTATATATCTGTTAAGTCCATTTGTTCTAGGGTATAGTTTAAGTTCATTGTTTCTTCACTGACTTTCTGTCTTAATGAGCTGTCTAGTGCTACCAGTGAAGTATTAAAGTCCCCCACTATTATTGTGTTGACATCTATCTCATTTCTTGGGCGTAGTAGTAATTGTTTTATAAATTTGGGTGCTCTAGTGTTAGGTGCATATATATTTAGAATTGTGATATTTTCCTGTTGGACTAGTCCTTTCATCATTATATAATGTCCTCCTTGTCTTGTTTAACTGTTGTTGCTTTAAAGTTTATTTTGTCTGATGTAAGAATAGCTACTATGGCTTACTTTTGATGTCCATTTGCATGGAATATCTTTTTCCACCCCTTTACCTTAAATTTATGTGAGTCCTATGTATTAGGTGAGTCTCCTACGACAGCAGAAAGTGGGTTGGTGAATTCTTGTCCATTTGGCCATTCTGTATCATTTTACTAAAGCATTTCGGCCATTTACATTTAACATTAGTATTGATTTGTATTAATTCTCATTACCTACATTTTTCTTTTTCCAATACAATTTTAAAATAATCATTAGTATTGAGATGTGAGATGTTATTCTATTCATAGTGCTATTTGTTGCCTGAACACCTTTTTTTTCTGTTGTGCTATTGTTTTATAGGTCCTATGAAATTTATGCTTTAAAAAGGCTCTATTCTGGTGTGTTCTGAGGATTTGTTTCAAAATCTAGGGCTTCTATTAGCAGTTCTTGCAGTGCTGGCTTGGTAGTGGCGAATTCTCTAAGCATTTGTTTGTCTTTAGAAGACTACATTGTTTCTTCATTTCTGAAGCTTAGTATCACTGGATACTAGCTGATAATTGTTTTGTTTGAGGGGGCTAAAAATATGGCCTCAATTCTTTCTAGATGGTAAGGTTTCTGCTGAGAAATCTGCAGTTAATCTGATAGGTTTTTCTTTATAGGTTACATGATGCTTTGCCTCACAGCTCTTTCCTTTGTCTTGACATTAGATAACCTAATGACTATATACTGAGGTAATATTTTGTGTTAAATTTCCCAGGTATTCTTTGAGCTTCTTGTATCTAGATGTCTAGATTTCTAGCAAGACTGGGGACGTATTCCTAGATGATTCTCTTACATATTTTATTCAAATTTTTAGATTTCTCTTCTTATATGGGAGCACCAATTATTCTTAGGTTTGTAAATTTTTACATTTCTCTTCTTATATGGGAGCACCAATTATTCTTAGGTTTGGATGTTTCACATAGTTCCTAACTTCTTGGAGGCTTTATTCTTTTTTTTTTTTTCTTAAATGCATTCAAAAGCCTTGTCTTTGAGCTCTGAAGTTCTTTCTTCTGCTCATTTGATTATATTGCTGAAAATTGACCAAGCAGAAAAAAGGATATCAGAGGTCGAAGACCACCTTAATGAAATAAAACTAGAAGACAAGATTAGAGAAAAAACGTTAAAAAGGAACAAGCAAAGTCTTGAAGAAATATGGGACTATGTGAAAAGACCTAATCTATGTTTGATAGGTGTACCTGAATGTGACAAAGAGAATGAATCCAACCTGGAAAATACGCTTCAGGATATTATCTTGGAAAACTTTCCCAACCTAGCAAAGCAGGACAATATTCAACTCCAGTTAATACAGAGAAGAGCACAAAGATATTCCTCAAGAAGACCAACCTCAAGGCACATAAACGTCAGAGTCGCCAGGGTTGAAATAAAGGAGAAAATATTAAGGGCAGCCAGAGAGAAAGGTCAGATTACCCAAAAAGGGAAGCCTATCAGACTTACAGCAGATCTCTCAGCAGAAACCCTACAAGCCAGAAGAGAGTGGGGGCCAGTATTCAACATCCTTAAAGAAAAGAACTTTCAACCCAGAATTTCACATCCAGCCAAACTAAGCTTCTTAAACGAAGGAAAAATAAAATTTTTTGTGAACAAGCAAGCACTCAGAGATTTCATCACCACCAGGCCTGCTTTACAAAAGCTTCTGAAAGAACCACTACACATAGAAAGGAACAACCAGTATCAGACTTTCTAAAAAATACCAAAAATACCAAAAAGTAAAGAGCATCAACATAATGAAGAATTTACATCAACTAATGGGCAAAACAGACAGCTAACATTAAATGGCAGAATTAAACTCACATACATTATTATTAAGTTTTCCAATAATAGTGGAGGACTTCAACATCAATATTAGACAGATCAATGAGACAGAAAATTAACAACAACATCCAGGACTTGAATTCAGATCGGAACAAGTAAACTTAACATTTATAGAACTCTCCAGTTTAAATACACAAAACACACACTCTTAGCAGTACCACATCACACCTACTTACAGGCTTAAATGAAATATTGGTTGGCTGCTTTATAATTTTCTTCCCTCATTTTTTTCGTGTCTTCATTATTAAACACAGTTATAGGAATACCCATTTTTATACTGCATTCTAGCCCAGGCAATAAAGCAACACTCCCGTTCTCTCTCCGTCTTCCTCTTCCTCTTTCTTCCTCTCCTTCATTCTTTTTATTATTATTATTATTTTCCTTTCTTTTCTTTAAAAAAAGAAAAAAGGAAACTTCCAGTGCATTTTGCATTTCTCTGTGTCCTTCATTTCCAGACACTGCGATTATTTTTTATTTATGTTCTCTATTTCACTGAATAATTTTCCTTTCATATCATATATTATGTTTTTTATGTACTTAAGTTGAACTTTACTGTCCCTGGTGCCTCCTTTATTAGCATAATAATCAACCTTCTGAAATCCTTTTCTGTCAATTCAGTGATTTCGTCTTGATTTAGATTCATTGCTGATAAGCTAGTAGGATCTTTTAGGATGTTAAAGAAACCTGTTTTGTCATATTACCAGAATTGTTTCTCTAGTTTCTTCTCATTTGGGTAGACTACGTCAGAGGGAAAATCTGGGACTCATGGGCTGCTGTTCAAATTCTTTTGTGCCATGGGGTACTTCCTTCATATGTTCTCCCACTTCCCCTAAGGATGGATTTTCCTGAAAGCCAACCTACAGTGATTGGTTTTTGCTCCTCTAGCCACCCTGCAGAGCTACTGGCCTCCAGGCTGGTAGTGAAAATTGTCTGCAAAGAGTCCTGTGATGTGATCCATCTTCAAGTCTTGCAGCCATAGATACCAGCACCTGTTCCAGTGGAGGTAGCAGGGTAGTCAAGTAGAATCTGTGACAGTCCTTGGTTGTATTTTTATTTAGTATGCTGGTTTTGTGTTGGTTGGTTATTAACCAGGAGGTGGCGCTTTCAAGAGCACATTAGGTGTGGTACTTATTATAGGGAGGATGCAAACTTGCCCTAGGGTCACCTAGTTAAGTATTTAGGTTTCTCAGGTGGTGGGAATAGCCATAGGCCTCCCAAGAGATTATGTCCTTTGTCTTCAGCAACCAGAACTGGTAGAGAAAGACTAGCTGGTGGGGACAGAGATAGGCATGTCTGAGCTCAAACTCTCCTTGGGCAGGGCTTGCTGCAACTGCTTTGGGGGATGGAGGTGTAATTCTCAAGCTAATGGAGTCATGTTCCCATGGGTATTAAATTTTTACAATAAAGTTCATTTATCATACGTAAGTCCAAAATCACATATTTATAAAATTAGTAGTTCTTACCAAAAAAAAAAAAAAAATCAACCCAGTAGGGTATGAAGATGGATAATTTTTCAAAGTAGCAACTACTAAAGCTAACGGAATGTGAGAGAAAAATTACAGAAACACTTGTTTAGAAGGTCAACTATTGTTAAGACACAACTATTTTTACATTGAGAAAACTAAGGTATTAATTCTCATCTACATTTTTTCTTTTCCAATACAATTTTAAAATAATCATTTTAAATTAGCTGTATCTAAGCAACCATCTCTTTCTTCTTCTCATAACTCTATTACCAAATAAAACTACATTTTTACTTAATGGTGATATTAAAGTATGATATTAACAGTATGATAAACACAACCATGATCATTTCAAATTTCTTCATGACCATTTGAACATGCCCAGTTTCATGGCTTTAATAAAGCATACAATACATGTGCATTTCAATTAAAGAAATTAATATCTATTCCAACATTATGTCTTCAGACAAAAAGTAACAAAATAAAATTATGGAGAATATGATATAAAATAGTTTGTTTTTAAATGATCCACTTTTCTTCACAGATGATGTCAATAGGAGAGTAAATTCATTATATTAGTAATACTAAGAAACGCCCTAATGGGTCTCCTGTATTCCATGCGTACTCTTCCTTTCCTCTATTGTGGAACAGTAGACTGATTGTGCCTTGATAGTCTGGATCAATCACCCCAGCCAACACTGTTACTCACTTCTTAGCCTGTTGACTTAAAGGTAGGAGGAGCCCAAAGTGTCCAGGTAGCAATCTTAACTTCCAGTTTAATAGAATCGTTGTTATGTTTTCTGGGGGCAGCACTTCTTCCTCTAGAACTAAGACTTCTAGGCCAGCAGAATTTAATGTCATGAAAATAGGAAGCAAAAATTTTGCTAGTTATTCACCAGGGGTGATAGTGAGTGGTGCCACTTCCACCTCCACCTCTTGATTCCTGGACCAATGAATCCGGGTTATGGAAGAAACAGTGCCACATACTGGACACTGATTCAGAGCAGACACAGCCTTCTGGAGAACTCTGCCCCAGCCCTGCAAAGTACTGTCACCTAGTTAGTGTCATAATTGTGACTTCCAAAGGGCATTCCACCATTCTATCAATTCAGCTACTTCAGGATGATGGGAAACGTGGTAAGACCAGTGAATTCCATCAGCATGAGCCCACTGTCACACTTCTTTAGCTGTAAAGTGAGTGCTTTGGTCAAAGGCAATGCTGTGTGAAATACCATGATGGTGAATAAGTTATTCTATGGGTCCACAGACGGTAGTCTTGGCAGGAGCACTGCATGCAAGATAGGCAAACCCCTATCGGGGGTAAGTGCCTATTCCAGTGACAACAAACCTCTCCCCTTCCCATGATGGAAGAAATCCAATATAATCAATGTGGCACCAGGTAGCTGGCTCATCACCCTGAAGAATGGTGCCATATTGAGAGCTCAATATTGGTCTCATTGCCATTAGGCAATGACAGTGGTAGCTGTGGAAAAAGGCTGAGTGGGGTCTACAAAACAAGTCATCCTATCCACTTGATTATTAAAATCCTCTTCTGCTGAGGTCATCTGTTGCTGAGCACTCACATAGGATACAAATATCTTCACAGTTTTTAAATACTAACAGAGGTTCATTCATATACCCTTTCCCCAAATCTCTTTGTCACCAATTTTCCAATCATGGTTCTTCTAAGTCCCTGACCATCCAGCTGAACCACTGGCTAGAGACCATGAACCAGTATATAATCACACATCTGGTCATCTCTCCTTCCATGCAAAGTGCACAACTAGATGCACTGCTCAAAGTTCTGCCCATTGACAGGATTTTCCTTCACCACTGCCCTTCAGGGATCTCCCAGAAAGGGGTTGTAGTTCCAAAGCTGTCCATTTTCGGGTTGTGCTTGCACATTGTGCAGAATCGTCTGTGAACCAGGCCCTAGTCTTCTCTTCCTCCGTCAAGTGATCATAGGAAACTCCCCATGAGGCCATCAGTGCAGGCTGGGGGAGAGTAGGCGGGGTGGCAGGAGTGGAGACCATAATTATTTTAGTCCCTTCCTCATGTAACTTACTTGTGCCTTCAGAACCTGCTTAAGCTCAATAACATATAAACCACTTCCAATTGATGAGGGAATGTTGCTGTGTATCACCCACTTTATGATTATATGGGTCACAAAGTACCCAGTTCATGAGAGGCAGTTCAGATAGCATAGTAAGTTGATGACCCACAGTCAAACATTCTGTTTCTACCAAAGCCCAGAAACAGGCCGAGAGCTGTCTCCCAAAAGGAGGGTAGTTATCTGTAGAAGATGAAGGGCCTTGCTCCAAAATCCTAGAGGCCTCCACTGTGATTCACCTATGAAGGCTTGCCACAGGCTTCAAGCAGCATCCCTATCTGCCACTGACACCTGAAGCACAGTATCTACTGGGTCATATGGCCCAAGTGCCAGAGCAGCTTGCACGGCAGCCTGGACCTGTTGCAGAGTTTTCTTCTGTTCTGACTCCCACTCAAAACTGCCAGCCTTTCAGGGCACTCAATAAATGGGCTGGAGTAACACACCAAAATGAGGAATGTGTTGCCTCCAAAATCCAAATAGACCCACTAGGCATTATGCCTCTTTCTTGGTTCAGGAGGGGCGAAATGCAGCAACATATCCTTTACCTTAGAAGGAATATCTCAACAGGCCCCACACCACTGGACTCCTAGAAATTTTACTAAGGTAAAAGAACTCTAAATTTTAGTCAGATTTATTTCCCATCTTCTGGCATGCAAATGTCTCACAATTAAGTCCAGTGTGTTTGCTATTTCTTGCTCACTGAATCCTATCAGCATAATGGCATCAATGCAATGGACCAGTGTGACATCATACACGAACAAAAAGCAATCAAGATTGCTCCTAATAAGGTTATGACACAAAGTCGAAGAGGTGACATATCTGTGAGGTAGGTCAATAAAAGTATATTGCTGGCCTTGCCGGCTGAAGAAAAATTGCTTCTGGTGGACCTCATGGATGGGAATGTAGAAGAAAGCATTTGCCAAGTTAATGGCTACATACCAGATGCCAGGAGATGTGTTAATTTTCTCAAGCGATAAAACCACATCGCATGTAGCAGCTAAAATTGGAGTCACCACTTGGTTAAGCTTACAATAACCCACTGTCATTCTCAAAGATCCATCTGTCTTCTGCACAGGCCAAATGGGAGAGTTGAACAGTGATATAGTGAGAATGACCACCCCTGTGTCTTTCAAGTAGTTGATGGTGGCACTAATCTCTCTCATCCCTCCAGAGATGAAATATTGTTTTGAGTTACTATTTTTCTAGGTAGAAGCAGCTCTAATGGCTTTCATTTGGCCTTTTCAACCAATAATAGTCCTTACCCTACCAGTCAGGGAGCCAATGCAAGGGTTCTGCCAGCTGCTAAGTATGTCTATGCCAATTGCGCATTCTGGCACTGGGAAAATAACAACGGGATGAGTCTGGGGACACGAACCCACTGTACCCCACTGTAAGTCTAACTGAGCTAAAACTCCATTAATTACCTGACCTCTATAAGCCCTTACTTTAATTAGAGGATGATAATGATGACTTGGGTCCCCTGGAATCAACATCAGCTCAGAGCCATTGTTCAGTAGTCCCTAAAATGTCTGATCATTTCTCTTTGCCCAATGCACAGTTAACCTGGTAAAAGGCTGGAGGTCTCCATGGGGAGGAATGAAAGAAAGATCAACAGCATAGACTGTCAGCAGTGTAATGGGGTCGTTCCTCAACAGGACACAGCCTTCTTTCTTCATTCAAGGGTTCCGGGTCTACAAATTGGCTCAAGTCTAGAAATTAGTGGATCCAAGATGGCTGAATAGGAACAGCTCTGGAGTGCAATTCCCAGCGAGGACAGAGGATGAGGGATCACTGCATTTCCAAACGAATTTTTAGTGCCCACAGACCAAGAGATTCCCTGGCTGAAAGGCACCACGAGTCTCCAGCAAGGTGTTTCAGCCAGCGGAGCGGTTCTCTGAACAAAAAAGAAATCTGGGTGCCATTTCAACTGGCACCTGGAACTTCTGGGAGACAGAGTCGCCCATTAAACTGAAAAAAAGAGGGCTGAAACAGGGAGCCAGGTGATCTGGCTCAGTGGGTCCCACTGCCACAAAGACCAACAATCTGAAACGCTCTGGATTCAGAGTTTCACAGCAAACACAACTGGAACCGGGACGGTCCAGCTCTGTGGAGGGAAGGGTGTCCACCATCACTGAGGCAGTCTACCAATACCGAGGCAGTCCACCATTACCAAGGCAGTCTGCCATTACTGAGGCAATCCACCATTACCAAAGCAGTCTGCCATTACAGACACAGTCTGCCATTACTGAGGCAAACCACCATTACCAAGGCAGTTCTAACTATATCTCTCTAAACAAAACTACAAGGAAGTTCACACAGCAGCTTAGCCGAACTCCTCAGGAAATTATAAATAAAGCCCCAGCTTCCCATGACAGAGCAACTGGGAAAAAAAGGTGGTTATGAGTCCCATTGCAGCAGACTTAAATGCACCTGCCCAGCAGGTATGACTGGAACAACAGAGCTAACAGCTCAGAACTTGAGCTCATATAAGAAACAGACTGTCTCCTCAAGCAGCTCCCCAACCCCCATATATCCAAAGAGACCACCTCATAAAGGAGAGCTCAGGCTGACATCTGGCGAGTATCCTTCTGGGACAAAGATAACAGAAGAAAAAAATGGCAGCAACACTTATTTTTCTACAACTGCTTCAGGTGATCCCCAGGCAAGCAGGGTCTGGAGTGGACCTCTAGCAGTCCTACAGCAGAGGGGCCTGACTGGTAGAAGGAAAACTAAAAAAAAAGAAAGAAAGAACTTCACCAGCAACAAAAAAGGATGTCCACTCACAGACCCCATCCGAAAGTCACCAACTACAAAGACCACAGGTAGATAAATCCACAAAGATGGGAAGAAACCAGCACAAAAAGGATAAAAATACCCAAAACCAGAATGCCTCTCCTCCTCCAAGGGATCGCAACTCCTCACCAGCAAGGGAACAAGGCTGGATGGAGAAAGAGTCTGCTGAATTGACAGAAACAGGTTTCAGAAAGTCAGTAATAACAAACTTCTCTGAGCTAAAAGAACATGCTCTCACCCAATGCAAATAAACTAGAACCTTGAAAAAAGGTATGACAAAATACTAATGAGAATAAACAGCTTAAAGATGAATATAAATGAACTGATGGAGCTGAAAAATACAGCAAGAACTTCATGAAGCATAAACAAGCTTCAATAGCCAAATCGGCCAAGCAGAAGAAAGGATATCAGAGATTGAAGATCAACTCAAAGAAATAAAATGAGAAGGCAACATTAGACAAAAAAGAGTAAAAACAAATGAACAAAGCCTCCAAGAAATATGGGATTATGTGAAAAGACCTAATCTACGTTCGATAGGTGTAACTGAATGTGATGGAAAGAATGAATCCAAGCTGGAAAACACTCTTCGGGATGTTATCCAGGAGAACTTTCCCAACATAGCAAGGCAACAGAAGGGGGAAAAAATTTTGCGATCTATCCATGTGACAAAGGGCTGATATCCACATTCTACAAAGACCTAATACAGATTTACAATAAAAAACAAACAAATCCATTCAAAAGTGGGCGAAGGAAATAAACAGACACTTTGCAAAAGAAGACATATATGAGACCAACAAACACATGAAAAAATGCTCATCATCACTGGTCATTAGAGAAATGCAAATCAAAACCACAATGAGATGTCATCTCACACCCGTTAGAATGGTGATCATTAAAAAATCTGGAGACAACAGATGCTAGAGAGGATGTAGAGAAACAGGAACACTTTTACACTGTTGGTAGGAGTATAAACTAGTTCAACCATTGTGGAAGACAGTGTGGCGATTCCCCAAGGACCTAGAAACAGAAATTCCATTTCACCCAGCAATCCCATTACTGGGTATATATCCAAAGGATTATAAATCATTCTATTATAAAGACACATGCAAATGTATGTTCAAAACAGCACTGTTTACAATAGCAAAGACCTGGAACGAACTCAAACACCCACCGATGATAGACTATATGATGACATACTATGCACATATACACCATGGAATACTATGCAGCCATAAAAAACGATGAGTTTGTGTCCTTTGTAGGAACATAGATGAACCTGGAAACGATGATTCTCAGCAAACTGACACAAGAACAGAAAATCAAACATCGTATGTTCTCACTCATAGGCGTGTGTTGAATAATGAGAACACAGGGACACAGGGAGGGGAGCATCACACACTGGGGTCTGTTGGCAGGGAATAGGGGAAGGACAGTGGGGGGTAGGGAGTTCAGGAGGGATAACATAGGGAGAAATGCTGGATATAGGTGATAGGGATGGAAACAGCAAACCACACTGCCATGTATGTACCTATGCAACAATCCTGCTTGTTCTTCACTGTACCCCGAAACCTAAAGTGCAATTATATATATATGTCTGGAAATTAATTGAAGGGCCACGATACTCTGTTTTTATAATTTAAATTAGTACTTTGTCCACTCAACCTAGAAGTTTTCTGCTTATATAAATTAAGCAGGAATGCAGTAGGCTTCCTATCAATTTCACTTCTAGAAAACCATGATTAATTAGCCAATGCCAGTTCTCTACAGGAGTCAGAATATTCTGATTGCTGCTTTTCCTTTGCTGTTCATTATAGTAGCTATGCCTCCCTTGCCTTTGATCGTTGAGTGCTGCCATTTGGCCCCTGCCACCTCAGGATCCAATTACGCCCATCATATTTAAATTATGTAGTTGAGTGCAGTTTCCACTATTAGATCTGAGATACAGAGAAAAACAATTACAGGGCACTGAAGGTGCTGCCCTCACAAATCTATTTTGCAAGGGTATATCATCTGGACCCTCCCAGCTAAGATGACTAGGTCTCAAGTGACTAATCCACTCCACCATCTTAATCTCTCTAAGCCTTTGGATCCCTTCCTCTACGTTAAACCAAGGGAGACCAGGCATTTCCAGCTTACTCACAGTGGGCCATCTTTTCATTCATATAATGTAACATGGCTAGCCTAACAGAACCTGAGAAATGCTATTTTGTAAAAGACAAAGCTGTTCTTAAAATAAGTTGTAACGGCTTCCCCATTCTCTTTGCAATAACTGCTGACCTTGGCTTCTATGAAAAGTGCTTGCTTCTGCTTATCAATAAGTGCTGAAAAGTTGCTTGCCCTGCATCCCCTCACCCTAAAACCAGGATGTGGTTTTTCAGCTTAAGAACCCCGCTCCCCCTGAACTCGGGGCCACGGGTTGGAGAGACGCAAGTCCTCCGTGGTCGCCGGCATAATAAATGACCCTGCAATTTGACATACTTTTGTCTTGGTGTTGACTTTCTATGCTCGGTCCAGTACAACATTTGGAGGTTCCACCGAGATCTTTTATTTTCATCACCAGACAAAAGCCATCTGAGAGTCTCACCCGGGCGGCCGCTCCCACCTCGGAAGCCTCTAGGGGAGGCGCCCCATGACTGTCCCTAAAGACCTCCAGAGGTAAGTTTGGTCTGAAAACTGGGAACTAGCCGGGCGCAGTGGCTCAAGCCTGTAATCCCAGCACTTTGGGAGGCCGAGGCGGATGGATCACGAGGTCGAGAGATCGAGACCATCCTGGTCAACATGGTGAAACCCCGTCTCTACTAAAAATACAAAAAACTAGCTGGGCGTGGTGGCGCGTGCCTGTAATCCCAGCTACTCAGGAGGCTGAGGCAGGACAATTGCCTGAACCCAGGAGGCGGAGGTTGCGGTGAGCCGAGATCGCGCCATTGCACTCCAGCCTGGGTAACAAGAGCAAAACTCCGTCTCAAAAAAAAAAAAGAAAACTGGGAACTAGTTCAAGGGGAAGGGCCTGAGTCAGGGGACTGATGAGTCATTGCAACTCTGACCTGGCAAGCCTCACCGAGACGTCGCTTGAGGCTTCTGGTGGCTGTCATAGTGGGTGGCAGCTTTCTGGTGGCTGGGTGCAGTGGGCAACAGCCTTCTGGTGTGACATAGTGGGTGCCAGCCTTCTGGTAGCTGGCAGGGGGTGTCAGCGTTCGCAGTCTTCTGTAGCTGGCAGGGGGTATCAGCATTCGATTTTTTTCCATAAGCTCTGTGTGAGTGAGAGAGTGAGTGTGTATATATGTAGTCCCGCGGCTGAAAGGCTACGGGGCTTGTGTGGGCCTTCACCCACAGCTCCACGGGAGCGTCATAGGGCATAACGGTGATTCACCTCAGAGCTGTCCTACTTGGACTTCCATCCTGAGGTGACCAGGCCCAGGGTTTATGCGAGCACACCTTAGCCAAGACGCACCCTGAAATTTACTTCAGGCAAGTGACCGGAAAGGCACCTGAATGGTCTCCCATCTTGGGGGCACCCACCCTTTGTCTGTCACTCTTGTATGTGGTCCTGTCTCATCTGTAAATTTGTCAGTTTTGTTAGACGTCTGCTTCTGTAAATTTGTCAGTTTTGTTAGACTCCTGCTAGCAACATACACTGGTTCAGGCCATCTTTCCTTGAGGTAGGGGATATTTTACAGTGGTTGACGAACCACTGGATGCAGGACACTTTTATTGATTATACCCCTTCAGAGATTACTTCTCCTTCTTTCTCATTTTTTCTTCTATCACTGAGGCCTCACTCTTTCTTCCTTCGCCATGTGGCAGATAGTCTTAACTTAGTTGTCTTTATTTTCTTCCTTGTTATAATTATTGTGGCTTGTAAATTCTCCCAGCCACCTCCACCGGGAAAGGAGTACTTTTTGCCCATGCTGGGTCTGATTTCATGTCGGGGAAGCAGTTGTGCCCTTAACACCTTGGAAGTAGTTTCTTTGTGATCGTAGAAGACAAAGTCCTAGACCAGGGTCTACGAGTACTATTTTTCAGGCTGGGATGGAAAATTGGTAACTGCCTATTCTGCCAGAAAAGTGTCCAATGTTGTTATGGGCAGTGCCCGGTGGTGCATCAGAGAGGAGAGAGAAAAAAGAGACAGAGAGAAGAGACAGGGAACAGAGCAAGAAAGAAAGCGGACAGACAGAGAGGAGACAGGAAAGAGAAGAGAGAACAGAGAGCAAGAAAGAAAGTGGACAAAAGAGAGGAGAGAGGACAAGAAAGTAAAAGAAGAGAGAGAAGACAGAGACAGAGAGAGAGAGAGGAGAGAGAAAAAAGTAGACAGAAAAGAAAAAAAAAGTAGGAAAAAAAAGGAGACAAAGAGAGAAAAACAAAAAGAAAAAAAGATACGAAGAGAGGGATGTAATACTTTTTTAAGGGTCCCTGTGTCAAGGTGACCAAAAGCTGCAGGGGCGGAAAACTCACAGCCCGCCCAGCAGCTTCGAGCTCAGTTTTTAAACTGACACAAAAGGCATTTTTTTTTCCTTCCTCTGCCAGCCGGCAGCCCCACCCGGCTTTGAGGCAGGCCACACTGCCTCAGGGTGCAGATTTGGATTCAAAATCTGGCTTTAAGAAAAGCTTTCTAACCCTTTGTAAGACCGGTGGCTTATTAACACAGTTGCTAAGGTGTGGGGCCTGCAACTGCAAGGTTGTTGGTTCAAATCCTCAGTGAAGCTAGTCTTTTGGGGGGAAAATTCAAAAATTAAAAAAAAAACACCAAATGGGGTCATCTAGCTCCTGGCCTTGTACCCCACTCCAATGCATGACGGCCAACTTCAAGATTGGGTTTTCAGGCCAATATGAAATAAAATTCACCCATGGAGAACTCTGCTCTTTATCTAATCTAAAATGGCCGTCTTTCAAAATTGGGTGGCCTGACACTGGAACCTACAACTCAAAAAAATAATAATTACCCAGGCTGTATGAAAAATGGTCACAGAAACCCCCGGACACCCTGACCATTTTCCATACATTAACCAATGGTTGGATTTAGTCCAACAACTCCCCCGCCACTACCCAACTGTGGCTGAAACGCTGCATAAAACAGGCTAGACTTCAGGTCATGTTAGTCAGCCCAAAGAAAGCCCCTTCTGGGCCAGCCATTCTCCTACCCCATCGGAGGATCAGGAATTACCTCCACCCTATGCAGGCCCTCTGAACCAGGGCCTCAACACCCCCCTCGACAGTACTAGTAAGCAAACCTTGTCCCCCATGCACACCTGCAGCAGAGCCCCACACCCACTGGCGGTCCTTCCTCTCCAAGAGGCACCCCCAATAGAAGACAATTGGGGTCGCCCATTCTTTGTTCACATCCCCTTCTTCTCAAGTGACTTATATAACTGGACGGTAATAGAAATCAAAGAAAGGGCCAAGTGCTGGTACGAACCTTATTAAGAGCAGGAAAAAAAAAAAAAAAAAAAGCTGCTGGGCTGAACCCAAAATTGGCAGCACCCGTGGCACGGCAAAGGGGATTCCTATGGCCTGCAAGCTGGCAGATGCATCCAGTGTGAGGGGCTGTGCAGGAGGGAAGGGGCTGGGGAACTGCTGAGAGTTCCCAAGAGAAGATTGTACTGAAGAACTGCTGAGACGGCGAGGGGGGAGGGTTAGAAACGTGCTGAAATGGAAAGTTCCCCGAGAGGATGTCCTGCTGGGAGGTTGGAAAACTTAAGGTAGTGGTGGTGACAGGGTTTTACAATGGAGCTCAACATCCCCGTTCTCTAAAAAGCCCCAGGTTTTGGCAGGGCTCTTAAAATCCGTATTCCAGAGTCATCACCTCACTTGAAACGACTGCCTACAATTATTACTAATTCTGTTCACCACAGAGAAAAGAGAAAAAATTAGATAGGAAGCCCTGAAAGCCAACATAGGTCCAGGAAAAGGAACAGCAAAAAATAAAAAATAAATTAAAAAATAGGAAAACCAAATTAAAAAGGTTTTTTTCCCTCTACCCGACCCCAATGGGACCCCAACACCTTAGGGTTATCAGGCTCTCAACACTTTTCACCGGTATCTTTAAAAAAAAAAAAGCGGGGGTTAAGGGAGTGGCCCATAAGCCCACTAACCTCCCCAAGGTGGGAACTGTAACTCAGGGTCCACAGGAGTTGCTGCTTTCCTTGAGCACTTACAGGACACCCCTATTGACCCTGAGGCCCCAAAAAATCAGCAGGCCATAAATCTGGCTTTCGTTTCCCAGTCCACCCCAGACATTAAAAAAAAAAATTGCAAAAATTAGAGGGGTTCCAGGAAATAAACTTAACTCAGTTTAACAATAAAGATACCCTAGAGGCCAAGCAAGATAAGAGAGTTACTAAGGCCATGATAACAACATTCCAGGAAACCGGAGTTACTTAACTGGACTATATTATAGAGAAAGGCAACCAGGCACTGGCACCCCGCCGAGTCCAAGCAGTGCTGCAAATACGCACCCCCACCAGGAAACGCCAAGTTCGGAAATTCCTTGGGGCAGTAGGGTACTGCAGGCTATAAATTTTGGAATTTGCCAAGCCTCTGTATGCCTGCACTGGAGAAAATCAGCCCTTGACATAAACGGAGGTAGAACAACGGGTTTCTGACAAGCTCAAAACTGCCCTGACTACAGCCCCAGCCTTAGCCTTGCCAGACATCTCTAAACCTTTCCAGTTGTTTGTGCATGAAAAACAGGGAGTCGCTAAGGGGGTGCTTACCCAGACATTGGGACCCTGGTCCCAGCCAGTCGCCTACCTCTCTAAAAGACTTGATCCTGTAGCCTCTGGATGGCTGGCTTGCCTAAAGGCGGTAGCGGCCACAACCCTATTAGTCAAGGAGGCAGACAAACTGACTTTGGGACTGGAGTTAAACTTAGTGACTTTCCACGCAGTGGAGTCACTACTCCGTGGAGCTCCGGGAAAATGGATGTCTAATGCCCACATAGTCCAATACCAGGCCTTACTTTTGGATGAGCCCTGTATAAAATTTTCAAAAACCAGTCTTAAACCCTGCCACATTGCTGCCTGACAGCGAGCCAGAAGAGCCCACACCTGACTGCCAACAGACAATAGACGTCCTTCACACTGCGCGACCTTCTACCATTATCCCACACTCTTACTATCCATTCCCATGCCTATTTTCCAGATTTCTCTTTATATTAATTAAAAAACTCAAGCACTTCTTTTCGAGTGCAGCACACACTCCTCATGGGTCACAATCTCCACCTCAGCTGTAGGGGCCCACTAGGACTTTACTCTTGTAATAGATCTAGAAGCAAACAGGAATGTGGGCGTGGCTTCTGGGGATAATCAACATTATTTTGCCTGGTAACTGCCTTAGGGGAGGCCATCACTGTTGCCTCAGACAGTGCAGGGTTTATCTCCACAAAGGTGGAAAGGCTGATGACAACATGTATTACGGAGGGGATGTTGCCACTACTGGGGATGGAGAAGCTGTTTCCTCAGGCAAAAAAGTTTCATCAGAATTTACAAACTCAGTGTCTCCAGCTTTATCAGGCTCCTCCCACACATCCCCACTCCAAGTTGCAGGGCTCCATTCTTTTCCAATCAATGTCCTCACTTTGACAGTAGACACCCGGCAAGGTTGTGCATGCACCTTTCATTGCAGGTCAGCCATTCACATTATAAGGGTATGTGTCTGCTTTTTCACACTTGCAGCTCTTTCTTTACAGGAGACAAGACTTTCACTCAGGGCAATCTTAGCTGATTTGAGACTCATTATCTGCTTCTGAAGTCACAGTTAGAATCCCTGAGTTCATCATTTTCTTTCATTACTTTGTCCACTGAACTTAGAAGCAATCAACCAGCTTCCTATGTTCCTTGGTTCACCAAATGTGGTCAAAGATATTATGTATAGTCAATAAACTCCCTGCCTCTCACAAGCAGTGAATCAGGAATGTCAAACGCATTTATTTTACCTCACTCTCTAAACAGTTCACACTAAGAACTATCAGTGTTCTCTACATTATTAGAAATAGATACCTTAGCATTTTGGGGTCTAATTATATTAAGCAGCCAACTCCAGAAACCTCAAAACCAGTGAAGAACTCAATCCTTAATATTCTGTTCCTCTAGCACCACACCTGGTCCCAAAATCTGTATTAGTCAGAGTTCTCTAGAAGGACAGAAGTAATGGAATAGATACATATATAAAGGGGAGTTTATTAAGTATTTACTCACATGATCACAGGTCCCACAACAGTCCAGCTGCAAGCTACGGAGCAAGGAGAGCCAATCCAAGTCACAAAACTGAAGAACCTGGAGTCTGATGTTCAAGGGCGAGAAGCATCCAGCACAAGAGAAAGATGTAGGCTGAGAAGCTAAGCCAGTCTAGTCTTTTCACATTTTTCTGCCTGCTTTTTATATTCTAGCTATGCTGGCAGCTAAGTAGATTGTGTCCACCCAGATTAAAGGTGGGTCTGCCTTTCCCAGCTCACTGCCTCAAATATCAATCTCCTTTGGCAACACTCTTGCAGACACATCCAGGATCAATACTTTGCATCCTTCAATCCAATCAAATTGACAGTCACTATTAACCAACACATAAAGTAACATTCCAAAGTACTCAGAGTTAGAACATTAACATATCCCTTTTAGAGGAACACAATTCAACTGACAGCATATGCATATCCTTATAAAATATTAAATATAAGGTGTGGTGGCTCACACCTGTAGTCCCAGCAGTTTGGGAGGCCAAGGTGGGTGAATCACTTGAGGTCAGGAGTTTGAAAACAGCCTGGCCAACCTGGTGAAACCTCATCTCTACTAAAAATACAAAAATTAGCCAGGCATGGTGGCACATGCCTATAATCCCAGCTACTCAGGAGGCTGAGGCAGGAGAATAGCTTAAACCTGGGAGGTGAAGGTTACAGAGAGCCAAGATCATGTCACTGCATTCCAGCCTGGGTGATAAAGTGAGACTCCGTCCCAAAAAAAAAAAAAAAATTAAAAACAGGCATACTGTAAAAATTAGTCCCATAGAGTATATGATTTCCTCATGGACATATCTTCTCAGTTCTTTAATCTACTAAAAATAAATACTGGAGAAAGAATAGTCACTGAGGAATCTAATTCAGCTTCACATTCACTTACTCTATGATAGGGGAAAATTACAACGTCCTTAAACCTGTTTCCTTATTTTTAAAAATGAAGAGATTGGCATAATTTCCAAGGTCTTATAAAAGTGTGTGTGTGTGTGTGTGTGTGTATGCATTTCTAAGTTATTTTTTCAAGTTAATAACTAATATACAGATGTGGCTTTATATAATAAACATCATAAAAGGCTTTGTTATAAAATAGAAGATTTTCCCCATTCAAACTTTTTTTTTTTTTTTTTTGAGACGGAGTTTCGCTCTTGTTGCCCAGGCTGGAGTGCAATGGCGCGATCTCGGCTCACCGCAACCTCCGCCTCCTGGGTTCAGGCAATTCGCCTGCCTCAGCCTCCTGAGTAGCTGGGATTACAGGCACGCGCCACCATGCCCAGCTAATTTTTTGTACTTTTTTTTTAGTAGAGACAGGGTTTCACCATGTTGACCAGGATGGTCTCGATCACTCGATCTCGTGATCCGCCTGCCTCGGCCTCCCAAAGTGCTGGGATTACGGGCTTGAGCCACTGCGCCCGGCCCATTCAAACTTCTTGAGCAGAGGCAGAGAAAGATGGTGGAATAGAAGGCTCCACCAATTATGCCCTTGGCAAGGACACCAATTTAACAACTATGCAGGGAAAAAAAAAACCTTAACAGGAAACCGGAAATTAGGTTAGCCCCACAGAACCTTGTTTTACTTTTCTATCACTGAAAGAGGCACTTAAATAGAAAAAAACAGTCTTGAATCACCAATGCCACACAACCTCCAAGCCCCGACCCACCCTGGCAGCACTGCTGTGGTGTGAAGATATCTCTGGGCACTGTGGGAGGGAGAACACAGCAACTGTGAGGCACTGAACGTAGTGTAGTCCTGTTAGAGCATAAAGAAAACCTGGACCTAACTCAGCTGACACCCACCCATGAAGGCAACATTTAAAACAGCCCTAGGCAGAGGAATATTGCTGATCCCAGCAGTCCAAACCTCTACCATGGAGGGATAAAGTGCGCTGGGTCTCCAGGTAATCTTGAAATCAGCCTAAGCTATAAGGCCTGCAATTTTTAGGCAATTCCTAGCTCTGAACTGGATTCAGAGACAGTATTCTTGGTGGAGGAGGGAGGAAGGGATGTATATGATCTACTGAGACAGCATCTGGGGCAGCTAAGAGAGTACTGGCATCACCCCTTTCTTAACCCCTGGCTGCACAGTTCAGAGCTCCAGAAGAAATCCCTTCCTTCTGCTAGAGGAGAGAAGAGGTAAGAAGAGGGAGGACTTTGTCTTGCATCTCAGATACCAGCTCAACCACAGCAGGATAGGGCACTGGTCAAAGCAATGAGGACCCCATTCCAGTCCCTAGCTTCTAGATGCCATTTCTTGACACATCCTGGGCCAGAAGGGAACCCATTGCCTTAAAGGGAAGTACTCAGTCCTGGCAACATTCATTGCTTACTAACTGAAGAGGTCTTTGGCCATGAATAACCAGCAGTGGTACTGAGGTCAATGGCCTTAGGTGAACCTCTGAGATGTACCGTCTTCAGGTAGCAGCACAGCCACAGAAGAGTAGAGCACCAACCAGGTTTTTGGGGTCCTCAATTCCAGGACTTAATTCCTAGACGGCATTTCTAAACCTGCCATACAACACAGATGAGCCCACTGTCCTGAAATGACGGAGGTGTTCTTAGGCCAAGTAACATTCACCAGAAGCTGACTTAAGAGTTTATGGGCTATAAAGGAACATCAGTGATAGCAAGGCAGTATTTCCTATGGCCTGTACTGGTAGGGGCTACAGGATGAGGCATTTCTCCCTCTGTAAAGGGAAGGGAAGAGTGGGAAGGACTGTATCTTGTAATCTGAATGTCAGCTCATCTGTATTACAGTAGAACGCCAGGTAGATTTCTGAGGTTTTTAACTCTAGTCCTTGAGTCTCAGATAGCACTTCCAGACCCATTCAGGCCTAATGTAACTCAGCACCTTGAATGAAAAGACACAGGCCTGGCTAGCTTTGCCACTTGTTGATTGCAGAGAGAGCCTCACTATCCCCCTCCATGTAATTCTCCCTCAGCCACCACTGTAGCTCCATGTCAGCACCCTGGGGTCTTTGAAATGCAGACGCGTTCTTGTCTCTCCTTTGTAAAAAGAGCCATGATTTTCCTCTATATATATTTTTGACTTTCCCCATGGACAAATTTTAAAAGAAAGATGAGATAATCATCTTGACCCTGGGTATTTCTTTCTTGTTATGGTACTAAATGCCTTAGAAATTTCCAAATGGAAAAGGGTTAGCTTTGGGCTTAGGTAGAACTACTGGCAGTATCCTACAAGTCCAAAGGATACTCAAAAACTTGGTCCAACATCATACTGGGAAAAGAGAAAAAAAAAGCAGGTAATCCAGCAGGAGCAAAGAGAAAAGGAAATGAAAAGGCAACTTAACAAACGCCTTTTCAGTTCGAAATAAGCAACATCTCAATATTTCCATTTCCACATGTACATTTGCCACCTGTTTTCATTATTATTTTTAATTTTTAATCATAGAAGTTACATTTTCAAATAAATAGTTTTGGTTAAAGGACCACAATAATTTCTTGAGGCTTAAAAATATATCAAAATTTACAAATAAGTCCAATTCTGATATTAAAATCCTAGTTTCTTCCTTAGGCTTAAAAATGTTCTTAAAAAAGAATTGCTTTAAAAAAAGAATTCCTTTTAAATGTTCTTTTAAAAACCAATTCCTTTTATTTTTATTAATTTGTAAAAGTAAGAATATGTTACCCTCAAGTTTTTTCATGTATTTTAAATTTTTTAGGCTACTGCAAAAAATCACATAAAATATAATAATAATTATGATGTATTCATTCATATAGTTAAATGACTTTTACTACATAGCTACCATATGTAAAGTGTTTGCTAAATGCTATTGGAAACACTAAGAAGAGAAAAATTCCAGACTTCTTTTGAAAAGTTATTTGCTCTTTTAAATGGAGCAATGGCCAGTAAATAAAGGCACATATTAGAACGAAGATGAGCAAAGATGAAACATATAGAAGATACTATATAAACAACAAACTGGAAATCAAAAATTGATGGGTGTCATAGCAGGAGATTGTTTCCAAGCAGAGTAGTAATTTCATAACAATCAAAAGGTGGCTGATATCTAGTCTAATGAGTATATTTTAATAAGAGATTTAACATATTATATGGAGAATTGTGGTATTGAAATAATGACAAAGTTTGCACAGTCCCAATTATATCTGCCCTACACCAAACTAGATCTCATTTCAAAACACAAGCCATGACAAAATATTTCAGAGTTTGGGACATGTAAATAAATTCTTTGAGCACACTAGCTTAAATAGCTAATAGTAATAAGCAAATTAGCAGAATAGGCCTGTGTTTTGTCACTTTTGAAGGAAGGGACCCATCTTGAGTTTCTCTCATCCCTAATACCTCACAGAGATCCTGGCACATTATCGGGGTCAATAGCTGATAAATGACTGATTAGTTCTTAATAGCTAGAATGTAAACTGTGTGTGAGTAAGGATGGTTGCTTGTTTTCTTGTTTTGTTTACTGACAAATTCTCAGTGCCTTGATGAGTAACTGATACATAGGAGGCACTCAATAAATACTAGCTGAATAAATTTACCTACCGGTTTGTAAACTTTACTCCTACATTAGGTACTTTTTGCACATCTATAAAATATTAGGAAATAATATTAATGATCTTTAAATAACACAAAACACAAATCTAAATTCGTCTAATCAAACAAGTTTTGAATATTTACATTAACAAATAAGGCCATACCCATACATTCTCATAACTTTTTTTTCAGATCATCTTTCCATTTTCTGGTCACTCATGAATATAAACCAGCTGCTGGAAAAATCTAAAATAAATTTATTCATTTAGAACTGTGAAAGTCAATTGTACAAATTGGGTCATTCTTGTCACATCCGACTAAAACAGAGTTGAGAAGTGAGGAGAAAAAGCACTAACAGCACAAAACATTGCTGCAAAAATGTAATGCTCTACAAGCCTGGTAGCTAAAACTGCCTGCACTAACCTGAAGCAGTTTTATCTAATGAGTACTGAAACAACCTGCTGCAACTCACAGACTAATTTTGCCCACCACCTTCACTTAACCAATCAGAGCTTCCCAGTTCCTCAAAACCTTACTAGTGCTGGCCGGGCGCGGTGGCTCAAGCCTGTAATCCCAGCACTTTGGGAGGCCGAGGCGGGTGGATCACAAGGTTAAGAGATCGAGACCATCCTGGTCAACATGGTGAAACCCCCTCTCTACTAAAAATACAAAAAATTAGCTGGGCATGGTGGCGCGTGCCTGTAATCCCAGCTACTCAGGAGGCTGAGGCAGGAGAATTGCCTGAACCCAGGAGGCGGAGGTTGCGGTGAGCCGAGATCGCGCCATTGCACTCCAGCCTGGGTAACAAGAGCGAAACTCCGTCTCAAAAAAAAAAAAAAAAAAAAAAACATTACTAGTGCCAAAGAAATTTATCAAAAAGCAATACCTAACACATCTTTATTTATGACAATAAAAAACCTCTAGTCTTTTCTTCATTCTTTGGAGAGAGCACTTTCAGTTCACACCAGAGAATATTTCTCCCCAACTTACAAACAGATATTACCAATTAAACTCTCTTTTCCACTATGTAGCAATCCTGATGGTCCTTTGGATGACAACATTTACTGAGCAAATGCTTTATATTTCTGCTTATCAAACAGAGAAGCGGAACCATTTGGAAAGAAATAGAGAAAAAAGAGATTTATTACAAGAAACTGTCATATGCAATTGTAGGATCTGGCTAAGCAAACTTAAGTCCAGAGGCCAGGCTGTGAGGAAGGGAAGCACAGCAGGCTGAGATCCATGGACACTAGCTGACACTTGTAGTCTCTGAACTCGATCAGAAATTGGGGAGGGAAAATGGCAGATAGGAGACAAGACTAACTTGCAGCTCCCACTCAGACAGACAGAGCAGTGTGTGGAAACCCACACTGTGAACTTTTGCACTAAGAACTACCACAGGAACATACCAGGAAAGCTGAGAGAATCCAAAGACTCTTTGAAGGAGGTGAATTGCTGCTGCAGGCTCTGTGGGAACCCAAGGAACTTCAAAGACAAAGAACATAATCTCTTGAAAGCTCTATGACCCCACCTCCTAATCTTCCCTATACTACCTCAGCTGATGCACTCTTGAAAGAGCCACCTCCTGGCTGGAGGCCAATCAACACAAAACCAGTGCATGTAACAAAAATATAACCCAGGACCCTCACAGAGTCCATTTCACTCCCCTGCTACCTCCACTGGAGCAGCTGCTGGTATACACGGGTGCAAAACCTGAAGATAGATCATATCACAGAATTCTTTGCCGACACTCCCCAGTACCAGCCCAGAGCCTGGTATATCCACTGGGTGGTTAGATACAAAAGACAAATAACAATCACTATAGTTTGGCTCTAAGGAAACCCCATCCCTAGGAGAAATGGGACAGCAACACTTCAAGGGAGTACCCCATGAGACAAAAGAATCTGAACAGTAGCCCTGGAGTCCCAGATCCTCCCTCATAGTCTACACAAGAGAGAATAAACCAGAAAAACAATTCTGGTAAGATAACAAACAAGGTTCTTTAACATTCTCAAAAGGTCACACCAGCGCCCCAGAAATGGATCCAAACCAAGATGAATTCTCTGAACTACCAGAAAAAAAAAATCTGCAGGTCAACTATTAAGCCAATCAAGGAAGCACAAGAGAGAGGCTAGGTCCAATGTAAGGAAATTAAAAAAAAACAAAGCATACAAATGGGAAAATCTCCAGTGAAATAGAAAGCATAAATAAAAAAACAATTACAACTTCTGGAACTGAAGGATGCACGTAAAGACATGCAAAATGTACTGAAAAGTCTTGACAATATAATTGAACAAGTAGAACAAAGAACTTCAGATCTGAAAAACAAGGCTTTTGAATTAACCTAATCTGATGATTGTAAATTAGTGCAACCATTATGGAAGACACAGTGGCAACCCCTCAAGGACCTAGAAATAGAAATTCCATTTGACCCAGCAATTCCATTACTGGGGTACATATCCAAAGGATTATAAATTGTTCTATTATAAAGACACATGCACACATAATGTTCATTGCAGCACTGTTTACAATAGCAAAGACTTGGAACCAACCCAAATGTCTATCAACAATAGATTAGATTAAGAAAATGTGGCACATATACACCACGGAATACTACACAGCCATAAAAAATGATAAGTTCGTGTCCTCTGTAGGGACATGGATTTATTTGGAAACCATCATTTTCAGCAAACTGACACAAGAACAGAAAACAAAACACCACACGTTCTCACAGGCAGATGTTGAACAATGAGAACACGTGGAGAGAAGCATCACACACTGCAGTCAGTTGGGGGGGACAACAAGGAGTAGGGAGGGTGAGGAGGGGTAATGTGGGGAGAAATACCAGATATAGGTGATGAGGGGATGAAGGCAGCAAACCACCTTGCTATGTATGTACCTATGCAACAATCCTGCATGATCTGCACATGTACCCCAGAACCTAAAGTACAATTAAAAATAAATAAAAAGAAAGAAAAAAGAATTTTAAAAATGAGCAAAGCCTCCAAGAAGTTTGGCATTATGTTAAACAACCAACCTAAGAATAATTGATGTTCCTGAGGAAGAAGAGAAATCCAAAAGTCTGAAAAACATATTTGAGAAAATAATAAAGGAAAACTTCCCTGGTCTAGCCAGACATCTAGACAAGAAAATACAAGAAGCTCTAAGAACACCTGAGAAATTTATTGCAAAAAGATTATCACCTATGCACAGTCATCAGGTATTCTAAAGTAAAGACAAAAGACTCTTAAGAGTTATGAGGAAAAAACATTAGATAACCTGTAGAGGAAAACCAATCATCAGATTAATAGCAGGTCTATCAGCAGAAACTCTATAAACTGCAAGGGATTAGGGCCTATCATTAGCATCCTTAAACACAAAGGCAAATGATACAATGGTGAATGGTATCATGAACCTCCTTAAACAAAAATGACAAAATGGGGGTTCCAGACTAGCCTGGCCAACATGGTGAAACCCCATCTCTACTAAAAATAGAAAAAGTTAGTTAGGTGTGGTGGTAGTTGCCTGCAATACCAGCTACTCGGGAGGCTGAAGCAGGAGAATCACTTGAACCTGGAAGGCGGAAGTTGCAATGAGCCAAGATAGCACCATTGCACTCCAGCCTGAGCAACAAGAGCAAAACTCCATCTAAAAAAAAAAAAAAAAAAAAAAAAGATACAATGTACTTTGGAGACTCAGGGGAAACCGTAGGGGGAATGAGGGATATAAGACAACACCTTGGGTACAATGAACAATGCTCAGGTTATGGGTACACCAAAATCTCAGAAATCACCACTAAACTTATTCACATGACCAAACACTATCTTGTCCCCAAAACCCTACTGAATAATAATAGTAGTAGTAAATAATTTTTTTAAAGTTGTTACTTTGAAAAAAACAAAAAATAAATTTCTGATTTCCTTAACTGACAACTCATGAGGCCATCTCATATGAGCAAACAATAAGAACACAATAATGACTATGACAAGGATTTGGCCTTCAAAAGGCTCACAGTTTATTAGAAAAGACTCATATGCATTTAAGTAATTACGAATAGAGGCAGCATCAAGCTCTGATTGTGATACCTTAAAGATACTGCAGTGGAAAAGAGGAAGTAATGATTAATTTTGTGTGTTCATTAATTAAAGTTTAAATTTATTTATATTATAAATTATATAATGACTTGATCTCCACTTTCAGCATCATCTCCCAAGTCTAGCCAACTTGACCTGCTTGCCTGTCCCTGGATGAACCAAGTCATTTTATGTTACTATGAATTATATACTTCAATAGGCTTTGTGGTCCTCCCCAAATCTTATCTTGAATTGTAATCCCCAAAATTCCCATAATTCCATGTGTCAAGGGAGAAACCAGGTGGAAGTAACTGAATCATAGCATGATTTCCCCCATGCTGTTCTCATAATAGTGAGTAAGTACTCACAAGATGTGACAGTTTTATAAGGGGCTCTTCCCCCTTAACTCGCTTACTCTTCTTCCCGCTGCCTTGTGAAGAAGGTACCTTGTTTCTCCTTCTCCTTCCACCACTATTCTAAGTTTCCTGAAGCCTCCCGAGGCAAGCTGAACTGTGAGTCAACCCTGTTTCCCTTATAAATTACTCAGTCTTGGGCAGTTCTTCATAGTTGTATGAAAATAGACTACTACATGCTGCCATAGAAACTAGTACTACATGCTGCCATAGAAAAGACAGGTAGGAATTGGATGTTAAGGCAAAAAAAAGAGAATTAACCCATTTGTCCAATCAGAGTACTAGAAAGGTTTTTATAATCATAGAATCTTATAGCTTGAACGACCATCACAATCATTTCTATCAATCCCTCATTTTACCGACATAGAAACTAAGAAACAGAGAAATGAATTATCTTCCCTATGATTACCTAGCTTGCCTAACTAATTATCAGTAAAGAGAAGGGAACAAGAAAGTCAGATATACCAGGATGCTATGATAAAATATTGTGATATTGTATGACACATGTAAGTCTACATAAAATTTATCACAACATACTAAAGCATACCAAACATTTTTCTTTTAACTTGTATATCTCTGCTTTGTAAGTTTTGATTGAAGCTGTGCCTCATACAAGAGAATTTTATCATTCATTAGCATATTAAACCATTATTTGGCAATATTAAAGCATTCAGCCCAATAATTTTTATATAGGTTCTCCTTTATCAAATAAAAGGTATATTACTAAAACTAGGGGGAAAAATCAAAAAAGTCGACAACTACGCAGAAAAAATACAAAAAAAAACAAATACAAATTTAATTTCTTTAAAATATTTTTGATAAAACTGATATGAAATTTTGAGAAAATTAAGACAATGTCTATTGTAAAGTAGCTGAGAGTATGTGTACTTCTACAGAAAAACAAGCTACTATAAAAATTCTTGGTTTGTCTATATTGGAAGGATTAAATATAAAATGTTTATTTTCAGTCTGGCAGCAATAAAACGATACACACTTTCAACTAAAATAGAACTAAGTTTGCAGAATGTAAGCATAATATTCCAGTTTGCAAACAAATGTTCTTTTCTTTTGTATTGTTTAAGACCATATATTTATTACTAGAATTTATTACACCCTTTCTGACAAAAGGTATGGTTCTGCTGATCTTTGGCAAGATGTCCCTCACTACATCATTTAACTCGTTGTACTATAAGTGAATGAGAAATTGCTATCAAAATTTAAAAATGTAACTATAGAAGCATAAAAAGGAAAATTTACATGAGAGAAAAAAAGGCCTAAAGTGATATGCACATGTAATGTTGACTTCCAGTGTTGAACAAGTATCTTGGCAGTTATAAACCTGATGTGATCCATAATTGTAATGGGATATTTTAATATATCTTCTTAGTAAATGGAAAAGACAATAACATTTGTTAGTATATAACTTGTTTGAAAAAAGTTAATAAACAATATTTAAGATACATGTACCTAAACCTTGAAGAAATAAACACACATTGTTTTCAATCACATTGTTTTCAAACAGTTGAAAGTGAATGCAGGCAGTACATTCAGCTGTAACAGGAAACACTTGCAATCATCCTGATAAGAGGAAAGTGCTTATTCTCACAGGAAAGGATAGAATGAGACCAGGAACTGCACAATGTGGCAAAGCAAAAAGCTCCCATCTAGTTGGTTTTGATATAATCATTTCAACTTAGACTCATTTTCTAATGTCAGTTACAATGCTTGTGTTACACATCTAACTCCTGATTGCCAAAAGCAATAAAATACTTGTTCAATCTGGCTTAAATGCTGCACTTGGTCTTTTACCTAAAAATCTAGAGGCTGGAGGATTCAATGACATTCAACTATTCGATAACATTATGGTACTGGTGTTACATGTCTGAGGTTCTCTTGGCCTTCTTATGGTGATGGCTCCAACCACCAAGTCCTGAGACATAATTGAAAGCAAGAAGAGGTGAAGTAGAACATAACTTTTTCACTTGAGTAACTCTTTCAAAAAGAAAAGGAAAAATCTTCCCAGAAGCATCCTCTTGTGGTGGATGGTAAAAATGGACACAATTCACTGCAGTTCCGTCTATCAAGGGGTGGACTCTATTTCCCCAATTCAAAAATTTGTGCTATCGGTGGTTTGCTTTGGTCAATAGAATACACAGATGTGATGCTGTGAGAGTTTTGAGGCTGGACCTCAAGAAACTTGTACAGCTAGTGCTCAACTTACGACCACGGTCGGGACCACGGAGCGGTCGTAACACGATTTGGTCATAAGTTGAGTAGGCTATATGTACAGTTGAAATGGTGCACGCGGAGATGGTAGTGCTGCCAGAAGCTGGTCCGCACTGTCGTACGCCCAGCTGGGCAACGTTTGCGCTGCCAGACACGGAGCAGTCATGGCTAGCGATTGTGGTTGTAAAGTCGAACGGTCGTATGTTACACAGGTCATAAGTCGATCAATACCTGTACATTTCAACTCTTGGTTTATTAAATATTACAACTGTCATGTGAAAAAGGCTGCCCTTGTTTGCTGGTTGGTGAGAGACACAGGGCCTAGTTATTTATTTTGCCCTGGTTGACAGATTGCCAAACACTAGACATGTGAATGTGGCCATGCTAGATTACATAACCACCTGTCGACTTGCCATATGAACACAGAATGATGAGCAAATCCAGGTCATATCAGTGGAGCCTATCTTCACCAGGAGAAACACCCAGTCAAATCATAAAACCATAAGTTAAACAAAACTTTCGTTTTTTTAAATCACCAGATTTGAGAGAGGTCTGTTATCAGCAAGAGTTACCTAACGTGTCTCCCATCAGCCTTATCCTTAAATCTATTTGGTCAGAAATCAAGTTGCTTCTCCACACCTAGGCCAAGTATGGAAAAAAGGAAATTATAATGACTGAAATACACACAAAATTCTTTATCCCCTGGCACTGGACACACTGCCATCCAAATAAGAAGGGAGTTTCATTATCAAGGAAGTAAAAGGATAGGCTTTGGCTAAGCAAACAGCAGTATCATCCGCTGAACATACAGAGGTCTTCAGAGAAAATGAGAGAGGGAAAATGTTAGAGTTGATTAAGAAGTCATGAACTTAACTTTGACATAGTATCAGATATAAACCTAAATACAGAATAAGCAACTTCAACATGTGCCATAATTTAGATTTTAGAGATATTTAATTACTGGAATTTATCTTAGCCTCTGAAGGTGGTTACTCTTTGCTATTTCTAGATGATCAATTTAATTTGAATTCAATTTCTTCCAAGGGCTGAGATTAAGATGTCTATTTAGATATGAATAGCTATAGACATATTTTTGGAGGAAAGATTTAGCTATATACATCCACACATACAAATCATTTTCCTGTAGTACTTCTCTTGAAATTCAATTTCTTATTTAGCATACTTCATTTACTTGAAAATTCAATATCCTATTTAACATACTTCATTTTTTCTCTTAATCTTCACAGTGTTCGATAAATATGGTCAATTAAATTTTTATGATAAAAGTCATCGTAGTGATAAAATTTATTTGCTAGCTTTATCCTGACTCTATATGTTGCTTTATTTGTATACTACATCCTATCTTTGTAAAAAAAGTTCCTAAAAGTATAAGTAGTGCATAATTCCAGGACATAGTACTGAATAGCCTAAATTATAATAATTTAAAGTGGTATCTATTTTCTCAAATTTTCCTTTTAAATTAACATACTTTGTCCACTTATTAATTTAAGTGCCAGCTGTACTATATATTAGCAAAATTGGTAGAAAGTACATTTTTAAAGAAAGAATACACTAAGCGTAGAAGGCCAAATATTTCACAATTGCAGTTTGAAGTAATAAAAGAAATAACCTTCATTTTACAGCATTAAAAATGAAATGAGACTGCTACTGCATTTGGAGAACAAAATAAAGTACTACCAAATACTCTTTTATTTTAAAACGTCAGAATCGTGTATATTTCTTTTAAGAAAACACAAAATGTTGAGCATCTATGAACGTCAAAAGGACTTGACGACATAGACTATGTTGAATGTTGGTTTTAAACTGTAGATGGCTGCAAGTCGATTATCCAAATCAAATACAGCATGGCCTTCCTGGATAGACATCAGTTCTCATTAATGCTCATATGTTAAAATTTTTTGAAGTGGAGTTTAGTAGTAAAATTTAATCTGTTATAATTAGTTGCACCTGAAATCGTCTCCATTAGCTAGTGTAAATTAATCAAGGTCTTATATCCAGGATAGTGAAGGATTCAGAGTAATAAACGGTGTCTGCATTTAATTAAACGCAAAATGAAGCTGATGTGTTTAATCAACCACAAATGCCTTTTTACAGCAAATAAGTACACTCTAACACATGGGCCACGATAAATTCATTTCTAGCAAGAGAAAACTTTCAGTGTGTTTATCTGGCTGATAATGAAAATACCCTCCTACTGTAAAGGAGTTGCTTCTGGCCTTTTGCTGCTTCCAGCAGCATCCACACAGGACTACCTAAATTATTATTTTGCTAAATTGAGCAAAATATGCAACTGCTTTTTCTATAAAATTACATATATTTTTACTCTTAGATTAGTGAAGTGACGCTTGGAAAATAAAATCCATACATAGAAAAATATCTAACCCAACAAAGATAATTAAATCAAGCAAATGATCTGAGGTGGTTAAACATCAAAAAAAGTAGAAAAGCAACAGAGTGAAAAGTTGTCCTTCTCTTTCTCAGGAGAGGAAGATTAATGTTGCCACTGTGTTCACTTTTCCACCCCTTCTCACTATTTACTACAAATCTAGGACTGTTCTGAGAGACTGTGTCACTCTTGTCTCTGTTTGACTTGAGACACAGCTAATGAAACCAACCCAACATTGATCAAGTTCATGTTTGCTCATTGGCTCTTCCTCAAATGTGATTTTCCTCTCTGCAGATTCTTCATTCTTTCCAGAGAACACAGAAAAATTCAAAACATTCATACTGATAGTTTATTCCTCTAAGACCTATAATCTATCCTATTTTCACTGGTATATAGAAAACAACTAAAATGACATATTTGTTACCGTCACTTTCACATTAAATATTTATTTCTATTTAAAGAAGTGGTTTTTTTTTTTTTTTTTTTTTTTTTTAAGCTATATCGTATATTTGACTTCAAATTACTGCAGCTGGGTGGCTTAAAACAATGGAATGTATTGTCCCGAGGCCAGAAGTCTGAAATGAAGGATCACCAGCAGGTCAGCATTCCTCTGGAGCCTCAAAGAAAAACACGTTCTTTGCCTCTTCTAGCTATTGCTGTCATTGTTCCTTCACTATGGCCATATCACTCCAATCTCTGCCTCCTCCACAGGCCACAGTGCTTCCTCCTCTTCTGTCTTTCAAATATTTCTCTGCCTTGTTTTTGTTTTTGTTTTTGTTTTTGTTTTTTGAGATAGAGTCTCCCTCCATAGCCCAAGCTGGAGTGCACTAGCGCAGGCTCACGGCAACTTCTGCCTCATGGGTACAGGGGATTCTCCTGCCTCAGCCTTCTGTGTTGCTGGGACTACCGGCTCTTGCCGCTACAACCAGCTAGTTTTATATTTTTAATAGAGTGGGGGTTTCACCATGTTGGCCAGCAAGGTCTCAAACGCCTAACCTTGTGACCCGCCCACCTCCGCTTCCCAAAGTTCTGGCATTCCAGGCGTAAGCTACCACACCCGGCCCTCTGCCTCACTTTTATAAAGATACTTACTGTAGAGAGCTGCCTGCCGACCGTCCTTTAACAATGGGTGGCGCGAACTGAGGCTGGCTTTTACCAGCTGCTCTCCGCAGCACTAGCCCCGTCGGCCTCAGGCGTTTGGCGGGGCGGGGCTGTGAGGCCCGAGGTTCCGGACTCTTCCGGCTTCCGGCTGTCCGTTGCCGCGCTTCCGGCTGGGCACGCCGCCGGCTCCCACGGAGCTGGAGGAGCTGTGGTAGCGAGGACCGCTGGCCGCCGACATTTACCAAGCTCGTTGCTACAAGCAGCTGAAGTTGCCCTCCTACAAAGGCCGGTCCCCTCAGTTAAGTCTTAGACGGTATTTTGCTGACTTTATTGCCTTGTGAGCAGTCGCTTCACGCGCTGCCCGCCATCTTTTTGGACGGACCAGTTTTTGACATCTCTGTCCTGCAGCTACATTTAGTTGCTCTTTTCCTGCATTTCTCAGTGCAATCCGTGATTTATACTCAGAATTGACATTCTAAAAAAAAAAAGCTGTAAAGCTGTTTCAAGGGAAGACATAACTAAGAGGTAAGTGGTAAAAAAGTCCTGTAGGTTTATTTTGGAGGGGACTGTGGCCAGGGTAGTTCTCAGGTTGTGCAGAACAGCACTTTGTTATGTGGAAGACAGGTGTTTTAAGCAACGTTTGAATCCCCCTAGTCAGTCTAAGCAGGCAAAGGTAACTGAGGACTAAATTTCTGTAGCTACTTTCATTGGATTTATACTGCAACTAACTGCGCTGGGGCATTTCACTGTACTGGTATTAACTACAAACAGAAATAATGGTCATTACAGCAAGGGCAGTGGGGGTAAAGCATTTTGTAGGAATAACCTTTAGAAGTTAAAAAGTCGCCGGGCGCCGTGGCTCAAGCCTGTAATCCCAGCACTTTGGGAGGCTGAGGCGGGTGGATCACGAGGTCAAGAGATCGAGACCATCCTGGTCAACATGGTGAAAACCCGTCTCTACTAAAAATACAAAAAAAATTAGCTGGGCATGGTGGTGCGTGCCTCTAATCCCAGCTACTCAGGAGGCTGAGGCAGGAGAATTGCCTGAACCCAGGAGGCGGAGGTTGTGGTGAGCCGAGACCGAGCCATTGCACTCCAGCCTGGGTTAAAAAAAAAAAAAAAGTTAAAAAGTCATTGTAATAACTAATAAACTGTATACATTGTGCTCCTTTCTGTGGGAGAAGATTTTGTGGAGGGAAGCTTTCTGGTTTAAAAGTTAGTAAGGTGTGTCTTTGTGTGTGTGTGTGTGTGTGTGTGTGTGTGTGTTTTAAGATAGAACTTGAATAGAAGGGCATCTGCATGGCAGATACGGGACTGCCACAATTTGCATTGAAAACAAACCTATAAAGATGTTGTGGGTATGCCCCAGGAGTCTCAGTAATCAAGCCAATGGCCTTTGTTAGGAAGGGAAGAGGGTCAATACAGTGATGGACTGTTACAGATGGCTCCTGGGGATGAATGTGGGTGGGTGGCTGCTGCCATCATGAATGCTTAGAGAAATGTCATTTCCTTAAAAAGAAAATAACTTACATTTAGAGTACATAGGACATGATGCAGATTTATTAGTCTGATAGATAAAATGAAAGACAGGTAAGAACACTCACTCATGGCAGTTTTTAAGCATGAAAATTGTTTTCTGAAAATATCATCAGTTTTTAAAGAAGGCTGCTAATTGTTTTTTGATAGTTCTTATCTCAGGAAAACTTGAATTGTTTGGGGGAAAGTGGGCTCAAAAAAGCATGTATCTTTCACATTAGCATTCAGAACCCGGCAACCTGAAGTCCAGTTTTCAGTATTTTAACCACCAGTAATGCTATGTATGTAAGATACTGGGATAGAGCTCACAAGTTGAAACAACAACCAGTGCCTGTGGTAACTTAATATCTTCTCAAATACTTTTATTGATTGGTTTATATACCATTCTTGTTACAGAAGAATATGCCTTTAAAAAAAGGTTATTAATAACAGTTTCCCAATTTATATTTTAAAAAACAAAAGAACACTGGCTTAATCATCTTTTGGGAGGGTAGAGTAAAATAATTGATTACTATTGCTGCATACCCGGCGTGGGATGGGTTGGTTGGAAAATCAGAACTATTTTTAAAACGTTGGATTTCAATATAAATACAATGCAACTGCTAGCTTTGCAGGGTGAGTGAGCATTGTGTGGGTTTTGTTTTGTTTGATTTATTGATTAGTCTTTAAAGTAGCCTCTTTTTTTTTTTTTTGAGATTACTGGACCATCATTAAATGTGTACTACAAAGAGATTAATATGTATGAAGGGCTTTACCAAAGTCCACTAAATAAACACTACTCAAGTATAGACGGCAAATCAAAATGTATCTATGTTATGACATTAGTTGCAAATGGCAAGTATGGTGCTAAAGTCTATGCCAATAGAATTAGATGAGTGCTGTGCACTTAATTTTAAAATAAAACTAGTTTTCGGTTAAAAAAAAAAAAAGATACTGTATATTTAAGGCCTACCTAGATAATCGAGGATAAAATTTTCCCCTCAAGATCTTTAACTTAATCACATCTGTCATATTAGGAAATATTTACTCTTTTACTACATAAAGTAATATTTTCAGGTTCTAGGGATTAGGACATGAGCATATCTTTTGGAGGCCACCATTCAGCCCACTACATGCAGGCATATATGTTCATTTGGATAGCCAGTTTCTTTCAGATGAACTTATTCAGTTGTCTCTTTAGAGCCCTTCTTTCTTTGACTTCTTTGCTTCTGGATATTTCTTTCTTCTTTCTATGTTTATAAATCCCTGGATTTTTGATGCTTTCATAACCTGGTTCCCCCAGTTCTATGAGAAACTTTAACATTTATATGAAATATCAGTGTGAAAACAAAAACATAATTGTCAAAGATTCAGTCCTTTGCTTCCTGTATCTCATCTCTGCCCTGCCCCATGTTCTTCATTGAGTTACTAAAAAAAAAAATCCAGCCATGAGTTTTAAATTTTCAGATTATACAATCTATAACTCTAATGCTAGCCTTTTTTTTTTACTGTCTACTGAATATTTTTGTTTTCAAGACCACCATTTTATATCTATATATCTATATATCTATATTGCACTATCTATATATCTATATATCTATATATAGATATATAGATATTATATTGCACTTTACGTTCTGGGGTATATGTGAAGAACATGCAGGATTGTTGCATAGGTACATTTTATGTGTGTGTGTGTATATATATATATTTTGCACTTTAGGTTCTGGGGTACATGTGAAGAACATGCAGGATTGTTGCATAGGTATATACATAGAAATGTAGTTGGCAGGCCGGGCGCAGTGGCTCACGCCTGTAATCCCAGCACTTTGGGAAGCCGAGGCACGTGGATCATGAGGTCAAGAGATCAAGACCATCCTGGTCAATAAGGTGAAACCCCGTCTCTACTAAAAATACAAAAATTAGCTGGGCATGGTGGTGCATGCCTGTAGTCCCAGCTACTCGGGAGGCTGAGGCAGGAGAATTGCTTGAACCCAGGAGGTGGAGGTTGCAGTGAGCCGAGATCGCGCCATTGCACTCCAGCCTGGGTAACAAGCGCGAAACCTCTGTCTCAAAAAAAAAAAAAGAAATGTAGTTGGCTGCCTCCATCCTCATTACCTATAAATGGCATTTCTTCCCATGTTATCCCTCCCCAACTCCCTATCTGCCACTGTCCCTCCCCTAGTTCCCACCAACTGACCTCAGTGTGTGATGCTTCCCTCCCTGTGACCTTGTGTTCTCATTGTTCAACACCCACCTATGAGTGAAAACATGTGGTGCTTGATTTTCTGTTCTTGTGTCAGTTTACTGAGAATGAGAGTTTCCAGCTTTATCCATGTCCCTACAAAGGACACGAACTCATCATTTTTTATGGCTGCGTAGTATTCCATAGTGTATATGTGCCACATTTTTCCTGTCCTGTCTATCATTGATGGGCATTTGGCTTGGTTCCAAGCCTTTGCTTGGAACGTGCAGTGAACATACATGTGTGTGTATCTTTATAATAGAACAATTTATAATCCTTCCAATATATACCTAGTACAGGTATTGATCAACTTACGACCTATGCAACTTACGACCATTCGACTTTATGACCACAATCGCTAGCCACGACTGCTCCGCATCTGGCAGCGCAAACGTTGCCCGGCTGGGCATACGACAGTGCGGACCAGCTTCTGGCAGCACTACCATCTCTGCATGCACCATTTCCACTGTACATATAGCCTACTCAACTTATGACCAAATCGTGTTATGACCATTCCACAGTCCTGACCGCGGTCATAAGTCGAGCATTACCTGTAATGGGATTGTTGGGTCAAATGGATTGCTGGGTCTTCCACAATGGTTGATCTAATTTGTACTCCCACCAACAGTGTAAAAGTGTTCCTGTTTCTCCACATCCTCTCCAGCATCTATTGTCTCCAGATTTTTTAATGATTGCCATTCTAACTGCATGAGATGGTATCTCAGTGTAGTTTAGATTTTCATTTCTCTAATGACCAGTGATAATGAGCATTTTTTGCATATGTTTGTTGGTCTTATCTTCTTTTGAAAAGTGTCTGTTCATATCCTTTGCCCACTTTTGAATGGGTTTGTTTCGTTTTTCTTGTAAATCTGTTTTAGTTCTTTGTAAATTCTGGATGTAAGTCCTTTGTCAGATGGGTAGATTGCAAAAATTTTTTCCCGTACTGTTGACTGTCAGTTCACTCTAATGACTATTTATTTTGCTGTGTAGAAGCTCATAAATTAATTAGATCCCTTTTCTCTATTTTGGTTTTGTTGCCAGTGCTTTTGGTGTTTTAGTTAAGAAGTTCTTGCCTATGCCTGTATCCTAAATGGTTTTTGTCTAGGTTTTCTTCTAGGGTTTTTATGCTATTAGGTCTTACGTTTAAGTCTTTAATCCATCCGGAGTTAATTTTAGCGTCAGTTGTCAGGAAGGGGCACATTTCTGCTTTCTACACATGGCTAGCCAGTTTTCCCAACACCATTTATTAAACAGGGAATTATTTCCCCATTGCTTGTTTTTGTCAGGTTTGTCAAAGATCAGATGGTTGTAGATGTGTGTTGTTGCCTCTGAAGGCTCTGTTCTGTTCCATTGGTCTATATCTCTGTTTTGGTACCAGTACCGTGCTGTTTTGATTACTGTAGGCTTGTAGTATAGTTTGAAGTCAGGTAGCATGATACCTCCAGCTTTGTTTTTTTTGTTTGTTTGTTTTTGTTTTTTTTGGTTCTTTTTTATTTTGCTCAGGATTGTCTTGGCTATGCGGGCTCTCTTTTGGTTCCGTATGAAGTTTAAGGTGGTTTTTTTCCACTTCTGTGAAGAGGGTCATAGGTAGCTTGATGAGGATAGCATTTAATCGATAAATTACTTTGGGAAGTATGGCAATTTTCACAATACTGATTTTTCCTAACCATGAGCGTGGAATGTTTTTCCATCTGTTTTTGTCCTCTCTTATTTCCTTGAGCAGTGGTTTATAGCTCTCCTTGAAGAGGTCCTTTATATCCTTTGTTAGTTGTATTCCTAGGTATTTTATTCTCCTTATAGCAGTTGTGAATGACAGTTTGTTCTTGATTTGGCTCTATTTAAGTCTGTTATTGGTATATAGGAATGCTTGTGATTTTTGCACTTTGATTTTGTATCCTGAGACTTTGCTGAAGTTGCTTATCAGTGTAAAGAGATTTTGGGCTGAGATGATGGGGTCTTCTAAATATACAATCATGTTGTTGTCAAATAGAGACAGTTTTACTTCTGCTTTTCCTAGTTGAATACCCTTTATTTCTTTTTCTGGCCTGAATGCTCTGGATAGAACTTGATACTGTATTGAATAGGAGTGATGAGAGAGGGCATCCTTGTCTAGTGCCAGATTTCAAAGGGAATGCTTCCAGTTTTTGCCCATTCAGTATGATATTGGCTATGGGTTTGTTGTAAATAGCTTTATTATTTTGAGATATGTTCCATCAATACCTAGTTTATTGAGAGTTTTTAGCATACAGCGCTGTTCAATTTTGTCAAAGACCTTCTCTGCATCTAGTGAGATAATCATGTGGTTTTGGTCTTTGGTTCTGTTTATGTGGGGAACTGCATTTATAGACTTGAATATGTTGAACCAGCCTTGCGTCCCAAGGATGAAGACTACCTAATCGTGATGGATAAGCTTTTTGATGTTCTGTTGCAATCGGTTTGCCGGTATGTTATTGAAGATTTTTGCATCTGTGTTCATCATGGATATTGGCCTGAAGTTTTCTTTTCTTGTTGAGTCTCTGCCTGGTTTTGGTATCAGGATAATGTTGGTCTCAAAAAATGATTTGGGAAGGATTCCCTCTTTTTGGATTGTTTGGAATAGTTTCAGAAAGAGTGGTACCAGCTCCTCTTTGGATATCTGGTAGAATTCATCTGTGAACCCATCTGGATGTGGGCTCTTTTTGGTTGGTAGGCTCTTAATTGCTGCCTCAACTTCAGCCCTTGTTATTGGTCTATTCAGGGTTTTGACTGCTTCCTGGTTTAGGATTGGGAGGGTGCAAGTGTTCAGGAATTTATCCATTTCTTCCAGATTTACTGGTTTATGTGCATAAAGTTGTTTGTAGTAATCTCTGATGGTGGTTTATATTTCTGTGGAATCTGTGGTGATATCCCCTTTATCAATTTTTATTGCATCTATTTGATTTTTCTTTTTTCTTTGTTATGAATCTGGCTAGTGGTCTATCTATTTTGTTGATCTTTTCAAAAAACCAGCTCCTGGATTAATTGATTTTTTAAAGGGTTTTTGTGTCTCTATCTCCTTCAGTTCTGCTCTGATCTTAGTTATTTTTTGTCTTCTGCTACCTTTTGATTGTTTTTGATCTTACTCCACTAGCTCTTTCAATTTTGACAACAGGGTGTCAATTTTAGATCTTTCCTTGCTTCTTATGTGGGCATTTATTGCTATAAATTTTCCTCTAGACACTATGTTAAATATGTCCCAAAGATTCTGGTACATTGTGCCTTCTTTCTCATTGGTTTTGAAGAGCATCTTTATTTCTGCCTTCATGTCATTGTTTATCCAGTCAACATTGAAGAGCCAGTTTTTTAGTTTAGATAAAGTCGTATGATTCTGAGTTAGTTTCTTAATCCTGAGTTCTCATTTGATTGCACTGTGGTCTGAGAGACTGTTATGATTTCCATTCTTTTGCATTTGCTGAGGAGAAATTGATTTACTTCAATTATGTGGTCAGTTTTACAGTAGGTTCAATGTGGTGCTGAGAAGACTGTATATTCTCTGGATTTGGGGTGGAAACTTCTGTAATTGTCTATTAGGTTTGCTTGGTCCAGATTTGATTTCAAGTCCTGGATATCCTTGTTAATTTTCTGTCTCATTGATCTGTCTAATATTAACAGTGGAGTGTTAAAGTCTCCCACTTATATTGTGTTGGAATCTAAGTCTCTTTGTAGGTCACTAAGAACTTGCTTTATGTATCTGGGTGCTCCTCTATTGGGTGCATATATATTTAGGATCGTTAGCTCTTCTTGCTGCATTGATCCTTTTACCATTATATAATGCTCTTTGTCTCTTTTGATCTTTGTTGGTTTAAAGTCTGTTTTATTAGACACTAGGATTGCAACTCCTGCTTTTTTTTTTGCTCTCTATTTGCTTGGTAAACCTTCCTCCATCCCTTAATTTTGAGCCTATTTGTATCTTTGCATGTGAGATGTGTTTTCTCTATACAGCACACTGATGGGTTTTGACTTTTTATCCAATTTGCCAGTCTGTGTCTTTTGATTGGGACATTTAGCCCATTTATATTTAAGGTTAATATTGTTATGTGTGAATTTGGTCCTGCCATTTTGATGCTAGCTGGTTGTTTTGCCCGTTAGTTGATACAGTTTCTTCGTGGTGTCGATACTCTTTACCATTTGGTATGTTTTTGGAGTGGCTGCTAATAGTTGTTCTTTTCTTTCTTTAGTGCTTCTTTCAGGAGCTCTTGTAAAGCAGGCCTGGTGGTGATGAAATCTCTGAGCAATTGCTTGTTCATAAAGGATTTTATTTCTCCTTTGCTTATTAAGTTTAGTTTGGCTGGATATGAAATTCTAGGTTGAAAGTTCTTTTCTGTAAGGATATTGAATATTGGCCTCCTCTCTTTTCTGGCTTATAGGGTTTCTGCCAAGAGATCCACTATGAGTCTGATGGGCTTCCCTTTGTGGGTAACCCGACCTTTCTCTCTGGCTGCCCTTTGCATTTTTTCCTTCACTTCAACCCTGGTGAATCTGACAATTATGTGCCTTGGGGTTGCTCTTTTTGAGGATCTTTGTGGTGTTCTCTGTATTTCCTGGACTTGAAATTGGCCTGCCTTGCTCGAATGGGGAAGTTCTCCTGGATAATATCCTGAAGAGTGTTTTCCAGCTAGGGTTCATTCTCTCTGTCACATTCAGGTACACCTATCAAACATAGATTAGGTCTTTTCACATAATCCCATATTTCTTGGAGGCTTTGTTCATTTCTTTTTACTCTTTTTTCTCTAATCTTGCCACCTTGTTTTGCTTTATTTCATTGAGTTGATCTTTAATCTCTGATATCCTTTTTTCTGCTTGGTCCATTCAGCTATTGAAACTTGTGTATGCTTCACGGAGTTCTCATATTGTGTTTATCAGCTCCATTAATTCATTTATAATCATCTCTAAGCTGTTTATTCTCATTACCATTTTGTCAAACCTTTTTTCAGGGTTCTTAGTTTCTTTGCATTGGGTTAGAGCATGTTCTTTTAGCTCAGAGAAGTTTGTTATTACCCACCGTCTAAAGCCTATTTCTGCCAATTCATCACACTCATTCTCCATCCAGCCTTGTTGCCTTGCTGGTGAGGAGTTTGATCCCTTGGAGGAGGAGAGGTGTTCTGTTTTTGGGTGTTTCCATCCTTTTTGTGCTGGTTTCTTCCCATCTTTGTGGATTTATCTACCTGTGGTCTTTGTAGTTCGTCACTTTCAGATGGGGTCCCTTAGTGGACATCCTTTTTGTTGATGCTGAAGGTATTTCTTTCTGTTTTCTAGTTTTCCTTCTACCAGTCAGGCCCCTCTGCTGTAGGACTTCTGGAGGTCCACTCCAAACCCTGCTTGCCTGGGGATTGCCTGCAGTGGCTGCACAACAGTGAGGGTTGCTGCCATTTTCTTCTTCTGTTATCTTTGTCCCAGAAGAATATCCTCCAGATGTCAGCCTGAGCTCTCCTTTATGAGGTGTCTCTTTAGATATATGGGTTTCGAAGAGCTGCTTGAGGAGACATTCTGTCGCTTACAGGAGCTCAGGTGCTGACCTGTGAGCTCCCTTGTTCCATTCAGAGCTGCTGGGCAGATACATTTAAGTCTGCTGCAACAGAACTCATAAACGCCTTTTTTTCCCAGGTGCTCTGTCCCTGGAACGTGGGGCTTTATTTATAAGTTCCCTATGTGCTGCTGCCTTTTTTCAGGGATGGTGTGCCGAGCGAGGAGGTAGCCAAGTCACAGTCTGCCAGCAGAGATGTTGCTCAGCTGCCGTGGGCTCTGTGCAGCTGCTATGTGAACTTCCTTGCATTTTGGTTATAGAGATATAGTTAGACCTGCCTTGGTAATGGTAGTCTGCCTCAGTAATGGTGGACTGTCTCTGCAATGGCAGACTGCCTCAGTAATGGTGGATTGCCTCTGTAATGGCGGACTGCCTCGGTAATGGTGGACTGCCTTATTAATGGCAGACTGCCTCAGTAGTGGTGGGCTGCCTCGGTAATGTTGGACGCCCTCCCCCTGCACAGAACTGGACAGTCACAGGTCCATCTGTGCTTGCTGTAAAACTCTCAGTCCAGAGCATTTCAGATTGCTGGTGTTTGCGGGGGCGGGACCCACCAAGCCAGGTCACCTGGCTCCCTGTTTGAGCCCCCTTTATTTCAGTTGAAAGGGTAACTCTGTCTCCCAGGCATTCCAGGCACCAGTTGAAATGGCGCCCAGATTTGTGTGAGTTTTTGTGCAGAGACCTGCTGCACCAGCTTAAGCAGCCATACTGGAGACTCCTGGCACTTTTCTGCCCTGGAATCTCCTGGTCTGTGGGCAGTTAAAAATTCATTTGGAAATGCGGTGATCACTCACCCTCTGTGTTTTCTCTGGGAACTGCAATCCAGAGCTTGGCCTATTTGGCCATCTTGTATTGTCTCTCCAATATATAGGTAATCTTCTAGAAGAAAAAGAAACTGAACTGGGTCTGTAACCACCAAAGTAGGAGAGCATGAAACTGAGTTTAACACCAGCTTAAGGAGCTCTTCATGGTTTCATGGCCCAACCCTGGAGGCTCACTGACTCAGCGTTGTGTCTCACACCTCCCTAAGGGGAGCTGGCCTACCCCCCGCAACTCTCTCTTTGCCTCGACCACCATTTCTTTTAACTGTGAACATACTTAAAAAACAGCATGCATCCAATCCAAAAGCAGTTATGCCCCTCAAGTTGTTCAAACTTTTTACTGGGCAGCTTATCACTCTCCAGATTAACCTAGTTATAACCCTAGAAGAAAATCCTCTGTTTGCAATAATGTTTATCTCCCCTTTCAAATACTTTTCCTTTCTATTTCAACCTTTACTACCTGAGAGAAAGGCATTAAAACATATAAGTGATCTGCTTATGCATTTTTCCTGGAGATATACTCCAGGGAGATGAATTTAAAAGGCCATTGACCCCTGTTCAAGCTCCTTCACAACTGTACTTCTGAATAAGGAGATTAACAATGTTTGCAAGGAAGAAGAGGCTTTATCTTTGAAATGATTTTGGCAGAAAGTTCTTGGCAAAGCATTATCAAATGGAACCCAAGATCTATGAACATGGCTTCCTGGAGATATCAGGTAGACACATAACTCTCTGGAGTATAAAATGGAGGTGTTTTATAATTAAAGATTGCTAGCATGTGAGATGATCATGTGCCCCTCACATAAATACCTCATCTATTCTAGGACAGACGGAAGGAAATGAAGAGCTGCCCGTGATGTCCCAGATTTCTCCCTCTTTCTTCTGGGCTCCTTGATTGCTTGTATCTTTGATATTATTTTTTTAAGTTTGATAAAATTTTTTTAAGTTTGGGTAAAATTTTTATTCATAGGACTGTGATTTGACAATTTCATTCTGTGTGTTGACTCATCACCTATTATTTACTTTTTCTCTTAGTGCTTCCTATGGCTTCTCACCCTATGTGAAATATTACAGATAAATCATTCTCAATTGTCATTTTTCAATTCTGTCTCTTTCTTGCTCAAGTATCAGTGGTGGCTTTCCACTGCCTAAACGTTAATTACAAAGTACCCTAAAAAATGAAGGGCAGTTCTATAATAATGAATATTTGTGTTATACAATTAGTGGGCTATTCTGGTCTCATTTAGGTGTATTTGAGCACTTAGAAAATCAGAAAAAGCCCATTCTGAATATACTGAAGATTTAAATGTGAAAGGTAAAAATAAAAACTTATAGAAGTATGGAAATTAAAAATGTAAAAAAACCTCTTAGTCAATAAGATAGTAAAGAAACAATGCTATTTCCATGCATTTTTTTAAAAAAAAGATTATTTTGGGAATAAAAAAAAGATAATATAGATGTTAGCTTTAGATGTAATCACTCCCTTTACTGAGGAAGTATCTACTCCCAGGAAAGAAGGATTGATTAGACAAAAGCACTACTAATAAAGAAAAAGTATACTGATAAATTCAAACAACATATAAAATAAAGAGTTTTAGTAATTTTAAGGGATTATACAACTCTTTTTCTTAAGGTATGATAAAGAGCATAAAAAGATAAGCCACCAGCTGAGAAAAGATATTTTCAACATGTAAAACCATTCCATAATCAGAATGGACTAATAAATGTGTTAGATTGGTGCAAAAGTGATTGCACTTTTGCCATTACTTTTAATATAAGAACTACTGCCTATTAATATAGAAACGTAAATTAAAACCTAGAGATATAATTCTATAACTACTGGATTGGCAAAAGTTTTAACTTTTGACATTTTCAGGATATGGAGAAGACGCACAGGGAAAAAAATTCTTAAACATTTCTAGTGAGATTGTCATAACCATTTTGGAAAGTAATTTGGCATTATATAAGAAAACAGAATATAAGCATTGCCTACTACTCAGAAGTTCCCCTCTTATTAATATATTCTAAGAAAGAGCTTGCTCTTACATAGGAGATGTGAACCAAGACGTCCACTGAAACAAATAAAAGACAACAACAAAAAAGAAATAACCCGATATACATTTGTGTTAAAAAAAAATACATGCACAAAATGTGGTATATTGATTTATAAAGGACTACTGTAGAAAGTATCTCATCTGTGTATCTCAAAAACATAATGTTTAGGGAAATAAAGTCAAGATTCTGAAGAATATATATAATGTGATTTCATTAAGTGCAGTCCAAAACAGTTTTCAAATCTGACTGTATTTTCTCTACTGCATTCATAGATAGTGGAATTAAGGGTAAATCAAGGAAATAGTAAATAAAATTTATCATATTAGTTACCTCTAGATGTAGGGGATCTTGGGGAAGGGAATTGGTATAGGAACATAGGTTTCAAAGGGATGATAAAGTTCCATTTATTAAACTGGGTGAGAAGTATGCAGAGTTCATTTTATTATTATTGACATTCTGCCTAAGTAATAAAATATCATTTTGTATATTTAATTTTCTATATAAACTAATTTTAGAGTCCTGTGTGGTTATCCAACAACATAAAGTGTATTAAAATAATTAACAATCACACATGCAAATATGTAGTAAGTAAACGTACTTTACAAAGATTAATCTGTGGTGGATTCTTTCTCTAGTCATCCCTTAGAATTCAAGGCTAAAGGTGGGTGTTTCCAGGGTTCTGAACTTGGCACTTCTCATTCTTCATGTTCTTCCTTTGCAGTCTCCTCCACTTTCATGGTTTTAACCACCACCTAAGTGCTGATGGTTCCCCAAAACATGTTTTTCTTCTATGTTTCAAATGTATTTATTCAAATTGATTTAAGACAACTTCTCTTGATGGTTAATGAACACCTCAAAGGCAATATGAATAAATTTATTTAACTTACTCTACTCTGGACTTACTCTCATCTACTGTTGCCTTTCACAGTTCATGTTCTCTTTCATTGGACAACCTAGTCAGAAACTTGAAAGTTGTCTAAGGTTCCTCATCCACCTTCCCCTGAACAATCAGTCACTAATGAATTACTAATTATAATTTTTTGTTGTTTGTTAAATTTGTCATCTCTCCTTGATTCACTATACAGGGACATGTTGGTAAGGCCCTAAACTATGTCAGTAGTTGTGTGTGTGTCTAGATAGATAGATAGGTAGATAGATAGAGAGAGAGCACTCAATACAGTCCCCTTCTCTTTAGTCTTACCCATCTAAAATCCATCGTCACACTGCTTTGAATATGGTCTATCAAAAAGCACATTACTTTCCTCCTTAAAACCTTCATTACCTTTGCTATTTAGACAATAAAAACCATAATATACATTTTCCTTCCTAATCCTATCTTCCCTGTTGCTATAAATTTATTTGCCGTGTCTTAGTTTCTGTTCATGTTCTAATTATAGTGCGACCATGAGCCTTTGTTTTCTTATGCCTAGAATACACTTCTTCATAGTTTACCTACTAATAGTTAATCACCCTTGAGGCTTATTGTCTCTGGAAACCACTGGACTACCAATCCTTTCCACTGCTATAGACCTTATATTTCTATTGGGAAACTTCCCATATTTTACATAGCATGTCAATATCTCTGTCTTCTCCTCTACACTATAATGTCTTCAGATACACATATTGTAATTCATCTTTGTATATCTCTGTATATAGCATATGTTGATTCATAGTATGTGCTTCAAAAACATTAGTTTAAATGTACTACGTAGATGTTAAACAATTAGACTTACTACGTGAGGAATAGCCTCACTTTGCTTCCATAGCCCCTTTGAGCCTGTAACTTAGAATTAATGTTCTGAATTATCATTGTGTCCTGGTCTACTGAGAAGCTATGCTTGTGTTCCAAAACAAACAAACAAAAAACTTCTTTTGATTGGAGGATTAGCTAACTAAAGACCCTTAAAGTGACCAGCCGACAGTTTTCCAAAATAAGGTGCAAGTACAACATATCCCAGTGCTTCTTTATTGCCCAGTAAACTACAAGGTTATAGATTAGTCAATCTGATAAATCCACTGATGGTTTTGTGGTTCTGTGATCAGTGTGCAAGGATTTTTATAGCTCAGTAAAACACAAGGCAGTTTTACAGCCCAAGACTAAACCTGTCATGAAGAGAAAAAGGATAAAAAAGCATACACATATCAAATAAAAGCATTCAGATGTCACAGAAAATGTGTTTGCATGTTAAAATCACACACATCTAGAATCCAAACCACTGCAAAGTGCAGAAACAGAATTCTTTCTAAAGTCATTATAATGATCTTAAAGGTTTGCTTAATCCTAAATGCCTATAGGAGATAAAACATAAGTTAAATCCTTATAGTATGAGTATAATGTTTTTCTGTTTTTATTTTTGTTTTTGTTTTGTTTTGAGATGGAGTTTTGCTCGTTTTTCAAGCTAAGGTGCAATGGTGAGATCTCTGTTCACTTCAACCTCCACCTCCCAGGTTCAAGCGATTCTCCTGCCTCAGCCTCCTCAGTAGCTGGGATTACAGGCGTGTGCCACTACATCCAGCTAATTCTGTATTTTTAGTAGAGAAGGGGTTTTGCCATGTTGGCCAGGCTGGCCTCTAACTCCTTACCTCAGGTGATCCACCTGCCTCAGCTTCCAAAAGTGTTGGAATTATAGGCATGAGCCACCCTGCCCTGCCTATCATGTTAATTGTATTTTATTATATCCTAATTCCTTCAAAACTTAAAATTATATCTTATAACAATTAATAGAAAAATTCAGTTAAACATGGTATCTTATTTTTAACATTTATGAGTAATAAGAGTTACTTCATTAAGAAATTTGAAAGAGGTAGTTTAAAGATGCCTTTCCAAAGGAAGAAGAAGGAAAAAAAAAAAAGGAGGACAAGAAGAAGGTGGAGGGGGAAGAGGGGAAGGGGAAGAAGGGGGAGGGAGGAGGAAGAGGAGGAGCAGGTATTTTCAAATACTTGTGCAAATTTGAAAACTAAATTGAAGTGTTCATTTATTTTTGGCATGTTTGCTTGTTTCAATTTACCATATGAAATGCAAGGCCATGTAAAATATTATGTGATTACATTTGTATTTTAACATTTTTAAAAAATAATGATCTGGCAGATGATACTATTATATACCACTCTTTTAATTAGTAAGTATTTTTAAAAGACAAAACAAGTTTAAGTTTGTACACCAGCAATGCAGTTCTTCAAGTAAAAAGGGAGCCTCCTGTTGAAATTTGTTTCAGTATCACTTAAGATAAACCTGTAATGAGATAGCATTTTGTTTGCATATGTTATTTGAATTGTGAATTTTTTTTATCTTAACACTCAATAAAAGTAGTGATTTTGATCAGAGAATGCAACCAGGAAAGCTATCATATTGAATGAAGGAAGTTCCCAGAATTCTTTTAAATAAAATGTCCATTATTCTTTAGATTACTAATAACTTTATACTACGGAAAAATAATGCCCAAGAATGCTTTGTGTTCTCTCAAGAAATAAACTGATTACTCAGAACACTAAAGACATTTATTTCACTGAATAGAAATGAATCACCTAAGGGAACCAAGAACTCACTACTTGGAAGAAGTATTGTTCATACATATTCATTTCTGTTAGAAAATTCAACATGCCTGCCTTATAAAATCACCATCACAGTAGATTAAATCAGAGGGGACTGCTTTTTTTATGATACTGCTTTTGCTTTGTTTATTTATACTTTATGTAATTTAGACTTTTACTTTAAATTCCACTTTAGAAGATACTATAAATTAGCTTGTCAAAAACAATTCAAATCATAAAGTTTTAATATTATAGTTACAATGAAGCTGATACACTTAAATTTGGCCTACAAAGATCCATTAGACAAAACATATACCATACGGCATCCAACACCACAGGAGTTGTATCCTAAATCTGTCGTGCATTTTTACTCATTGAATATGATGTTAACATTCTCTTGAGCCCTTTGAGCTTGAATCACTTTATATTTGGATGGGTGGGGAGAGAATTTGATATTTCTAAAAATAGCATGATACACATATATTTTGAAATAAGATAATTTTCAACAAAACTAGTTAAATAAAATAACTTGGGAATTTTCAGGCTCTCATCCTGGATTGGGTTTAATTTCATAATCTATACTTCTAAACATCTGTCAGTGTCTCTCAACTGGCTGCATCCTCTCTGGAATAAAAGGGAACAATGCCAATTTTAACTCATATTTTGGTTACAAATATCTTCCAATTTTTTAGTTGATTGATTCATAAAACCAAACAGTGAACTCACAAGACGGTCTGGTTGGTTGGTTGGTTGGTTGGTTGGTTGGTTGGTTGGTTAGTTGGTTCGTGGGTTTGTGGCAGAGTCTCCCTCTGTTGCCCAGAGTGGAGTGCAGGGGCTTGATCTTGGCTCACTGCAACCTTCACCTGAAGTGATCCGCCCACCTTGGTCTCCTAAAGTGCAAGGATTACGGACATGAGCCACCATGCCTGGCCACAAGAAAGACTTTGTTTCATTGTTGTCTCATATTTCTAGATTGTAAACATGTTTACATGAGTTTCTGCAGAAAACGTGGAGACTGTGATTCTTTTATTCTCTATTTTTTTTTCAAATTACATACTACTATACTTCATGATGTACTCTTCATTGAGTTATTTTCCATCTCAAAATAATTTTTTAAATTTCCACATAGAACAGTTAATATAATTATTTACAACAGTCATGAAATGCAGTGCTAATTCTCAATCACAGTTTTCATTGTATTTAAGTCTTGGTTTTAAAAAGTGAATTAAATGAAAGTATATAAATGACCGAAAATGAATCTATCAGTACTACTGGAAAATATTCAAAATGTATGTCCACCTAATGTCATCTTTGAATATAATTACCAACATTATCTAAACTGACAGCATAATGTCAGTTTATGATTAATGGAATGAGTAGAATCTTTTTCCAAAATATTTTAATATTATAATTCAAATTTATCAGCTTTCCCTTTTTACTCACATTCCACAATGGTAGCATGGTAAGAAAAAGCGGCAAACCTCAATAGCTCAAAGTGTTTACACTTGAGATTCAGTCAAATAATATTTAAATTTGTTTTTATGGTCTCAGACAAGACTTACTTGGATTTCAGTTATGGTTTAGTTGCATGACCTCAAACACATTAGTTGCCGGGCGCGGTGGCTCAAGCCTGTAATCCCAGCACTTTGGGAGGCCGAGGCGGGTGGATCACGAGGTCGAGAGATCGAGACCATCCTGGTCAACATGGTGAAACCCCGTCTCTACTAAAAATACAAAAAATTAGCTGGGCATGGTGGCTCGTGCCTGTAATCCCAGCTACTCAGGAGGCTGAGGCAGGAGCATTGCCTGAACCCAGGAGGCGGAGGTTGCGGTGAGCCGAGATCGCGCCATTGCACTCCAGCCTGGGTAACGAGCGAAACTCCGTCTCAAAAAAAAAAAAAAAAAAACATTAGTTACTTAATCCATTTCCTTATCAATAAAATAAAGTGTGTGCGTGTGTGTGTGTATGTGCGCACGTGTGTGTGTGTGTTGTAATGGTGATGGTGGTGGTGATGGTGGTGCTGGTGGTGGTGATGGTTCACAAGTTAAATAAGAATGGAAGTACAATAAGGCAGCCTCTGCTGACTTAACTGGGATGTGAATGTCGTTAAAAGAAACATACCTCACCTCTCATCCTATTTTCCTCAACTCTTTACCTCCCTGAAGTAAAAGAAGAGGGAGGAGGATACATAAAATTTTACAGAGGCTATTTATTCTTCAGTGGGTCCATAAACTAGGTAAACTCTTGTGATTAAATATCAGAGGACAGGCAGCTGATATACTAACTGATGCATTTGGTAAGATTGTGGGCATAGATAATAGGTACTTTTAAGACAAGAAAACAGAGTGTGGCAAATAATTGGTGAGAAGTCTATTCTCCTAATTCTTCAGTAATAATGACCGAAGTCTTCCAAAAAACTCTGATATCATTCAGAGTCAGTTTACTTAATATTGCCATTATAGGTCCCAATATAGGCAGTGGCCAATTGGCTTCTCAGGAAGTGTAGGTAGACAAATAAGAACCAGAAAAGTATGAGAAAAGTACCGTTAATAACTGTAGCTGACTGGCTAAATTATAAGAATATCTGCAGTCTTATTTGAGTACTTTTAAAAATAACAACAAATACACTGAGAGAGATTAACATTCAGCCTCCTAGAGAGATGGAGTTTCAGTCCATAGAACCCTGATTTGGATATAAGCAATTTTACTGTTTTTTTGTAGACAGGAGCTAGTAAAGCCTAAGCCATAATATTATTTGTGACCAATTATTATCATTCTTATCTTACAATTACCCTGTAAATAATTATTATTTGTGACCATAATATTATTTGTGACCAATTATTATCATTCTTATCTTACAATTACCCTGTAAATAATTACCATATCTTCTCCCCCTTATATCCTGAAATACAGAAGGAATTGAGACTTAGGGAAGTTATATAGACCAATGTTTTGTCTCCCAACTAAACTATACTTTAAAATTGGCATGTGTATTATATTACTCCCAACTAAGAGGTAGAAACTTTGCAGTAATTGCTAAGATATTGATACTGTCTTACAACAGCTGGATGAAGAAAAAGCAGTCACACAGTTTCACAGTGTTGTCATCTTTCTTACTATTAGTTATGAATTTTGTAGTCACTCATCTTTCATGGAAGAAACGTGATATGGTTTGGCTGTTTCCCCACCCAAATCTCATCTTGAATTATAGTTCCCATAATCCCCACGTGTCATGGGAGGGACCTGGTAGATGTATTTAATCATGGGGGTGATTACTCTCATGCTGTTCTCATTATAGTAAATGAGTTCTCACAAGATCTAGTGGTTTATAAGGGTCTTTCCCCTGACCCTTTACTATGCACTTCTCCTTGCTGCCATTGTGTGAAAAAGGACCTGTTTGCTTCCCCTTCCACTATGAGTATAAGTTTCCTGAGGTCTCCCTAGCCATACAGAACTGTGAGTCAGTTAAATCTCTTTTCTTTATAAATTACCCAGTCTCAGGTATGTCTTCATTAGCAGTGTGAGAATGGACTAATAAAAAACGTCAACATATTTTTGTTAACCACACAGTGTTCAAAACTGAGTAGGGAGTTTTATTACAGTGCAGAGTATGGCAATTCCATATGTTCAAAGCCATATTAAATCTTCATCTTAAAAAAATTTCCATATAACCTAGCACACTCAGAAATATATTTAAAGAAATGAACATTGTCATTATTGTATCAAGAAATTCTGAACAATTTAGCAACAAACTCTGGCACCTACCAAGGGTGTATCTAATCTCTAACAATTTTTTCCATACAGACATAAGTGTAAATCTATGGTTACTTTAATTATTTAATTCATTATACTTAAGGCTTTCCTCCCTTACTACAGCTGGAGTTCTCTGATCTCATGCAAATATAAAGTGGGAATACATTATGAGGGCTCCTTGGGGATTCAAAAGATATATGTAATTTTTTCAAGGCATAGGCACTCATATAATAAGAATAAATTTCAAAAGTAGAACTCCTGTCTCATGGTAATTGCTAGTCCTCTCAATTTCCCATCATCTACATCCCGTAATTCTTAATATTTATGAAATAAGAGCCATTGTCATTCTATTAAAGCTGGCTTCTTTCCGATTTTCTTAACACAGGAATACATATACCAAACCCTGAAAAGTAATTTCAGTGTCGCTGATGCTTTATTTTTTCTTGATGTATTCAGGAATCTCACTATGACATCTCATTGCGTTCATGCAGTCTATCTATGAGACAATGTTATAATGAGGTTACACTGTGCAATGACTGAATTCTTGTGTCCCCTGAAATTCCTAGGATGATAATCTAATCCCCAACGTGATGGTTATGGAGGTAGGACCTTTGGCAGGTAATTAGGTTATAAGAGTGAAGCCTTCATGAATAATATCAATTCCAGCCCTTATTAAAGAGACCCTAAAGAAATCGCTTTCCCCTCCTGCCGTGCAAGGTTACAATGGAAGGCAGATATCAGTAAGGAAGCAGACATTCCCTAGACAACCAATCTTCTAATGCCTTCATCTTCACCTTTCCACTGTCTGTAACTATGAGAAATGTTTATTGTTTATGAGCCACCAGTCTATGATATTTTGTTATAGCAGTCTAAACTGACTTAGACACACTGTCTCTGCCATTGACCTTTAAGTCCTTGAAAAACATAAAATGTCCAAAATAAATTTGTGACGTTCTAAATTTTACTAAGGAAAAAAGGAACCATTGTGTAGGGCCACGTTGTAACTTGTTTTTTACAAAAATTCAATTACATAACATCAAAATAGAAGAAATAACTATGTGTCTTCAAAATGCTAAGTAATATTAGTAAATGCAACTGGTAAATTAAGAAGACAGGATTTGAACTCAGATCTTATTCCATACTCGGCGTACTGCCAAATTTCATCCCAGAAACAATGTAATTAGTGCTGCAGGGGAAACCTTCAACCAGTAGGTATAAGAGGATAAATGTCTCCAGTTTTTCTGGATGCATAATTATGGTAAGCCTCCTGCCCATTTCTCAGGATATCCCAGTGGAATCAAGCCCTCATTCCTCAGAAAAGTAGCCCTGGAAATATACCATAAAATTTGTTTTTCCTTTTGCCCTATCTCATTTTCCCCAGCCCTCACTCTTGCTTCCTTGAATCACCTCCACAATCAGCCTCCTGCTCCCAAGTCCTGATCTCAGGCTCTGTTTCGGGGAAAATGTAAACTGACACAGTCATGTGTATATCACCATATCCTGCTACTTCCTATAAAGACTGACCCCAACAGGACTGTGTTGATTTAATTGTACATGCTTCTGAAAATTGTATGTTACGAAAACACAAGATGCTGTACAGGCAATGGAAAGAGTGTTGGCAGAGTGAATAGCTTTTGAATATCTAAATGTTTTTTGACCAGTCCGTCACAACTTTTGGTCTCAGTTTCCTCATCTGAAAGGATACGACAACACAGTTTATAAATTACTTCCTTCCCGCGACCTAAATTCAATTATCTTAAAGTCTCGAGTAAAAAAGAGATGTTTGATTAAACAATCTGTACGACTAAATTAGCCCAAACTGGAATGCTGAAATGATAAAGCTAGTTCTTCTTTATGGTTAGTCAGTGACCCATGGTATAAATGATATGACATGAGAACATTTTGCTAATTACTGAACACCTTTTTTGAGAGATTTTTTTTTTTGTCAGCCACTGTAGAATTCAGAGGATTCTACTCCTACTGACATTACCTAAGAGAATTGCTCTCCACAGCTGTAAAGAAAGAAATACTGCAGTGAGATGATACACTAAAAGTTAGCATAAGCAATGAGATGATGTACTAAAGGTAAACCTGAGGAAATCTAAATTTAGCAGGATATTTATTTTTTTCTGTACAGGAAATTTTTGCTGATTATTGAGATGGCCAAAGAATTTTTAAAAGAAAACATTCTTTCTGTAACCTCTGCATTTTAAGCACTTTTACCATTCAGAGTTTTAAACCAGTCTAAATTTGGGGAAAAAAGGATGTGGGTAGAGGGAATCATTAACCTCATTGTTTCCTAGGTTTTCCCTAGTGCAGGCGTCCCCAAACTTTTTACACAGGGGGCCAGTTCACTGTCCCTCAGACCGTTGGAGGGCCGCCACATACTGTGCTCCTCTCACTGACCACCAGTGAAAGAGGTGCCCCTTCCTGAAGTGCGGCGGCGGTGGGGTGGGGGGGGAGCTGGATAAATGGCCTCAGGGGGCCGCATGCGGCCCGGCCGTAGTTTGGGGACGCCTGCCCTAGTGTGTTGTAAGTGAATAGGACTTTCCATATGATTGGAATAAGTCTTGTTTCCACAAGGCAAGATGATGATAAAATAGACAAATATAATGGTCTCTTTCAGCACACTGCTCCTAACATAAACTATGAAACTATTTTGAATTATATTTTAAAATATAGCCCTTTCGTAATAGTATTTACCTATAGCATATTTATGATATTCCCATTATAAATTAAATTTCTGAAATTTACTTCTCTATTCCAAATAGCTTTCCTTTGTTCCATATTTATAGACCCAATTGCCTGCCAAACATCTTTACTTAGAAACTTCAATTCTGCAAATGGCCCCCACTCCAGTATGTCCCAAAGGATTAATCATCATTGCTCTTCAAAACTTTCCCTCTTTTCTTCTCACAAGTTTCATTCTTCTAACAATTTCTCTCCTGGAAAATTATACCCGCTTTGAATTTTTTTTTAGAAACTTCTGAGTAATTCTTGCACCCCTGCTCTCATTATCTGTCTTAATCTACTCAGGCTACTATAACAAAATAACATAGATTGGATGGCTTAAACACAGACCTTTATTTCTCACAGTTCCTGAGGCTGAAAAGTTCAAGGTCAAAGTGCCAATCAATATGGTTTCTGTTGAAGATTCTCTTCCTTTCTTGCAGATGGCCACCTTCTCATTGTGTCCTCACATAGTTAAGGGGAACGGGGCAAATTCTTTTCTCTCTTTATAAGGCTACTACGTCCATCTTGGGGGCCCCTCTCATGTGACCTCATCTAAGCTTAATCATCCTCCAAAGACCATTCTTCCAAACATTATAAATACTAAATATTTGGGAGTTAGGGCTTCAACATACAATTTTGGAAGGACTTTCACTGTAAAACATTATAAACCTGGTTTCTAAAAATGCATAATCTTCTTGCATACAAATTACATCCATTCCGTATCAAAAGCCACAAAATTCTTAACTTGCTTCAGCGTCAACTCTAAAGTCTAAAGTCCAAAGTTGTATATAAATATCATCTAAATCAGATATAAGACATCAGGTACAATTTATCCTGAGGCTGAAATCATCTACAGCTGTGAACCTGTGATGCAAGACAAGCTATGTCCTTCAAAAATACAGTGGTTGGACAGGCGTAAACTAGACATTCTTATTCCTAAAAACAAAAGAAATCATAAGAAAGAAATGGGTGTTGGCTGCCAAGCAAGCACCAAACCTAGCAAGGTAAATACCATTAGATGTTAAGGTTCAAGAATAATTATCTTTGGTTTTGGGGCTTTTGTCCCACCTCTGTGGTTCTGCAAGGCTCCAGGCATCTCCTGTCTGGCCAGTTTAAACCCAGGTGGTCCCTTACCCTCCACTCACTACTTTGAAGCTGAGGAGGCTGCTCCAATGATCTTTGAATTGCCTTTGAAGTCTTTCTTCCCTGTTTGACAAATAGCATGTGCTCACAGCCAAATAGCTCTGTGGTCTGGTCTTGTAGAGTCTGAAAGAATAAACATCCTTCCTTCATCTTGTTCCATCTCTGTTTTCTCCTGTTCAGCACGGCAGTGTTTCTGCTATAGTGGCTAATTAAGTCCACAGTTCACACTCATATCACTGTCCTCATCATATTGTAATTTGCTCTATGGATAGGCTGATAATTTTCCAAGTCTTAAAGTTCCACTTCCTTTGTGCTTAATAATTCCATCTTCACTTTCTTTCTCTCTTCTCATATTTTACTATAGGAAGTCAAGAAGAGCCAAGCTATTTCTTTAATACTTTTATTGGAAATTTTAGCTAAATATCCAGTTTCACCATTCACAAATTCTACCTTACATAAAACATTAGAACACCAGTTCAGCCAAATTATTTGCCGCTTTATAACAGTAATGTGCTCCTCATTTCCATCTAAGACCTCACCAGAGTAGTCTTTGTCAGCATTTCTACCAACATGCAGTTCATAATTATATATGTATTCTCTAAGAATAGTTGCTCAACCTCAGATGTTCTCTTTTCTTTCTGAGCCCCTATCAGAATCCCTTCACAATTCCTTTATAGCAATCTCAGCTTTTCTAGCATGCACCTTAAAAGTCTTTCAGCCTCTACCCATTACCCAGTTCCAAAGCTGCTGCTGCATTTTTAAGTATTTGTTACAGTAGCACTTTACTTCTCAGTACCAAAATATGTGTCAGTCAGGATTCTCCAGAGAAACCAAGCCAACAGGATACGGGAGAGAGTGAGGGAGACAGAGACGGAGAGAGAAAGAGAGAGAGATTTATTATAAGGAATTGGCTTATGCAATCATGGAGGCTGAGAAGTCTAAACCCAAGAAAGGCGATAGTATAGTTCTAGTCCAAAGCAGAATTACTGAAAAGCCCATTTGATAGCACAACAGAACAACTATAGTCAGTAATAACTTAGCTGTACAATTTTTAAAACTGAAAGTATATAATTGGATTGTTTGTAACATAAAAGATAAATGTTTGAGGGAATGGATACCCCGTTTTTCCATGATGTGATTATAATGCATTGCATGACTGTATCAAAATATCTCTGGAACCCCATAAATATATACATCCTCTGTGTACCCACAAAAAAAAATTAAGAATTCTGATAAGTTAAAAAGACAAGTTCAAAAAATAAAGAATGACTGAAAAGCAAGAAAAACAATGGTAAAAGTCTGGTCCAAGTCCAAAAATAGGAGAAGACTGACATCCTAGCTGAAAGATAGTCAGACCCAAGAGAGAAAATTCTTTCCTGCTTACTTTTATTCTGTTCAGCCCTCAAGTGAGTAGATGAGGCTGACCCAAATTGGGGAGGTCAATCTGCTTTATTTTACCAATTTAAATATTAATCTCATCCAGAAACATTCTCACAAACATACTCAGAGAGAAAGTTTAAATATCTAGGTATGCCATAACACACAAAATTCACCATCACATTATCTATCTGCAATAGAAACATCAAGTTCAAATTTTCGTCATTTATTGCCTAGAAAAACATAATACTCAAACTAGCCTTTTCTCTATCTAGCTCATAGCTTCTAGAAATATGTGCCTGAAATAAAAATTTATCTCTAGCACCTTAGGATATGCCATCTGTATACTTTTATCGGTGTCATGTTTCACCCTTCTTCACCCTTTCTTTTTGGTTAACTAAATTATTTGCATTTCTACAACTCCATCGTATATTCTCTTATCCCGTTTGCCTTTGCAAGTTACTTGTGCAAAATTCAACTCTTTACTTATTCCTTCATCCAACTCAACCCTAAAATTATATTAAGCTCTGTCTATACAGAAAAAGTAAAGTAGAAATATCACTAAAAATAGAAAATTATGAAAAGAAAAATAATCCATACGCACTCTATGTTTGTTATGTTCTGGGTGGTAAACTCTGTAGACATATCCAAGGTGAGACCAGCCTGAAGGCAGAGGAACAAGAAGCTTCCACTATCACATATTCCACCAGATAGCGTGGATACTTTGAAGTTTTGCCTTCAGGTTTCTGGCCCTTTGGATTAAGGTATGCTCATTTTAATAACTCACAGTAGATGAAATAAAGTTTCAGACTTGATCAACAGTGAAGTGATGGTCACTGAGAAAATGAGAATTAGAGGTGTATGAAATTGTATATTTTTTAACATGTATACTCTGAAATAGGGGTACTCCGGAAGGGTGTTGCACTAGGGAAGAGGAAGCCACTGGATGATCTAGGTGAGAGAGGATACAGAAAGAGGAGAAAGGGAAGATCTGCCCTCCTTACAAGTTCTCACAGGAACAAGCATGCATACTTCTTACTTCTCAGTTCGCTGCAGAGAAACAAATAGGAGATTATGTTGTGTAGACTTCACAAAGCACAGTAAGATATCCCCTCATTTTTATGTTAAGCAACTATATCAGTTGTATTAAGGGCACAAAAAATATACAGTATGTGTTTAAGTCAAAATTAATTAATTCTTTATTAAGAATGGTAGCAATTGGCCTCCCTGTTTCAGTGCACACTTTTATTTTTCCATAGAAATCCCATACCAAAATAAAGGGAAAGAATCATTAGCATCATCACTTTTTAACCATCTGACCTAGTTAACCTTAATGGGTATTTAATTTCCTTTTTATGCCAGTCCAGGAAGCACTTTTTTTTTCCCCAGTGGACAATGGAGAATATTTAGAAATTGTGTAAAACCACTATTTCTTCCTTTTGTGAATCATTTTTAAATTGACGAAATAGTGGTGTTTCAGTTTTGTTGAAGAGCATTGAAATAGCTAATATTTAAAATTAAAAACATGTATTTTAACATTTGTTAATCTGAATACATTCTCTCTCTTCTTGTCTCCTTTTCCCATGGTATGAACTTTTCTGCTCTTAGCTAAGTCTGAGCTTACAGAGTGTCACTGTGTCAGTAGGTCACTGCAGAAACAGACACCAAGATGGGATAGGTGTGCAAGAAATTCATTTAGCAAAGTTCCTATCAAAAAAATAGGTGAAGGAAGCAGGAATGAGATTGTGAAGCTTTCAAATAACAATGCAGGTCTGACAACTGTAAAAGGAAAGAAGATTCAAAGATTCAGTAGGAAAAACTTCAGACTAGAGTACAGCTCTAAGAAAGTCTGTGCATGACCAATGAGCACTCCCAAAGAAAAGCTGTCAGACAGAGGAGTCCTGCACTGGGAGAAGTGTCCTGCTCTGGTGCCTCCACCGTGCTCAGTCTTAGGCTAGGAAGAGCCTTTGTCAGATCCAATGTCATAGAAGCTTGGGGCTACCATTAAGTTTGCTTTCTCACTGAGGTTATCTTTTAAAAAGATCTGTGGGGCACAGCTGGATGGCCTCTACAACCAATCCCGTAATTATGCTGCATGGATGCACTTCACACTGTTGCTCCATGGAGGAGCAACTTTTCTATGGTTTCTACACACCATCTTCCTAAAGGGAAACAGAACAGGGAGAATAGTGGCCTGTACTGCATCCTCCATCTCTGCAGAGTTCTATAGGCCACACTGCTACTCATCACACACCTCTTCAGTTTCCATTCTAAATTGCTCACCGCCGCTTTCAGCTGTCACCTCAGTTGGTGGATTATCTGGTAGTCTCCAAAACCTTCACTTTAGAGGAGACTAAGCCACTGGCAATCATACTCTTCTCAGGTCAGAACTTACTACATCATCTCCCAGCTATTAACAAGTCTGACTCTGTGACTGCTTCAACCCACTGTCAGCACTGGGATGTAAAGAAGACACTAACTTCTCAGAGATTCTGGTTCTCCTCGCACCAGCACATTCCTAATGCTATGGTGAATCTTATGTTCTCTGGGTCCCACAATGAAACATAAACCTCTAGTGGGCCTTCTAGTCTCATACAATGTATCAGTTCCTGTATTCTCACTTTCCTTGCCCCTTTATTCCTTCCTTACCATCTGCAAGGACTACTCAGACATTTTCACTTTGCTCAAAATGAGCCATCATCCTTTTCTCAAGGCTTCTAAGAGCTTCTGAGCAGTGAGTTTCCCCCCTCCCCTGGGATTCTTTCCAGGGTGTTAAACCCCATGCCCTGAGAAAGTGTCTCCAAGTCAATGAATTCATTGACTATGTTATTCTACATACCCAGACTATGTTCCGGCTTCCTTCAACACCGTTAAAATTCAATGACAGGGCCATTTTTCTGGCTCTTGTTGGGACGTAATAGCTAACTTTTGCAGTTCACTTGGAATGTAATCTCTTTCCTCTGTTGTTAGGCCCAACATGATCCATCAGGTCTATGCTGGGATTTATTCCTCCTCATCAGCCTGGCAGCCAGGAAAGGAGTCAGAGCAACCAGCGTGGAATACCTGTAGCCTTGTGAAGAAGAGGCTCTTTTCATACCAGAGAAATGCTCACTCTTACTAGGGAGGGGTGGAGCACCTCTGTAAATCCTAAGAGCTTGTCAGAAGTGGTATGCAAAACCTAAATTCTCAGAGACATCTGTATATTTCTCAAAATTATATTCAAGGACTCCATATTTTCTCAACCATGGTCCTGAGTTTAGCATAACAGAACTGTCTTGACTAAACTGTCTTTGGAGATTTGAGACTCTAACCATCAAGTCTCTGCTCCTCACTTAGGCCACTCTTCCTCTGAAACAGATAAGGGCCAACTTCTAGTCTACAAAATAGGTTCTCCAGCTCTCACATTTAGCCTTTAATAGGGTGTAATTACACTCAGTTTCCCAAAATCCCTCTGCAGAGTAACAGTACCACTTAGTAAAAACCTGCTAACTCTGCTGTCCTGGTAAGTATTGCCCTGCTTCACTAACAACCCCTTAGCTTTCAACTGCTTAACTAAGCATTCCACAGGACATTCCGCTCTTCTGGAATACTATCCCAGATTTCAGCCACTTAAATCTTCAGCAGTTGGACTGCCACATTGTCCCAGAGACTCTCCATGCCACACATTTCACTCAGAATAGGGTCCTTTTTAAAAGCTGCATTGCCTGGGTATGAGTAATGCTGTTCAAAGAACCTCAATCAGCTAATGAAAAGTCTCTAAGCAAAAGTTACCTATAAAAGAATCCCACACTTAGCAGAAACAACCAACTCCAGTGTCCCTTGTGTGGTCCATCACTGGCTGGAGGAGCAGCCCAGGAAGAGAGTAGTCCATGCATTAGTGCCACGGTGAATCCAAAGGTGCAGCAGCTGGAGGCCATTGGACAACTGGGCTCTCTGTGGCAGATTCTCTTTATTTTTTTTATTTTTTTTTTTTTGAGATGCAATTTTGCTCTTGTCACTCAGGCTGGAGTGCAATGGCATGATCTCAGGTCACTGGAACCTCCACCTTTCCAGATTCAAGCAATTCTCCTCCCTCAGACTCCCAGGTCATGGGATTACAGGTGCCCGCCACCATGCCTGGCTAATTTTTGTATTTTTATTAGAGATGGGGTTTCACCATGTTAGCCAGACTACTCTCCGACTCCTGACTTCAGGTGATCCACCTGCCTCGGCATCCCAAAGTGCTGGAATTACAGGCACACACCATTGCGCCCAGCTGGGACTTTTATAAATTTAAGGAATCTCCACACTGTTTTCCATACTGGTTGTACTGTTTACATTCCTCCAGCAGCGTAGAAGAGTTCCCTGTTCACTGCATTCACACCAGCATCTACTATTTTTTATTTTTTTATTATGGCCATTCTTGCAGGAGTAAGGTGGTAACACATTATGGTTTCAATTTGCATTTCCCCGATCATTAGTGATGTTGAGCATTTTTTCATATAATTGTTGCCATTTGTTTATCCTCTCTTGAAAATTGTCTATGCACTTGCTTAGCTCACATTTTGATGGCATTGTTTGTTTTGTTTCTTACTGATTTGTCTGTCTTTGTTGTAGATTCTAGATATTAGTCCTTTGTCAGAAGTATAGATTGTGAAGATTTTCTCCCACTCTGTGACTTTTCTGTTTTCTCTGCTGACTGTTCCTTTTGCCATGCAAAAGCTCCTTAGTTTAATTAAGTCCCAGCCATCTATCTGTGTTTTAATTGCACTTGCTTTTGGGTTCTTGGTCCTGAAATCCTTGCCTAACCAATATCTAGAAGGGTTTTTCCAATATTATCTTCTAGAATTTTTATAGTTTCAAGTCTTAGATTTAAGTCCTTAATCCATCTTGAGTTGATTTTTGTGTAAGGTAAGATGAGGATCAATTTTCATTCTCCTACCTTTGGTTAACCAATTATCCTGGCATCATTTGTTGAAAAGAGTGTCCTTTTCCCACATTATGTGTTTGTTTGCTTTGTTGAAGATCAGTTGATTGTGAGTATTCAGGTTTGTTTCTGGATTCTCTATTCTGTTATATTCTTCTATCTGCTTATTTTCATGCCAGTAGCATGCTGTTTTGATGACTATGGCTTTACAGTGTAGTTTGAAATCAGGTAATGTGATGCCTCCAGATTTGTTTGTTTTGCTTAGCCTTGCTTTGGCTATGTGAGTTCTTTTTTGGCTTTTTGGTTTCATATGAATATTAAAATTGTTTTTCTAATTGTGAAGAATGATGGTGGTATTTTGATGGAATTGTGTTGAATTTGTAGATTGCTTTTGGCAGTATGGTCATTTTCACAATATTGATTCTGCCCATCCATGAGCATGAGATGTGTTTCCATTCATTTGTGTCATCTATGATTTCCTTCAACAGTGTTTTGTAGTTTTCCTTGTAAAGGTTTTTCATCTTCTTGATTGGGTATATTCCTAAGTATTTTACTCTTTTTGCAACCATTGTAAAGGGTTCGAGTTCTTGATTTGATTCCCTGCTTGATTACTGTTGGTGTATAGAAGAGCTACTGATTTGTTTACATTAATTTCTAAACTGAAACTTTACTGAATTCTTTTATCAGACTTTAAGGTTTGCTAGGTAAACAATCATATCATCAGCAAACAGTGACAGTTTGACTTCCTCTTTACCAATTTGGATGCTCTTTATTTCTTTCTGTTGTCTGATTGGTCTGACTAGGACTTCCAGTACTATGTTGAAGAGGAGTGGTGAGAGTGGGCATCCTTGTCTAGGTCCAGTTTTCAGGGGGAATGCTTTGAAATTTACACCATTTAATATTATGTTGGCTGTGTGTTTGTTATAGATCACTTTTATTACATTGAGGTATGTCCCTCGTATGCCATTTTTGCCAAGAGCTTTAATCATAAAAGGATGCTGGATTTTGTCAGATGGTTTTTCTGCATCTATTGAGATGATCATTTGATTTTTGTTTTTAATGCTGTTTATGCAGTGTATCACATTTATTAACTTCTATATGTTAAGCCAGACCTTGCAGCAGGTTCTCTTAAAAGAAGAAAAACTCTATGCCACAGCCACCATGATGGTTTCCACAGATTTTCACTTTACCCATACAGTTGTGTATCTGTGCCTAGAACAGACTTATAAGTGTAACCACACACCAAAAAAAAACAAAAACAAAAAAACTGTTGAGAACTCTCGGTATAAAACACTACACATACAAACATATATATATATATATTTTGAGACAGGGTCTCACTCTGTCACACAGACTGGAGTGCAGTAGTGCTGTCTCGGCTTATTGCAACCTCCTCCTTTCCGGTTCAAGCAATTTTCCTGCCTCAACCTCCTGAGTAGCTGGGATTACAGGTGCATGCCACCACACCTGGCTAATTTTTTCGTATTTTAGGTAGAGACAGGGTTTCACCATATTGGTCAGGTTAGTCTTGAACTCCTGACCTCATGATCCACCCATCTCAGCCTCCCAAAGTGCTGGAATTACAGGCATGAGCCACTTGTTTTTTGAATAAGTCAAACTATCAAATCACTACAGATATTGCAATTTCTTATATGTAGCAGTTTAATTTTTAAATGTCAGTATTTATAAAATATGGGTCAGGCACAGTTGCTGAAACCTGTAATCCCAGCACTTTGGGAGGCCAAGGCTGGCAGATTATTTGAGCTCAGGAGTTCAAGACCAACTTGGCCAACATGGTGAAACCCCATCTCTACTAAAAATACAAAATTAGCCAGGCATGGTAGCACATGTCTGTAATTCCAGCTACCTGGGAGGCTGAAGAAAGAGAATCGCTTGACCCCAGGAATTGGAGGTTGCAGTAAGCTGAGATCGTGCCACTGCACACCAGCCTGGGGGCAGAGCAAGACTGTCTAAAAAAAAAAAAAAAAATTTTTAAATACTTAAAATTATGATATAAAAAAATCATTGTTAAGTTAAAAATATCTGAGGAGAGGCATTGTTTTTTGACAAACTTTAAGGTATATATGAGCAAAAGTTTTAAAAATATCATTAAATTAAATGTTGTCTAAGATCATTTCTGAGACCATGATTCCATGCAATATTATGCTCAATGGTTTGCTACTATTCAGCTATAATAGTTTTAGCTAAAGAAATGTTATGCTATAATGATAAGCTATTAGCAGAAAGCAAACTACTGTAAGGATATATCCATATGTTTCTAAAAGGTAATACATTATGTGTAGCAAGTTTCCATGGTATAGGGTTGAAAGATCCTTTATGTTGAGAATTAAGAAAAATTAGCTCAATTTGAGCTCTGATAAGAAGGTTTCAGAAATTTTGGAGAAAACAGAAGGGATTTGGGGGCATTTTATTGTTTGAAATTTTGTTAAGCAAAATTATGCTTCCCCATTCTTTGCCTTCTCTCTTTCTCCTAACATATCCCCTGGAAGGATCTATAAATAAACATTCCCAACAAAAAATGTCATTCCATTGGAAACAGTAAATTCTTTTTTTTTTTTTTTCATTTCCAGGTTTTGGGATTAAAATATATATGTTTGGCTACATATAATGAGTAAATAATTTTCTATTCCAAACTCTTAGATTGATTTGAAACTGTATACTATCAACGGTAATGAAAAATCTTTCCCCTTTTTCAACAAATGCCATGGTTTTCATTTTATTGCTTATGAACTATGTTGCAATATGATACTAAAATGTTTGCTTATGAATATAAAATATTCATAAATAACATTTATGCAAAGCACAGTTTCACAAATTATATGAATCAATGCCTGTGTATTTAACATAAATTATAATTTACTTTCTTTGTGCTCTTAAGTAGTTAATACAGAGTTAATAATTCAGATGGTTCAATTGTATTTGTTGTGTTTTTCCTCAAGGTTTTATTACATATTTGTCAGTTAGAATTTTTTAGTCTATTTTCTTTTGTTAATAAGGGAATTTAAATTATTCTCAAACCTCACTAGGAAGGGAATTCAGTGAGATGTTAGCAATATACAATCATACATGTCCAGAATTTGCTTCTATTATAAAACACATGAGATCTATAATTTCAGCACTGATGCATGACTGTAGAAATTCTAAGATCAAAAAGCCTCCAGGTGCTATTGAGTTCATTATAGAAAGCTGACAGTGCTTCTTTCAGCAGATAAAAGAAATATAATTATGGCCCTGTCCAATATACAGTTTATGTCTACTTTGAATATTAATAGGTGTGATGTTTGCTTTCAGAATTTTTTATAACTTGTCTTCTTACTAATTCTCTATAGCAAACTAGTTCTCCAGATTAATCTTATATTTCAGGCAATAGTATTTTCAAAAAAATCAATCACCTTAGCAAAATGTCTCTCTTTTTTTATTTCCTTATCACGTAATAAATATGAACTACCCCTTCAAAGGCTACTTAAGACTGATCATAGACTTTAGAAGACTTTTACTCACTTTTGATTTTTATCAAAGTTGTAACTATGGTGCTCACTGGCTTTTGTATGAAATGCTGATGACAGAATTGAAACCTGTGAGAAGTGCTGACTTTTATTTCTAGTGTTTATAGAGATTTTTAAGAAAAATAATAATAGGAGGTTTAAATGAATTTTTTTGAGGGAAAAATGTCATTGAATCACGAATTCAATGCCTTGTAAGAAAACTCTAATCTGATAAGTATGGCCTTCCCCAAAGAAATTAGACTGTTTCAAAAAATTATACACACTTTTAAAATTCGTTATGCCTCTTCTGGACTGTAAATACAATTAATGAAAGTATTCACTAAGGAGTAGGTAAGAATGCACGTTGAAAAGATACTACTTACAATCCCACCTTCAAATTATTGAACACAATAATGTATTGCTCCCATTAGAAAACATCTAAGTTTGTGTTATTTTTTCAGTATTTTCACATTTTCTCATAATTAGAATAAACAGAACATATCAGCAATATTTGCATAGTAATTTAGATTTTCTTTCATTGACAGTAATAAAAGGAATTAAGTAAACACTTTATCTTCAGGGTATAGACAAGAATGCTATATCCAGAAAGTCAAACACCTACGCAGGGATCAGATTATTTTACTATGAGTCATAGAACTGACTTTTTTGTGGAATTAAAATAGTCTTCTATTTACAAACAAGGAAGTACATTGTCAACCTAAGGAAGTCATGTATCCTCTTCAAAACCAAATGCTACGTTCACATTCACCTGGAAGAAACACAAAACAGTATGCAACTTTTAATATTTTTCATATGAAATATTAGGCAAGACATTACACAACTATGTTTTCTACTTGTACCCACTTAACTCATAAGTTTTTAGAATTTCCACTATGGATTAATAATTAACCTAGCAGAAAGCACTATGAAAATACTAACTGTCTACCTCATCAAATAAAATGAGTCCTTTTGTGCAGATACTAAGAAAGGCATGCCATCCATGAAAAGATTAATTTCAGGAGAGGCAAAGGTATTGGTGTATTCAAAAGAACATGATAGTAGGCAATGAAACACCTGGATTTAATCATAGGTATGCCATCAGCTCATCATTTTACCTCTCTAGGTCTCTGCCGCCTTCATCATTAAAAGGATGGGTTTAATAAATGAGATTTAATAACATGCCATCCAAGCCACACAACAGAACTCCTCAATTAGGTATGTGCATAGTAATCACTCTCCTTGTTCCTTTAGCAGATACCATACTAATAATTCAACATTCATCTATCTTCTTAAATTATTCTCAACCTCTCTGTGCCAACTCCTCCTTCCCTCCCAAAAATATAGATTTATTGAGGATAGGAATGTGGAAATCGTCAGATAACTGTTTGGGAGAGTGATTTATATAAAGACTCTTAAGAAATAATTGGGTATTGGATACTGGGTACTCCCAGCTTATGAGAAAATCAGATATTTCAATTGCCCCTCCCAGGTTTTTTTTTTTGATAACAAATCTCTCATAGGGTAGGTAGCTTTACTTCTAAGAAACACCTAACTTAAATCTTCTGGTGACTCTGTTAGCCGATCTTGTGCTGGAGAGGGAGACACTGACATATAACATGACAAGACAAGAATTAAAGAAATCACGAACAAGAATTAAAGAAATAGGCAAAAAAAAAAAAAAAAAAAAAAAAAAACCTCATAATTTGTCATTTAGAATCAATACAGAAAAAAATTTGAGGATACTGTGGGGAGGGTGTATCTATGTGTGTGGGTAAGTAAGTTGCTTTATATAGTTAAATTTAAGAAGGATTAAAGAGGTCATATTTTCTAGCGGCTAAAGTATATTCTCTGAAACCAGAATACCTGGGCTTAAATACTGGATCTGCCACTTACTGTGGAACATTGGCCAAAGTGTTTAGCTTCTTCAGTTCTTAGCAAAGCTGCATTTTCATTTTATATTGTGCCCAACAAATTATGTAGCCAGTCCTGAATATTAACTGTAATTTATGTAACTCTATTACAGTAGAGTAATAAACTACAGCTAACATTCAGTCACCCCTACTGTACTGTTTACCCTTGAAGGTAGAAAATAAGTTTTGTTTATTCTGCACCTTAACAAAATAATTATTCCTTAATGAATCAACAGAATATAACATGTTTTCTGAGTTCCAAGAACTTATATAGCAAAACCTCATGATAAATCAAATTGAGGTCTCAGTTGTGATTGGCACCCATGATCCACCTAATATCCATTCTCCAGTAGAGGAAAACTCAAGTTTTAATCTTCTGTTGGGAGATGGAGACATAAAAGGAAAGATAACCCCAAATAAAGGATGGGTGATGTGTCTCAGGATATTGTGAAAGGATGTGGAAAAGCAGAAAGTAGTTTCTCTTTTCCAGTCTTTTCCTGTACCAAGGAATTCGAAGATTTCTAGAATCACTACTACTATGCTGGAAGTCTCAATCAATAGCAGGACCCATGATCCTTCCCACTAATATTTCAGCTAAGTCAGATAATTTGCCACCAGGTAACACTAACATACAGCAGAGATTGGACTTGTCTCATGTCCATATTTATTTGAGGGTTTCCACAACTTGAGGTCATCAAGCTCATTCATTTGATCAATTTTAAAATATGCCCATTCTCTCATAGCAATCTATTTTTGGACCCAGTTTATTGTATTTGGTAGAGATTTTGTGGCTGGAAAAAATAACTTAAAATTGAATGGCTTCTTTAAATGTGTTTCACAGAACATAAATCCTGTGAAATATATTTTTTTCTTAAATACTTAGTACATACTATTTTGCCTTACTTCATGAGTCTCATTGCCAAACAACACAGTAAATATTGAAAATTCTTACAGAAAAGGAAGTTATTCAGTTGTGTTTAACCCCATATATTTTAAAGTTACATTTATTAACATTTTCATACTGGTTTCTACAGAAAGTATCTATGAGCATGTTAAAATCGCTTTATAAGAATTCAAAGACAGGAACATCTGTGTGGTCCAGGAGGGTAAGAAAATTAAGTCTAACATCTTGTGTCTGTGATATCACTTCAGATCTTTCATGAAACAAGAAGTACTTTGCCATATTCTCTGAAACATATACTTTAACAACACATTCTTAAAATAGCAGTTTTACTATTTAAGAGAATATTGGAGGGAAAACATTTTTATCATATATCACACAGTAAAAACTCCATAAAATTATAGATATTTCTATTTCTCGTTCTTTCCTACTAAATTCCTCTTCCAGTCTTGCCACTTAATTTATTTTTCTCTTCCTACACAAAGCTTCCAAGAAACATCCACAATTGTGTTTCCTAAACTTACTTAGCCTCTTCTACATAATAATAATTTACTAACTACACAGACAGTAAATAGTAACCATCTATGGTTCTCCAAACTTTGATTCCCTATGCAGATGACTTATCAAAGTACTTGCTTAGAAAGTCACTTTGCTGCAAAAATCTATTTTTTATCTTATTTTAAGAAAATAAGATTTGCTTCATGTTAAATATATATATGTATATATATATATTTAACATGAAGCAAATCTTATTTATATATATATATATATATATATATATATATATATATATATATATAAAAATTATCTGATATCTTAACCTAAGGATAAAAGGCAGACTCTAAGAAATTTTTATGAGGTGTTGGGGAAATAATTAAAAGGGGCAAGAGTACTAATGACTATTTAATGTATGTACCTATTTAATAAACACTAACAAAGCATATGTCAGGCATTTTTCTAAATTCTTTACAAACATTAACTCATTTAAAATATAGGCTTGCACATCTCAACTGCAATCCCAAAAGACAGTCATTAGACCTGCTCATGTCTGCCTCTTTCTCTCATGCAGTGTTTAAATTGAGAGCCTCACCAAAGTGCTGCTGGGAAAGTCACTTACATTCTAGGCTGCATCTTCCTAAATTCTGTTTTATTGGTCAGCACTCATCTGTAGCTCTTTAGTTACCCAAGAAAAGTCTCATAGCTTAGCACTGGAGTGCCCAGGAACTCTGTCCTTGGACTGAGTTTCTTCTCAGTTTATAACTACCTGCTTGGTAATTTCATTCATTCACTTGGTTTTAAATGTATCAATATGCTGATGACTTCCAACTTATTCCTCAAAAATAAACCAATCCTCTGAGCCCCAGTTTCTTACACCTCAGTTTCCTTCTTATCATTGCCAATTAGATGAATAATAAACATTTCTAACTTAATGGTTTCAAAACTAAACTCTTAATATTCCTCCTAAACCCATGCCTTCCACAGACTTTTCCATCTCAGCAATGACAACTCCATCCTGTCAGTTGCAGTATTTGTTTGTTTTCACACTGCTAATATAGATATACCCAACACTGGGAAATTTACAAAAGAAAGAGGTTTATTGAACTTACAGTTCCATATGGCTGGGGAGGCCTCACAATCATGCATGTCTCACGTGATGGCAGACAAGAGAAGAAACTTTGTTCGAGGAAACTTTCTTCTCTTGTCTTTCTTCTCTTGTCTCATGAGATTAATATTAATCTCATGAGAATAGCATAGGAAAAACCTGCTTTCATGATTCAATTACCTCCCACTGAGTCCCCCCCACAACACTTGGGAATTGTGGGAACTACAATTCAAGATGAGTTTTGAGAGAGGACACAGCCAAACCGTATCATTCCACTCGTGGCCCCTTGAAATATCATGTCCTCACATTTCAAAACACATCATACCTTCCCAACAGTTTCCCAAAGTCTTAACTCATTTCAGCATCCAAGATAAGTCTCATCCATGATAAGGCAAGTCCCTTCCACCTGTGAGCCTGTAAAATCAAAAGCAAGTTAGTTACATGCTAGTTAAAATGCAAGTATAGGCATTGGGAAAACACAGCCATTCCAAATGGGAGAAGTTGTCCAAAACAAGGAGTTACAAGCCCCATGCAAGTCTAAAATCCAGTGGGGCAGTCAAATATTAAAGTTCCCAAATGATCTCCTTTGACTCCAGGTCTCACATCCAGATCACACTGATGCAAGAGGTGGGTTCCCATGGTCTTAAGCAGCTCTGCCCCTGTGGCTTTGCAGGGTACAGCCCCCCTTCCAGCTGCTTTCAAGGGCTGGTGTTGAGCATCTGCAGCTTTCCCAGGCGCATGATGAAAACTGTTGGTAGATGTACCATCTGGGGATCTGGAGTATGTTGACCCTCTTCCCACAGTTCCACGAGGCAGTGCGCCAGTAAGCACTCTGTGTGGGTACACTGATCCCACATTTCCCTTCTGTGCTACCCTAGCAGAGGTTCTTCATGAGAGCCCCACTCCTACATCAAACTTCTGCCTGGGCATCCAGGCATTTTCCTACATCTTCTGAAATCTAGGCAAAGGTTCCCAAACCCCAATTCTTGATTTATGTGCACTCGCATTCTCAACACCATGTGGAAGCTGCCAAGGCTTAAGACTTGCACCCTCTGAAACCAGTGCTCACCCTCTACATTGGCCCCTTTCAGCCATGGCTGAAGCAGCTGTGACACAGGGCACCAAGTCCCTAGGCAGCACACAACACAGGGACCCTGGGTCCAGTCTGCAAAACCACTTTTTCCTTCTAGGCCTCTGGGCCTGTGATGGGAGGGGCTGCTGTGAAGACCTCTGACATGCCCTGGAGACATTATCCCCATAGTCTTGATGATTACATTCAACTCCTTGTTACTTATGCAAATTTCTGCAGCCAACTTGAATATCTTCTCAGAAAATGGGCTTTTCTTTTCTACGGCATTGTCTGGCTGCAAATTTTCCAAACTTTTATGCTCTGCTTACCTTATAAAACTGAATGCCTTTAGGAGCACCCCAGTCATTTCTTGAACATTTTGCTGCTTATTAATTTCTTCCACCATTCTCTCTAAATTCAGTTCAAAGTTCCACAGATCTCTAGGGCAGGGGCAAAATGCCACCAGTCACTTTGCTAAAACATAACAAGAGTCAGCTTTACTCCAGTTCCCAACAAGTTCCTCATCTCCATCTGTGACAACTGCAGTCTGGGCCATATTGTTCATTTCACTATCAGCATTTTTGTCAAAGCTATTCAATAAGTCTCTAGGAAGTTTCAAACTTTCCAACATTTTCCTGTCTTCTTCTGAGCCCTCCAAACTGTTTTGACCTCTGCCTCTTACCCAATTCCAAAGTCACTGCTAAATTTTTGGGTATCATTTCAGCAGCACTCCATCCCAGTACCAATTTTCTGTATTAGTCCATTTTCACACTGCTGATAAAGACATACCCAAGACTAGGAAATTTACAAAAGAAAGTGGTTGATTGGACTTACAGTTCTATATGGCTGGGGAGGCCTCACAACCATGGTGGAAGAAGAAAGGCTTGTCTCACCTGACAGCAGACAAGAGAAGAAAGCTTGCGCAGGGAAACTCCCCTTGTTAAAACCATCAGATTACCATGAGACACATTCACTATTGTGAGAATATCATAGGAAAAATCTGCCCCCATGATTCAGTTACCTCCCACTGGGTCCATTCAACACACATGGGAATTGTGGTAGTTATAATTCAAGATGAGATTTGGGTAGAGGTACAGCCAAACCATATCAGTTGCTCAGGCCAAAAATCTCGTAGTCATCCTTGACTTCTCTCTTTCTTGAACACTCCTCATCTGGTTGATTAGGCAATCCTATTGGCTCTACCTTCCTAATATACCCCAAATCCAACTACTTCATCTACCCTCTAACCAATTATTTTGGTCCATGCCACTACCATCTCTCACCTGGATTATTGCAATAGCTTCCCAAGTGCTCTTCTCCCCTCCATCCTTGTCTCCCTTCAGTTTATTCTCAAAGTAGCATCCAAAGGGGTCTTTTAAAATGTAAGTCACATATCATTTCTTACTCAAAACAAAAACCAAAGCCTCTATTATCTGAACTTATCTCCTATGACTGTAACTTTTGTTCGTGCTGCGTTGGCCTCCTCTAGTTTCTCAGACCCACAAGGCATACTTCTGCCTCAGGAGCTTGGCACTGGCTGTTTCCTCTGCCTAAAATACTCCTCCTTCAGATATTTGCAAGCTCACTTTCTGTCTTTCTTCATCTGTCTTCTCAAACATCATCTTCTCAATGAGACTTGATTACTCTGACATCACCATCTCTCTTACCCACTCCATAATATAATTTAACCCATGATTTAATTTACTAATTTATTGTTTTTATTGTCCATCATTCTCTACCAAAATGCAAACTCTTTTAAGAGCAAAGATTTTTGGTCACTGAGTATCTTTTGAATTTGTATCAGTAAACTCAAAAATATCAGTTGTTACAGTTCCTATTGATATGGTTTAGCTGTGTTCCCACTAAAATCTCAACTTAAATTATATCTCCCAGAATCCCCACGTGTTGTGGAGGGGATCCAGGGGAAGGTAATTGATTGACAGGGGCCAGTCTTTCCTATAGTATTCTCATGATGGTGGTAAGTCTCACAAGATCTGATGGGTTTATCAGGGATTTCCATTTTGCTTCTTCCTCATTTTTCTCTTGCTACTGCCATTTAGGAAGTGCCTTTCCTCCCACCATAGTTCTGAGGCTTTCCCAGCCATGTGGAAATGTAAGTCCAGTTAAACCTCTTTTTGTTCCCAGTTTTGATATGTCTTTATCAGCAGCATGAAAACGAACTAATACACCTATGGTTTCAATACCACCTTCATGGAATATTAACAGGGAGAAGAGATGGACACCTTGTCCATCACTTTGAACCAGATATAGGATAGTCATTTACGTAGCAATTTGCTTTTTATGAGGGAAACAAAAATTCTCAAGGAAATAATCTCTTCAAAATCAGTTTATAAACTGCACTTCTTTTTGTTTCTTCTAAACAAATCATTCAAACACAGAAAAAATATATATCTTTCATGTTTCCTACACAATCCAGAGGTCAAATTTTAGTTGCTTTTATTACTTGTACAAGTGTTTAATTTCATAGCACCAAATGTGGGATTATATACAGTATTTACAATATTAATGACACTTGAAGTCATGTGAGATTTCAGTCTATACTTAAAAACTTCTGTGTTTAAAAGTCATAAGACTTGTCTCTTAAATTTTCATACTAAAAAGTTGATTTCTGAATCAGTGTACTAGAGTCATTGAGTAATACTATCCTTGTCAGAGTCTAAAATTTGAAAGTCAACCTGTAGTAACAATAATAGATGATAAAACCCACAATTTTCTCCATGATAGATCCACTGAGTGTGTGCAGTTGAGCCTAATCATGCAAGCATTCAGTACATTGCAGCTGACAAAGTAATTGAATTAAAACTATTTCAATCAAAATGGTAAAATAGTTTTGTATATTCAAAAGTTAGTTTCTCTGAAGGACCATTAAGGTTAATGGAAAAAATAACATTAAAGAACAATATTTGTTTTTGTAATATACTTTTGATAAGACATACCTCAAATGCCTTATGAAATAAAATGAGAAAAATAATTAATATAAGGAATAATCATATAAATGATGTAAAGAAGTGCAATGCCACTGCGCAGTGAATAAATGTAAGTCACTAATTCACCAAACAAATAATGAGAGAAAGCAATTAAGGAAGTAGAATAAAGAAAAGTATATTTTCAGATTAGAGTTGAAAAGCAAAACAACAGGTTGACAAGATGTACTTTCTCTTTCCTGGTGTCAACACAGAAATCCTTGTACATCTACTGATGGACAGGTAAATGGCAAAGTCCTTATATGCTCAGAAAATAACTGTAGGAATATTCAGATCTCTGTAACTTAAAAAAGAAATTGGATATATCATCTAAAGAGTTTAGTAAACCTTCACCGGGCATGGTGGCTCACACCTGTAATCCCAGCACTTTGGGAGACTGAGTCAGGCAGATCACAAGGTCAAGAGATTAAGACCATTCCCACCAACATGGTGAAACCCCATCTCTACCAAAAACACAAAAATTAGCTGTGCGTGGTGGTGTGTGCCTGTAGTCCCAGCTACTTGGGAGGCTGAGGCTGAAGAATTGCTTGAACCTGGAAGATGGAGGTTACAGTGAGCCGAGATCACACTACTACACACCCAGGCTGGAGCCTGGGTGACAGAGCGAGACTCCATCTCAAAAAAAAAAACAAAAAAGAGTTTAGTAAACCTCAACTTTGTTTTAATCTTCTTATTTTTTTTCTTTTTTCTCAACAGCTTTTTTGTTAGTTTTTTTTTAGTTTCCCTATTGTGTAACATTTATAATATTTTAATCTCTTTCTCACTAAACTCCTTTTGTCTTCTTCCTTCCTACTTTTATGCTTTTCTCATCCTAAATTCTTCTTCAAGTTGTCAAAGGATAGTATCAAATTAAAAAACAATGTTTAAGTCCTACATTTTAACGTTGGTTTTGAAATATTTATTTGTTAACCAAATCATATGAAATGATATCAGTTTTATATTATTAGTTAATTTAATTATTAATGATTGTGTCTTTGTTAATATAATCCAGATGAAATAATGAAATAACTCTTCCCATCCTGGATTTTCTGTCAGAAAAACAATATACCTTAAGAATCATATTGTTCAAAATCCCAAGGTTTCAGGTAATAAGTACTATTGGCATTACTGGTTAATAACCCAAATAAATTCCCAGTTGATATGCCTTCCTTCTGATTACATTTGGAAAGCTGTTAATTCTTCAAAGAGGAAAACTTAACAAGACACGTGTGTATAATAGGAATGTGATTTAGATAAATTTATGCTTAATTTAAACATAAATTAAAAACAACAATAACAGCAATGTAAAATCAGGACTCAATTCTTTTAAGTCCATATTATGAAAATTTCTGCTTTCCTTCCAAAAGGGTTTGTAAATGATTTTTAAAGAAAAAACAGCAGCCTTGACTTTTAGAAAATTTAACTAGGTAAATTTGCATATTACAAGTCTTAAAACTAGAAACCATATTATTAACTGTGAAACTATGTAATTAGTTTCTTTATGAGCCTTCAATTTTTTGCTAGATAAAATTAAAACTGCCACCAAAAATTGAGGCCATTATGAACGTGACAGGTCATTTGTTGAGAAAAGGGTTATGTAGAAATAGCATCTGATAATTTGTTGGAAATATTAGCATATAGATGGCTATGGAATGTGTGAAGTAGTATCAGAAGAATTCTAATCAAAAATTTTTGCAATGTAATTTGAATATGGATCTATTTCAAATGTAGTTAAGTTCTCAGCCGTCAGGGCAGGCAGAGGCTACACTAAATGTATTTAACCTAAAGACAAGTTGATAATAAATTTATAATTCCACTGTTTTTTTAAATTACAAAAATAAAAAGTATATACATGTAACATCTACAGCAACAAAGAATGAAAAAACATTATTTTCACATAGAAAGAGTTAAATAAACATGTTTTCAAGAACAAAGCACTTCTCTTAAACTTTCTCAACTTACCTAGTGTTTTCTATCACTAAAAAAGCTGTATGTAAATTGTTAAGTTTAGACTATTGAATCCATATGTCTTCATAAACCAGACTCAGAGCATATTTCTTTTTAAGTTAACATTAACATAACATAATAGAACACACAATTACACATAGAACTGATGTTTATGGCTACTTTTGAATGAACATAAAAATTGAGCCTCCCAGCTTGAGAAAGTTACATTTGTCTTATCACAGAAACATATCATTGTAAGTTTATATGCAAAGAACTGGACAACTCTAAAATGTATACAGCCTTCCTTTTTTCACTAAAATATCTCTCTATACCAATACTTCTGGCAGAAACTTGACAGCAGTGTTTACACTAATCATAGTATCCTATTTAGATGGACAACAGTTAGTTCATTTGAGCAAAGGTTTTAGAGATCTATTTTAGACCTTTAACTCTAACTCCAAGTATATACAATAGCATCCCTTATCCATGGTTTTGCTTTCTGCAGTTTCAGTTACCCATGGTCAATAATGCTCTGCAAATATTAATTTGAAAATTTCAGAAATAAACAATTCATAAGTTTTAAATTACATGCCATTCTGAGTAATGTGAAGAAATCTCAAGCCATCCTGTTCCACTCTGACCTGACTGGGACATGACTTATCTTATTGTCCAGCATCTCCACACTGTACCCTCCCTGTCTGTTAGTCACTTATTAGCTGTCTTGGTTACCAGATCAACTGTAAGGTATCTCAGAGCTTGTGTTCAGTATGTTGCCCTTATTTTACTTCATAATGGCCTCAAAGTGCAAGAGTAATGATGCTTTCATATTGTTATAACTTTTCTATTTTATTATTTTTGTTTTGTTTTATTTTGTTTTGTTTTGTTTTGTTTTGTTTTGTTTTGTTTTGTTTGAGACGGAGTTTTGCTCTTGTTACCCAGGCTGGAGTGCAATGGCGCAATCTCGGCTCACCACAACCGCCGCCTCCTGGGTTCAGGCAATTCTCCTGCCTCAGCCTCCTGAGTAGCTGGGATTACAGGCACACACCACCATGCCCAGCTAATTTTTTTGTATTTTTAGTAGAGACGGGGTTTCACCATGTTGACCAGGATGGTCTCGATCTCTCGACCTCGTGATCCACCCGCCTCAGCCTTCCAAAGTGCTGGGATTACAGGCTTGAGCCACCGCGCCTGGCCTTTCTATTTTATTTTTAGTCATTATTGTTAGTCTCTTGTGGTGCCTAATTTATAAATTAAATTTTATCATAGGTATGTATCTACAGAAAAAATATGTGTATATAGGTTTCTATACTATCTAAGATTCTGTGGTTTCAGGCATCCACTGGGAATCTTGGAATGTAACCCCCACAGATATTGGGAGACTGTTGTAAACAAACACAGTGTTAACAAGGAAATGGTTAACACTTCCAGTACAGGGGAAAATATCTATTTAGAAATTTTTTTAATGACTCATTCAAGACACTGTTCCAGAAGGTACTAAATAGAATTTGTAGAGTTTAAAAATACGGTATGCACCTGTTCCCCAAAAAATCTATGGAAATAAATTAATTAAATAAATATAAATATGGTATGGAACCAGTCGAATTACCCATAGAACTGATGTCTATGGTTTCTTTTGAATGAACATAAAAGTTGAGCCTCCCAGCTTGAGAAAGTTACATTTGTCTTATCCAAGTTCCTTTCTCAGGAAACCACCCATCAGGCCTCCCAGTCAGTATCAAGAAACGGGAACTTACCAAATCATCACATCTGGACAATGAGATGAAAGAGTCCTCACCTGTCATGATTGCCTAAGTGACCACCTGCTTCCTGTTGACCAACTCCTCTTCCTTACTCCCCCCAGTGATTGGCTTTCAGTGTGGTGAGCTGCAGAACCTAGACCAAAACCCTGGCATTTTGATTAACAGCCTGAATTTTCAGTTGTACAATTCTTATAATGCAGAGTCGTAATGTGACTTGCATTAAAACTATTGACCTGAATTTTTAGTTTCAATTACTTAACACTCTAAGAGATAGTATATTTAAATTTAAATTAAATGCTTCCAGCTAAAATGCATCTTAATTCATATGATAGCAGCTTCAAGTTATGCTTTATTTATCTCCATTTCTTAAAATGTATATGCAATTGTAAGGTAAGTTTTTTAATTGTGAAATAATTAAGGGCATGTGGGACAGATTGTTGCTGCTTCCAAAAAAAATCTATTCTTCTCTTTTTTCTTTGGTAATAACATTTCAAGAAGGCTCACAGCCACCTGGATGAAAATTATATTACCTGGCTTTTCTCAGAGGTATGGAGGGCCGTGTATCCTATTTCTTGCCAGTGAACTGTGCAAGAGAGAAATGCACAATTCCCGATTCACTTGCCTTAAAGAAAGATCACTTTCCCTCCTCTTCCCTTCTCCTTTTCTTTCCAGTTGTAAATGGTGCATTAACATTGAAACCCTCATTGTGAAAGAGCAACCATGTCGGCCTGAAACCTTGGCTGACCTCAAGAAGTAGAGCCCACCTGCCCACCGACTATTAATTGAAAAAGTAATAATGTGTCAGTTTGAGCCTTTTTATTTTGGGGCCTCTTTTTTTTTTTTATCATAGTTTAGCCTATCTCTAATCTATGTCATCCAATTATATATATTATTTTCAAAATTATTGTAAAAATTTAAGTTATGACTATTAAAAAATGTGTTGTTCTCTACTCTTAGTTACAGATTCACTTGTAAGGCTACACATTTGTATTTCACTATTATTCACCATGATTGTACCACTTTCTTAACAAGAATATTTCAGATTTCAAAATTTTGAGCCTCATTTCAAAGAGCAGACTTAATTGATTATGTTTAAAAGTAAAAGATTCTTCCTGAATCTGTGGCCAAAAAAGTTCTATTTTTTCATTCTAATCTTTAGTTAGAATATAGAGTAGCATGATAAATAGATAAATAATCTCGTATGAATTATGCATAAGGAGGAAAAAGAAAGAAAAGGCAATAAACAATTGCCCTTTCAGTTTAAGAAGTGTTAGTGTTGCTGAGCTGATAAAGCACTTTGGTGCAAAGCCCTTGAGCCTTACTTGATGCTCTGCGTGAACTGCATCATCTCAGTAAGAGTAAAAAGATACATCTGGTGTCAAAGAACCCAGGTAGCTCCCCCAAAAGACTACTGCTTTGCCCTTTGGAGTACAGCTAAAATCATCTTAGTAGTCTCCCACCTACCTCCACCACCCTGCAGCCCCCAACGCTTTGCTTTCTGTGACTGTTTGAAAACCCTCAGCTAATTCTTACAAGGCAAATTAATATATATACATATAAAAAGTATTATTTCTTTAAAAAAGCACAAATCTGTGTACTTATTAAAATAAATTGTAATAGATATGTAAATAAAATATGGTAAGAAACATAGAATGAACTCATTTTTACATTACATTCCCTATGAAGGTTATATCACAATCTTTCTGTAGCCATAATTTATAATGTTAAATTCCAGGGACATACTTGAGCATCTGCTCCTAACAAACTTAACAATTATGTTAAATTCAAGTTGGTCACTTGCATAACTTTGGGAATATTTCAGATCCCTTCTAATCTTTAATGTAGGAAGAATGAAGTGGATTGCTTTAATCTTGAAATTTGTAGCTAGCATGTAGTATACACAGCACATCTTGGTAATTATTTTATTTGTACAAACTGGAACATGGTTCGTACATTGTCTTCAACTTTGTCCTTTTTCCTCCCAACAATGTACCGTGAAGGTATTTCCAAGTTAGCACAGATATATTTGCTTCATCTTTTTGTAGTGAATTCGTGATATTGTATATACATAGATTACCAATATTTATGTAATTAGTATTGGCATTTAGGTAGTTTCTAATATTTTTGGTATTATAGAGTATGCTGCAGAAATATGTGTGTGAATGTATTTGTATGTATATCTTGACATATGGTTTCAAATATATCATTTGGTGTAAATTTCTAACCATGCAGCAGCTGGGTCAAAAATCATGTGCCTTTTTTGTTGCACAGTTATTGCAAAATAGCCCTTGAAAAAGTTAGCAGAAATAAGCCTAACATACCAGATACTCATGCCAAATGTGGGTATTATCAAGTTCTTATTTTAAAAAAAAGATGATAAATGGATTGTATTGCCTTAATTTGCAAATGTTTAATTATGAATGAGCCTTACTTAGCATCTTTTTGTGTTAGTAAAATAGTTGCATTTTTTGATGAAATGGCTATGCATGTCTTCTGCCTTTTGTATTGAAAGATAAGAGCTTCCTATATATTAAAGAATGTGGACCTTTGCCAGTTATCTTTAGACTTTGTTCATATTTTTCTTGCAAATTTTTTAAATTTTGTGTAAGCACTTTTATCAGTCTTTTCCTAATATGTGTAGGTTTTGTCTTTCTCCATTTTTCTGTTTTTTTCCATTACAAGACTATTTTATAAAATTATTTATTTTACTTTTCAATATATTGTTTTGATATTGTCTCTTTTTGGAATGTCCATTAATTATCCAGAAGTTTGGATTACATTCACGCTATCTAGAAACTTCAGAAATATGACTCCCATATTGTAAAATTGATACATGTATCTAAATGTATCAATTAGATTTAGATGTCTAAATGTACAAATGTATCTAAATGTACAAATAGATATGAACAAATATACATATCTATGCGTCTTTTGTCTCTTTGGGCTGCTATAACAAAAGTACCATACTCAGGTGGCTTGAACAACAAACGTTTATTTCTCACAGTTCTGTAAACTGGAAAGTCTAAGAACAAGGAATTGATAAGATTGCTGTCTGGTAAGGGCCCACTTCCTGGTTCATAGACAGTTACCTTTTCCCTGTGTCCTCAGGATCCTCACATGGCAACAAAAGGGCAAGAGACCTTTCTTGAGCCTTTTTTTTGAGACAGAGTCTCACTTTGTCTCCCAGGCTGGAGTGCAGTGGCACAACCTTGGCTGACTGCAGCCTCAACTTCCTAGTTCTCTCTTGCCTCAGCCCCTCAAGTAGCTGAGACTACAAGCCAGTACCAACACACCCTACTAATTTTTGTATTTTTTTTAGAGACAGAGTTTTGCCGTGTTGCTCAGGCTGGTACACTCCTGAACTTAAGCAGTCTGCCCACCTCAGCCTCTCAAAGTGCTAGGATTATAAGCATGGACCACAGTGCTTAGCCTTGAGGTCTTTTTAATAAGGGAACTAATCCCATTTATTAAGGCTCTACCATCATAATGCAGTCACCTCTCAAAGGCCATCCTAAACTATCACATTTAGGGTTTGAATTTCCATATAGAAATTTGGGGGTAAGAAACAAATATTTAGTTTATAAACACTATGTATTCAGTCATAAGAAAAAGATTTTACTGATTGGCCAAATGGTATTCAGGTTATCTTCTGGGTCTAATTTGGATCTTTGAATATCTTTTAGAGCTACAATTTGCTGCATATATGTAATTTGAATTACAGATACTATTAACCAAATGAAAATTTAATTTCTTACATTTTTCTTACATAACTCCTGACCACTGACCTTGATGATCTAAAATATTACACATCGAAAATGCACAGATAAAATAGGGTTGCTTAAACCTTCCTACAGACCTTCGTTCCTCATTCTTAAGTAAATAATGATTAATGCAAATTCAGGCAGTATAATTTAGTCAATGGCAGGAGACAGATGTTCAAACCCACAGAAATTAAAATACTTCCAACAGCTAAAATTTTATAGCTAGCCTTATTATTTATATTTCCCCAAAGTACCAGTAAAACTGCTATGTTCCAGAAATCTTCAGAAAGATATAGTTTATTCATATAAATTCCTATTATATCCATTACTACAATACCAATAAAATATCAAATGTCATTAATTTACAGCAAAAATCATAAGCTAAGGTTTTATATCCTTTGTACGATGTAATACAGAAACATAAAAAACAATTATATATGCAGATTTACACATGAAAGCAAATTTATATAACTATGGTAAATATAACTAATTTTTTATTAATATGAGGGTCTGCTGTTTACAGAAACCTATCAGTAACGAGAACTTTCAGCACACCCTGAAATTGAGTATAGTTGCTGAACATGTTCTCTAGAGAGTTTACCTGAGTTTGGAAACTCGGGAAACAACTATATTCATGTCGTATTCATGCTGTTTCAAAAAGATTTTCTGTCCAGTAACGTAAAATGAACAGACTGCTAAACTCTCATTTGTTTTCCATATTCTTTCCCTGCTTTCTCTTCTACTTTCCCTGGTAAACAGATATTTGTTTTTCAGATTCATGTAACAATTTGAGCCCCAGCTACTTTGTAAGTTACAAAGACCCAGCGGCTTGAAGTTTTGGTTGTGAATTTCTCACTGTAGTTGTGTCTCAAGCAGATGCTAGCCTAGCAGCCATCCACAGCCGTTAAGAACATAAAGAAAAATATAGCAGCCAATGGCTGTAGGGAAAAACCTTATGATCAGCCAGATGTTATGCTTTGAATGCTGCTGAAATATGAGTACAGAAAGGGCAATAAGAGAATTTCAAAATATTCAACAGTGCTAACGTGTGGTGGGAAGATTTTCTATTTGAACCAATCGGGGGAAACGTTTACAGGGACAAAGTTGAAAGACTTGGCCCTAATTACAAAAACTGATATTTCCATATTCTTGTCAATTGATTGAGATACTCCAAATTGGCCAAAGCCAATTACACTCTAACTTGCTGCATTTGTGGAAAGCTAGCCAAAATAATAGATGAAATAATGTTAAATAAATAGTCTATCATGTGTGATTCATTTTCCTACAATTATATCTTTATTGTTTCAATTAGTGCTTGTTTCCCAATTGATTCACATTTTTCTGATAATTGAACTGCTGAAGAATAGGGACGTGTCATTGTCCAGCTTTTTTAAACTGTAAGAAATAATGTAATATTTCTAAATTTGAAATATATCAGCCTTCCTAGATTAAAAGCTTCAAATATTTATGTTTACATTTTGACAATTCTCTGGTTTTTGTAATGTCTACAATGACATCAAAATTCAATCAAAATGTAGCCAACTATTTTATAGAATTTGTCATCTTACACAAACTGTTTGAGTAATATGACAGATATCAACCTCCAATAATTTGTAAAATGTTGTAAAATAATATCTTTTTTTAATCCATACAGATAAATCACGTATTTCAAGATCTCTCATTTAAAAATATATTGAGACTGCCTACATCATCCATCAAGTCAATATTTGGTTAACAAAATAAGTAGCAATTTGGTTAAATAACTGGTCAGTTAAAGAACACCTAGTTTGACTAAATAACTAAAATGTGGCTGCACATCGAAGTGGTGAAACTAATTGAGAATTAAAGGACAAGGTCTAAAGTCACGGATAATTTGGATAATTTGCAGTAATATAATACAGCAATTTCTCACATTTTAAGAATCACTCGTATTCTTAACTGGGTTGCTGGGTTTTTTTAATTGATATTATAATAAAATTAATATTTTATTAATGTAATTTATTTTAATGTAATTTTATTAATGTATTTTATTTTAATGTAATAAAATTTTCTTATACAATTAATTTTCTCTAACATTATATTTAATTTTCTAATTCTTACTTTTTTTTTTTTTTTTGAAACAGAGGCTCTCTCTATTGCCCAAGCTGGAATGCAGCCATATGATCTCGGCTCACTACAACCTCCACCTCCTGAGTTCAAGAGATTCTCCTGCCTCAGTCTGACTAGTAGCTGGGACTACAGGTGCCTGCCATTACACCCAACTAGTATTAGTAGAGACAGGGTTTCACCATGGAGGCCAGGCTGGTCTTGATCTCCTGAGCTCCATTGATCTACCCACCTCAGCCTCCCAAAGGACTAGGATCACAGGCTTAAGCCATTGTGCCTGGCTAATTTTTTAATTATTCATCATGATGCCTGATGTTGGTTAACTGACTGCATCATTTTCCACCAGCTACTTACTTTCCCTGAGCCACACTTTTCTCATTTTCTACTTGGAAGTTGAAGATGAACATAATTTTCTCTGAAGTGGCTTTTAGCTATAATATTGTGGTGTTCTCTTCCTTTTTTGGATTTATATTTATGAAAATTTTGGTCTATGATCTATTTATATAAAAATTTTTGTTTTTCCATTTTTATCACATTTGGCTATTTATTTATTTATTTTTGAGATGCAGTCTTTCTCTGTCGCCCAGGCTGGAGTGCAATGGCATGATCTCAGCTCACTACAACCTTTGCCTCCTGGGTTCAGGTGATTCTTCTGCCTCAGCCTCCCAAGTAGCTTGGATTACAGGTGCCCACCACCATGCCCAGCTAATTTTTGTATTTTTAGTAGGGTCGGGGTTTCACCATGTTGGCCAGGCTGGTCTTGAACTCCTGACCTCAGGTGATCTGCCTGCCTCAGCCTCCCAAAGTGCTGGCATTACAGGTGTAAGCCACTGTTTGTGGCCCATATTTGGCTTTTAAAATTATTTCACAAAGCATATTCAGAAATTTTTCATCTTTTTCTATGAACTGCAGTAATTTAAATGCTTTGTAAAACAGCATGAAAATACTACACAATTTCCACCAAAGCGTTATTTTTACTTCTTTAAATATCACAGCCAATCTAGTTTGAAAACAACAACAAAAAGTAACAATAGCCACAATATTGTCCCAGGACCGTCACAAACCTGAAAGCAATAAGTACCAAATTCTTTTACTTAGAAAATGTTTCCTCAGAATGCAATTATATATATATTTAAATCTTCTTTGGAAATATTTCACATCACTTTAAATTTGTCCAATGAGAAATAAAATAAGAACATAATAGTGCTATAAGTAAAATGCAGACCAAAAACAGGAAGCATAAATGAAATCTTAAAAATGGATCCTAAAATAAATCCATGTCTCAAAATATTAAAGATTCACATGAATCACTAAAATTACTAAAGAAATCAGCTTAGTAATACTGTAGCCCCAGTTATTTTGCATGCCAACTATTCAGCTGAAAATTCAGCTTTTGGATTAAATGGAGCATTGAATGGATAATTTATACCAAATTATGAATTACACTAGGCCTAAAAATGACAGAAAATTAACTTATTTGCAGAATTCATTTCTGTGTTGTCATGGACAATCTAAAAGCACTTGTAAAAGCAGGTATTTTTATGAATTATTTGGTAGAATTTAAAGTAATTTTTAAAAAATAAAAGCACTTAAAAATGTTCTGTTTCATTGATTAAAGGGAAATTTCATGAAATGTGAAAGGAATGCTAAATATAAATTATGTCTGTTTTTGCCACTGGCCCTATACTGTGTCCTGTCACATGATTAGCAACAGAGAGCTATACTCTATGTGAACTATATCACAGCTCATTCTAGCCTTATGAATTACTTTTCCACCAAAATCAAGTTGGATCTCATTTCAAGGGTTGCTTCAATTTCAAGATTTCTGCATACACATTTCTGTATGACTCTGAAGTACAAAATCCTCCATATCCTCAAATATATATTTTTAGTGGCCGAGAAACATTTCCACTAAAAACATTCTGAAAAGAACATTTTGGAGTAATTTATAATCACTAGCATGTACTGAGTGCAGAGCTTATAGCTTGCAGTGAATGCCAAGAACAAAGTATTCAGACAGTTCCAGCTGAGCCGGGGTAGGGGACAGCTCTTCAGAGAGAGTCCGCCCCAGCATCCGTCCACCATGTATTTATTGAGCGGGCTTGTATTAAACTACAAACATCCACTAGATGGTCATTTGAGGGGGGTTGCTGAGACACCTGTGACCACGTACACACCCAAACTCAGGAGGCTCTTTTCAGCGTTCCTTATCACACCACACACTCCACTCCCTGTCCTGTTTTCAGGGTCAAGGAGTTTCATTCCCATGCACAAATAACATACACACAGTGCCTCAGTATTTTTCCATGCCCCAAACTCAAATGCCTTGTACCTAAGCTTGAATATGTTGCTGTGTGTCCCCTACATCTCCACCTTCTTTAATTCTTAGAGCATGCTGGTCATCCAATGTAAGGTAAGCTTCTATTTTTTTTCTCTAGTCTTAGATGAGTTGGGTACCAGCACAGAGCCATCTGCAAATGCCTAGCAAACAAATACAAAAAAGAATATAAGTATAGCGGCCATCACCCAAATGCATATGTTTAACCCAGACAACCAAGTATTTGGGTTTAACCATTGAAAGCCTTCTTATTAATTGCTGAAGGGTAATTGTTTGTAATTGCTGTGACAATTCTTCAAGTTGTTTCTTCAGTTCACACCCAAGTAGAAATTTGAGAAGACAAATGGTTTTGATAAGCCCCTTGCAGATATACTTTTCTAAATAACTGCAAGGTGGAATCTCCCTCCCAGCTCCATGTTAAATCTGCAGGCAGCCACAATTCTGCTCAATGTGTTAAGATCATAACATAGGTTATATTTAAATATAACATAGGTTATATTTAACTATATCACATTTTGTCAGACAAGGATGTAGCATACCAGCTACTGGAAGAGTTTTAATACTGTAAAAGGCTGATTCTGCTCTGTGTTAGGAACACCTTGCCCAAACAAAAGTGTATAGGGGTGCGTAGTACAAATCAGGACTATATCAGTAACATTACTGTGCAAAAAGAGGGTATAGTTGCCACTACTAGTAATGTAGTCACCATGTGAACAAACCCTTTTTAAAAAGGAAGACCTAATCTCCAAATTTGGGTATGAGCAAGGCTTAAAGCTTGTATCCCTTGTAGTTGTAATACTTGTCCTGAAAGCCCATACTCTGACCGGGTGTTAAAACTAACAGAGGGACTCTTGAATTCCAGTAGTGTGATTTGCAGACATAAGATAACCATGGGAACCCCAATTAAGTAAAGTGTCATTACTAAACAGAGGCTGGTGGCGCAGCGCAGGCTGTCTGCACAGAGACCAATGGACGACCTCAAACTTATATCTCCAGTCCCTACTTGGACAGCCTATAGGAAAATAAGGCACTTGTGTAGCTTCATTAGAGACCTCAGTCAGTAAGATTAGTAGTAATGGCAGGAAAAAGAAAAAAAAGTCAAATTTGCAAGCTTAGCATCCCTTTTAGGCTGATGGTCAAGATACTCCTGAGGAATGAGAATAATGTGCTATTTTGGGCAAACAGAGGAGCATTGCTAGACAATAAAGTCAAGCAGTCATTAAGTTTAATCCATCTCAAATTTTCATTTAAGGGGGTAGGACAGGGGCACCCATCGACCTCCTACCCAAGAAATATTATTAGATGACAAAGGCAGGTCAGCATCCCACCATGTAATAACATAAAAAACAGGAGATTTAGAGCATGACTCCAATAAAAATGTTCTTGAGTTGATCCCACTTGGCAAAGAATAAGAACTACCAGCCACCCTAACATCGATGTCTGTCTTATTTTCCCAGAAATTTCCCCAGTTACCGCCAGATACATAAGAAACCGGTTCTCTGCAGTTGCAAGGGCTTCCATGGCAGCAAACTGGATAGATGCCTGTTGATCCAATCTGTCCTCAGGTAATGTCAGGCACCTTCTGAGTCATCACTGTCATTGCTGGTTGATTCTCCAATGACAGTCCTGTTCTCAAGGAGAGAGCCCCATATTCTCCCTTTTTTATTTATTAAGACATATTTTAAGAGTTTGATGAGCTTGTTTAATAATGCCCTTACCAGTTAACCAGTTGAATTATAAGGGATGTTAGTTTTATGTTGTAATATGCCAAAGTTGCAATGCATATGTAAGCTGAGCACTAAGATAGTAAGGTCCATTATCAGTTTTTATAGTTTGTAAAAGGCCTAAATTTATAACAGATTTAAACAAATGAGCAATTGCATCTTTAGTTTTTTTCCTGTTTGGAGGGTAGCATGTATCAAGCTTGTATAAGTGTCCACAGTAATGTGGAGAAATATAAAATGTCCAAAAGGTGTATCCTGAATAACATTAGTTTGCCAGATAGCATTAGTCACGAGACCTCGTGGGTTGCCCCAAGTCCTAATGAAAAGGGGGAAAGAGAATGCTGTTGGTAATCAGGATAAGTTTAATCATGCGAGCTTGAGCAAGTGATTCAAGACTGCGAGCATTCTGATGAAAAAAAGCATGATGAGCTTGAGCTCACAGAAAAGCAGGAGAGTCTGAAAACCGCATCAGTGGTCATACTAGACCATCAGCTCAAGCGTTCCCTTCTGATAAGGGACCAGGTAACCTAGAATGAGAGTGAATATGTGTGATATAGAGATCATGATAACAGGCACAGAGGAGCTCTTGCACTGCAAGAAACAAAGCTAATAGGGGTTCATTAGTAATGCCCTTCACATATGCAACATCTAAATGAGTAATGCCATACACTGCGTAAGCAGAATCACTATATGTATGTCTTGGTGAGGAAGAGTTTGTAAGGCTAAGAGTTTGTTAGGGCGCCTAACTCTCCCTGTTGTATAGTTTTAAAATGTTACTGGATTTTGTGTTGCCAATTTTGCATGGCATCTTGCCACACTATAGCTGCTTTTTGTTTTTGTTTTTTGTTTTTTGTTTTGTTTTGTTTTTTTTTTTGAACCATTTGTAAAGACAATAATGACATGAAGCAAGGGCTTCGAGCCAGCAATAGACACAAAGTTAGCAGGTATAGTTTGTAAAAAGTTTAAGAGCTTGGAGGCTGGTAAATGGATACTGATATTACCAGTAAAGTCAGCTATTGCTACTTGCCAATTAAGATCACAAGCTAAAAGAGTATGAACTTATTCCTTGCTTAAAGGTAGGAAAAAAGTGGCGGAGTCATTTCCTGACAACTGGACTCCTTTATGAGAAGAGAAGCTATTAAATCTGTGGTCTTTTGTATTTGTTTAGAGAGATTATGGGACAGGTAAATAGCACATAAAATACAGAAATAGCAAAAGATAAACCCTACTTGCTAAACTAAGGCATGGAAGGATATATATTTTTTAAGTGACTTACCATATTTTCTGGCCTTAGAAAGTCATTAGAATGTGACTGCAAGTCACCAGGATAATAAACCAACACTGAGTTAGCTTAAGTATGCAAAAAAGAAAACCCAAAAAACGTTTTTTTTAAAATGTGCTTAGGTGCTGGTCATTTTCTTGCATTAGCCTTTAGCTGGAATGTCCTAGAAGTGGGCTTGGGAAAGTAGGACTGTGGCTGATTTATTCCCATCTGTCCCGGGCTCCTTAGCCTCTCTTTTTAGCAGCCTGACACCTGTTGCTACTCTTGCCCTGAGAGGAAAGAAAGAAGACGGCAGGTGGCAGTAAGAGACCAGAGAATGACCAGGTGATAAAGTGTGGGTGTGTAAGTGCAGAGGTAGGAGGCAAGAAGGTAACAGGCTGGGGGACCACTACCCTTATATTCCAAGCCACCTAAGCTTGGAGCCAATCTTGTGAGGTAAGGTACTAAAAACATACTGGGCTTTTTATTATTTTTACCAACGCCAAGCAGAGAGGCTCAGGGGAGGAGCAGACATGCAGCACAGGGTCTGCTTTGAAGTTTGCTAGCCACAGTGTTTTTATACATTTTATCAAAAAGCAAAACAAACATTCCTTACTGCTGCGTCTATCTTCTGATGATGACGGCAGCTGGCAGGGCTCGTCTCCTTCAGCCTAGTTTGCATTTAATATGTGACTACGGGAGAGTGCCCCTTATTAGCGGGCTTCTCCCCCAGAGCTCTGTACTCTAGGCTGCTCCACACTGCTTGGCCCACATTAGGTTAGTAAGGTCGGGGTGCACATGGACTGTTTCTTAGCTGTTTCCCCAGGGGGCTAAGGCAGACAAGGAACTGCTGTTAGCTGAGACATATGAGGGGTGACAGGGAAAGTCAGAATTAGGAAAAGCAGCAGCACAGCAAGAAAAAGACCACTTTCTGAGCAGTTACTAAGGTACATGACCATGGTGAGGAGGATTCTTTGGACTGGGATGGAGCTGCCTGCAGCCACCCAGGGACTTGGTCTGTGCCTCTTGGCATTTCCTCTGCCACCACAAACCCAGAAAGGAGGAACCTGCCCAGACTGCCAGTGACTAAATGGGCACTCCATGGCGTCTCAGCAACTCTCCTGCCCCAGGCCTCTGTGGGCAGCAAGAAAGCCAGAACTCTCTAGGATAAAACCCTAGAGGCAACATGCAACAATCCAGGGAAACAAAAAAGACAAGCCCAGAAAGGCTGTTGCTGAAAGTAGGAAGTGAGAACTTGCATATTAGGAAGACAATCATAACCACTTTCCTTCCCTCCCAGAGACACTTCAGCAGGGAAGTTTATTGAGGGGATGCAGCCACCCAGTCATATAGATGTTCACTGATCGGGTAGGGGAAGTCTTATCCAAGAACCATCCCTTGGGCTGCCTCCAGTCTCCTTAAGGGAGATGGGACATGCTGTTGGCTGAATGGGGCCAACAGATGCAGGTCTCTTTAAGGGTGGAGGAAAAGAGGCCAATGGCTTTTCTATAGTGGGGGGGAAAAAGCTCCAGTCGATCCTTATCCTCACTAGAAGGAATCTCTTTTTTACTCCCCATAGAAAAGAAAGAAGCAGGAAAGAAGTCTCTTCTTATTGTTTTGGTTTCTGTTTTTCTTTCTCCTTTAAATCTCCTGAATTCCCTTCAGATGGAGAAGATGGGCAGTTTGACTCACCACAATCTGGCAGATAAAGAGGATACAACACGAGCGTACCAGCACCCAAGTGGTCAAAATAGTAACTTTCGTAAAATGACCTTGCTCATATCCTCTTTTCAGGGAGAGACCTATCTGCCCCATAACTGTAAATCTAAGGTTCCTTGATCAGGAAACCAAGGGCATTCTTGCCAAATTAAAAAGCATAAGCTTTCTTAGAGCTCCAGGCTCTACAATGCGCTGGATAGCCTTAAGTAGCTGTTGAACTGTTTTAAAAAATACTTTCTGTTCTTTGGTGATTTCTTGACCCATGATAACCTAACCCCTGATATATTACACATGTGTTCCCTCCTTCTGATGGGAGTCAAAACTGTTCCTTACTGGGAACAATTCCCAAAAAATTGATGAGCTCTCCTCCTTCATGGGTAAATTCAAGGTGGTCACGTCGGGGGCACCAGTCGCAGAGCTTATATTTTGCAGTGAATGCCAAGAACGAAGTACTCAGTTCCAGCTGAGCGGAATGAGGGGGTAGCTCTTCTGAGAGAGTGTGCCCCAGCATCTGTCCTGCAAGTATTTACTGAGAGGGCTTGTATTAACTACAAACATCCACTAGTTGCTCACTTGAAGTGGGTTGCCGAGACACCTGTGACCTAGTACACACTCAAACTGCATTCTCAGGAGGATGTTTTCTGCATTCCGTATCACACCACACACTCCACTACCGGTGCTGTTTTTGGGTCAAGGAGTTTCATTCCCACAATATGTCACAAATAACATACACAGTGCCTCAGTATTTTCCCATGCCCCGACCTCAAATGCCATGTACGTAAGTTTGAATATGTTGCCATGCGCCCCCTGCCCACTAAGCACTTAACTTGTCCTGTGCCAGACCTAAACTAAGCATTTTAACAAACATTTCAATTGTCCCTATAAGGCAAGTAGGTAGTATCTCCGTTTTACAGGTGAGGAAACTGAAGCTTAGCTTGCTCGGGGTCACACAAGTAATAAGAGTCATAGCCCAGATGTGATGCTATAATAAATTTTGTTAAATTCTTAAAGCTCTCTCCTATTTCTATTATTTATGATGTGTAGCTCATCTTTAAAATCACCAATATTCAGTTGTACAGCTGTGCTATCCTACTAACTATATTTTCCTCAGGTTTGCTTCCAGTTAGTTGAATTGGCACTTACTAAAGAAACTAATTTAATCTTACTATTTATAATTCCTCTTCAATTTACTGTCATTGTCTTAACATCTTGAATCCTACTGATTGGAATCTTCTAAAACCAAGTTTTCTTATCTACCCAGGGAATGTACAAAAAGAACAAAACATACATAAGCTCTAGAATAAGTCATCTATTCCAGGCTAAGTGTGAGCTACAAGGTGAGGATAAAAGTGTAATTTCATGGAGAAAACAGGAAATTCTTATCACCTGTGAATTGGAATTACTAAGTGTGGTCTCACCATGAGGTAGCTTTACAGTGATGGGCATGTGTTCTTGGAACCTGACTACATGTGTTTTAATCCCAACTTAATCATTTGTGTCTCAACTTCCCGATCCATAAAATAGTGCAATATCAAACATGAGGTTGTTTAGAGGATAAAATGACTCAACAATATATAAATATCTAGGATGGTACCCAGAACTGAATAAGCACTATATAACACTATTATTAAAAAAGGAGTTCTAAAATATCTGCCACATATATATTCAAATAATTTCAAAAGAACATTGACAACACACATTAGGGTGTTTAAATGATCTGATATTCTCAATTATGAGTGTTGCTGCCCACTGCCTTCCTTATCCTCATTGGTACAGAAAATAATCGAGCTCACCAAATATGAGGACAACTGTTTATAATTCAACATCTACCATGTAGGTGAGTATTTAGGGCATTATATGATTAGTTTTACTGCGTTGACTAGTAAAATAATTCACAGATCCACTCTCTGTGTATCTACTAAGAACTTGTGGCTGAGTACAGACTCAAGCAACAAAATATTACAGCCTATCCTGGTGCAAACCTCCGTGTGCTACAGCTGCTCCCAGGTTAAATTTTTAATTTTGAATTTTTTAATTTTAGGAGCTCAGAATCTGATTGTGCTGGATTTAATCCCTAGCCTGCCACTGAATTTCTGTATGATCTTTCACATGTTTCTTAACCTTTCTTCTATAGGATGTTGATAATGGTCCACTCTCAAATTAAAGAAAAACAAAGCTACATTATGAAGAAACCGTCCTGTGATGGATTCTCTAAAAGTGAGCTCTTGCATTTACTATTTTTTTTGTCACCATCACCTTTAATTATCTTTATTCATGATCCCATGTCCTCTCAGAATCCTCCATTCTCTCTCAGTCTAAAGAAATGAGCTTCAACTATCTGAAAGCACGGGAGGATTAAATAAAACATCGGAAAAGTAAATGGCAAGAATTATCAACTAATTCTTCCAGTTTCATTTCTCCAGTGCTTTCTCACAGATTCTGAAAGTTACTCACTTTGTTTTTAACTTGCTAGTTAACTTGCCTTCTTTTTTCTAACTGGTGTAAACTAAACAGTAGGGGAAAATGAGAGATTCTTTATGCAGCCCAGAGAAGAGTTTAGGGTCAAGACTCTTTCCGAAGCATACAGTGTGGCAAGGAGATATAGGAGAAATATGAAAATACTTTCAAAAGGATGAAAATTTAACATTAGACTACTATAAGTATAAGGAAAAAATAAATGACTTTCATAAGGCAAAATATATATTGATAAATATTGGGTGTTCCTTCAGTCGAATGCTGGAAGTCATCTTAATTTTATAAGGATGTACATCTTTCATTGTCTTTGACTATAATATTCTACAGCTCTGTAGAGATGGAAGTTAACCAATTAGAAACAGATAGCTATCTCAGTACGAACTGTATCACAGATAATTCTGGCTTTATTGAATTACTTTTCCACCACAATCAAGTTGGATCTCATTTCAAGGGCTGCTTCAGTTTCAGGATTTCTGCATACACATTTATATATGTCTGTGAAGTAAAAAAATCCTCCATATCCTTAAAGATGTTTTTTAGTAGCTGAGAAACATTACCATTAAAAACATTCTGTAAAGAACATTTTGGAGTAATTTATAATCACTAGCACAGATTCAGCACTTGTCATATGCCAACCTATACTAAGCATTTTAACAAACATTTCAATTGTCACTATAAGGTAAGTAGGTAGTATCTCCATTTTACAGGTTATAATTTTTTAATAATTCATCTAATTCTAATAGAAAAGTGATGGTGACATAGATATTTTTTGTCACAGTAATGTAAATGGCTCCTGTTAATGGTAATGCAAATGCATTTGTTGAATAGATATCTAGATCTCCATAAGTCAAATTCTCATTTGAAGTGGTTATAACATCTTACTAACTTACTCATTAATTGATGAGTTAAATAAAATATTTTATGTTTTTATGAGAGACATGATTTTATCATTTTGAAAATTGCCTTTAGTATAGATACAAAATTAAGAGGGATGCTCAGTTGATTAAATCTGCTGCAGTGAGAGAAGAGGTAAAAACTTCATGAAGAAAGTTAAAGGAAATAATTGAAAATTTACTAGCAGACAAGTAGAATAAATTCTGGTCAGGGGAAATCAGAGATAAAGACTCATAAATGTGGAATACCATTTATTCCCTCAACACTAAGAAATGAGGTGAAAGATAGTTCAAATACAGTTCTGAGTCAAGAACTTTATAGATGAGTAGATGACGAACAATTAAACAAGACAGGTGTGATTCAGTATAACAAGCTAAAAAAATGACAAATGTGCTGTGACAACACAGAGAAAGGGCATCAAGTTCCAAAGAGAAACTAAAAAGTTTTTTGGAGGATTTACTGTTTTTGATGAATCATGAGAAATAAATAGAAATTACCTAGATAGAGAAGGAAAGATAAACATTCAAAGCAGAGGAGAAAACGTGGGAACATTAAATTCTGGCTTTACAAATGCTAGTTCTTCACAAGTTTTCATTTAGAAGAAAAATGTTAAAAAAATAAATATTGTAGTCCTTAATTTATGCCCATGATATCCAAGATATGAATCATGTGCAATCCATTGCCCAGAAGCATACCTCACTGTGAAACAAATAGCATGTACTTATTCCAAATGGTTTATTTACTTACACCCTAACCCAAGATGCATTCAGTCAAGTCAGTGTCTACCTCAGCATCCGAAATTTCCATCTTCCTGTATTCACTTTCCTATACACCTCTTGCTTCCCCAATTATCATGTCTCTCATGACCTTCTTGATCTTTTCTACTTCCCTACTCTTCACGCAGTTTTCCAGTTCCTCACTGAAGGCATTGTGTGAGATCTCTAGTGTATGTCTCTGAAGGAAGTTAGGGTCTTCAAACTGAGGTTTCTATGAGACAAACAGACTTTTTTTTACCTATGTCAGTTGCCTCTCCTAGAGTAGTTTGGTGTATTATGTTAATAAATTATCTGTCTTGGGAATAAAATAAAGAAGGAAAGATGAGGATTAAAAAATTTTATCTTCTTCCACCACACTTTTTAGTGATTTATCAAACTATATTCAATGTAAAGTACTGTACTGTTATTTGCCCTATATTAGTGAATTCATGGTTGTGTGTATGTGTGTGTGTGTGTGTGTGTGCATGTGTGTGAAAATACTTTTTCTTTTATGTAACACTGGTTGTAGTTACTAGCAACATATTTTCATGTTCTTTTTGGCAAAAGAGAAAGTCGCCAGCCTCCATTTTTCAATTTGAAAGTCAGCACTCTCATTTTTGTTTAATTCCCGTAGTGAAATATATAAACCAAAGAACTAGACTGGATAATGTTCAGATCTTCCAACAGGATCAAATGGTCAAGTCCTTCAGAGCCAAAACTATGATGCAAACTATCAGGCTTTTGGTCCAGTATTCTTTCTATCATTATATGCTAGAAGAATTCAAGAATCTACAATACATTGCCCACAACTGAAAAGTCAGTAATGTAAACTGTGTCATTTCTAGCTCTGAGAAATAATGGTTTAAGATAAATTTTGATATTATATAAATTAGCATGAAATTTTTTAATTCTAACATTTATATTGAACATAACATTTTATTCTTTGGAGTGGAAAAACTAAATAATAATTTAGGTGATTATGCAATTTCAAGAACCCAAAAATAATATGTATAAATTATTCATTTGAATTGAATCCTAATAAAATAAATGGAATAGGTTACATGTAAGGAAATTTTTACTTTCATTTTAAAAAAAAGCTTTCAAAACCTGAGCCACATGTTTTATGAGAATGAAAACATTGTACTCACCCTTCATGGGTGAAATATTATGTATTTGTAATAACTCACAGAGCTACACTCAAGAAATTTGAAATGAAAAAAGCATGAAAAACCCCAGTGCATTTAAATGAAAAACAAATATAAATCCAAAAGGCATGAATTCCATGATAATTTAAAAGAAAACCTAAGGACATATGTATGTTAACATGTTGAAATTGAAGATTTTATTTGAATACATCATCTTGGTAAACACATGGACTAGTTGTTTTGGTTTTTGGTTTTTATTTTAAGCATCTTAACCTCCTAACAAAAGATGATTAAAAAGGAAAAGACCTGGTGCTATACCAAGCTCTGTCTAACCAGGAATCTGAGAGTCTATCTTAAGCACTATGAACTCAATGAATAAATTAAATAATGCCTCTGTTTTATCTGGAATGAAGGTCATTTCTTACTGTCTCACAATGCTACTTTTAAATTTTTGATTGGCAATTAAATTTAACTTGGCACACTAACAAAAAAATAAAATATTATATAGAATGTTTTTCAGAAGACACTATGAAGTAAACAAAGTACAAAACAGCATATGCTATCTACCTTTTAAGAAAGAAAAGAAAATATAAAAATACAAATATATGTGCCCATATCTACAAAAGCAAAACACTGAGATAATAAATCAGAAAACTATAATGTTTTTTCCTACAAGGGACAGGTGGGAAGCAGACAGAAGGGTTATAGATGAGACTGACACATTTTGGAAATGCCTTTCAGAGCCTTAACTTTTAGAAATATATTGGCCAGTTGCAGTGGTTCACCGCTCTATTCCCAGGACTTTGGGAGGAAGAGACAGGTGAATAACAAGGTAAGGAGATAGGGACCATACTGGCCAACATTGTGAAACCCTGTCTCTACTAAATATACAAAAATTAGCTGGGCGTGGTGGTGTGTGCCTGTAATCCTAGCTACTGGGGAGGCTGTGGCAGTAGAATTGCTTGAACTACGGAGTTAGAGGTTGCAGTGAGCCGAGATCACGCCACTGCACTACAGCCTGGCAACAGAGCAAGACTCTGTCTCAAAAAAAAAAAAAGAAAGAAAGAAATATATTAATTATCTGTATGTTAAAAATATCAACAAGAATAAGAAATGGGTGAGGGGACTAAAACTGAATGCAAATAAACTGAAACTAAAATAAATTAATCCAACTGTATTTCTTTTTTTTCTATTTATGTATTTACTATACTTTAAGTTCTGGAGAACATGCACATGTACATTCTTCATAGGTATACATGTGCCATGAAGGTGTGCTGCATCCAAACGTGCACATGCACATTTGTTACACAGGTATACATGTGCCATGATGGTTTGCAAAGTATTTGCAAAACTAACAGAAATCTCTTTAAAGGATTTACATCTCAAAGGGGCAGAGAAATCACAGTTACCAGTTTTTTAAAGTAAATGGTTTAAGAATAGAGAGGCCAATATCCTAGAGTCAGGGAGAAGCCTGTCTAAAGTTTTCTCAAGCTGAAGGGAAAAAAGTTAAGACCATTTTGGTCACTGATTAAATTAGACTCCTTTCTTTCTAGGATAGGCAGCCTTTATGTCCTTTATGGAAATGGTACATATTACAAATGTAGGTTTATCTTTATCAGTACCTCTGATCAAAGAATTAGAGAACGCTAAATTCATTGGCATGGAAAACTGCACAAAATTGCCTGAGACCTAGGGACCCATTTAGAGCAAAGAAAGTGAGAAAAATGGCCACAAGATTATGAGGTCCGCTTGTCTTAACGTATACTCTATCATCCAGAAGCAGCCAATGAAATAAAACAGTGGTAGAGCCTATAAAAGGCTTAGTTACAGCTCTAGATTAAGTACCCTGCGGGGCTGGGCACCCCTGTTGGCATCCTCTGCAATGTGTTAAGCCAATAGTTAATGTATGAAGCAGTGTTCCCAAATGCTAAAGTGCATCAGTCTATGAAAGAATGGGTTTAAAAAAAAGGAATTGACTCCTCTAACCATAATTTCTAATGACAGTTTATAAGCATTTGTATTTCTCAAATGTTTGATCTTAGGCGTTGCCAGATTAGGGGCCTTATTGCCTGGTGGGGTTTGGAGGGAAAGTGGGAAGGTTAGGGAGAGTGTTTTCATCCATTTTGTGCTGCTATAACAGAATACGTGAGACTAGGTAATGTATAAGGAACATAAATTTTTTGGTTCTTTGTTCTGGAAGCTGAGAATTCCAAAACTGAGGTAAGTCCTATCATTTGGCTTTGGCCTTCTTGCTGTGTCATCCCATGGCAAAAGGGAAAAGAGCACACAAGTGACAGAGTAGGAAGGGGGACAAATTTATCTTTTTACCAGGAACCCACTCCCAGGATAAGGGCACTAATTCATTACCTAATCCCTTCTTGAAGGTCTCGCTCCCTAACACTGTTGCACTGGGGATTAAGTTTCCACCATATGAACTTTGGGGTACACATTCAAATATAGTGGAGAGAGAGTAAGACTGTGGATTGGATATGGAAGGAGAGAAACAATTCTGCCAGATTGCCCAAAAAGAATTCCACTTGAAGCTACATGCAACTACCTTTCAGTAACCCTGACTCCTCATGCCAGCAGAACAGCAGGCAACAAATAGAGTACTCCACTGGTAGAAGTGATTAGCTCTAATTACTATGAGATACTATGTAGGCTACAACATGATGGGGTCAGAAAGGAGTAAATTTCAAACATTGTGAATTCATTGAATCATTCCTTGGTGCATCCACGCAGAACAATAATGATGGGGAAATTATGGTTATAATCACTACCCAACAAGGCCAAAGGAAGTAAGGGCTCAGAACAATCAGGCATGAGAACCCACTAGCTCAAACAAAACTGCAGATACCAAAACATCTGTTTGGCAGCTTAAGTGCTGGCCAAAAAATGAGGAAAATGTAGCATGGAGAGAGAGAAAGGAAATAATGACTATCAGTTATAGCCTTGGGGTTATAACCTAACCCTAACCCTAACCCTAACCCTAAAACTGCTAAAGCAGTTTTGCATTTAGCCCTTGAAGTGATTGCAACTGGCCACCACCTTGAAAGGGACTCAATAATAATGGACTTAATAGAAGGCATAGCAAATATACATGAAACAAAACTGGATTGTCTTGGACAACTCTGATATTGTCACTTCAAATCCTCCAACTTTACTTCCTACTCCAGCTCTGCATACAGTTCCATACAGGCTTCAAATGGCTTCTCGCAGATGTAGCTCTACAATACCTACCTTTGACTTTCTGTCCTAAGGTTTCTCTTCCTGATATAAATTCAGGGTGCAGGAGAGTTTAGACCTGTGGGACCACCCTTAATCATTAAGAGATAAGAACTGATAATTAAATGTTTTCCTCTTTCATCCCTTGGGAGAACAGTTTTGTGACACACTTCATTAGGCTTTTCAGAAGGTCCCAGTGAGATCCAGTCCATTTACCCGCAGTGGTGACCAACTTGATAATTTGTCCTTGTATTGCCTTCCTCTCTTTCCTGTTTTACTTCCTAATTTTCTTATTCCTCCTTTTTTGTTATTGTTCACAACACCTTCCAAACAAGCTGCTTGTGGGAATGCTTTTCTCTATAACTTTACTAAATCCTCAGTAACCTAGATAAATTGTTTAACTTCTATGAGCCTTATTTTCATCATATTAACTAGAGGCATACTGCATACTTATTACATTACTTATAACCAAAAATATTTGAGGGTTAACAGAAAGAATATATGTAAAGTACATACTACGAGATCTGGTCCAAGCAGCCATTCGACAAATGTCAGTCATTATTTCTGTCTCATTTCTGCCACAGAGTCCTTTAAATTATCTTTTTTCTAAATTATTTAGAGTCTATTATATGTAATAACAGACACAAAGTCAGAAACAAAATTGTCCATTTGGTGTTTATTGACAAGTTACTTTCCCCTGGGTCATTCTGATATGACTCAAAATAGAACAAATAGTACAAACTTACAGCTTTGGCAACCATTCCTCTTAGCAGGTTATATTTAATTCCAATAACGATTTGAAGAAAGATGTGAGTCAAGAAGGTTGTTAATAATTGATGGAGCAAGTTCACGTGGTGGTGGAAGAAGATAGAATCCACAGTTACATGAAGGAATTTTCCTTAGATGTGAGGAACATCTACTTCTCTCAGACAGAAAAGAAAGAAAGAAGGAAAGATGGGTGAGAGGAAGACAGTTACTTTGTAGTTGGAAGTTGAGTGAATTCAGTTGCTATCAATTTAAGAAGAAAGCAGGGTCATCTTTTGAGGCAGTGAGTGAGAATTTTGTAAAGGAATTTAGGATAGAAAGGTTTGGAAAAGGTTAATATTAGAAAAAGATTTGTGTGAAATGGAAAGATGATCAAGGGAAGTTGAGAGCCAAGCTGATATGTGGATGGTCTATGCAGATATTAAGTAACCAAGGATAAAGGCAGGATTATGAGGGTATAACAAATTGGATCTGGATGAAATCCTCTATGAGGGAACACTGAAAACTGAAAGTTGCAAACAGGGTTACTCCTTAAGAATTAAGGTTTTAATTTAGAGAATTCTTAAATCTGAGGAAACTATATAAATGAGCTTCAAAGAACAAAGCTCTTTCACAGAACACTATAAAATGTGGTTTAGAGAAAAGTTTTAGCTGTACAGATTGTTTCCTTTAGAAAAATATGTGTGTTTTGCTATGAATTTTGATTGCCTTTTTTGGTGTTACTATATATTTTTAAGTATTCTGAATTCAGTGTTGTTGGTGCAGGTTCTCACTAGAAATTAGGAATACACACCCTAAAAACCTCCTTACCTGAAGGCCTGATCTTTACCAGGAGCCATACTAGAGGAAAGACTTGGAAATATAACTGAATTGAGCTTTTGGCAGCCAATGAAGACAAGACTGGTTAAAGATATTCATTAAGGCTGAGCCTAAAAAATCTAGAATTTTTACTATTGTGATCATTATTTCTTAGTAAAATGTAATTGTTTTAATTTTTCTTCTGGGAATTTAAAAGCAAGGCCACTCCATTATGGCTATGGGTGAAATAAGTGGACTTTGTAAGCCATTTTAGTAAGAACAATTTAGAAGACTTGATTGAGTTTAGAAAGAAACTTGATTTATACTTTTAAACAGATGGAATAACAAAACTGGATTTATTCTTCATCCTTAATCAAAAAAGACAGACAAAATATATGAAACAGTTATTTTCCATACAATGAATATCAGGTAACAAAGGACAGGCACCCCTAAGAGAGAAAAAGGAAATTATATGAGGTCTATAACTGTCCCCAGGTTACTGCCTAGGGAATTTCTAAGCTTCATCACAGAAAGAATTCAAGTGCAGGCTGACGGTCTCTCTAAATTGAGTTGGTCTAGTAGCAAGAGGTTATGGCAGCTAGTGTTTTTAAGGGAGATTATCAGAAGAGTTCTAAATAACTGCATAGAAGTTATCGTAGCTGCACAGAAGAGTTCTAAATAACTCTCTAAAGGGCTCTCCTCCAGTCTTCAGTTGAGTAATAATCAGAATATGCATAAGAGCAAAGAACTCAAGGCCAGAAAGAGAACCATGCTAAAAATGTAGAGAAAGCAATACCCAGAACACATACAGGGCACAGAATAGACCTTCTTCTCAAGAACCGTATTGGAATACTCCATAAATCATGAAACATTGACTAGGATTTTCTAAAGCATTTTGCCTCAGTGGGGAAACTTTAGCTCTAAACAGTGCTCTGAGCTGATCTAACAAATATTAAAAGAATAAAAAAAAAGATATAATCTCTTACCAAGTAACTTGATGGAATGGAAATACACATCTCAAGAATATTCTTAGAAATATAAAAATATCCAATAACCTGCAAGGTAAAATTCACAATACTAGACATCCAATAAAAATTGCCAAACATTCATAGAAGCTGGAAAATGAAACCCAACATCAAATAAATGATTGAAATTGACCCAGAATTGACATAGATGATAGAAATAGTAAACAACATTAAACAATTATTATAATCATATTTGATACGTTCAAAAAGCCATTGGAGAGATTGGCCATGTTAGAAAGAGCGAGGGAGACATGAAAGAATCAGAATTATAGATATGGAAGCTATTATGTCTGATATGAAAAACATTACTAATAGTATATATTATATATATCCAGTATATATAAAAACAAATTAGATGTAACCAAAGAAAAAAAAAACAGTGAACTTGAAGACCTAACAATAGACCTGTTCAAAGTGAAACACAGAAAGAAAGAAGTCTGAAAAAAAAAGAACAGATCATCAGTGAACTGTGAGACAACTTCAAGTGGCTAACATACATGTAGTTGGAGTTACTGAAAAAAATAGGAAAAGAAACATAATTGAAAAAAAATGGCTAGTTTTTGTAATTTATAAAAATTCCACAGATTCAAGAATCTCACTGAACCCCAAGAAACATAAATAAAACTACTTTAAGAATAATAATAATAAAATTGCTTAAAATCACTGAAAATAGAATTTCTTAAAAGCAGCCAGAGAAGGCTGGGCATGGTGGATCATGCCTGTAATCCCAGCACTTTGGGAAGCCAAGGCTGGGAGATCAGGAGGTCAGGGGTATAAGACCAGCCTGACCAACACGGTGAACCCCCATCTCTACTAAAAATACAAAAATTAGCTGGATGTAGTGCCACATGCCTGTAATCCCAGCTATTCAAGAGGCTGAGGCAGGAGAATCGCTTGAACCCAGGAGTGGAGATTGCAGTGAGCCGAGATGGCGCCACTGCACTCCAGCCTGGGTGACAGAGTGAGACTCTGTCTCAGAAAAAAAAAAAAAAAAAAAAAAAAAAAAGCAGCCAGAGAAAGAAACATAAATTACGTAGAGGGACCACACATAAGCAGACTTAGCATGTCAAACCATACAAGCCAAAAAGATAGTGGAGTAAGATCCCTAACATAATGAATGGAGGAAAAAATCTGAAAATATAGAATTGTGTTCACAGTAAAAAATATCCTTCAAGAATAAAGATAAGTTAAAGATTTTTTTCCCAACATACCAAAGCAGAAAGAATTCATCACGGAGAAAGGACTTTTACTACCTGGTTTTCAGATTTGTTTTAAAGCTGTAGTAATCAAGAAAGTTTGGTATTAGTGTAAAAATAGACAAATAGATCAACAATATAGAACAGAGTTGAGAAAGAGATTAGAACATACATGGTCAATTCATTTTTAACAGATCATGAGCAATTCAGTGGAGTTACACCACATGAATGTAGCTAAGCAGGTCATCCAACTTGTACAAGATCCTCAGAATGGTTATGTAATTTGTACCTATTCTCTGTGTATACTATCCTTTCAACATTCTTAAACCTTTAATAAAGTCTTATTTAAAAGTTGCAGGTTGGTTATATGCTATGCTGTAGGAAAAATTAGGAATGTGTAGTGCTTGGGCTTAATTTGCCATTGTCAGAGTATCAGGTACCCCCTCTGATGTGTGTCAGCAGCTGTTTTTAGCAGAGGACATCTGTGTCCAAAGGAGAGGCAATCTCTCTAGAGCTAACAGTAGCAGTGGCATCCTGGTAGGATGACCGGGAAGCTAGAATGATGGATTGTAAGAGATTATTTCTAGCATGGAAGTGAGAAAATCTAGGAAACTAGCAATAATAGTCAATGGGATATCATGACAGGATAATTTTTTGCAATCAGGCTGGTGGAGACCCTTGCCATTTTAATTTAGTGTATGAAAGCAAATACACCATTGTTTTGCAGTCACAACATGAAAAACGAAGAAATATGGGTAAGCAATAGAAAAGGAATACCAACCAGGTGCTAAATTCCTAAGGTAATATGGGCATGCTGGCATTCACAAGGTGACAGTGATGATTCATAGAGATACACACAGATGGCATGAGACTTGAAGAGGCCATCACAAATCTCCTGCCATATTTTCACTAAGGCAAAATGGAAACAATTAAGCAGAATGCTTCCTTGTCCTGTCCAACCTGCAACATGGAGAATAAGTAGCTTCCATTCAAAAGAGCCACAAAGAATTAGTCTCTTCAAAATGCCACTTTCTAGTTAAAACAAATAAATGACAAATAAAAAAATCTATTTATAGTGGAACTGGAATCACATAGGGTAGATTCTTCCTATTTTTTTTCAACAACAACAAAAAAATATGTGTTGGTAATTACTGTGCCTGGCTTGGTGGGAATTGTTGGAAGAGAAAACAGAAGTAACTAAATGGCCCATGGTAATGAGTGACACTAGGAATAAAGAAATATAAGGAAATATTCCTGTCAAAGACCTAAGATTAGGGGACAGAGATTACTAGCTCTCCACTCAGGTCTATTTTCTCTTTCTTCTATAGTTGCAAGGTCATAATGAACACATACGTTATCCAATTCCTTTTGCAATTAACCCTGTGACTTAAATTTTGGCCAGTGGAATGGGAGCAGAAAAAATATGTGTGCCTTCTGGGCCAGGCCTTTTAGGAGAGCAGGAACGCAGCCACCACATTTTCTTCTCCCTCCCAGTCTTCTGTCTTCACCAGTTCATCTGGACACAAATGATAGGCTCTAGGAGATGGTGATGCTTCAAGATGAAAAGAGCTTAGATCTTTGAATGACTACGTAGAGAGAACCATCTCACTCAATTGAACACCCAATCTGAACTGTTAAAGGAGCAAAAAATTAACTTATACAGTGCCATAAGTTAGTAAATTTTGTAATGCATTTATTATAGCACTTTAGAGTATGCCATCTAATACAGAAAAATGAGAATATTGTTTTTAAAAATTGTGAGCTTAAATATATTTCTTCCTCAGGAGATAAAGATTGAATATCACTGAGCTCTGAAAATAATCTCCTCTGCCTTGAGCAAACTGTTTTCTCAGCTGTTTTTGAGGGCTCAGAGTTCAGTTGATGGAACTAGAATCAGCATGTTTTGGCTGAAAGGAACCACATCTCTAAAGAACGTTTTAGGAGTTGACAGTAAGACATTAGTTCACTCCAAAAATTCCTCACCCCCATTCTGAAAAAGAAAGATTTAGGTATTTTCTCTCTATGATATAGGAATGTGAGAAATTATATTTTCTATTCTCAGCTTAGTAACTTTTTTGTTAAGAAGTAATAACCTGCTTATTTTTAAATAAGAGCTAGGACCATAGGATATTGTTATAAATTCATATATTTATTCATATATGTTTATTCCGCAACTGCTGGGTGCTAGGTAGGCACTGAACTACAAACACCATCACTATCCACCTAGAGTTTGGAGTGTGACAATACATGATGGCATGTGAATGGATTACTACAGCAAGGTGTGATAAAGGCTATGATGAGAAGAACAGAAGCTAAGAGAACAGGTAGTCAGAATGCCTAACCTGGAATTGGGGATCCCAGAAGGACTTCTTAGAACAAACTTTATAGAAACTGAGAGTGGACTAACAAGTCATCAGTGAACTATTTGGAGTTAAGAGGGAGGAAACAGAATGTTCCAAGAAAAGGGGAATGGTGCCAAGACCTGAAGACATCAAAAACAAGGAACTCATTTAATCCTGTAAATGATGGAATAGATACCGGGTATCTATTGTGTCATATGGAATGTGAAACTTTTTTTTTGTGCTTGGAAAATGAATTTAAAGTTATTTGGTTTTCTTATGTGATTCTTTTTCCTTAACTAGACATTCTGCATCACTATTAAAAAGGCAGAAGGTTATAAATGAAACTCAAGTCCTATGTTGAATGAGCACAAGAAGAATTAAAAGGGAAAGTGAAATCAATCGCCTGAAGAGGAGCAGAGCTTTTGCCGCTAATGGGGGCATTTACAAGACATATTTTGGTGAATCGTAAAGATTCTGTTAAAAGAATTTTTTCTTCTGTTCTTTTATAGATACCTAAAAAGCCTCCAAAAGTTGAGTTTGTTAAATTTCAGAACATTTCAAGCTCACTTTCTATCATTTTTGCAAAAGCTAATACAATAGGAATCCAGCACCATTTACCTGGGGACACTGCAGTTCTTGAAGAGTCCATTTCACAAAATACATTTATATTCAGTTAAACTTCTGTGGCTAAGTGATTCTTTAAAACTACATCTCTCACTCTCCTGAAAGGATTGACAGATTTAGCAGACTGAAAGATGTTCAGCTATATTTGCATTTCTTATAAACAAGGAATAAATTTTTGTATAATTGTGTTCCCAGTATCTGGAAACCTTGCTCACTAAGTATGGGCAATATTCTGGTGGCAAGTCTGGAAGGTTGCCATAAATTAATATTTTTTCCCAATGCTTGATATGTCATGCTTGTACACATTTTATACTTATCATGAGAAATGTGGCTGGGCAAGGTGGCTCACACCTGTATTCGCAACACTTTGGAAGGCTGGGATGGGTGGATCACTTGAGACCAGGTGTTGGGAGCAGCCTGGACAGCATGGCAAAACTCCATCTCAACAACAACAAAAAAATTTTAAGATAATCCATATATGGCGGTACGCACCTATAGTCCCAGCTACTCAGGAGGCTGAGGTAGAAGGATCACTTGAGTACAGGAGGTAGAGTTTGCAGTGAGCAGAGACTGTGCCACTGCACTCCATCCTGCACAACAGAGCCAGACCTAGTCTCAAAAAAATATACAGCATCCCTGGTTCTCTTACCACTTAGGGCAGAGACAAATAGGCAGCTGGGGGTTGTGCCTTAAAGGGAATGACTGATCCTGCTGATTCGTGTCTAATTCCTCAGGATAAAGGGGATGCATGAAATTACTTGGAGATGGATTGTTATGCAAGAGTCCTTTCTGTATGCTTAAAAGGACAATGTCCTCTATTTGGGGATTAGCCTGTTAGAGTAATGTTCATAGTGTATGTAGTAGAGGCAGTGAGGCACTGCAACAATAATAGCATGGTTCAATTTTGGTAAAAACTGCAAATAATAGCAAACATTGTATTGCTCTTACAATGAGCTTGGCACTGTCCTAAACATCAGCTGCGCATATTAGCTTAGTGAATCTTCACAATCCTCAAATACGGGAACTAGACGAGTAAACTAGTCAATAGGGTAAATATTGACCCAACTCACACACTATTTAGTGGCAAGTTCAGGTTTAGGACCTGGACTATCAGGTTACTAACTATTGCATCATGCTACCTCTCATACTGAAATTCATTTTGGAAGACTTCCAATATGGACAGAAACATTTCAGGCTAGAGGTGCAGGAGGTGGTGATTTGAAGTAGTAAGTCATCCCTGGAATATTCTAGGAATCCAGAAATACTTGGGATTACTTTAAGTTCAAGAAATCTGGCAATCCTAAATATTTGCTATGTTACTTGTGATGTTAAGCATTAGATATACTTTATGCATTTTTTCTCATTTACCTTATCATATTTTTTTTAATTTTAAGTTTCAGGATACATATGCAGAACGGGTGCAGGTTTGTTACATTGGTAAATGTGTGCCATGGTGGTTTGCTGCACCTATCAACACATCACCTAGGTATTAAGCCCAGCATACATTAGCTGTTTATCCTGATGCTCTCCCTCTGCCTACACCCCCCTGTAGGCCCCAGCGTGTGACGTTCCCCTCCTTGTGTCCATGTGCTCTCATTGTTCAGCTCCTACTTACAAGTGAGAATATGTGATGTTTGGTTTTCTGTTCCTGCCATAGTTTGCGGAGGATAATCGCTTCCAGCTTCATCTGTCCCTGCAAAGGACATGATCCCATTGCTTTTTATAACTACATAGTATTACATGGTGTATATGTGCCACATTTTCCTTGTCCACTCTATCACTGATGGGTATTTGGGCTGATTCCATGTCTTTGCTATTGTGAATAGTGCTGCAGTGAACATATGCATGCATGTATCTTTATAATAGAATGATTTATATTCCTTTGAGTATATACCAAGTGGGATTGCTGAGTCAAATGGTATTTCTGGTTCTAGGTTTTTGAGGAATCACCACACCATCTTCCACAATAGTTGAACTAATTTACATTCCCACTAACAGTGTAAAAGTCTTTCTATTTCTCCACATCCTCTCCAGCATCTGTTGTTTCTTGACTTTTTAATAATGACCATTCTGATTGGTGTGAGATGGTATCTCATCATGGTTTTAATTTGCTTTTATCTAATGACCAGCGATTATGAGCTTTTTTTCATATCTTTTTGGTTGCATAAATGTATTCTTTTGAGAAGTGTCTGTTTATGTCTTTTGCCAACTTTTTAATGGGTTGTGTTTTTCTCTTGTAAATTTGTTTAAGTTCCTGGCAGACTCTGGATATTAGTCCTTGGTCAAGTGGATAAATTGCAAAATTTGTCTTCCATTCTTTAGGTTGTCTGCTCACTCTTATTAATTTTTTTTTTTACCATCTAGAAGCTCTTTAATTAGATCCCATCTGTCAATTTTTGCTTTTGCTGCAATTGCTTTTGGCGATTTCATCATGAAATCTTTGCTTGTGCCTATGTCCTGAATGGCATTGCCTAAATTTTCTTCTAGAGTTTTTTTTTTATCATTTTGAGTTTTATATTTAAGTATTTAATCCATCTTGAGTTAATTTTTGTGTAAGGTGTAAGGAAGGGGTCCAGTTTCAATTTTCTGCATATGGCTAGCCAGTTTTCTCAGCATCATTTGCTAAAGAGGGAATCCTTTCCCCATTGCTTGTTTTTGTCAGGTTTGTCAAAGATCAAATGGTGTTAGGTGTGTGGTCTTACTTCTGAGATCTCTATTCTGTTCCATTGGTCTGTATGTCTGTTTTGGTACCAGGACCATGGGGTTTTAGTTACTGTAGTCTTGTAGTATAGTTTGAAGTCAGGTAGTATAATGCATCCAGCGCTGTTCTTTTTGCTAAGGATTGTCTTACCTACATGGGCTCCTTTTTGGTTCCATGTGGATTTTAAAGTAGTTTTTTTCTAATTCTGTGGAGAAGTCATTGGTAGTTGAATGGGAACAGCATTGATTCTATAAATTACTTAGGACAGTATGGCCATTTTTGCAATATTGATTCTTCCTATCCATGAGCACGGAATCTTTTTCCATTTGTTTCTGTCCTCTCTGATTTCCTTGAGCAGTGGTTTGTAGTTCCCCTTGAAGAGATCCTTCACTTTCTTTGTTAGCTGTATTCCTAGGTATTTTATTCTTTTTGTAGCAATTGTGAATAAGAGTTCATTGATAATTTGGCTCTCTGCTTGTCTATTGTTTGTATATAGGAACACTTGTGATTTTTGCATATTGATTTTGTATCTTGAGACTTTGCTGAAGTTGCTTATCAGCTTAGGGAGCTTCTGGGCAGAGACAATGAGGTTTTCTAGATATAGAATCATGTCATCTGCAGAGACAGTTTGACTTGCTCTCTCTTCTTATTTGAATACCCTTTATTTCTTTCTCTTGCCTGATTGCCCTGACTAAAACTTCCAATACTCTGTTGAATAGGAGTGATATGAGAGGGTATCCTTGTTACTGTCCGCATGTAATTATCGTGACCCATCAGAATTTCTTATTTATCCCTTGTTTAAAAAATAGAACCAATATTAGAAAGTTTAAATAAGTGATCACATACTAAGTAAAAGAAGTAACAGTAACAGTGGAACCCCCAGACTCATATCCCACTGCCTCTAGGAAATTGCTCTAGAAATAGTTTATAATAACATTTATTTGCACTTTGTTTTTAGAAGGCTTGGTGGTCAGAATGAGCTGTGGCTTTTTTTTTTTTTTTTTTTGAGAATTTATACTCAATGACTACCATGCTATGAATTCCTATTTTTAGAGATTTTCTTTAAACAGTTCAAAAGGCCTTTCCTTCTCCATTTAAACCAGGTGTGCAGTTTAAAAATGGGACTAGTTCCTCTTCTGTCCTATCTTGTTTTAGCCATGTCCAACATTTTATTGGCATGTATAAAGGATGAGTGCAATTTGAAGATAATATACATGGTCTATCCTTACTTCTCTAAACAGCAAATATACTGTTTAAGCTTCTGTCGTAACAGACTGATTTCCCTAAATTATGTTTGAGAAAAAAATTTTTTGATTCAATTCCAATCACACATACATGTGCAGGTACATACACACATACACAAAATTACATATGCAAACCTTGGCAGCTCGTTCTGCTCTAACACTAAAATTGTTTTCTTATGAAATTTCAACTTAATAAAAATTGTGTCTAGTAATCCTATAATTAAAAGAGCTGCATCAATGCAGGGGAAAGAGCTGAAGACTAGAAATTTCAGTCTTGCATTAAAAAGTTGTTCTTTCTACAAGAATTGAACAACATTGAAAAAGTTTTTTCACAAGAAATACATGAACATATTATCTTAAACATTTCAAAAATATAGATAAAATATAAGCATAGTTCAAGCCCCCTTTCACCTTTCCCCATGCTTCTTGTTGCTAGCTATAGCTGTGTAAACCATCTGATGTGTATTCTTCTGGATACACATGCATTTTCTGTGCATGTACATGCACATATACATTTATCTTATGATCCAACTCTTCCACTCCTAAGTATTTGTAAAAGAGAAATTAAATCAGCACATGTCTATACAAAGAATTAACTACAAATTTCAAAGCTGTTTTATAAGTAATAGACAAAAACTTTATATAACCTAAATATCCATTAATAAGTAAGTGGACAAATAAATTGTAGGATATCCAGACTATGAAACACTCCCCAGCAATAACAAAGAATCCACTATTGGTATACACAACAGTCTGTTAAATATCAAAATAATGATGCTGAATGAAGTAAGGCAAACAAAAAGAGTACATACTATATGATTCCATTAATATGTAATTCTAGAAAATATAAATTAACCTATAGCAACAGAAAGCAGACCAATAATTGCTTAAGGAGAGGTACACAATGAGGAAGAGCAGAAAGGGAGGGAAAATAGATGAAAAAGAAAAGTTCTTGGGTGATGAAATTGTTCATCCTCTTGGTTTTGGTGTAGTTTCATGGTTCTACTAATATATGAAAACATAAAATTGTACTTTCAAAAATTTATTGTATGTCAATTTATAAGTAATAGCCAAAAACTTAGACCAATCATGTGGTAAACAGGCCAAGAAATCCCAAATCAATTGGAATTACAAATACTTGATGCTGTCCTATCCACAATGAGAATAAAAACAGTAAAAAGTAATTGTCTCTAGGAACTGAGTCAGGGGATGGGAATACTTTATATTAGAACCTTCTGCTTCGTTTGATTTTATTAGAGGGCATGCCATGTGGAGGTATGTATCTTATTTCAAAAGTCATTTCTGAAGATAGTGTGAAATGCCTACATATTTTACAGAAATAAAATTTAACAAAAATATTCATAGTAAAAGGTTACCAGGTGTGAGGTATCACGAATGACTTTTTTTAAATTTTTCTACTTTTCTAGATTTTCTTAGAAACTTTAACCATTTTTCAAAACTTATTTTTAAATACTGATTTTCAGCTTTCTTCTTATCAGTGGCATTCCTTTCAAATAAAACTTTACATGATTTCCAATTTCGAAAATGTATAAAAGTTACCCAGCTCAGGCTCTCATTATTTTTGCTTTTTGTCTCAGGTCTCAGTATCTTGCAGCCCATCCTAGATCTTGATGCCAGAGTGCTGTTTCTCAATTTATCCCCCATGTACAAATGTGCCATTTTTAGTACAGTAGTATCCAGCCTTATCAGACTCAATGACTTACTTTTGTAAATATTTCATAACTCCCCTTTATCATTCCAAATGGAATTAATATATAACATGTTTGTATATATGGTGAATATTATACATTACATGTATGGCATATATATATATATTTGGCATATATTTGATGTGTATATATGTATACATCACATGCTTACTAAATATATATACAAACATACCTACATATAAATAAATAAATATAATTATCTCACCTAATATTTTGGTGAAACCGTTAAAATATTGGTGTTAAAAATAATGAGCAAGAAAAAATGGAATTTTTTTTCATGTGCTCAGAGTAGGTGAACAGAAGGTCAAGCCTGGCTTCAGATACATAACTTCGTAATTTTTCTTAGCCTTCCAAACTTTTTTTCTTTTATCCATATAATGACTAAAGCATAATTTTTGGACTAAAAAGCTTAATGTCTTGGACTCCAGAGCAACAAAGAGATTACTGAGGCCTGGAGGCAGCTTTCATGATCTAGGTAGAATTTTAACAGAGCCTTGAGAAAGGAATAGGGTAGGATTTGATAATCAGAAAAGCCTTGTGCCTAGGTTAACTTTTATTTCACTCTCTGAATTAAAAGTCAGTAAACTATTAGAATGAGGATGAAATGGGATTATTTTTTAGCTATTTGCAAATTAATAGCTAAACTAATACTAAAAAGCCTGCACAATCTGGCACAGACCCATTTTTCTAACCTGAATTTTCAATGATCCACAAAAACCCTCCTCTCCAAATAGACTGATTGATTTCTATAAATGCCTTACACATGTTTTGAAAAGAGGGTTAAAAATCTCAATGTAACCAAAATAGTGGCACAATATAAATATAGTTCTTATCTGCATTAAGCTCTCCATTGTTTAAAGCAATGCAAAATCTGATTGTTTTTCTAACTGAGAAATTTTAAGGATACATTACATGAAGAAGGTAACAGTAAGATTAATATGACGGAAATCCAGTAATATAGGTGAGAATAGAGGACAGTGACCTTTGATGCTCAAAGGTAATCAGTGTACTGTTAATCCAATCATTTTTTACACAATTTTTAGCTAAAAGTTTTACTATCTTTATTGCCTGCACTGTGAATACTTTCCTGCAGTAGACTTTATTTGCTCACAATTATTTGCTCTCTTGCCAGTTTAGCCATGCCTAGTTTAGTTCCCCAGCCTACAGATTTGGGGCTTGTCATGCAACATGCTTTGGCCGGTAAGAGGTGAGTGGACATAATATTTAACATATCTGAGCAGAAGCTTCCCATGCTATTGCAGTATTTGGCTTGGTCTTTCTCTCATGTATCCCTTCTGACAGAAAAAAGAACTGTCTCAGATAGAAGTTACTCCTTCCTTCTGAGTCATAAAATGAAAGTATTTTAGAAGATACTCAAACCTGACCTACAACCTAGACTTCATTCCAGCTCAGTACAATCCATGGTTAGCCCAAGCCCACATGTAATATGAATGATGACAAAAAAGTCTTGTTGTAAGCCACATGAGTACTGAAATTATGTTACTGCAGTAGAAACTGACAGTTAAAATTCCATTTTAGATTGCTTTTTGTATTTTTTACTGAAAAAAATGAGAACAACCGGATGTTTCTAAACATAGTAACAGAATACTTACTTTTACCATCTTTAATACTGAAAGAATATTCAAGTAGCAATTTGTTTACACTTAACATTAAAATGATCCGTTGAAATTTGTAGTTTTTTCCTATTGCTTTTATATCATAGCATAATTTCTGTCTTGGTGTTGAATATACATATATATTATACATACATTTTATATATAACTATATATATACACTAATATGGAAGACTGTGGTATGTTATATTAATTTGTGGGGTTCTAAATATTTATTAATTTTTTCTTCATGTGCAAATATCTGGTGCATGATCTCCTAAATGAATTTTTTATGCTTTTGGTTCATTATCCAAAAAATGTTAGTTTAGCTACCCTGATTAAGTATGACCTATTGCTTAGCCAAGCAATTTTAAGTGGGAATAAGTCTCAAAACTGTGAAACACTGATTTTTATTAATAAATATTTTATAAATGCAGTCAAATGAATCTCAAAATACTAACTCATTTTAAAGACCCAACTATTGGGGAAAAGTCCCTTATTTCTTTTAATACAACATTCACACTATTGCAGCATTAAAAATACAAATCATGCTACTATGGTTTGAATGTGTCCCCCAAAGTTCATGTGTTGGAAACTTGTCCTCACTGTAGTGATGTTGAAAGGTGAGGCCTAATGAGAGATGTTTGTCATGGGGCAATGCCTGCATAAATGAATTAATGCAATGAATTAATCCCAAAAGTGAGTTTATTATCAAGGGAGTAGATTCTTCATAAAATAATGAGTTCTGCCCTTTCTTACTCTCTCATCCTCTTTTGCCCTTCCACCATAAGATGATACAGCAGGAAGGCAATCACCAGATGCCAGCCCCTCACTGTTGGACTTCCCAGCCTCCAGAACCATAAGCCAATAAATTAACCACTCTCAGGTATCCTGTTATAGCTGCACAAACCTGACCAAGGAACATGCCTTGGATGTTTTTAAATAGATCCAGAAAATATAATAAAATGATGATACAGACCTGCTTAGTGAGCAAGTATTTTGTCAGCCTTTATTTAAAGTTAAATACTTTACTTGTCAAGAATAGCAAACTATCTAAGATTATTCCCTACTTGTAAGCCAAATAAATTAGTATGCCAGTTTCATGAATGCTGTGTTAGAGATAAAGAACAGTATTGCTCTCAATTTCTTCTGAGCCCAAGCATATTTGCGTCAGTGTCCATTGCCTCCACGTCCAAGAGTGGGCATGCAGTGGGCCCAGATTGATATCTGCACATATGTGAGTTGCAGTTGCACAAAAGAGGAACCCTAAGTTCAGGAAATATGAATATTTTATAATGTTCAGTAAGCATGCCTGCCCTTTGCTCTGAAGGGAGACACTATGCCTGTCTTCCAAGCCTGCTTGCTAGACAATTATCTTTGAAAAGAGAGTATGAAACAAAGAATAATTAGTGCCTTTCACACAAAATGTGCCAAAATCATGAAAGACGTACAGAGCATTGTCTCCCAACACACTTGCAAATAATCCTGAGGGACCTAAGTGGGCTCAAAATAATATTAAATAAATTAGTAAAATCAGTAATTTAAACTCCAGATTTAAAATTCATAAGAAAATATAAATGAATCTAAAAATCCAAAATATTATATTTAGACATTTTTCCATTTAAAATAATATATTTAAATATGATAACCTATATAAATATCTTGAGGGAGGAACTTTCTAAGATTAAAAATAATAAAGGAAATTACAACAGAAAACACTAGTGGACTGAAATACATAAAATTTGAATATCAACATAGCAAAACCTGATTAAAATAGAAATAAAAAAATATATAAGAGACTTGGAAAACATTTAATATTATTTAAATAATAATTACAATAGATACATAATTAGTATTCTTACTATATAAGGTCATTTTAAATGACAAAAAAAATTCCTGCTCTCTCCTAACACTAATAATAAACAGATAAGTCACAAAAGTTCAATTCAACTATTAAAATTAATTTTCTAAAGAAATCAAAGAAACACAATGTTATTAATCAACAATGAGTGGCCAGTCTTTGCCTATCAAAACTAACAGTGTTTTTAAGTAACATTTCATTTCTTCCATGATGTAATAAAGTAAGAACATATGTACTCTGCTGATGAGAGATTCAAATGTTCTAACATTGCCAGAAAGCACAAAAGCATTAGGTGTCACTTTTTAAAAAATATTTATAATTCGTGATTCAGTAATCCTTCCTTCTGGGATGCATTTCAAAGAAATAACCTTAAGTACACATGAAATTCCATTCTTAAAGATACTGCAGTATTATCTATAGGAATAAAAGATGGGAATTAACGTATATGTCTAAAATTTAAAAAGCCAAGTAAATGATGACAAATCTTTTAGAAAGAATGACTATACATTATTTACATGCACTCAAAGTCTTCAGCCTTTATCAAAATGAAATTTATTTTTACAGAAAGCTTGAGAGAATGGAAAATTGCTGACATGATGATGTTTGAGAATATGAATCAAAGTTTTATGCATTTGTTTTTATTTGGGTAGGTAAGAAGGAGATAAGGAGAAAATATATGGTAGATATATGTTGTATATTACCTGTGTACCGCAGAATTTGAAATAAACTATTCTTATTCTCCATTTCTTCTAATCTGTTTATAAAATAGGTCAAAACATTTCATTCAAACTTTGAATGTTTTAATGTTTTCATGAACTCTTGCCGTATATATCATTAAAACTATGAGTGCTAAAGAAAACTCTACTTGTTAAAATTTTTATTAAAGTACATGGTGTTTTTAGCTAAAACCTATAAACTTTAAGATTGATTTTATTTACTGATAGTCATAACTAGCATAACCACACTGATCTAGTTATGTTTAACTAAGCAGTATCCAAAAAATTGAAGGTATTAGAAATAGGAGTATATTTAAAGGTTTTCCATTTTATAAAAACAACTAATTAAATGTGACTCAGAATTTTTTAAAAATGCAGAAATTCACTTTTACAATATAGCAGAATACTTATAAACTCTCAGTGACATGGAAAAATTCTCATGACATAATGTTAAGTGAAAAAAATAAAAAATATAAAGTGTAGCAGCAGATTTTTTTAAGCAATAAAACCTGAAATAATGTCCGAAAGAAGTACCTAACAGTCTTATCAGTGATTGTTAATATGGCTTCATATTATAGTAATATTATACTTACTTTATTGTATTTAAACTTTCAAATATTTTTATACTGAGCAAAAATTATTATTGAGAAATTTTAAAAATTCAAAATAAATCAGCTTGAAGTTTCTACACTATGCACAGTATGGTAACATACCACCCTATGTTGAGATTTGAGAACCCCCATCATGCCTTCTAGCCCTGCTCAGTTTCTCTTTACATTTCATGATACTTAAAATCTTTCCATCAGTGTTTTCTTTCTTTGGATTTTTTTCAAAATATATAAATACCTGTTCAAAAATATAAATACCTCTCATTATATTCAGCAAATTAAACTTAAGCCATAACAATGCAGTAATAGTTTATCAGATACTTTACTTTGCCATAGAGCAGAAGTAAAAATCAGATGGAGGAAGTGACACTAGTGATGAAAGACCCCAGAAAGTGGTAGTGATGGGCAGCAATCAACAATGAGGTTTGCTTCTTCCCGATTTTAACTACAACTGTCTCTAACATCTCATTCGAACATGTTAGCCCCAGGATAATCTCATAAATTGCAAAACTGTTGGTTATGCCTGTTCATGTATTCGAAAAGATCTTATGAGAGACTCTTTGGCTTTAGTTTTGCATCTATATGGATTACATAAAAATAAAACTGAATCCTATTTCTTACTCTGGATTTTTGCACTACCAAATATATTGACTACATAAACCTGTTTGTTAACAACTTTTTTAAATGTGGATTTGTTTTCATCACATAGGTATGCTTAATTTGTTTTCTATTGCTGCTGTTAATTACAGCAAATTTGGTGGCTTAAAACACAAATTTATTACTTTACAGGTCTGCAAATGGGAAATCCAAAATTAATTTCCTTGGGTCAAAATCAAAATTTTCAGGTTTCAACAAAGTCCTCCTGGAGGCTGCCACCATTCCTTGACTTGTGGCCATATCACTCCAGCCTCTGCTCTTGCCACATCAGCTTCTCTAACTTTGACCCTCTTTGGCCTACCCTGGGACCTTCTTTCTGGTATCTACTTACCTTGCCTCCTTCTTTAAAGAACCTTTATAATTATAATACATCACATCTACCCAGATAATTCAGTATACTCTCACTGTCTCAAAGATATAGCCAAATTATATCTTCAAAGTCCCTTTTGGCATGTAAGGAAAATAGTCACAGGTTCCAGGGATTAGGACATGGGCATCCTTGCGAGACTATTATTCTGTCTACCTCAGTGTAGAGCAGTGTATTTAAAAATCACTTACTAGAATTTTATATCTTTGAAACAAATTATAGAGATATAAATAAGATGATAGCTATATTAAAAACTAAGAAAAATGAAATATTTTTATTGTATGAACTACATCATCAATATGGTTAAATGGCATATAATAAATTTCAGAAACTGTTATTTTATGGACCAAAGATCTGTCAATAAATTGCATGAAATGATTTTAAAGGTAAAGGAATTCAAACATTTGTTTTATGAGCATTTGCCAAATTTGTGAGAATTCTTTTCCTTCAGAGATCATTTGAAGACTAAATGTCTATGGATATAATAATTTATTCTGCAAAGAATGTCATTTAATTAAATTGTAACTAGTATAGTTGTTTTGACTGTGCCCTCAGGACCCTTTGAAAGTAAGAAAAGGATGACTTAAATTGTTTCTTCTGATTAGAAGTAACAGAATATAGGGAAGAATGTAGTTGAAAGTCAGAAAAGAAGGAAATTAAGCACTCTGCAAGTTCTAAAGTTCTGGTAGTGCCAAGCAGCATGAGTAAGAGAGAGACCTGGACAAGTGTCTGAGGAAAAGGGAAAAGCAGTACAACTAACTAAGCCCCAAATACTACAATAACCCAACTGCAATTGATAAAGTCAGCTCAGTCACTAGAGGGTGAATGTCTCGCTCAACACTTCTACCAGGCATAGGTCAGAAAAGTCCCTCCTAGTATGAAACTGGTACAATGTTTAAGAAAACTGAATTACTTTAAATTCTCCCAAAATCTGTCATAAGTTTCCAAAGCACTTAAGAAGAAAAGGTAGGAAATTTTATACTGACTTTTTTACAAGTCAGAATTTGTTCACTTTCTGAGATCTAACTCTTTGGCAAATAAAAAATCCAATACTTTATTAATAATCTTGAGTCAACCTAGACAACTGGCAATAGGCTGATGGAAATTTCCTTGTTTATTTTATTTTGTCTGCCTACCATTTTGGCATGCTGTAGATGCTACCAAACTTTTATGGTGATCGCAGAAAATCATGAGTAATTATCAAAAATATGAATTTTAATTCATAAGTATTGTGAGAGATATATTGGGTGTCCACTGTGTTCTACACACTAAACATGAGTAAAACAAAAGACAGGTCACATTATTTTTGCTCAGCCGTTGTAACAGTACCCAGTTTGGCCCAAAGGAAAACCTCAAATATTGACAAGACCCTACAAGGCCCTAAATGTCTACCACTGCCTACTCCCATCCTTACTTCTCTGACTGTAATCTTCTGCTCCTTTCTCTGCCCACTCAACCCACCTGTTGCCTCCCCTGAAATCCCCCAGGCAGATCCTTCTGTCCAGGGATACTGGCCCACCCCAGAAGCCTTTTCTCCATGAAACCTACTTAACTAACTCCCTTACCTCCTTCAAACATTGCTTAAATCACCTTCACAGCCTGCTCTGAATACTCAATTCAATATGGTAGTGTGGCCCCTGGTCACACCCTGTGATTCCCATCTTCTCTCCCTGCCCTTTTTCTTCTTTCCAGGGCACTTGTGGCCTTCTAACATTCTATGCAATTGATTGATTGGTTGGCTGATTGATAGATTAATTGATTTTTAAATTGTTTCTTCCTAACAATGACACATGTTCTATGATAGTAAGAGTTTTTATCTGTTCTGTTTACTGACATATCGCAAGATCATAGAACTCTGCCTAGAACAGAGAAGGCATTCATTAACTGCATGTTGAATAAATGAATACAAACTGAGGATAGAAATTTTAAAGCATATTCGTTAATCCTTGCAATAAAACTGTAAATTGGATGTCATAACTTATTTTTACAGATGGCTAAACTAAGAACTTGAGAAGTTAAATGATTTACTGTATCATATAGTACATGACCAAACTGACACTCAAGCTCAGAACTGTATACATTTTTACATACCACACAGCAATATCAGTTTTATTTCTTTAATTAAATAAGTATTTCTCAAGTGTTGATGCTATACAAGGCATCATACTTAAGAAATCGTAAAGAGGAATAAAATACGGAACTTGTTCTCAAGGAGCTCATTTACTGTCTGTTTGACAGGTTTTAAAATGAGAGCACTCAGTGAGTGAACTAGGATCGGTCTGGTGATGCAGCTAAACATGCAGAGTTCTTAAACTCTGCCCTCACCAACCTATCTCAGCTTCTTCTGTGGTTTCTAGTTCTAAGTTTTTAGCATAAATAACACCACCTCTAATATCTTCCATTTTATTTTCTGAGGCAATGAAAGATTATCCACATCCTGTTTTAAAGTATTTTACAGCTTGTAATTACAGTATAGTTGGGTAGTTAGAAATGCTTTCGTTGCCCTTATCCTTTTTGTTCTGCAGGGTTTCTTGTTTTCCATAGATCTATAGACTGGACATGAGGAAAATAAATAATAAGCAGGGTATTTAAGGCAAAGATTTCAGGCATTCGCCAAAGCCTTGTGCTAGATCTTAGCAGGATCTTGTAATAGACCCTTAATAAGTGCAAATATATTAAGGCAAGACATTAAACAATAAGTGCACTAGATGAAATATTAGAAGATAAATATTGAAACTTTCCTCCAACTGCATCCCCCTCTGCATCTCTTAATAATAGACCTCATCAAAACCAAGATTAGAAATTTTCTATTTCAGCATATGGCAAGAGGGCTGAACTAATAAGACTTTGAAGAAGACATTGCAACATTGACATGGAAATTGTCTGTATTAGATGTCAGAAAATGTTCACTGATTTGAGCTTCACTTGGGATGTTACATGAGTTATTCACAAGATCCTGGTTGAGTTTGTGATGTTCACAAAATCTCCTAATGTCCAAGCTAGACCAGAGATTCAACGGGGGAGAAAAAAAAAAAAAACCACTTTCAATGGAATGTGTGGTGTGAAGGGAATAAAGGATAAAATGGTGATGAAAGCATTGTAGCTGGCTTTAGAAGGACAGATTTGGATAGACAGAGATGTGGATAAAAGGTAGTTTAGGTGAAAGGAATACCAAGAGCAAAAGCAGGTACAAATGTGAGAAATGCTAATTGAAAACAGGATTTGTAAATAGTTCAGTGTTGCTGGGCTATGGTGTCTTGGAGGAGAATACACACTGAATTAAAAGTGAAAGAATATAAATATTGTGCTGTAGGTAGCTGTGAGCCACTATTGTTTTTTGTTCAGGATGTGACAGTATCTGAAATATACTTCAAAAAGATTAATCTGTTGTAAGAAGGATTAATATCCATATAATTTGTGGAAAAATCAACAGTGAGAATAAAATATGTATATAAGATGTCACTACACAAACACAAGAAAACTTATTAGAAGGCATTCACTTATTTTGGCATCCAAGATACAAAATAGGAAACACAGGACAAGACTTGGGCATTGGTTACCTAAGTTACTGCCCTATCAAAAATGACCAGGCGGGCATATGCTGCCCTGGGAGGCTCATCTGTTAATAGGCTCTTAGATTACTCATAATTCTGACTGAAAAATTTTTTGGAGTACACATGCACTGGAAAGACCTAAATCTTCCAGCCTGGAAGAATCTGTCCTTTTGCTAATGATATGAATCCAGTCCCAGAGCTATTACTCTTTTGCACGAATAAAGGAAGGCATGTTAATCTCCCACCCAGCAAATGCTGCTTGGCTGTTGTGAAAAATGCCTAGCATTCTTAGCATATCCTAATGCATAATTGCTCTGGTCTCTTCCATCCTGGTTGTCATTCAGAAATAGTGTGAGAATCATTAGAGAGTGAACCACACACTGAAGCTAATTAGTCTACAATGCTAATAAAATACAAACTACTTTTAATAATCTATTCCCTATCAACATGGTATTAGGCCATTCTTTCAGTGCTGTAAAGAAATACATAGGTGGTTGCTAGCCGGGCGCGGTGGCTCAAGCCTGTAATCCCAGCACTTTGGGAGGCCGAGGCGGGTGGATCACGAGGTCGAGAGATTGAGACCATCCTGGTCAACATGGTGAAACCCCGTCTCTACTAAAAGCGCAAAAAATTAGCTGGGCATGGTGGCGCGTGCCTGTAATCCCAGCTACTCAGGAGGCTGAGGCAGGAGAATTGCCTGATTCCAGGAGGTGGAGGTTGCGGTGAGCCGAGATCGCGCCATTGCACTCCAGCCTGGGTAACAAGGGCGAAACTCCGTGTCAAAAAAAAAAAAAAAAGAAAAGAAATACATAGGTGGTTGTTGAACAATGAGAACATATTGACACAGGAAGAGGAGCATCACCTACTGGGGTCTGTTGGGGGTGGCTAGGGGAGGGACAGCGGGGGGTGGCAAAATTGGGGAGGGATAACATGGGGAGAAATGCCAGATATAGGTGACCAGGGGGATGGAGGCAGCAAACCATATTGCCTTGCATGTACCTATGCAACAATCCTGCATGATCTGCATATGTACCCGAGAACATAAAGTACAATTTTAAAAAAAAGATTTCAGTTAGAAGAAATAAATTCAAGAGATCTAATGTACAACGTGGTGACTACAGTTAACGCAAATACATCGTATCTTGAAAACTGCCAAGAGAGTAGACATTAAGTGTTCTCATAACAGAAATAATAAAAATGTGAAGTTATACATTTGTTAATTAGCTCAATTTGACCATTTCACAATGTATGTATATTTAAAACATCGTGTTTTACACAATAAATATATACAATTTAAAAAATGCCTGACTGGTAATTTATAAAGATAAGAGTTTTAATTGGCTCACGATTCTGCAGCCTTTACTGGAAGCATGGTGCTAACATCTGCTTGGCTTCTGGTGAAGCTTCAGGGAGCCTTCAACCATGGCAGAAGGGAAAGGTGAAGCAGGCACATCACATGGCAAAAGCAGGAACAGATGAGAGAGAGTAGGGCAGGAGGTGCCATACACTTTTAAGCCACCAGATCTCATGTGAACTCAGAGAGCTCACTTATCACCAAGAGGATCACCAAGAGGATCACCCAAACCATTCATGAGAGATCTGACCTTATGATTCAAACACCTCCTGCCAGGCCCCACCTCCAACACTGGGGATTATAATCCAACATGAGATTTGGCAGGAATTTATATTGAAACATATCCAACATTATAATGTTACACAACATTGTAAATGATCCTTCATTATACAGGTCAACTTGAAGTTCTTCTTTTCTCTCCTTATCTTTGAAACCAGTTAGTTTCTTAATTATATTTGCTTTTCAGTGTGGCTTAAAGCTTGAAGCCTTCACACCACAACCTTAAGCTATTTTATGAAATCCACTGCTTCTGTTCTTTATCCCATTGGAGTTACTCACCTAGAGAACATGTGCCTGTGGTTCTCACATCTCTTTTACCACTGAGGCCTTGGTGGCCCTCTTTCCCTTATGAATTCTTCTTCTGTGTATTTCTAGGCTTATGGTAGTAACTAATATTGCTTTAAGAAAACAGACTACTAAGGTCAGGTGTGGTGGCTCACGCCTGTAATCTCAGTACTTTAGGAGGCCAAAGCGGGTGGATCACAAGGTCAGGAGCTCAAGACCAGACTGGCCAACATGGTGAAAGCCCATCTCTACTAAAAAATACAAAAATTTAGCTGGGCATGGTGGCTCATGCCTGTAACCCCAGCTACTTGGGAGGCGGAGGTAGGAGAATTGCTTGAACTGGAACTCAGGAAGCAGAGGTTGCAGTGAGCCGAGATTGTGCCACTGCACCCCAGCCTGGGCTACAGAGCAAGACTCCACCTAAAAACAGAAACACAAAAAAAAAACCAGGTGAATCATGTATGTTTTGTATAAAGGGATAGTTGTAGTATGACTTGCAAGTCTTGGAGGTATTGTATGTTGGGGGTATTGTATGTTGGGGCAGTAACTTAGATAACCAATGCCCAAGTCTTGTCCTGTGTTTCCTGTTTTGTATCTTGGATGCCAAAATAAGTGCATGCCTTCTAATAAGTTTTCTTGTGTTTGTGTAGTGACATCATATATATATATTATTCTCACTGTTGATTTTTTCCACAAATATGGATATTAATCCTTTCCTTTCTTAGTATGTCTCATACTAAGAAAGGAAATTCTGCTATACAGTCATGTGCCATATAAAAGCACTTCTAGCAATGGTCCCATAAGATTATGATACGCTTTTTTTTTTTTTTTTTGAGACGGAGTTTCACTCGTTACCCAGGCTGGAGTGCAATGGCGCGATCTCGGCTCACCGCAACCTCCACCTCCTGGACTCAGGCAATTCTCCTGCCTCAGCCTCCTAAGTAGCTGGGATTACAGGCACGCGCCACCACGCCCAGCTAGTTTTTTGTATTTTTAGTAGAGACGGGGTTTCACCATGTTGACCAGGATGGTCTCGATCTCTCGACCTCGTGATCCACCCGCCTCGGCCTCCCAAAGTGCTGGGATTACAGGCTTGAGCCACCGCGCCCGGCCAATACCCTACTTTTACTGTAATTTTTGTTTAGGTATACAAATACTTACCAGCATGTTAAAATTGGCAACCATATTCAGTACAGTACTGTATGGGTTTGCTACATAGCTTTATTGGTTAAACATATTCACAAAATTCTGGTCAAATACGAACTATATTGTTATATACCTGCTAGGTGTATAGTAGGCTATATGACAAAGGTTTATGTAGATACTTACACAGTGACAAAATCACCTAACAAATAATTTCTCCAACTGTATTCCCATCATTAAGTGATACATAACTGCAGTAGCATACCTTCCTTGTTCTTCCTCTCTCCCTCTCTCTCCTTTCCCTCTATCTGAAACTAGGCAATGAAGATAGTAGATGAGATTATTTTCTATTGCCAGATCCGAAGATATTTTAAATCTTTTTGCTGTTTATAATCACAGAGATACAGCCAGTCTGCTGTTCATGTGGACTGTTCAGAGATCTAAAAATATTAAAATTTATTTATCATGTTAAATAGATACTATAGTTAATAAATATCAGAGACAGACTTCACTTATTTTATTCTCCTATTTGAGAAACTTAAAAGGTTTTGGAAAAGAGAAGGGAAAATGCAGTATAATTAAGCCAAAATTGATCTTTTGGGCTATTTTTGCATATCTAAGATGGAAAAATAATAATTCTGTGGATGATAATTATAATGCTGGTGATAATTGCAAAGGTTTTAGTGATTAGATAGAAGACACTGATGATTTTTTAAGAAAATACTTCAAAAATTGCATTTTTGAGACTACATTTTTAAAGCAATATGATAAAGACCGAAATTTTTAAGATCTTGAAATTTTGTTTTTCTTTGTTGGATGACAATTAAGGTTTATGATTGTTCCAGGATTGGTATACTTCTGCTTTATTTTCCTTCTCACCTTATAATCCTCTCTACATATGCTGTCACTCAAATGTATGCATACATATATACACATTTATACATACATACTTTTATAATATACATATTATAAAAATAATGGCTGCCTCTTACTGAGTATCTACCACATGAAGACTGTACTAGGAACCTTACATATGTTATCTCACAACAACCCCAGAAAAGAGGTGATGCTATATCCATTTCATAGCTAGAAACACAGATCTTTCAAGTTTACGCGTTGGTAAATGACATCTCTGGAATGTAAATCCAGCTCTTTCTGCAACATTAGAGAATTACTCGATTGATTCCTATATAAGTCAAAAGATAGGTTTATTAATAAATAGTATTAAATTTACACAAAAATTTTCTCTTTTTTATATTCTCTCTCTTCTTCACACTTGGAATGTATTTTCCAGCATGGCTTGCACTTCCCTGCACACCCTCCTCCTCATCAGCTAGGAGTAGTACTAACAACTGAAGTTCCTATGAGTGCAGCAGACATAAACCAGTAGACATTAATTTAGTTATTGTCAGAACAGACAAATAATTCCGTTACTCAATGTCTGGCTGCCACAGTATCATTAAAAAGATATTTTCTTAACTGCAGATTTTGGGGGCACCTCCTTCAAGTAATTCTGATTAGGTGAGCTGGGAAGAAGCCTCGGAATACCCTGTGAAACCTTCTAAGGTGATTTTCATTCATAGGCAGGTTTGAGGACCACTGGCTAAATCAAAAGCAGAACTGATAGTCAATACTCCAATTAAGGCCAAACTTAGGAATGACTAAGCTGCACGTTAGAATCACCTTTCAACACTTTTGAAATCCTGATGTTCAGACCCTGGCCCAGATCAATCACATCAGGATGTCTGGAGGTGGGGTATTTTTAAAGTATTTTTACAGCTCCCAGGTAACTACAATATGCAGCCAAGACTGAGAACCTCTGCTTTAAAGAGTGGAAGTAATCAGTCCGAGTTTTGTTACCAGAAGTAAATCTGTACAGGTCTGCAGCAACCTCAGTTCTTGCCTCCTCAGAAGAAAGAATTCGATTAAGAGGTATAAGGCAGAAGGAGGGACTGAGGCAAGTTTTAGAGGAGGAGTGAAAGTTTATTAAACAACTTTAAACGAGGAATCAAAGGAAGTAAGGTACTCCCGGAAGAGAGCCAAGCAGGTGACTTGAGAGAATAAGTATGCAGTTTAACTGTTAACTTAGGGTTTTATACTTTAGTAGGATCCCAGCTCTTGTGTTCCTTCTCCCTTGGTTCTTCCTTTGGGGTGGGCTGTTCACATGCACAGCGGCTTGCTAGCACTTGGGAGGGGAGCCTGTGCAGTGTGTTTACTGGAATTGTTCACGGGCTCACTTGAGGCGTTTTTTTTTCCTTACCAGTGCAGTGTTCCAAGAGGAAGGTCATTCACCATTTTGCCTCTTATTACACATGCTTGAGCCCACTCACCCAGCTCCTGAGATCTTATCAGGAAGCTGCTGATGACCAGTTTCAGGTGTTTCTGTCTATTGGAAGACTGCCTTTCCCTGGTGCTGCTGCAACCAATTATTATTTTAGAGAGACTGTGTAGCAACTGCCTGACCATCACCTGATGGTTGCCAGAATTCCTGGAGAAAGAAGGGGCTCTCTCCTGCCCTGCTCCTATCTGAGTAGCTACCTACTATTATTTTGGTTGTTTGTCTTGCAGTTCCCCTCTCTTTTCCGTGTTCCACTCTCTGGGCTAGAGTTGCAGAGTTGTTACCCTGAATATGATAATGTGTGGACATCCCCCTGCATCTTGACTATAGCTCCAACAGGGAGCAGGGAACTGGATTTGCAGCTTCTGAGTGGCTTGTCTTCCACTGGATCAAAATATTTAAGTGTTCAAAACTGAAATGTGAAAGAACAATGTATCCTAATTTCATTTATTTATCCAACAGGCATTTAAGCTGAATGTGAACATTACTTTTCACTCACTAAAAGAAACGTAGGTTATACTCTTACTTTTAACTTGCTTACACATATCCCACCCACAAACGCAGACACACAAACACACAGAGAAAGACAGTGTTATATAATCTCTATTGCAAATTTTTGCTTAAAAGGTTGTCCCTTGGCCGGGCGCGGTGGCTCAAGCCTGTAATCCCAGCACTTTGGGAGGCCGAGGCGGGTGGATCACGAGGTCAAGAGATCGAGACCATCCTGGTCAGCATGGTGAAACCCTGTCTCTACTAAAGGGGCAAAAAATTAGCTGGGCATGGCGGCGCGTGCCTGTAATCCCAGCTACTCGGGAGGCTGAGGCCAGAGAATTGCCTGAACCCAGGAGGCGGAGGTTGCGGTGAGCCGAGATCGCGCCATTGCACTCCAGCCTGGGTAACAAGAGCGAAACTCCGTCTCAAAAAAAAAAAAAAAAAAAAAAAAAAAAAAAAAAAAAAAAAAAAAAAAAAAAAAAAAAAAAGGTTGTCCCTTTGTGTATTTCAGGACTGTGATGGGAAGAAAGGCAGGCAGAATTGTTAGGCACTCCAGGCTACTTTTAACTGCCTGCTTTGTCTGTGTAAGACTGGACACACAGAAGATACAATTAAAATTTCAAAGATTATTGAGGGTTAGCAGTAAAAGTGCGAAAAACAGATATAGCATGTTTACACAACATTTCTCTGCTATTCCAGTTCCCAAAGGGTGTTGGTAAAAGCTTTAAGTTGAGTCGGGGGATACTTCAGATTTCTCAGAGAAAACAGAAAGCCAGGGTGAGCATCCAGGGTCAGGCAATCAAAGCTAATGAGCCGATAAAGGACTGGAGGGCTATGAGTCATCAGCACCTGCTGGCATTTTTTTCTGGACCAGGTTTGAATATACTTTATATCTAAAATCTAACTCCACATATTTTTCCCCTAATATGTTTGAATCTGGTTCACGGTGCTCTAAAATCACCTCAAGGGTTGGGTTGCTTTCCTCAGTGTCTGTCATAAGAACATGAAATAAAATAACAACAGTCTGGTGACTGGGAAGTGGAGAAAAATTTAAAGTTACCTCCCGTTTATGTCTAAGTCAGTTTAAATCAGGGGATGGGATGGGTCCAAACTCCAGCAGGACAAGTGAAGAATTTTATGAGTCAGTTCAAAATGAGTTTGAAAACAGGTTTAGAACAATTTTATTTCCTCTAGGTAAAAAAAAAAAAAAGCAATGGGGCTTTAAAACACAGCAACATGCAAATCAAAGGGCAAATTCAAGGGTAAAATTATTTTACAAGTTCCAGTGACCACACACACACACACACACACACACACACAAATCCTATTTAAATATGGGATAGGGGGAAGCTGACATTGTACAGCCAAAAAAAAAAAAAGAAAGAAAGAAAGAAAGTCAAGTACCAGGTTGTCTAATATTGTTTTAACTCTGTTAATAACTATGAGCCCTGAAGAAGTTATATAAAATTTTCTGAACCTTAGGTTCTTCATACTTAGAAGAAAGATAAGGGATAATTAGTATCTTTCAATCTCCAAAATGTTTAGTTCCATATCTGGTTGGAAACTTCAAACTTTGGATTGTCTAAAAGGTGTGCATGGTTATTTTATAAAGAAAATTGCTGGGAGAGCGGCAGCGGCGACCGGAGTGGTAGGAGCGTCAATTTATTCGTCTGCAGTCCCAAAATGGAAAGAAGATGCTAATTAAAGTGAAGGTTACCTGCTTCTCCCAGTTCCTAACGTAGGCCGCCTCCGAGCACAGCCCTAAAACGTTAGCCCGGGGAAACCGGGGCTTCCCAGGGGCTAGACTGTGAGCCCTTACTGGTGGTTGCCAAGGTGTGGTATCTCAGCCGTCCTACAGGAGCCAAAGCGGGGAGTGTGTTCAGTCAGCACCTGCCTTTCTGAGCCTGGCATCCTGGACCAGCCTCACTTCCTTGGCAGAGACAGACGCTGACCGGAAAGGAAATTGAGATTGACATTGAACCTACAGATAAGGTGGAGCGAATCAAGGAGCGTGTGGAGGAGAAAGAGGGAATCCCCCCACAGCAGCAGAGGCTCATCTACAATGGCAAACAGATGAATGATGAGAAGACAGCAGCTGATTACAAGATTTTAGGTGGTTCAGTCCTCCACCTCGTGTTGGCTCTGAGAGGAGGAGGTGGTCTGAGGCAGTGATGGACCCTCTATTTTACCTCCTTACCCTGTCGCTCATAATGAGGCATCATATATCCTCTCACTCTCTGGGACGCCAGAGCCACTGCCCCCTCCCCTGGATGCCCAGTAATGTATGTCTACTGGTGGGAGACTGTGAGGATCCCAGGATGCAGTATTCCTGGCCCAGAGGGCCCTTGCTGACTATTGGGTGTTAGTTTGCAGTCCTGTGTGCTTCCCTCTCTTATGGCTATGTCCCTGGTTGTCAATAAAATATTTCCTGGCCTCCTGGAAAAAAAAAAGAAAGAAAATTGCTTTAAAGTTGAATTTGATGCTTATAATTCCCTCCCCCTTTAAAAAACTATGGTTCCCTCCAATGAAATTCCCCCTACTTCAATTTAGTCTGTAGAAAATTAATAATGCTCTACTAAATGCAGACATTTTCCAGAATTGAGAAAATGTTTCAGGGCAAAACATTCTTATAGAAATGGTTTCCCCTTAATACTACATCCCCAAAATGTTTTAATTAAAGAAGACTATGGGACCGGGCACGGTGGCTCACACCTGTAATCCCAGCACTTTGGGAGGTCAAGGTGGATGGATCACTTGAGGTCAGGAGTTTGAAACCAGCATGGCCAGCATGGTGAAATCGTATCTCTACTAAAAATACAAAAATTAGCTGAGCGTGATGGCAGGCACCTGTAATACCAGCTACTCTGAAGGCTGAGACAGGAGAATTGCTTGAACCCAGGAGGCGGGGGTTGCAGTGACCCAAGATTGTGCCACTGTGCTCCAGCCTGGGCAACAGAGAAAGACTCTTAAAAAAAAAAAAAAAGGCCATGAAGTCAAGTAACTATCTCTTGAAAGAAAGAATAGATTTTACTCTTTATAGATGGGATTTTTTTAGTGTTTGACCAGCAAACCATTCTCTTCCCTCTTGCAAGTTCTTTTTTCTTACCGAATCCTTTTTCTCCACCATCATCTTACCTCCCAACAATGGAAATACTTCTCTTAGTGTTCAGTTTCTTTATGAGTTTGTGGTTCAGAAAATTGACTTGTCATTTCCAGAAGACTTTTCTTCTTCCCTCCAAGTAATTCCAACATTTGACATAATAGAGGTAACTACCTTTATTCTTGAGAAACTCATTAGCTAACCTGAGGCAAGTTTTGCTAATAGGACTTCATTCTTATCAGAAATGGTCTGCCTTTAGCTTTATTGTCCAATGTGATGGCAACCATCCAGTTTTAAAATGAATAAAGACTTCTGATTTACCATGCAATTCATAGAAGCTAAAAGGTGAATCCTATTGTGAATCTCCATTGATTTAAAGTAAGAGAAACTTACCATGTAATTCTCTTGTAAAATGCTATTGATTTACTGTACAATATAGAAGCTCATACTGTAGCTTTATCGTGAGACTCCTATTCACTGTGCAGTAGCATGAAACCAACTAAGTCACTTTATGGTGAAACTCTGATTTAATATGGATCCCAAAGGATTGTACTGTGTCTCTCTATGGTAATAAAACTTGAAATTTTGTTATTTCATTGATAATTTCTCAGTAGAAGCCCTTCCGTAGCCTGACAAGGCTTTAGCCAGCCATGGGCAACAGCAAACATAGTCTTACTATATGGAAGTCGTTAAAAAGCAATAGAAGATGTTCATCTTCTGGCTTAGACATGTGTGTTACTAATCTTCCTCTTGATAAGAAAGAATAAGGATTTTATGCTCATCAGGAAATTATTAATAACAAATTTCTTAGTATACATATACCCAAATCTGAGAGGGAAAATAACAATGTGATCATCTTTAGTGTTAATTCACTTTAAGATTACCTATATTTTGGCTTTTGATGCCATTGCTTTTGGTGTTTTAGTCATGAAGTCCTTGCCTCTGCCTTTGTCCTGAATGGTATTGCCTAGGTTTTCTTCTAGGGTTTTTATGGTGTTGGGTCTTATGTTTAAATCTTTAATCCATCTGGAGTTAATTTTTGTGTAAGGTGTAAGGAAGGGATCCAATTTCAGCTTTCTGCATATGGCTAGCCAGTTTTCCCAACACCAATGGGATCTAATTAAACTTAAGAGCTTCTACACAGCAAAAGAAGCTATCATTAGAGTGAAGTGGCAACCAATAGAATATTGGTTTGCAATCTACCCATCTGACAAAGGGCTAATATCCAGAATCTACAAAGAAATAAAACAGATTTACAAGAAAAAAACATACAACCCCATCAAAAAGTGAGCAAAGGATATAAACAGACACTTCCCAAAAGAAGACATTTATGCAGCCAACAAATATATGAAAAAAAAAGCTCATCATCACTGGTCATTAGAGAAATGCAAGTCAAAACCACATTGAGATACCATCTCATGCCAGTTAGAATGGTGATTACAGAAGACAGCAGAGGGTGGAGAGGATGTGGAGAAATAGTAACACTTTTACACTGTTGGTGGGAGTGTAAATTAGTTCAAGCATGTTGAAGACAGTGTGATGATTCCTCAAGGATCTAGAACCAGAAATACCATTTGACCCAGCAATCCCATTACTGGGTATATACTCAAGGGATTATAAATCATTCAATTATAAAGAAACTTGCACTTATATTTATTGTGGCACTGTTTACAATAGTAAAGACTTGGAACCAACCCAAATGCCTATCAATGATAGACTGGATAAAGAAAATGGGGCACATATATACCATGGAATACTATGCAGCCATAAAAAAGGATGAGTTAATGTCCTTTGCAAGGACGTGGATCAATCTGGAAACCATCATTCTCAGCAAATTCACACAGGAACAGAAAACCAAATGCCACATGTTCTCACTCAAAAGTGGATGTTGTACAGTGAGAACGCATGGACACAGGGAGGGGATTATCACACAGCATGGCCTGTTGGGGGATGGGGGGCTAAGGGAGGGATAGGAGGGAGTCAGAGGATTAGGAAGGGCTAACATTAGGAGAAATAGATAATGTGGATGACGGGAGGATAGATGCAGCAAACCACCATGGCACAGGCATACCTAACAAACCTGCATGTTCTACACGTGTACCCCAGAACTTGAAGTATAATAAAAAAGAGAGAGAAGAAAAAAAGAAATATTAGCTGTATTATATAAATACTTTGAGATTACTTGTGACTGTCTTAATTTGCCCACATTTTATTTTCCATTTAGATGGTCCATTCATCATTATTTGAACTACAGAACTAAATGAGATAGCATAAAATAGGTTATTATTTGAGGAGTGATGTTTTAAATCTTTAGGAAAAAAAAGTGTATTGTGGGAGATTTTCAAAATTGAAAATTATATAGAAGAGGCCATAAAATACATAAAATTTTATGCTATTTCTTCATCTACATACCATAATTTATAATTTTTTTTTCTAAATTTGCAGATATTTTTCTTTGAGAAAGAGCTATTGCTTAAAAGGTTATAAATCTGTTACTCATTAGAATAGGCTTACTTTCTTGAAATTTAATAAAATAAGCTCTTTTCAGAAGAAACTCAGTGTCAAACATCATTTTTTTGTATATGTTGGGGTTTTGTCCTTTTTATAAATTATTCAATTCTGTCTTTTCCTTAACTCTGCATATATCTTCTCTAACTTGTAAATATCTACTTAGTAGTAAGAAAATGAGTGAATAACCCTGTATTTCGGTCCTGTCTATTGTTCAATAAATACATTGTGATTTAGTGTGCCGGAAAGATTCTTTTGAACTTTATAGACGGATACAAATCTGTAAGATGTCTTCCAGAAAGTTTCATTTCTGAATGTTCTCTTTTTCTTAAATGTATAAAGAATTTAACTGTGAAGAACGATGTTTGAGGGACTGCATGAATCTGATAGATCATTATATTTTGTCAGTCAAAAACTACATACCTCCACAGTCTATTACAAGTAATCAAGTATTTTTTTTAAAAAAATTACACACACACAAAAAAGTGATTACCCTATTGAGAGCAATGAGAACTATTGAGAATGGAAAGAAGGAAACAAGCCAAGAGGCCAGAACATATTGGATTTAAAAGCCTGAAATTGGTCCCACATTTGCTTCCTCCTCTTCCCCTCAGCACAGCATGCCTGCCCCCATGGGAACTCCTTTCCTGCCTCCTTCTCCAACTGGAATAGAAAACAACAACAACAACTGGAGAAAAACGTAAATGCATGCTTAAGAAATGTCAGGTACTATTTTAGTAGTTCTGCATGCATTAACTGATTTAATCCTCACATTGACTTTTGAGGTTTTATTGTGAACCTCATTTTACCAATGCAGAAGCTGAGCACAGAACGTGTAAAAAAAAAAAAAAAAAAACTACCCCAAGACTCAAGAGATAGTAAGTGGTAGATCTGAGCCTTCAACCCAGATAGTCTAATTCCAGAGACTACACCATGTAGGACTCCACACTCAACTTCCCCAATAAGCATAGTAACTATACTTTTTCAAGTTGTACAGTGGTGCGTGTTTCTTTGTAGAGGGTTAGATCTATTATAGATAAATACATTATTTTCCTCTATCCCATTACTCTCATTCTCTTTCTCTCTCTCTGTCTCTCTCTCTCTCTCTCTCTCTCTCTCCCTCTCTCTGTGTGTGTGTGTGTGTGTGCGCGCACGTATGTGTGAATCTGATGTGAATAATGTGTTTCAGAATCCTTTACAGTACTGTGGGCAAATGCAATGTGTAAAATGTCCTTTCCTGTTGTGAGTACATATCCTGGCATAGCTGTCTCCATCCTGTGAAAAACTGAGCTTTTTATTAAAGAGAATTAAGAGGTATTGCATAACTCCAATCAGTATGAAATAAAAGCCATGTGATCTCTTGACATTGCAAGAATTTTCTCTCTTAGGAATATCAGATAGCTCAATAAGGGTAAATGTGCTGCCAAAATTATATTCTTAAAAATATCCCAAACCAAATAATACAGAAGCCATTCAATCAGAAACTATTCTTTATAGAGTCCCTCTGCCTCCTAAAAGAAGTAAGTGATGATGCAAAATGAGATCATTCACATGTCAAGAAGCTTTTAAGTGTCTTAACTGCAAACTTGATTAATAGTCATCACATTGGAGCTAATAGCACTATGGATAACATAGTTTTTGAAGCATTTTAAAGCCTTCCTTGGATATTAAGAAGATACTCTAGATGTGAAAACAGCTGTTTGGTTTCTGTAGCAGTTTAGAATAGCAAATGTTAGCTCCAAGGACACAAGAAACTATAGGCATGGAAGTGGCATCTTGAAAGCAGCAGATCCTCTGGATTTTTCTTCCCTCAGATTCAGGGCTACGTAAATCTCTGTGAACTATGAGACAGGTCTTCATCTTGCAGGACACTTCTCAAACTTAAGCATTGAGAGAATATGCCTAAAGCACTTGTGAAAATACACATTTCTGAGTCTGTGAGTTTGCACTTTTAAAAAGCTCAGAGCTAATGCTTCTGCTGCTGCAAGGACCCCAGCATAAGTCAATTTGAATAGTGTTATTTCAGGGCATCCTATAACCACTGTGATTCCAGAAACTGCCTCACTGTTTTCACTATTCTTTTCTTTCATACCAATGAGACAGAGAAACAGCTCTGGCAGCCGTAAGGTCACTGTGCAGTATAGGGCTTCTCTAAATGGGCACATCAGTATGAAAAATGAGTATTTCTGAAAAATGAGTATTCTGAAATGAATTGTTGTTTCATTCTATGAAATGAGCTCACGAAGATTTGAAGTACACATGGGGTCCAATTCAAATGCTCTTTGCAGATTTCAGTTAAAACATTTCTTTATTCTCCACTTGGCTTTAGGCTTCTGTTAATTCAACCCATAGCATAGTTTTCAGTTTAAGTGTTGAGTAATTAAATCACACAATCATTTACTTAGTGCCACATGTTAAGAGGAATGTCCAAAGGAGCTTAATATAATACATTCCTGAAGCTTCTTAGCAACAGGATCTGATGTTGCATGTAGTATTTTTAAGTTTAAAAAAAAAAAAGAAAGAAAAGAAAAACAATTAGTGTAACAGATTTGTTGTTATAGGTAAAAAGGATATCCTCATTTAATAGACTGGGGAATTGTGGCTCTAAACATTAGATTACTTTTCCAAGAACATGTGTCAAGAACATTGAGAGACAGACGGCAGGCCTGCTGTGTGCCATAGTATGAGGATTGAGGTGATAGCTGAAGCAAGCTGCCCAGTGGGCCTCCTAGGTCCGTCATTGGATGAAGGACACAGCTGAAGCTAGAGCACCTACAGTGTCAGAAAGAGTTGTAGTGCTGAGATGGCAGAAGAAAGGGATCTAGAGGATGCCCTGACCATGTGAAGAGAAGGGACTACATGTCTTCACCAGCCCTGCTAGCCTGAAACAATAGACAGCAGCAGATGACTAATTACCAGGTGTGACAAGGGACTTCTAGAGGGAAGCCAGTGAAAACTCTAAAAATAGTGAAGAACCAATATGTAGATTTTTAAGCCAACAGAGAGAGGAAGAGCTCATAAATTAAACACCGATGTGTTGACTTTGAAATACCTGTGGGACATTCGAGTGGATGTACATTTTGAGAAACTAATTTGAAAATCATTTGCTTATAAGTAAAAACTGAAGGTATGGGCCTTAGCATCAGCATCATTGGGTTTTTATGCCATCTCACCAGGACTCCCTTTGCCTGTCCCATCTGTATTTATTATAAATAAACTGCCATGTTCACACAATGTGACATCTCCTTTCCAGGCCACAGTTAACTGGATGAGGAGTGAGTACATTGCCCAAACTGAACCAATGCATTTGGAGTTGGGACTAGAAGAGACTAGCTCCAAACAGGTTGCTTGTTCAACATAAAAGACATAAATTTAGAAAGTCGCTTCAGCAGCCATTTTCCATAATGTAGAGAAAGTAACAAAGAAAGCCAGTCTAAAGCAGGACTGAGAGGATGATGCGGGCATGAAGAGAAACACAACAGAAGTGAGAACAGATAGAAAAGATGTCCTGGGTTATCTACAGTGCTTCAGTTTCAGGTTAGAGTCATTCCCAAGACCTAGACACATTGAAGGTCTTAGGGTCCATGAGGTACTCTTCTATCTCAATCAGAAATAATCCTTATTTTATTTAATCAAGTTCAATTTGATTTCCATTACTTTAAACCAAGAGTTTTGTCCAGGCAGTGTGGCTCATGCCTGTAATCTCAGCACTTTGGGAGGCTGAGGTGGGTGGATCACTTGAGGAGTGAGTTGGTCAGGAGTTCAAGACCAGACTGGCCAACATGGTGAAACCCCATCTCCACTAAAGATAGAAAAATTAGCCAGGCATGGTGGTGGGTGCTGTCACCACAGCTACTTGGTAGGCTGAGGCAGGAGATTTGTTTGAACCTGGGAGACGGAGGTTGCAGGAAGCCAAGATCATGCTACTGCACTTTGTCCTGGGTGACAAAATGAGACTTTGTCTCATAAATAATAAATAAGTCTTTATCTATGGAAAATAATATTGATAATAAATAAGATGTTGTGGGGACAATTTTTAGAAGGAGGAAAGGACCAAGAATGGAAAGATCTTGAATAATAACATTGAATTTTAGGCAGAAAAGAGGAATTCACAAGACATTGAAAAGCTGAGAAGTGGCCAGAGACAGAACATCTAGAACCTCTGTTGTCTTGCAAGTCAGGATAAAACCATTTTGACAAAAGAGGTAGAGGTCAGCAACTTTAAATTCTGTTTATTAGTCATAAAACATGAATGAGATATGTCCCCTCTATTTAACAAAAGGGAGGTTATTATTAACCTTGGTGAGAACAGTTGGAGTGGATTGGTGGAGGCAGAAACCAAAATTTTGGGGGGTAGTGATGGAGAACTATGAGGAGTAATAGAGGAAGTAGAAAGAGCAAGGACATGTAACCCAACCAATAAATTTGATTTTAAAGACGAAGAGATAAGTGAGAAGAGTACTTGGGATTAATAGATTTTTTTTTCAAGTGTGTGTGTGTGTGCATGTGTGTGCGTGTGTACTATGCACCTTGTAACCATGTCAACATGTTTAAATTCTGATGGGAAAGAAACACCAGGAGAGGGACATACTGGAGATACAGTAGAGAGAGGTACTGATAACAGTAGGCCATGAGAAGGCCAGAGGGGTGGGATCTTGACAACCGTGAGAGGCATGTCTTCCACTGCAAGCTGAGAGAAGGAAGAAAGGTGGTAAGTCTGAGATAAGATGCCTGTTCTTTGTCAGGGAATTAAGCAAAGTGTGGCCATGCGACACAGCTCTATTTTAGAGTTAGTTTTATTTGCCCCTTCCTAGCCACATTTCTTTTTCTTCTTCAAGTGTTAGAGACATGGGACCTTATTACCTTGACATCCTGTGAGAAAGATGGTTGGAGCCAAGGAAATCTGTGATCCAGCCCAAGCCTTCTCATTGTTTGATCAGTGTCATCCTGCTGTTTTGTTCTCTCCTCACCACATAAATTCGGTCCTCTGTCCATAGACATTTAGAAACATTTATTCTCTCAATTAAATCAAAAGCTCTTTGTGGGAGAAAAACATGTATTGTCCAGTTTTGTATCTTCCCCTTTAGCAATTTACATACAAATGGCTCTCAAAAATAATTATTTCATAAATTGAATAAAAATTCTACCTAATGTCTAATTAAACAATAATTTATTATCTAACAATCCTTTTTCACTTCAAATACTAAAGTATCATAATTTCTGTTTACCTCATAAAAAGTGGTTGATATATGTTTTCTAAAGACCACAGAAGATACTTTGTAGCATTTATTTCATTTGTAGATATTGTAGAAGCTCTTATAATATGATTCATTTTAATGAACCTCCAAATAAGCCACAAATTACTGGATTTTCTTTTTTTCATAGTTTATTAAAGATTTCTTCTTTAGTTCTTTTCAGATCTATTTCAAATCTATTGTAGCCATCCAAAATTTAAGAAATCTAGATTAATTTTACACATCACAGAATGCAGCTAGTGTTTCTGTAGTTTAATATGTCTAATGTCTCTTGAACACACCCTTCAATATTGGTAATATATCCTGTCAACATTCCTTTTCCCCCTCCCCTCTGACATGGAGCCTGTATTTAATACCTGTTAACCTAAATATATTCCAACGCAAGTCATATGGTTGGGAATGCCTTTCTGCTGTTAGGATTTCTGATACATTTTTTTCAATTTTCATTTATTCAAAGTAACTAGATTCAGAATCCAGTTACTTTCACATTTAATATTCAGCTTTGCCCTGAATGCTGAGCCACCAACATTGTCTGTTTAATGGTACTTTGCTGCCCTCTAGCTTATGTTTGAAAAGTTTTCTGTAATGTAACTATTTATTCAGTAATCTCTTGGATGTGCCCAACAAATTGGTATTCATTTGTATTTAACGAATCATTTATTCCTGGTTTTATAAAAATTAAATTTTTATAGTTATAAATTAAAGTGTTACTTTTCTTTCCAGGTAAAACTGATCTTATTAATCTTAAGAAACATCTAAAAAGAAAGGAAAAAGCTTTCTTATGTCACTGTGTAGCAGGTTCTCAGCAAATTCCTTTTTCCCTTAGCATACACATTTCCCCTCCATGTAGGTTGACTGTTTTCAAAAATCAATGTGTTTTCTATATTTTATTGTTTAAGCAGCCAGAGAGAAGTAACAGATCTTTTATGCTCTCAGTGAATGTTGAGTTCTTATCAAATATTTCTAAAAATGAGACAAAATAACTGAATAGCACTATTTTAAATTCTAAGGATGGTTAGAAATTTCAACCATGTGTTTTTTGTGTGTTCAAAAAAAAACATTAAACTACTTAAGGCCTGAATTACTATTCTCCGACAAAAGTTCTAAAATAATGTTAATGGCATCATACTTCTTTGTGATAAGATCTTCTGGCCTGGATAGAATTATCAAGCACATATCTACTACCAGAACAATTCCATGTCTGGTTTGCTGAGATTTATTTGTAGTCGAATATATAACAATGCAGTGAAACTACATTAACTTGAACTGCATATTAACAAAAAGGAAAGGTCCAATTATTTACCTACTTCTGTTCATTTTAATGCCTAGAAGCCTTAAAATTAAAATGTAATGTTCGGCATAATTTTCAGTGTTGTACTCAGCTGAGACTATGTAGTGAAGGGCATTTTGGTGTAGCACGGAGACCGTGAGACTCATAGAGTAGAAACCTGGATTTGATTCCTAGTTCTTTCAACACAAATTTTCTGGGTCTTAAATCTTTTGTTTTTAAAAATAATAAGCATATCTTTCTCATAAGATTGTAGAGAGCATGAAATAAGGCAATGAATGAGAAAGTGCCCACATGATATATGTTATACTAGGAGTTTAATAAACCTTCATTTATTCTGTATCTAGTGTAAACATTCAATTGTTCCTAGTCTTCTAATTAATGATAATTCTTTGCCTTTCTTTCTCCTTTTCCCTTATCAGTTTTCTTGCTGTTTGCGTGTCTTTTTATTGACTGTTTTTCAGTCAGGCTTCTTTTTACAAAATCTAGCTACTTTAAGAAAAAGAGAAATTTATTAAAAGATATTAGATATTTAATAAAATCTGGGAGGGCCAGGAAAATCAGGTTCAGAAGCTGCACTTGACTGTTCCAGAGACCTAACAGCCACTGGCACTGGGCAACAGCACCACCAATGCCCCCACCACCACAGTGCCACCCCAGAAGGGCACCCATGGCTTCCTGTCACTGCTGCCTCCCTCAGGCTCAGCAGAGTGGAGTCCAGAAGGATTTTATGTCTGCATCTGATTGATGGAGTCCTTCTACCATGGCAGCAAGAGAAACTGGGAAGGTGAGGTTCTGATTTCTACTTTGGTAGACAAGACCCCAAAGAAGAGGAATTCCACAAATATAAGAAAGCTATGGAATGGTTCCAGATGGCGAAAAAGCATGACAACTTCACCTTGCTCTCTGTTTTTTGTTTTTGTTGTTGTTGTTCATTTGATCCCATCAAGCTAATCAAACGGTGTTTACTTAGGAGTTTCTAGAAGCAGAAAACCTGAAGAAGTTCATCTAATGGCAGAAATAGCAGGATCAATAAAAAAACACAAACTGTTGATCTTCTCCACTATCTCCAACTCTATTCCTCCATCTCTCTGGGTATATGAATTTCTGTGTTTTATGCTGGACAAGCATAGTACTGTACTATGCTGATAACACATGCATTGATTGATGGATTAAACATTAATTGAACTGCAAAACATATGCAAGGAACAAAAAATATTAATGCAAATGTAAGTAAAATATGTTCCTTTTAGTCTTAGAATTTACATCCTAGTTAGAAAATATCATGTAAACCCCTAGTTATAGGCAGCATGAGAAGAGCTTTAACAGGGAAAGCACTGTGCACATAGGTAATGTTTAAAGATATAAATTCTAACCCCTGTAACGGAAAACCCATGGTTAAAAGTATTGTCCGGTATACCTATATCACAAACATACTGGTAAGCATATTTTGTTAAACAGGTGACTGGAAATATGTCAATAGACTATTCTGTTTTGTGATAAGCTCAGACTTCACTGTATGCTTTCAATTTTTATTCAGACTCAAGTTTTTTGAACTTTCATTGCCTTCAAATCGTCATTTCAAGAATTGTTGTTATTCAGACACTGTAAAATGAAATTTTAGATTATAGAATGTCCTTGAAAATAGACTACAATACTAATGTTTTAGTTTCTAGTCTTAAAACATTATCGCTTTTGGCCGGGCACGGTGGCTCAAGCCTGTAATCCCAGCACTTTGGGAGGCCGAGGCGGGTGGATCACGAGGTCAAGAGATCGAGACCATCCTGGTCAACGAGGTGAAACACCGTCTCTACTAAAAATACAAAAAATTAGCTGGGCATGGTGGCGTGTGCCTGTAATCCCAGCTACTCAGGAGGCTGAGGCAGGAGAATTGCCTGAACCCAGGAGGCGGAGGTTGCGGTGAGCCGAGATCGCGCCGTTGCACTCCAGCCTGGGTAACGAGCAAAACTCCACCTCAAAAAAAAAAAAAAAAAAAAAAAACATTATCGCTTTTAATTTACATTTCTTATGTATACTCATTTAATAACCAACTTGAAATTCAGTAATCACATTTTCCCCTAAGCTTTGATTAGCACAATTACAGTAAATAAAATAAGAAAGTAATTTTTGTAAAGCTATTCATAAAGCATTCTTTTTGAGCCGTAAAGAAGCTTTCCAAATAGTTTTTTTTCAGTGTTAGGCCTACAAAAAAAATTATTTCTGTTCTGCTCAAGCTATACAGATCCAAAACTCTTTCATTGTCTGTTCATCTTTGTTTTGGTCTCCCTTAGTATGATGGCTCCCAGAAGAAGGCTTAGCACAAAAATGGTACTCAAGAAGTGCTGCTGAATGAATTTCTGACCCTCTTAACCCAGAACAAGAAGATGGAAATATCAGCAGAAAGTCCGTTTAACAATCAAAAGTCTATGAACAGGTGAAAGAAATAGAGAAAAACATAACTGATTTTTATGTGTACCTACCCCAATTTGTCTTTAGCCCTGAAGTCTGTTGGCTAATGCCTCTTCTAGGGTTGCTTTAAAGAACAAGAATATACATCAGCACATGCCTAACTGAAATCTTGGTGGAGACTGCCCCATCAACTACATTATCAATTGATTTGTAATCTATGGCTGAGTATTTTCTGTTGACTCACTACTGTATGCTTAATACTGATGATCGTATTCCCGGTTATATAATTCCATCACAGGGCATTCTGAGTACTGTGTTTTTAAAGTTATGCTAATAATGTGTATGGGGAAAAAGGGACTTCAAACCACTGTGATTATCAGACTTTTTATAATATCTTTTACTCATTATGGTAAAATGAAGTCAATGCATTAGACATGTTTCAGCCAGGCATGGTGGCTCACGCCTTTAATCCCAGCACTTTGGGAGGCCAAGGGGCAGATCACAAGGTCAGAAGTTCAAGACCAGCCTGGCCAACCTAGTGAACCCCCATCTTTACTAAAAATACAAAAGTTAACCGGACATGGTAACAGGCACCTGTAATCCAGCTACTTGGGAGGTTGAGGCAGGAGAATTGCTTGAACCAGGAAGGCGGAGGTTGCAGTGAGCTGAGATCCCACCATTGCCCTCCAGCCTGGGCGATAGAGCAAGACCCTGTCTTAAAAAAAAAAAACAAAAAGAAAAACATATTTCATTAAAGCCCATGGACTATAAAGGGATATGCCACTTTATAAGGATAGGCTAAAGCCAATCCCATTTTTTGCATGTGTGGATTCCTTTGATTAACTCAGATTATCCTCTCTAGAAGTGGGAAGATTGAAGAAGTCATCTTTCACTGTTCTTATATCTTTATTCTTTCATCCCCAAATCCCTCAAATTTCCCAAGACTCCATTGCAAAAAGAAAAGAAAAGAAAATGCACTAAAAAACTTCCACACAACATTTCTACTTTCACCTCTTTGCACTGAAACTATTAACGTGACCACATTCAATCTTAATGAAGGCTCAGAAATTTCATTTTATTTTTTATTGCTTTCAATGAACACATTTAGGTTTTATTACTGAGAACATATGGGAAAAGGAATATCAGGAGACAGCTAGAAAATTGGCATGAGGGTCCTCCTTATCCCTCCCATGATGTAATGTGTGGGATTTCATTCTGGAGGTTTCAGGACAGATTCCCTTCCTTCCCCCACCTACACTACAATACGTTTCTCTCTACCCAATATGCATCCATGAGCTTTATTCTTTTCTTTTCTTTTCCTTAGACAGTGTTTCACAATGTCACCCAAGCTAGAGTGCAGTGGTGTGATCATGGCTCACTGTAGCCTCAAACTCCCAGGCTCAAGCGATCCTCCCTTCTCAGCCTCCTGAGTAGCTGGGACTACAGGCATGTGCCACCAGGATTTTTTTTTTTTTTTTTTTTTTTTTTTTTTTTTTTTTTTTTTTTTGGTAGGAACAGAAGTCTCACTATTTGATCCAGGCTAGACTCAAACTCCTGGCCTCAAGCAGTCCTCCTGCCTTGGCCTTCCATAGTGCTGGGAACTTTCTTCTTGTGTATCCAAATACACTTCTCCTGCTCAAAGGAGAAAAGAAGGGAGTAATTAGTGAAAGACAGACTGACTTTCACTATTTAAGCTACTGAGTACTCTGAATTTTAATAAGAGGATCTGAGCCAAATTCTAATCCTCTGCTTGTATGTTTGCTATCTAAATTGAGACCACAGTCCATTTTAATTGAACATAAAATCTGCTGTTTGATCCTAAGCAATAGAACAGTGTTTTCATTTGCTAGTTAGTAGATTTTGGACTTCTTCCCAAAAGAAGCTAAACTTTAGTGATAGTTACAATATTATCTCATTCAAACAAAGGTCTGGAACATGTAATATTCTCTGGGGAGGTACCAACCTCTGTGAGCAGAAGATTCAGTGATTTGAATAACAAACTTAAACTCCAGACATAGCCCTGGCTAGCCAGGCAGTTATTCTCACACTCCACAGAACACTAAAGGTTTCAGAGGTACATCTAGTTTCAAAGAATGAAGCAGAGTAGACAGGGCCCACCTACCCTCACATGCATACTTTATTCTATCTACATTTTATGTATTGAGCTTCTACATGAAGCGTTGTTTAAATAAAGGCTTTAACTACTTTTGAAATCTGACCTCGTTGTTTTCAACCCCAATTCTCTTCCTTATGGATTTGTTTCTGAAGGATGTTATAACCTTGAAGTTCATAAGCCTTTCAGGAGCAAGTGGAGAAGGGTGAAAAGAGAAGAACTCAGGGGAAACTTCTGCCTACTTGTTATATTTTGGCAAAGGTTTCTTTGACTTATTTAGAAAGACCACAATGATGCATACAAACTAGATTCATAATATGATTTGATTAGCAAGACTATAGTAGTGTATTTGTCTCACTGGAAGTCATAATTTATGTGTACCATTAAAATTATTCCTCCTTTTTTTTAAGTCATTTAAATTTTTCTTTCTAATGCTTAAGTCTTTTTTTTTTAAATGTGTGAATATATTTATTGCCTCCCAAAATTGGATATCTGTATCCAGATCAGCATACACATAGGAGATGATGACTAACAGACAAGATCTGGTAATTTGCCTATTAAAGCTTCACCACAACTTTATTGTTTGTTTCTGTTATCAGGATCTTCTCAGCGGTCCTACTTCATCTGTCAAATATTCCATAGAGATGAAAAAAAAAAGGCAAGTGTTCTTAGTCTTCTTATTGTCACTGTTGTTAACTATAAAAGTTCAGTCTTTTTGTTTTGGTAGATTAGCTTTAAGTAATAATTACATCTCTAAAGAGTAGTTGTGAGTTCTATTCTAAATAAAATACTCTAAGAATTTATTTCTCTCTGCATCTCTTTCTTCACTCTCCAACTCATATTTCTTCATGACAACAAAATACCGAATAAAGGTTTCTCCTAGAGCCTGCCTCAGACATTGATCTTCTTCCAGTGCCACAAGGGCATCTTCTAGTTTCAAAGGGATCTCGGAAGGTTCTACTTGGTAGAAGTCTGTGCTCTCATCTGGACCGGCCAAGACCTCATCACTTGTATGAAGTCCATCTAGGCCTGCAGCCACAGTTGCAGCCAGCACCAAGTAAGGGTTTGCTGTTGCTGAGCCTAGTTTATTTTCTATCCGGGTGCCTTTCTCTCCATGACACTTGATATTAAATATACAGCTGTTATCATTGTATCCCCACGTTGTAGGCACACTCTCCTTCAGGTCTTTTCTGTCCTTGGAATAACGCTTTCGGCAACTAACAGCAGGCGCCATCAGGCAGCTGAGAGCAGCAGAGTGTTTCAAGAGTCCTGCCAACCATTTTTTCCCAGTGATTGTGAGCTGCTCAGTTCCAGAACTGCTGCAGAACATGTTTTTCTTCCTATCGACATCCCAGAGACTATGAGACAAAATCCCTGAATTACAAAATGCAGTCTCAATGAAGAAGCTGGTAATGTAATTATATTTGCTTGCTACTTCTTTGACACCTGTTCTGAGGGTAAATGCGTTATCAGCTGAACTAATGCCAAATTCAGGCAGAAAACAGATTTCCATCTGACCAGGCCTGGTAGAGGAGGAAAAACTCTCAACATTGGCTCCAGTGTGATATAAGCCATCAACAAGTTCCTGCATGAAGGGCTGATCATGGTTATTAAAAAATGTTGAAGCAGGAAAAGATATGGTCTTTGAATTTAAAATTTCAGGCACACCAAAAATGCAAAAATCATAGATGAAGGCAGAAAGCAGGGAAAAGCCAGAGGCCTGTAGCTGGCTCAACTGCCTTTTCGCAATGTACCTTGGGGAAGTCAAAAGAGGCTCACCAGTCACACTGAAGGTATCACATATCACTCTTGCAGTTCTCTCAGCCCATGGCAAAACTCTAAAGGTTGATACCTCTGGCATTAGGACTATGTCACTATTAAAACAGGTGGCTCTTAGGTGATTCATTTCATTGTCTTTAGGATTTGGCATCACTTCAAGATAACCTCGGGGCATGCAAACGCCTTGGCTCACTTTCTCCTAAAGAAGGGAAAAAATTAAGAAATTAGGTTTTGAAAACACACAAAAGCGTTGGGGGAAAAAAGCATTGCTAATGAAAAAAAAAATTATATATATATATATATATATATACACACACATAAATATATGTGTGTGTATATATACACATAAATGTATATATACATATGCATATATATATTTAACATCTGTTGGTTAACACTAACTTGATATCAGATGTTAAATATTTTAAAATAAAACCCCCCAAAGGCAACTTTATAAAGAATGCAACGTTTTAAGCCTTGAAGGCCTTATATGCTCTTAGATCTGAAAATTGCAGTTATAAATAAAAGGTATAATGATAAAGAAAATCACATTATAGCAAAAGACAAAGGTAAAGCCTTATGGAATTATTTGAAATTATCATCAAAACTACTTTCTGAAGCACATTTTATTTTATAGTACAGTTAAGTCTTCAGATAAGGCTTTATTGTTGCTTATTTTGTTGTAATCCTGAGTTAACTGACTCTCAAAAGTCTACAGTAAACAATTCTCAATCCTTCTCAAATTTCAGACTGTGGTCAGTACTGTGACACACAGCGCCTCTGTTCTGATACCAGAGCAGCCAGGAAACTAACAGCTGCCTTCCTCTCTTTATTCACTTTTACAACCATTTAAAAATTAAAAACCTCACTGTCTCACAGTCCCAGAAACTTCATCTGTGAATGTGGACCTATAACTCCAAAGTTATAGCTTCCAAAATGTTGTTACCTTTAAGTCAGCATGAACTGGGTGTCAAAGATCTGCCTTCTCATCCTAGCTCTTTCATTAATTGCTTCTGTGAATTTCAGTAAGTTACTGGATTATGTGCCTCAGCTTCCACATTGGTAAAACAAATGTTAGACTAGATGACTGCTGAGGTACTTTCTAGCTATCTGTCTCTGGGATTCAGTGATTTTGGTCCTTTATTTAACTTTTGCTCTCTGCACGCAGTAGGGAAGTGATAATAAGGTTGTTAAGTTGAACAGACACATAAAACAATTTCTGGAAATTATGTGTAAGAAATATCAACAAAGTTGAAAGTTACATTAATAGATGGAGAGGAATCACTGACTATAAAGGTTGGTTCCCATGAAGTCAGTGAAGATCATGAGGTTAATAAAACACCCTGGCAATCTGCAAGCCAGATGCTTTCTTCTTCTTTCTTTCTTTTTCTCTTTTTTTCCTCCACTTATAAACAAAAGTAACTTATTCCTCTTTAGTTCTGGAGACTGAGAAGTACAAGATCAAGGCATAAGCAGATTTGGGGTCTTATGAGGGCTGCTTTCTGGTTCGTGTATGGCTTCTTGTGTATTCTCACATGCTGGAAGGAAGCCAGATTATTTATGTTACCTCTAGACCCCAACAAGCATGACTATCAAAGAGGGACTGGTATTAGCCAAAGTAATTTACTGGCTCACTCTTCCGCATTTGCCCAGGAACCACTGCCTCCTTCTCTTTCCACCATCTCTACACATATTCTCAAATGCTATTTAACCGAACTGATCCAAGTCTACTTTAACCAGTAGTAAGTTGAGTGAGCCAAACACTATTTGGTGCCTACCTAACTCTCCAACTGACTCATGGACCTGTGCATGTAAACTTCATACACACACACACACACACACACACACACACACACACACACAGAGAGAGAGAGAGAGAGATTAGAATACTATAATGTGGAATCATTTAATTCATATTTTCACTATAAGCAATAATGTTATTTCCCTGCTTGTCAGTTTTTTAGCTTGAAATTCTGTATATTAGTTCTTTACATATCTAAAATGAGGAATAATATATTTTATTCATGAGACTTCTGTGAGTTTCTGCAATTTAAATCTGTATTTGTATTCACTTGGCTGTGAGTAGCAGAGAACAGCTGGTTGCTATTTCATTCCAATAGTCCTTCATGAACTCAAAAAATAGTAAAAGATCACACTTTATTCTTTAGACTATTTAATCCATATTTTTCTGAGCACTCTTTTCTAACACTGTAATTTGCTTTATTCTTTTCTTGAACATAGAGAATGCAAACTACTATCCATTAGTTATGGAAAATATATAAATATATGTGAATATATTCATGATAATATATTGTCTTAAATAGTGTTTATAGATATAAAGCACTGGAACAACTTCACTTAATAAAATTTTTTCAGAATAACTTAAATCCTTATCACAACTGAAACTTGGACCATAGTAAAGGTCATCTTTTGAAATAAGCCAAGAATTAATTATGCATCCTATAGCAAATATCATGTTTTGACTAGATCAAATATAGAAAAAGCCTGCATTACTTGCATGTAATTTAAACAAAAATCAACCCTACTGATAGAACAGAGATAGTGTAAGTTGGTTATAACGTTTAAACCTTACACACCACACACACATGCAATGTGTAGGTTACTTTGCACAAATGAATCTTGGTTTTTTAGGGGACAGAGTAAGGAATACACACACACACACACACACACACACACACACACACACACAATGTTTAGGTTATTTTGTACAAATGAATCCTTTTATTTTTTGATTCAGAGTTTCACTCTTGTCACTCAGACTGGAGTGCCATGGCACAATCTTGGCTCACTGCAACCTCCATCTCCTGGGTTCAAACGATTCTCCTGCCTCAGCCTCCTGAGTAGCTGGATTACAGGCATCCACCACCAGACCCCATTAATTTTTGTATTTTTGGTAGAGATGGGTTTTACCATGTTGGCCAGGCTGATCTCAAACTCCTGATCTCAGGTGATCTTTCCACCGTGGCCTCCTAAAGTGCTGGAATTAAAAGCATGAGCAACCACGCCCAGCCTCTCGAACCTATTTTTAATGTCTATTCACAGCAAATTTTCCAGAATAAATTGTTTTGTCTTAAATTAAAAATTTTAATTGTGCTAATATTTATTCTTTTTATCTTTGCAAGTTTCAAAAATAAATTTAAAGTGATTTATTAAAAAATATGCATACTCTATGATCATTGAATGAGAACAAAATAATAACTAGGTAATGAAATTAGAAAATTAGTTATTTGGAACCTGGGACTAGGAATAAATTTAGCCTTTGTGAAGATGTATAATAAGTTACATTAAAATTCTCATGATAAACAAACTTTATTTCTAACTAAACTCCAGGAAAAAAAAGTGTTTTTTATATGTGGGATAGTGAACAAAATAATGAAAAATATTTTCAGTAGCAGTTAGATTTTAAAAAAGCATGTAGAATCTTTCTTATGTCAATTATATCAATCCTTAGCAAGAATAAGCAGCATATTGTTTTATTTTTGTGAAAGGATTCCACTTAGAAACTAGGGTAATGTTCTATATATGGGCTTTTAGATGCCATTAGTAAACTAAATGACTAAATTTTGACAAAAACTGAATAGCAAACAGTTTTTTATTGAAGTCTTTGGCAAGTATTTGAAGTGCCAGTTATTTTTCCTTATGATTCAAAGAGATTGATTTGAATTATATTCTGAGCCAGTCCACAAGAAAATACATATTTTTTATAAAAATTAAACAACATGTATTCTTGCCTGGATGAAGAGGAAACAATATCTGCAAGCAAATAATTCCTTAAGAAACAAGTTTGAATCTGTTAGAATTCTTTAAAAAGTGTTTTTGGAGATGTCAAGTTTTTCCCAGCATAAAGCAAATGTAAAAATTAGGATCTGATATTAATGTGATAAAAGTATAACATTTTTAAATAGTTAAACCTAGAGCATGCTTAACTTTTACACTTTCTTAAATAGTACCTACCTGATGTCTCTTGCTAAGAACTGTGATGTTTAATTAACGCAACAACTCAGTCATCGCAATAAACACATGACAAATATTGACACAAAAATTAAGGAAGTCTCAAAACAACAGAAACACAATATTTCTTTATATCATTTTTAGGAATTTGATATATATTAAGTCATCCAACAATGGAATGTTTTCTTAACAGAATTAGGAGCTGAAAGGGATATGTTGCTTAACTAGCAAATTCTTTCTGTTTAATCATTTTTTCCCTTTTATGTTTGCTCTTGGGTCTTCTGTTGCAATTTTCTCATGTCAAATAAAATATAATCTTCATAATTGCAGTAAGGGAGAAAACGTAATTCTGTGGCCCAAAATTACTCAATGCAGAAGGACTAAAATTACCAGTCTTAATTAGTTTTGTATTTCTATTGGGTGAAGAAATTGCTGTTTGAGAGCTGAGAGTACATGTTTAGCTCCTTGGGGAGCAATAATGTGTTTGGGAGGAACAAGAGAAGAAACAAAATAAGTTATTGATTTTCAGCTTGAATTGCTGTATAGATTACAAGAAAATAAGAAACAGTAATAAGAACCATTTGCTTGCTAATGGTCATGAAATTACATTCAGTCACAACTGTGTATAAAACTCACTTGAAAAAAGTGTGCAGGGATACTTTTAAACCTGGACACACCATGAAGGTCTGTTGCTTCAAATCGTACAAACTGGAGGCGATTTTTGGCCATGACTTGTCTAATGTGTTTCATTCTAGAAGAGAGTTGAGGTGGGGTCAGAATTTGACTGCTGTCCCTCATGCACTCTGCAAAATAAAAAAAGATTCTAACTCAGTAGATTATGATGAACTGAGAAGCAAAGGAAACTATAGAGTAGTGAATTAATCATTACAATTAACAAAAACTAGATATTCGTCATGTCACTGGCTTAGAGTTGGATATCTTACCTTTCTTATCCTGCCCTTACCATCTTCCCAAAGTTACTGCGTCTAAACAGCCTAAGAGATCGTTTATCAATTAGAACGAGGACAAAAGTGACATTATTTGCGTAAGGATATAGCAATATCATATGTAGATACTTACTGAAAATCCCTTTGCTTATGGAAATTAAAATGTATTTGCATGAGTTCACAGCAAAAAAGAAACCATAAAAGTCTGTCTGCAAGTGACTATCACTGAACATATTTGGGCTTCTTAAACTAACTGTTAATTTCTATATTTTAACTTCTATATGATTAAAAGTGAATTTGGTTTTGTTTATTTTCTGGGATTTTGTTTTATTCTGGGAGTTTCTTGCCCAAAGGGCTTTATATCTTTTCAATGGCATCTAACTCTAAGAAGTCTACATATTTGTGTCAAATTTAAAACTTGCTTAAATAAGCAAACAAAAGTTTTTTTGTTTTTTTTTTTTTCTAAATAACAAGTGTGTAGGAGATGAAAAATCTGGACTGCATACCCAATTTCAAATTAGAAACATAAAAAATGTTCTTTTCAAGATTTTTAAGATACTTTGTTTCTAACTTTAGAGCTAGAACTTTGGAGATAAGTCATCTAATTTAACCAACTCGTTAGATTGAGTCCCAAAGTGGTACAATGAGTTACTCCAAACCACACTATCAGTCCACTGCAGGTTTGAAACAACTACAGTTCCCCCTTTTGATTCATGCTGTGTGGCTTATTACCACAAATTAAATTAAAATGTCTATAGGACATAGAACAGTTAGGCAAATAGTATACGTTATAAATGTTAGTTGCTGTCAGAACTTTTAGGAGAGGCAGCAGAGTATAGTGGTTAGCACAAAACACTGAGGCCCATCTACCTCCCTTCCAATCTTGCCTTTGCCCTAGCAACAATCTTATCTTCTTTATGCCTCAGCTTTCTCATCAATAACATACGACCTACTTCATAGGCTTGTTATGAGGATTAAACACGTTATTAACAGTTACTGGCAGACAGTAAGCACCATATAAGTGGTACTTAAATGCATAAAGTGAGTACAATTACTCTAGCCCTAGTAAATGATGCCACAGTCATGTCTGCATCCAAACACCCATCTGTCACATCACTGATATTGAGCAGCTATAATTTTAAAGTGATACCTGAGTATGCTTTTTCAAGATATAATTCAGCTTTAAAAATAACCATAAAGATTGACAGTTTAGAAACATAAAGTAGATTTTAAGTACATGAAGCATGGGAAAAATAAATGACTGTTTCCACATATGCAAATATATTACTGATAATGTGCTATCACTGATGCATTTGGCTACTCTGAAACTCTGGGGGCTTTATAACTACCTTCCATTTAACACAAACAATTAAACTGTAGCAATTAAAGTGTTTCATGCTAAATTATCATTTGCTGTATTCCCAACCTACTCTGAAACACTGGGTGTTCAGCCCAAGATGAATAATGCTCCTTAAAACAAAATTTATAGGCATTTTAAAACATGGAAATATGGGTCAGGTATGGTGGCTCACTCCTGTAATACCAGCACTTTGGGAAGCTAAGGTGGGCAGATCGCTTGAGGCCAGGAGTTCAAGACCAGATTGGGCAACATGGCAAAACTCCATGTCTACTAAAGATACAAATATTTGCTGGGTTTAGTGTCATGCACCTGTCGTCCCAGCTACTGCGAATCGCTTGAGCCTCGGAGGTGGAGGTTGCAGTGAGCCTAGATCACACCACTACATTCTAGCCTGGCTGACAGAGACTGTCTTAACAAATAATAATAATATGGGTATTTTTAGACAATGACTATTCTAAACATAATAAGCAATTATGTATAAGCTGTAAAGAAGACATTTCCTATAAAAGGAGAAAGGTAATTTTATTGGTTCACCAGTAATAGGATAACAGGTAATCTTATTAGTGTTTTGCCTTATCTGTATCTCCTAAATTTTCTATAATGAATACATATTATTTTTAAATAAGTATAATATTTATTCACTCAACATGGATATTTTTCATCATCACATACTATTCATACTGAACGTGTATCTAGGAATCAGCCGGAAAGAGCCCTTGCCCTCATAGAACTTTATATTATAAAGTGGGGCAACTATCGATAATAAACATGCCATCAAATGCAAAGGTGGGATGAATTCACACAGTGAAAGTGCTGAAAAAATATTAAACATAATCACCTGCAGTATTAATTTTGTGAGACTTGATCACAATTTGGACAGGTCTAACCCTTGATTCATTTTTAAGTCTCCAAGTTGCCTTGTGGTTGGACAGTGAGTACAGTACATGTATTCGTTTCCTAGGGCTACTACCATAACAGATGCCCCAGACCAGGTAGCTTAAACCGAAATTTTTTTTCTCACTGTTCTGGCAGCTAGAAGTCCAAAGCCAAAGGTGTCCACAGATTTGTTTCTTCTAAAGTCTCTCTCTCCTTGGCTTGTAGATAGCCATCTTCTTCCACCATCTTCACATGTTTTTTTCTCTGTGCATGTCCATGACCTAATATCTTCTTCTTATGAAGACATGAGTCATACTGTATTAGGGTCCACCGTACTAATCGTATTTAACCTTAATTATCTCTTTAAAGAGCATATCTCCAAATTTGGTCATGTTCTCAGGTACTGAAGGTTAGGATTTCATTATAACAATTTTGGAGAAACACCATTCAACACATAACATTGGATAATTCTGTTTCTATTTTCTTCACTGTTCTTACTGGCACCTGCCACACTGTATATGCACATGTTCCTGTCATCCCCCATTGCCTATCAGCTCCATGAGAACCGAGGCTTAGTTTTACGAGCTGCTGTTTTTTTGGTACTTGTAACAGTACAGGCATCTCGTAGGCACTCGACAAATATTTTTTGCACAAGTGAGTGAGTGAATGAACGAATACATCCTGTGTGATTGGACCTTGTCTAATTAACAAAAGGTGTCACCATATATTTTAGTATATATCCTAAATATCAATTTTTCATTCAAAAGTTCAATTCTTTCATCAAATATGAGAACCCTATACAATTCAATTTTATTTTCAAGGCATCAACTGATCTTGCTGCATCATTGTCCGAATTTCTTTTCTTCAAATAAATCATACTTGTTACTTACAATTAAACCTTTTGGTCAGCCTCTCCCAGCTGCACATGATGAATAGCAGGCAGATAATTGCCAGTTCAGGAGCTCATTTGTTTTTCCTACAGTGTGGTTTCTGGGAGGTGTTCTTCTTTTCTATTCCCTCAGAGGACTAATAAATTAAATCAATGTGTTTTTATAGAGGATGTTTTAGTGCTGTGAATGTTTAGGGAAAAAATAAGAAAACATTTTTAAAGAAAAAAAAAAAAACCTCAAAGCTCTATAGCAACTAGAAGGCCTTGGAGAAATTTTGTACGTGTTGAATGACGAGGGCGTATATCAGTTATAAAGAACAAGCCATGGTCACTTATAAAAGGGAGATTGAAGAGGCATTTGGGCTTTCAGAAATGCGAACTCAAAGAAAGGAAAAAGTGCATTTGACGGAAAACTCCAGAATACATTCAGTTATTGCAAACGTAGCATAAGACCGTGCTCTTTCAAGGTCCCACCATCTTACATTATTGTGGCTATGTTTGTGCAAATTTAACCCTGCCTTCTGGCCACATCATACTAGCCCAGCCATTGGTGGGAAGCCTAGGTGGCAGAATAACCAGATACAAATCAGGAAAAAGAAAAAAAGCAATACATAAAAAGTGGGAGGAACGGGGAATTTTTCTTTGAAAAAAAAAAGTATTATTTTTCAAAAAACTCAGAGAAGTTATTCCAAAGAAGAAATACCATATCAAAATTCCTTACACTTATTTTGCTGGGGTTATTTTTAAATTATGAATAGGTGATTGGTTTGTAGTTTAAATGTTTGGTACTGAGGGCCTATAGAGAACTTAATATACCCTGGGCCAAAAAGAGAGCTTCTGAGCTAAAGAAGTTAAGTTAGTAATGGTATCCATGCTCTAAGTCATGGTTGACAGTGCAAAGAGAGCTCATGACACAAGCTCTTTCTCCATATTTTTTACTTAAGACAAAGAAATGGTAAATCCATCTCTCTTTTGTAGCTAAAACTAGAATATATAAAACAATTTCACAATCTCTGGAGGAGCCAATGTGGCCGGCAGATATTATCTGATTAGTCTTCCCAGTATTTAGAAACTTTTTTGAAATAGTGGACAGCATTTCACTATTAGAAAATTTTATGTAGAAATCTTGAGTTCAAATTTCTTTTGAAACTAGATCTGGCAACTCAGGGTAGATATTTCTGCATAGTAGCAACAACTGGTTGGAACTCTGAGGTAGTCTAGAAGGGACAGGCAACCTCTACTTCATGGGGCAGCAAACATTTCTGTAAAGGACCAGATAGTAAATATTTGCAACTGTGTAGGCCATATGGTATTCATTTCAGCTACTCATTAAGCACAATGTCATCTTAGCAGCTATCAATAATACGTAAACGTTACTTACAAAAACTGACCAGCAAGCTGAATTTGGCTCTGGGGCACTAGTTGGTTGCTCTCTGCTCCAGTTTCTCCTGAGCAGCACCACTCCTTATTTTCTTACACCAGCCTATCATTTGTATTAACTGTCTGGCCCCGTGGGCATTTGTATCAACAGCTGCCTGATGTTCAGAGGTCGTTAGTGCTCATGTTCTCTACTTCAGAGAAATTCATAAAGCCAAAGAAGAGAGAAAGTCAGATATGAGAGATGGTGTGGTCGTGAGACCAGAGAGTTCCCTGACCCCCTCTCGAGACTTGCAACAGGGATGTGACTCATTTACTCCGCCACTGCACTCAAACCACTTATGGGACGGGGAACATGCCTATGAGCCAAGCTGAGAGCTTTTGGGCTGCAGCCCTACGGCAGTTATTTAGGGGTGTTACCATGCTCTTTTATCTTTGCCATTCACAAAAGGCTAGGTGTTAACCAGCTCAGTGGAGAGTCAGGAAAGCAGCCTTTTATACCCTGTCCTCTAGGTACCTTGCTCCTTGTCTGGAGCTTAGGAAGAAACAGGTCACATGGACTTGAAGGATGGTGAATGTGGGGATTTTACTGAGTGATGGAGGTGGCTCTCAACGGGATGGTTGGGGATCAGGAAATGGGATGGATTGGGAATATTATTTTCCCCTGGAGTTCAGCTGTCCCACCGCAGATCTCCTGTCCAACCATCCCAGCCAAGCTTCTCTCTGCATTCACATGCTCCCTCTCTTCTCTTCTCTCCCTTGCTCTTCTGCTGCTCTTCCAGTGGAGCTTGAGGTTTATATGGGCATAGGATAGGGGCATGGTGGGCCAGAGTGGTCTTGGAAAAGGCAACCTTTCGGAGCAAAAACAGAAATGCCTGCTTCCATTTAGAGCCATGGGTTTCCAGGCTTTAGGGTGGGGTCTTTGCCAAGGAACTGCCCTCTTCTACCCAGTATTTCCGTGGCTAGTCTCCGTTATCAGTAGGCACAATAGTCCATCAAAAATTTCTACCCACCTAATCCCTGGAGCATGTGAATGTATTAAATTTGCATGGCAAAAGGAAACTTGCAAATGTAATTAAGGTTATGGACCTTAAAATAGGGATATTATCTTTGATTATCCATCTAAGCCCTTGAAAGCAGAGGGCTTTTCCCAGCTGAGAGCAGAAAAGAGATGTGGAAGAAGGGGAATTCAGAAAAGTTCTAAATATGAGAAGGATTTGAGGCGTGCTATCTCTGAGATATAAAACCAGAGAGAGGCTTCTGGGAGATAAGGGCCACCCCAGTTGACAGCCAGAAGTGTGACTCACTTCTACAGTCACAAAGAACTGGATTCTCTCAACAATCTGAATGAACTTGTAAGTGTACTGTTCCCTAGAGTCTCTAGATAAGAACCCAGATGGCAACACCTTGACTTTAGCCTTGGAAAGCCTGAAACAAGGAAAGCAGATGAGCCAGCCTAGACTTCTGATGTACAGAACTGTGAGATAGTACATTTGTATTTTTTAAAAGACAGTAAATTTGTGGTGATTTGTTATGGTGGCAATAGAAGACTAATACATACAGAATTCTGATAGTGTTTATTTTCCAGGCTCTAGCTCCTCCCTGGGCCCTGTGTATACTAAGGGATTTGCCCTTGCCCAAAGAGAGCTCTGGTCTCTGCCCTTGGTCCCTGGGAGATAATCTCCAAGCAGTTAGAATGTTTTGCCAGACAACAGTGTCTTTGTTTACCTAGGGGTTCTAGGCCATGCCAGAAACTTTAACAATGTTATTTATAGTGGTGATTTCAACTCATGCAGTAACCGCTTGATTCCCAAAGGGGCTGGAGAGTGAGGTCAGCCAAATGCCCAGTTAACCATGATGCCCCAGTAGAGACTCTGAACACCATGACTCAAGTGAGCTTCCCTGGTTGGCAACATTTCTCACATCATTGCCAAGAGAATAGTGCTGTCTGTCGGTGACTCCACTAAGAAAGGACAAGTGAACATTCTGTACTTAGAACTTCCCTGGACTACCCATGGCTGATTTTAATTTGTATCCTTTTAGTGTAATAAATCATAACCATGAATATAACAGCTTTCAGTGAATTCAGTGAGTCGTTACTTGGGGCATTCCAAAACTTGTAATTGGTGTCAGAAGTGAGGGTAATGTGGTAGAAACGAACCCTCTAACTTCCCACTCTGGTATATTTTCATCTTTCCAAATCTTATATGTTTAACCTGTCATTATAGACTTCCTTTTTTTTTTTTTTTTTTTTTTTTTTTTTTTTTTTTTTTTTTTGGCAAGGGGTGGAGGAGGCAGGGTCTCTCTCTGTTACCCTGACTTGAATGAAATAGCATAATCACAACTTCCTGTAGCCTCAACCTCCTGGGCTCAAGTGATCCTCCCACTTCAGCCCCCTAAGTAGCTAGGATCACAGGCATGTGTCACCACGTACAGCCAATTTTTTTACTGTGTAGAAAGAGAGTCTGCCTATGTTGCTCAGGCTGATCTCGAAATCCGGGTCTCAAATGATCCTCCTACCTCAGCCTCCCAAACTGCTGGGATTACAGGTGTAAGCCATTGTGCCTGGCCTTTAGATTTCCTTTTAGAACTAATTTCTAGCATATTCATCCAAGAGAGTTTTAAACAATACATTCATGTACTAAAATAGTTACATTACTATCAATAAGCCAGAAACTTAGAAATAGGATTTTACTTTTAGAAAAAGTGAGACATCTTCCATTGCAACCCTTCTGTTCTTCACATGAGCAGCCTAAGGGATAAAGAAAACTACAAAGCATTTTATAAAAGATAGGTATATAAATTTTTGTAAGTGTTCTGACTCCCAGGCTGGTATTCCTCAACCAACACTGCATTCTTTCAATTCAAATACAAACTTGGGGTTAGTGGCTAGACCCACATATCAGTTTGTTCCCAAATCCTTACCAGTAAATCCTTACCAGAGTTTGGGTTAAATTCACCACCAGGAACATTGGTTGTTGTTCTGGGGGACAATAGTTTTATCACTGTTGTCTCATCCTGAGAGTCCTTGTCATCATGTGACAGTTGAGACTCAGCAGAGCCAGGTCCCATGACTGGTTTGCTCATGTTCCCTAATTTGTGGCACACCATTTGGTCTCTGATCCTCTCTGTAGTAATAAGGAAAAATGTTAAAATATGTTGCCCTTGTTTTCAACTGTCTCTTAATATAATATGGAGAGGAATACTTGAGAAAATAGTATATTCCTAGCAGTGACATATTAAATGAGAGGCAGTGAGAGTGGTCTACTCTAGTCACTGACCAAAAAAGTACATTGTTTGTAGAGAATTTAAAAACAGGCCAGGCACAGTGGCTCATGTCTGTAGCCTGTTATCCCAGCACTTCAGGAGGCCAAGGCAGGTGGATCGCTTGAGGTCAGGAGTTCAAGACCAGACCGACCAACATGTTAAAACCCGGTCTCTACTAAAAATACAAAAAAAAAAAAAAAAAAAAATTAGACTGGCTTGGTGGCACACCCCTGTAATCCCAGCTACCCAGGAGGCTGAGATAGGAGGGTGGCTTGAGCCCAGGAGGAGGAGATTGCAGTGAGCCAAGATCACGCCACTGCGCTCCAGCATGGGTGACAGAGTGAGACTCTGTCTCAAAAAAATTATACATAAATAATAAAATCTACTAAAATCTGACTGCTTTTTATTGTAACCATATGCTGGGAATTTCTACTGTCCTGCCTTAGGACACAATGACTCCTAGGATTGAGCCTGTTGCCCAAATTAACTTCTAGTTTTAGCAGTGTCTCAGATCTGTTGAAATCTAGTTGGAGTTCCAACGTGTGTTATGAAAACACCTTCCCTACCATTCTTATGACCCCCCCGAAATCCTCAGTAATGATTTCTGTATTCAGTTTTGTAGCAGAAGACTGTCTCTCTTCCTATTCGAGCTTTCCTGTGTTTTGTTCTTTTTTTTTCTGCTATTACCACTCTTCTTCTAACCCTCTTTAAATTGTAAATATTTTGATTATTTTTATATATTTACATTTTAAGCTTATATTTGCCATCTTTTATGTCACCTGTATAGGAATAAATTTTGCTTCTTTTTCCTTTTGCTTCTTCCAAAGAAAGGAAGATGTTTTATTAAAAGAAAGACCAAATGGAGATTGCCATTGACCACACCATTTTTGAGAGATCAGAGGAGTTAGATACCATTTGAATTGGATATATCCGTTTCTCCCACTTCCGTTGAATAAACATGTGATTTAGTGACTTTCTTCCTCGTCTTTCTTAATTTATACATGCTGTTGGCTTCAGTCTCATTGCCTTCATCTCTTGTTGAGTCCTGTTGATAATAAATAAAAAGCCAAATAACAGATTATTTATACAACTATATATGGATGTCAAAAAAGTATGACAATTGAATAGCTAGATTTCTTAATGAGCATAGAAGACTTTAATAATGATGAAAATTTTGTCACTTCTAAAATCACTTCAATAACTCAACATTTAAAAGCCCAATGTTGTGCTGATAGGCTAGATATTCTCTATCTCCTTTTATATGTGGCAGAGAAAATATCATTAAGTAAATTAAGATCTTGTCTAATTACTCAAGATTTCTATGTTTATTTTTTACTTTGGGAATTTTATGTTATTTATTTCTAAATAATTTTGCAAAACCTATTTCAGCTAAAAAGTTTACTTCTTATGATTTCTGTTTTTCAGGATCTCTAACCTTTCTGTCTGAAGCCATAAGTATCTGAAGAATTGTATTCTCTGCTCTCTTTTTTCTTATGAAAGAGGAAAAATGAATATTGATGCAATGAATAATTAATAATTGCATCAATATTTAATTCAGAAAAGTACTTGAATTCATCAAGTGCTATTTTGTGACTGTGTTTTATATGTGTAAAACAAATATCATACCCAAACCATTTTATAGCTTAAGAAAATGCATTTTAAAAAAAATAACCTAACTTTCACAATCCAACTTTCATAATCCTTGACATGACAGGATATGCCCAGCAGGGAGTTGGGCAGTGAGGCAGGGGCTGGCCTAGGGAGTTCAGGAATCTCAGCACTAACAAGTGAACAGAGTCACCCCTGCAGTCCCGAGACAAAGAAGTTGTCACTGAAGAAATATATTAAAATTTTTGAAAAAGCTGACACTGGTATTTTTAAGGTTTTTTTTTTTTTTTGTAAACCTCTCACAGTGGTTTGAGGGGAGAAGAAAGTGAAAGGGTCAGGGTCAAAAAGTATATTGGAAATGTTTTGAGCTTAGCATCTTTTTGAAAATCGGTCTCTGAGAGGTTTTACATCTGTGAAAAAGTTATATAAATACATGTTTTGTAGTTGCTGGGGAACAGCTGTGTCAGTTGTCTATAAAACCAATTCAGTCTCAAGGCTGCAACAGGAAAAGAAAGACTTTCATTTTTTGGTGTTTATGTGTAATTATGATGCATTGTTATTATTGTTATATTAACAAAGTTATAGTTCCTAGAACAAAGGCTTTTCTGTTATTTTAAATTTTGCTGTAATTTTAAAGTTTCACTTATTAGAAAATTGTGGTCTTTTTTACTCCAGATAACCATATATTTGGATAATATGGTACTTAATATGTGATATAATAATTAATTTTTTAAGTAATTTAGGATTTAATTTCAATATTAGCATAAATTTTCTCAATACACTTCTGATAGAATCTGGCAGTAATATAAAGCTTTATTGTACATATTCATCATCTCTAAAAATTGTTTTGCCAGAAATGCATAGTCTATAATTTTACTTTTGTTTTATATATATATATATATATATATATATATATATATGATCTTTTAAATAAATGTTATTTAGAAAATGAAATACTTAGCCAGGTATATAATTATCAATGCAGTAAGAGCAGACTAACATTTATCTTAGCTTGACACTTTAGGAATCTTTTCATATATAAATTGAAGGAATCTGGTGAGATGAACTTTAACATCTCAAACTCTAACCTGCAACTGAATGAACAATTAAATAACGATGTGTTAAAATTAAGCACATTGTCAAGCATGTTTTCTCATGGTACCCTTCAAGGTAATAAAATCACAACATTTTACAAATAAGAAAAGTGAGACTCAGAGTAACTTGCCTCCAGCCACAAGAATGAATGAAAGATGCAGTTTCTAAAAAGATCTTCTGATTTTCAAAATGCCATTCTACTCTCTAAAAGCCAGAGATCCAAGACAAGAAAAAGGTCATTTTAAAAACATTCACCTTTCTTCATATAAACCAAATCAAAAGGGAAAGTTTCTTAACCAAAGTAAAAACAATTTACCTAGTTACTAACTGAGAATTTGACCAGTAAGAGCCCAAAAATTGCCCGGGTGTCATGGCTCACACCTGTAATCCCAGCACTTTGGGAGGCTGAGGTGGGCAGATCACCTGAGGTCAGGAGTTTGAGACCAGCCTGGTCAACATGGTGAAACCCCATCTCTACTAAAAATATAAAAATAAGCCAGGTGTGGTGGCACATGCCTGTAATCCCAGGTACTCTTGAGGCTGAGGCAAAAGAATCACTTGAACATGGGAGGCGGAGGTGGCTGTGAGCTATATTGCTGTTGTATTCCAGCCTTGGCAACAGAGCAAGATTCGGTCTCAAAAAAAAGAAGAAAAGAAAAGAAAAGAAAAAGCCCAAAAACTAAGTTGTGATGCATTACCTACTCCATAAAAATGCTCAAAAAAGGGAGTAGGGGTTTCAGAAAAAGAATGCATATCACACATTTCATTCAGTCCTTTGGTTTTATTTTATATACTAAGGTGATCAACATGTAAACATAGCTATAATAGATGAAACAAATGTATTGAATCCCTCATTTGTCCCAGCTCCAGAAGAGTATTTTTATTCCCTTTAATCCTTCGTCTTTTAATTACACTTAGGTGCAATGTGAATGATGTTTCAGTAAAAAAAACCTACTAGCCCTAGTGATTGAGGTTTGGGTTGTAATTCTGACCTTTCCACAAAGTAGCAAGTCCTTCTAGAGCTTTGACATTCTCCTTTATAAACACTTATATAAATTAAATCGTACTATTAAATTAAGTTGAGCTTAAAGCCTCCTTACGTATTTTAAGTTTGACTTAAAAATTTCTAAGCAGACTATAAACTACTCTTGTACCAATCACAGAGTTTCAGCCAATCACAGTGGCCAATTTTTCAAACCCTGTTCAAACACTAATTCTGTACCTCATTTCCATCTTCTGTACATCACTTTCCTTTTCCTGTCCATGAATATCATCTGACCATGTGACAGGCTAAGAGTTGCTCTGAACATATTCTGGTTCTAAGGGCTGCCTGACTCTTGAATTGGTCTTTAGCTAAATTTAAATTTTTATTTTTCTAAAGGTTTTTGTCTAACAGATGGCTTCAGAAGTGGGATTTGAAGTAGAGCTTCCAGCAACCCCAGGAGCACTGAGGGATTAAGCAATGTTCACGCTGGGTCTATTGTATGCATTGCTCTCTCGTCGCAACTAGGGATCATGGGTAAGTTGTCTCTCAGATTATGAAGATCCATGCATTTGTGTTTTGATTACTTGAACCTGTATGTGCACATTTTTTGCCTAAACTGGGTTCAGAAGTCATAACAGAAACTGGACTGGGTTAGACTCAATAATTAACTGGATTATATCCAGTTAGAAGTCTTAGAGGCTGACTGGGCAGACAAACTAGCAGGAAGTGGCAATACTACAGAAGGTGTGAACTCTGGCTTTCAGAAATTCACCAGGATTTTGTGTTCTAACCCGTTTGTTTTTCTTTTTTTTTTTGAGACGGAGTTTCGCTCTTGTTACCCAGGCTGGAGTGCAATGGCGTGATCTCGGCTCACCGCAACCTCCGCCTCCTGGGCTCAGGCAATTCTCCTGCCTCAGCCTCCTGAGTAGCTGGGATTACAGGCATGTGCCACCATGCCCAGCTAATTTTTTGTATTTTTAGTAGAGACGGGGTTTCACCATGTTGACCAGGATGGTCTCGATCTCTCAACCTCATGATCCACCCGCCTCGGCCTCCCAAAGTGCTGGGATTACAGGCTTGAGCCACCGCGGCCGGCCCACCCGTTTGTTTTTCTAATGCGTTAGGTAGGGGAAAATCTTTGGCTAAGTTGCTCAAGATGTGAGTGCCAAAAGCAATATTTAACATAAAAATGGGATCCTTAATTTCTGAAGAACTGAGCTCTCCATTTTCGTCTACCTGTACCTCTACATGCATAATTATTAGGTCCTACCAGCCGCAAATATTTACAAAAAAGGCAAAATCTTATGAAGATAATTTAAAATTACAGTGAAATGTTCCAAATGAACATCTAACTTTAAGAAGTGAATTTAAAAATGAGAACTCCCAAATTAGGCATATCTAGGACACCTATTGATGTGCAGAAGCTTCTAAAAAATGTGAATATTTCTATTGCCTCTTTTTAAGCCTTTCAAAAGGCAAATAAAAAGCTTAAGCAACTAATTGATAAGAAAAACTGAATCTACTAATCTTTTGGCTTAGTTACTATCCTGCCCCAAAGATAAAAAGAGAGTGATATAAAGTGTTCATGAAAGGTAAGCTCTCAAGTAAAGTAGGCTTTTTTCTTTTTCAGAGCTATCCATGCTGAGTCCACACATAGAGAATTATTTCCTGGCCTTATTAATTAATGGGCTACAACCTGACCTCAGTAATTTTAGCTAAAAAATAGTGGCTAACTTAAAAAGACTGCTTATTGAACTAAATTGGTCTCCAAATTCACTTTTCTGGCACTTAGCTGGCTATTTTGAAACACTTTTTTAAACAAAATGTACATCTATAAAGGAAATCTCCATTTTTAAGGGTGCCTGCCTCTGTGCAGCAGGAAGAGAGGAAGGACTAAGTTACTAAAGACTTGTAATTGACTTAGATTTATGTAACAGGTCTCACCTTTAACATACTTTTTCCTGTCCGTTGCATCTTAACTGGGCTTTTATTCACATCCTCCTTCGTTGATTTGGGCAAAAGATGGTACAATATTTAGGCCTAAAGTCTCAACTGTATGCATTTGAGAGATAAAATTTCTATCTTGTTTTACCTAAAAGTCATCACTCCTATAATCCAAGCACTTTGGGAGACTGAGGTGGGAGGATCACTTAAGCCCAAGAATTTGAAACTACCCTAGGCAACATAGTGAGATGCGTCTCTACAAAATATATAAAAATTAGCTGGGTATGGTTGTGTGTGCCCGTAGTCCTAGCCACTCAGAAGACTGAGGTGAGAGAATAACTTGAGCCTGGGAGGCAAATATTGCGGGGAGCCAAGATCATGCCACTGCACTCCAATCTAGGTGACAGAGCAAGAATCTATCTCAAAAAATAAAAATAAAAAATAAAAAATTCAGAAATAAATACTCATTAAATATCTGAGTCATTTCTAAGTCAGTTAAAATATTGAAGTATTAATTATTAACATACATTTATGCTTTAGCATCTTATATTTATATGATACTGAAAAGGTAAATATATTGAGCTCTATTAAAAATAATAGAGGAAATAACTTTCTAAAAAATTATGAAATAATTTTCATCTACAAATACTGATATAAAACAGTTCAAAAACCACTTATTTCCTAGGTTTTACTCTGGTAGTTAGAATTACTCTAAGAGTTAAAATTTAAGTCAATATATGTAATTATAACTACTAAAATAAATAATTCGGCTGGGTACGGTGTCCATGTCTGTAATCCTAGAACTCTGGGAGGCCAAGCTGGGAGGATCGCTTGAGGTCAGCAGTTGGAGACCAGCCTGGCCAACATAGTAAAACCCTGTCTCTACTAAAAATGCAAAAATTAGCCAGGCATGGTGGTGAATGCCTGTAACCCCAGCTACTTGGGAGGCTGAGACAGAAGGATTGCTTGAATCTGGGAGGCAGAGTGTGCAGTGAGCTGCAGTAAAATGTTGGGACCCTGAACCTTGAGTCTGTAATATTACAACTCAGAAGGCCCATCCAGCCTCTTGAAACCATACACTTCTTAGAGATCTTAAGGTAAAACTAACCAGAGAAGTTTCTCTCTATAAGCAGATGTCGTCCTAGACACAGAAAACTTTCCCAAAATCATAGAACAAGACCCTGTCCTGTCATGAGACTCTTAACTTTTCTTAACTTTTTCCTTGCTTATGCCTCTTTGAACAATAGAGTGGGAAAAGGGGCCCTGCTACCCATGGAGTATATTTTTATTTGTGTTCGATTTCACAGACAACCTTATACATGAGTAACCTTATCCCCTGATGAATGCAAGATGAAGGGTCAGTGTAGCCTAGGAATTTTAATGATATCTTTGTTGCTCCATGACCATTCAGAAACAGAACATCAGTCCGCTTCTCTTCACCTACATCCTAGGTTAAAGAAAACATTACCAGGAGACCTTCACCTTTCTAGATGGGCATGATCTGTTAGGTCCCTTTTTCCATGGCTTGGAATAAATGAGGTCATGACTAGAAATGTATCTCTTAAAGTCATCTCTATAGCAGATTTTACTGCAAAACCTGTGGCTGCACGGCAGTCTTCCTTAAATTCTCTTACTAAAGTTGTGCTAGATAATAAAATTTCTCTAGATTACCTACTGACTGAACAGGGAGAAATCTGTGCAGTGGCTTACACTTTTTATTGTACATGAATAAATACAATGGGTTTTGTAGAGATTCAGTTGCAAGAAATTAATGAACAGGCTGCTTAATTAAAACGTGTAGACTTTTCCTCTGGTGTATTCTTTGATCTATTTGATTTTACTTGCTTAATAGGAACTAATAGGCACTCTGGCTAAGGAGCATACTCCAAATTCATGGTATGCTCCTGCCAGTCACAATAGTAGTCATTATCATTATCATTCTGCCAATCACAATAGTATTCTCCCTGGTATGCTGTGTTCTTTCCACAGTTTTAAATGTTTGCATACAGCCATGTGTAGAATGTCAAATGATCACTTTAACTGGAATGACAAAAACTCAAAGAAATGCCTGATCATGAGTACACTATAACCTATCAAGGTGCTAAGTGTGCTAACCTATATAGTCTGCTAAGACAGAAAACCCAAAATAATGGTAATAGGAAGTAGCAGCAAAGCCCTAAGTTTTGGTCACACTCTCATCTAGGTGAGAACCAGACCAAAAGAAGGTAATTGTTAAAATTATGGAAGACCATTGTTCTGGACTGAACTCTTGCATTAGGCCCCAGCAGACCACACCAAATCAAAAGAAAATTACTCATGCTAATGCAGCATAATCACAGTGAAACTTTAGGGAAGCAGATAGATTCCAAAATAGTCTTTTTTTTTTTTTTTTAAACTCTTAGAGCAGGAAATGCCAGCATAATAAAGAAGTCCCCTCTGCTTTAACCCTTACAAAAAATTAACCTAAAGTAAACAACCAGGTTGTTTTTCTCTCCTTCTGTTTCCATATCTGCACCTTACAAAACCCACTGTGCTGCTATTTCTCAGTGAAATTTGAGACCAAATACGTCCCTTTGCAGTGGTGTGAGAGTGACGTCAATGCCTAAGGTTTTGATCAACTTCTCAATCTTAAGAGGTTGACTCAAAGGGAGGAGTTGTTTACATAAAGCTACCTCTTTACATATCTTAAATTTGGCCTATAACTTTATAAACAGACTGTGACCTACTCTTGTACCAATCAAAATTTCAGATGCCTGCCAATCACAGGCAGCCAACTGTTCAAACCATGTTCAAATAAGGAAAACTCCCAGCTGTAACTAATTAATAAAACTAAATGAAGTTCAGAAATGAAGCTGTACTTCATTTGTCTTCTGTATATCACTTTTCTTGTTCTGCCCATAAATGTTATTCAACAATGTGGCATCTCCAGAGTCGCTCTGAACCTATTTCTGTTCTGAGGGAGGCCCAATTCTGAAATCATTCTTTGCTCAATTAAGCTCTCTTAAATTTGTCTAAATCTTTTAAACAATACCCAGCTGAATATGGTGGCTCATGCCTGTAATCCCAGCACTTTGGGAGGCTATGGTGGGCAGATCACTTGAGGCCAGGAATTCAACACCAGCCTGGGAAACATGGCAAAACTCTTTACTAAAAATACAAAAATTAGCCGGACGTGGCAGCACATGTCTGTAGTCCCAGCTACTCAGGAGGCTGAAGCACAAGAATCGCTTAAACCCAGGAGGTGGTGGTTGCAGTGAGCTAAGATCGAGCCACTGCACTCCAGCCTGGGCAACAGAATGAGACTCTGTCTCAACCAAAAGAATAAAGTATTTTAAACTATAAAATATTAACATTTTAAAAACATTGTTATATCCAGACAATATTTCATATTTCATTTAATGCTCACAACATAGAGGGAACATTTATTATTACCTGCATTTTTTTCCAAAGCAGAAAGAAGCCCACAGGGGTTAGGTAATTTGTTCAAGGTCACGTCTGAGGAAGAATGGGAATTCAAATCCAAGTATTTTATTTGAGATGCTTCTTACATCACCATAGCTTGACAGTTGACTTAAATGGAATTCCATTTTTATTGTATAATGTTAACTGTGTAACTCATAAAACTTGTTCAACTTCTTCAATTATATATTCTTTTTTCAATTGTATTTTTATAACTCTTTTCTGTATCAAGGTTAAACCTATCTTAATTCATATCACCACCAGTTTAAACTTTCATTAGTCCCAACAGTGAGGATGTAACCTACTATGGATAAAGCAAAATCAAAGAAATAAAAATAAATAAAACATAAAACATGATTCACAAAGAATATTATAATCTAGTAGAGACAGTAAGTGTTGTTGTGGCAGTTAAGGGCCTGCATGTTGTAAAGAAAGAGATATGTTTAGGTTAGCCTAGTTCAAGGAGGGCAAATTCACATACCAGACAGATAACAAAAAAACGCAGTGGGCTGGAGGGTGAACACAGCCATTGATATCCCTTCATGGGAAGGAGCCAACACTTGAGTCTAGCCAGTTGTTGCCATATTAGAACGTGACCCTGACTGGACTCAGTGCCTCACGCCTGTAATCCCAGCACTTTGGGAGACCAGGGCGGTTGGATCACGAAGTCAAGAGATTGAGACTATCCTGGTCAACATGGTGAAACCCCGTCTCTACTAAAATTTACAAAAATTAGCTGGGTATGGTGATGTATGCCTATAGTCCCAGCTACTCAGGAGGCTGAGGCAGGAGAATTGCTTGAACCCAGGAGGCAGAGGTTACAGTGAGCCAAGATCACATCACTGCACTTCCGCCTCCCAACAGAGTGAGACCTCATCTAAAAAAAAATAAAAAATAAAAAAAGTGGCCCTAGTGTTAATAGTTTTACAAATTTTCAAAAAAATGCCAAAATCTGGATTTTTATTTGAAATTTTATGATTGTTAAATACTGTCAATTGATTTAAAATACAAGGTAAAAAGAAAAGAAATAGAGTTTCTCAACTACCACACAACTATGTCTCAAAACTACCAGAATGCTGTGCAAAATATGCAGCAGCTCTAGGGATACGAGGCACAACTGTATCAGCAGTGACCACCTGTCTTTTCCCCAGTGGTGGTATCTAGTGTGGTACTAAAGAGTGATGGACAAAATATTTAGCCATTAGTATATCTAACAAAAATAACCAACACTTAATATTGCACCTGTTATGTGCTAGATCTCTTCTAAGTGCTTTACCTGTATTAATTTATTTATTTACCTGTGTTAATTTATTAATTTATCCCACGTGATAAACACATTATCATCCTGTTTCAAAGATGAGAAAAATTGAGTCAAAGAAACATTAATCAACTAACCCAAGCTCACAAGTCTCATAGTGACAAAGCTAAGATTTAAACCCAGTCAGTTAGCTCCAGAGTACCAAGCACTTAGCACACTCTTAATGAACACTGTCATCAAAATATCCTCCCAACCACTGCTGGGGTACTGGGAAGCTATGACAAGACGTCCTGGAGGAACCCTTTAGGGCCAGTCCCTAGTTCTTTAACTCTTTAATTGATGGATTGTGGACAGGTCCAAGATCTCCAGGGGAGTAGTAGAACAGATAGGAAAGTTTGGGTAGAGTGAACCATTAAGAGGCTCTTTTTAGCCACTGTTTACCAATTGATTTAGAAACATTACAGGTATTGATCGACTTACGACCTATGCAACTTATGATCATTTGACTTTACGACCACAATCGCTAGCTACAACTGCTCCGTGTCTGGCAGCGCAAACGTTGCCCAGCTGGGCGTAGGACAGTGCAGACCAGCTTCTGGCAGCACTACCATCTCTGCGTGCACCATTTCAACTGTACATACAGTCTACTCAATTTACGACCAAATCGGATTACAACTGGTCCACGGTCCTGAGCGTGGTCGTAAGTCGAGCAGTGCCTGTAGTCCATTTATCAAGTGTTCAGTTATGCAGTTCTCCCTGCTTGCACCATTATGTTGGAAAAGCAACATCTGATGCATAGTAAGTACTAAATAGAGGTCAGCCACAATTGTTACCTGGGTACTATGCATTACTGAGGATTCCTGGTGGAAAGATAATTCATCTTAGATTACCTCACAGGCCCTGGCCAGCCTACAGGTGACTTTCGTTGGGTCAGGCTCTATTCTCTTATCTAAGAAGCTCTAGATTCTAAACACAATAAAACAGGGGAAACTCTCAGAATCATGAAGGCATATCAAGCGGTCCGAGGATTCTCAGAGCGGGGCAGCATGACCCAAATAGCCTTGCGTGTACTCTACGGTAATGCTATTACTACACAGGCAGAATATGTCAGTCTTCAGATAAGCCAACCTTAAACAGAAGAGGGAACATTTGAGCTGAAGATGGGGGGTGAGGAAAACCAGGCTGGAAGAATCATGAGCATAAATAGAGATATGCCATTTCATTTTGATTGCATGGCATAAATATACAAATTTAATTCATGCTTAATTTGGACAATCCCAAATTTCTGCTGCAACAGGTTGATTTTCATTCTTTTGACATTTTCACCAGAGCCACTTTTCACAATTCCAAAATGTTTCCGCTATCATTTTGTCAGATGGCTCCTTTTTGTCTCATACATGAGAATGGCCATAAAGAATGTTTCCTTCTTACATTCAAGTTCATTACAAGACGTTTTCATAATTCATGTTTTTCTCACCATGGTGATTCTTTTGAAATTGTGTTTATATGGTTTAATATAAGTTTGTCATTTTGCATTTCAACTCAGTGACTTGACCAAATTAACTAAAAAAGACAACCTAAAGGAATACTGCCAAGCATTCAATTTAGACCCTAATTTGACCTAATAAATTTCTTTCCGATATAATAATTATTTAGTTTCTAAATTATTACTTATTTTATTCATTTACTTTTAATTTTCTCTAACAGTTACCTTTTTAATATCAATACCTTAAAAGAAGAAAAAAAAACACCTTTGTTTTGACCCCTGTGTAATAGTTATAGTCTGAGGTGTAACTATTAATGCATTTGCAAAACACTCTGATTTTGTTACTGAGAGAGGTGCATGAAAAAGCAAGCAAGCAAAACAAAGTTTCAAGTTTTAACTTCTGTTAGAAATAGTGGGAAAAAGGATCAATAATGATCAAATTTAAAAGAATACGTCAAAGAGGAAAGAATGTGCCTTCAGTTACCCTAAAGTGTATTCTTCAAAGAAAAAAGAAAGAAAATGTACCTAAAGTATTTACAGAAATGTTATTTCAAAGATTACATCAGAAACTTGTATTAACTACTTTAAAAATATTTGAACCTATTAACCTTGTATTCCTACTTCTAGCAACTGGTTTAAGAAAAGAATCTGAAATATGTTCAGTGCTACCTTTATAGTAAAAATGTAAAAGCATACAACGAAGTAGAAAGAGTTAAATACACATGGCAATTCTTTGCAATTGATTTACCATTTAAAAATAAATGCTTCTGGCCAGGTGTAGTGGCTCACCCCTGTAATCCCATCACTTTGGGAGCCCGAGGCTGGCGGATCACCTGAGGTCGGGAGTTCAAGACCAGCCTGACCAACATGGCAAAACCCCATCTCTACTAAAAATACAAAAATTAGCCAGGCATGGTGGCAAGCACCTGTAATCCCAGCTACTCTGGTGGCTGAGGCAGGAGAATCGCTTGAACTCAGGAGGCAGAGGTTGTAGTGAGCCAAAATTGGCCATTGCACTCCAGCCTGGGCAACAGAACAAGACAGAACGAGACTGTCTCAAAAACAAAACAAAGCAAAAGTGCTTCCATTTTACAAGATTGCCTGATGGGGTTTTGTTTCATTTTGTTTGGTTTGGTTTTCCTTTAATTTTTTAAACTGACAGATAAAATTATATGTATGGTATACCACATAATGTATATACATTACAGAATAGTTACATCTAGCTAATTAAATATGAATTATCTCACATAGTTATCATTTTGATAATGAGAACACTTAGCATCTGCTTTCTTAGCATTTTCAAGAACGTATATTATTAGCTATAGCCACAATGCTGCGTAGTAGATGTCTTGAGTAGATGACTTGAACTTCTTCCTATTTAACTATAATTTTGTATTCTTTGACCAACTCCACAATCTCTAACCATCCTCTGTACATCCATTGTTACCCTGCTTCTATCCATCCTTCATACTACTGTCATGTTGTTTCTCTGTAGCACAATTTTGGTTTTGTTATTTCTTTGCTGAAAATACCTCCACAATTCCCCCTTCAGTGATAACTCAAATTGGTATCTTTTAAGTCTCTGCATAATCTACCCTCTCAACAATCTCTACAGCCTACACAGCTGGGTATTTTCACATACAAACCATGTCTCCATCTGAACAAAAGTAGTTTTATCATTTCTTGTGCCCACACTGTTTTCTTATTTCCTAGGCTCCTGTTGATTATCTAGCCTATCCTGTTAAAACAGTTACCTACTTTTCTGGCCGCAACCGAAAATTAACCTGCAGGGTGGTTTGATGTAGCCATCCAGTTCAAAATGATTAATGTTCTTATTTGGGGAGAGAAGGGCTGCAAAAGGTGATCTAGATTCTACTCCTTTCCTTTTAAAATGTTTATTAATTTTAATTGACAAGTAAAAATTATATATATTTATGGTATACAATGTAATCTTTTGATGTATGTATACATTGTAGAATGGCTAAATCAAGCCATTAGGATAGATATTACCTCCCATTTTTTGTGGTGAAAACACAAAATCTATTATCTCTGCAATTTTTACATATACAATATGAGGGTACGTCAGAAAGTTCATGGAAAATGGAATTAAAAGATAAAAATATAAAATATAAACTTTATTTCTCAACATAGGTTCTATCAAGGTTAATACACTTTTGTAAGCAATCATAGCAGCCGTTTAGTGCATCCCTTTCAAAACGATTACGAATGTCCTGAAATTTATATCAATGGGGTCTTTTTACATTATTCACTAAAGAAAAATGAATGGTCTTTATAAATTTTTGTAAGATTAGGAAATAAAAGGAATGCAGAAGGAGCCAAATCAGTGCTGTAAACTGGATGCATATGATCTCCCATCAAAAAGGTCACAGAATTACCCTTGTTTGATGAAAGGCATGAGCAGGAACATCATCATGGTGAAGTAGAACTCTTTGGTGAAGCTTTTCTGGGCATTTTTCTGCTAAAGCTTTGGCTAACTTTCTCAAAATGCTTTCATAATAAGTTGGTATCATTCTTTGGCCCTCCAGAAAGTCAACAAGCAAAATCCCTTGAGCATCTTAAAAAACAATTGCCATGACTTTTGCTCTTGGCTGGTCCACTTTTGCTTTGACTGGACCACTTCCACCTCTTGGTAGCCATTGCTTTGATTGTGCAATATCTTCAGGATTATACAGATAAAGCCATATTAATCTCCTGTTACAATTCTTTGAATAAATGCTTCAGAATCTTGATCACACTTGTTTAAAATTTCCACTGAAGGCTCTGCTCCTGTCTCCAGTTGATCTTGGTATAATAATTTTGGTACACATCAAGTAGAAAATTTGCTGTACTTAAAGTTTTCAGTCAGAATTGTGTAAACTTAACTAATCAAGATGTCTATGGTGTTGGCTATGGTTTCTGCTGTTAATTGCCAGTCCTCTTCAATCAAGGCATGAACAACTACAGCAAATTGATGTGGATGGTCTGCCACTGAAGCCTTCATCTTCAACATTGTTTAATCCCTTCTTAAAAGAGTCATCGATTTTAAACTGCTGATTTATTTGGAGCGTTGTCCCCACAAGCTTTTTATAAAGCATCAAGGATTTCACCATGCTTCCACCCCAGGTTCACTATAAATTTGATGTTCATTATTGCTTCTATTTTAGCAGAATTCATGCTACTCTGATAGATCCTCTATTCGAACTGATGTCTTATCCATGTCAAACTATATCCTGTTCAGGCATGTTATAACAAGTTAGCATGAGTTTACTTTGGTTCAAAAGAGTTTTAAATCCATGCATAGTATTTTTATAGTATGCATTTTCCATGAACTTTTTGAGGTCCCCTCATATATTATTATTAACTGTAGTCACCACGTTGTACAGTAGCTCTCTCGAAACTACTACTCTTTCTAAATAAAATTTCGTATTCTTTGACCAACATTTCCCCAGTTTTACCACCTATCCTCTGTCAACCACATTCTACTCTCTGCTTCTCTGAGTTCAACCTTTTTACACATCACATATAAGTGAGATCATAAAGTATTTGTCTTTCTGTGTCTGGCTTATTTCACGTAATATAATGTCCTCCAGGTTCATTCATGCTTTAGCAAATGACAGAATTTTATTTAGCTCTTAAGGGATCATGATGCCTGGGCTAAGCAAATTATTGCCTGTTTGAGGATTCCTTCTTTTTAAAGGCTGAGTACTATCCTGTTGTGTATATATGTCACCTTTTCTTTATCCATTCATCTATTGCCACACACTTAGGTCAAGTCGATATCTTGGCTATTATGAATAATACTTTAATAAACATGGGAGTGCAGATATCTCTTCAACATATTGATTTCACATTTTTTGGATATATATCCAGTAGTTGGATTGCTGAATCATATATGGTGGATCTATTTTTAATAGATGATTGATGTTATTAAGTCTCTAATGAAATTAGAGCCCTTATTAAACTTTGTGTTCTGTTGAAATAACTCATAGCTATGTTGTCTTCATTATAATTGGTAAATTGTATAGTCTCCCTTTGGTGATCTTACCTATTGCTTCATTAAATAACTTTCAGTATCATTAAAGTAGAGCTTTCTTCCATCTAAAAGTTACTTTTCTACAAACTAAAAGGCATTGATTACTTTAATCCAGACATTATGATCTCTTAAGTGCTAAGTATACATTCAAGTGTCTCTTGTAGAATAAAGAAACACTACAGATAGGTCAGGATACTATAAACCAGGGAACTGTTTATATCTCTAATGCCCACTTGGGTAATCTAGAGTAGCGATTACATTGATCTGAACTAGGAGAATAGCCCTGGAGTAGGGGGTGAAATAAGCATAGTGCAGACATACTTGGGAAGTAGATTTGGCAGTTTGGTAACTGGCTGGATACAGGAAGTGTCAAAGACAGAGGACTGAAAAATGACAGCCACATTTCTGACTAGGAAACCCAAAAAGCAAAGACTTGAGAAGGGAAATTATGGGTTCTGTTTTGGACATATGGAACATAAGGTGATTGTGTCATCTGGAGGTGTCCCAGCAAGCATTGACCATAAGGGTCGAAATGCAAAAGACAAAATGGAAGGAAAAAATAGCTTTGACAGTGGTTGGAATGATTAAGGAAAAGAACAGGGACTAAGAAAATAAAAAGGCTAAAACAGAGATGTTCATTTAAATGACATACAATAAGAAAAAATAAAAATAAATAGAACCGAAAAACCACCATATTTAATGAGTAAACATAAAAAGGAAGTACTAATGGACCATTCTGCTGAAATGGTAAATAAGGTTGGTGTTAATACTTACACAATGTACTTTGCAAGCCAAGACACTGGAGGCCTTGGTAAGAACAGTCACAATGGAAGCATGTGAGCAGCAGCTAAATCCAGTGAGTTGAAAAGTAATGTGAGTTGCTTAGCCCCGGATCTACACCCACTAAGCACACAAGAAATATTATCAAATGAAGATATAAAATACAACTCAAAAATACAAAGTAAAGAACACAGAAATGATGTCTACCAGGGGAGTACATAGAGGCTCAAGAAAACTTTATGTTGCTTTTAGGTAAAGAAGACTTGAATATATTTAAATGCCTAAGACCACCAGGTGCAGTAGCTCACACCTGTAATTCCAGCACTTTGGGAGGCCAAGGTGGACAAATCACTCGAGGCCAGGAGTTTGAAACAAGCCTGGCCAACATAATGAGACCCCCATCTCTACGAAAAAGACAAAAATTAGCCAGACATATTGGCACGGGGAAGCTGAGGCACAAGAATCTCTTGAATCTGGGAGGCAGATGTTGCAGTAAGCCAAGATTGCACCACTGCACTCCAGCCTGGGCAACAGAGTGAGACCCTGTCTCAAAAATAAGTAAATACATACATACATACATATATACATACATATATAGATGCTTAACGAAAGAAACCAATAAAGGAGATGTAGTAGAGAGCAGAAAAAGAGTAAATGGAGGTCACTGGGAGGGCAGAAAAGATGGAGACTGGGGCTGAAATAAAATAATTCAGTTTAGTACATCTTCCACTATCAAAGAAAAGAAAAAAGGATAGATCATTAGAAGAAAGAGCAGGGTTATGAACAGCATGTGTTCTCCAACAATTAATGCAGTGAAACCTTAACACCTAATGTAATGGTATTAGGAAGTAGAGCCTTTGAGAAGTGATTAGGTCATGTGACTGCAGTCTCATGGTAGAATTAGTTCCCTTACGGGAAAAAAAATAGAGGAGTGCTTACTTCCTCTCTCTCCGCTGTCCACCATATGAGGATACAGGAATATGTACATCTACAAGCCAGAAAGTGAGGCCTCACTAGATACTAGATTTGCCAGCAGCATTAACTTGGACTTACAGCCTCCAGAACTGTGGGAAATAAATGTTTGTAGTTTAAGCCAGCTACTCTATGGCAATTTGTTACGGCAGCCCAAACTGACTAAGACAAGAAAGGAAGAGAAAAAATGAGGAGGAAGAGGCCTATCAGGAGGAGAAAGAGAGAAAGAAGAAAATTGTTGACATTTTATGAGTGCCTTTCAGATGAGGTAACTGAACCTCAGGAAGATTTTCACCCAATAAATGGCAGAATTTTAATCTAAAACTGATTTTAAACCTTGATCTATCTTATACATTATAGATAAGAAAAGGTGGAAAGTTACGATGCTTCTAATTTTCCCTTTAAGGTAAGATAGAGTAGGAATATGGACGACTAAAAGCTTAAGGAGAATGGAAATGGTTTAACCTAGTTATAGTGGAGACTCAGAAAGAACCACCTCAGGAAAGAAAAATATCAAGGGCCCAGAAAGAACTGGAAACTTTAAAGTTGTAGTCACCAATCTGCACAGGTAAATTATTTTCTCTAGCAAAGCTCAGCTGGAAATGTGAAGACACTGGTTTAAGGTTTCATGAGGTCACAAACTCAGAAGGCCAATGACAAAAATAAATTGAGGATTTGGGCAAGGAAGACACTAAAATAATGGGATATAGAATCCAAGACAGATGGGATAGGAAGTAAAGTCAGGAAAGGCTGACGGGAAGAACATGCAAGGACTGAACATTCTTAGAAGGTGACATTTAGATGTATCCTTGTGCCTAATATATTGCCTAACATAAAGTAGTAATTGAGTAAATAATTTCTAATTAATTAATTACAACAAAGACCTACCAATCTGAAGTATATGGCCAGAAGGGACGTTTGACTCAGACTTCTTTATAAAAGATTCTAAATGAGACTTCTTTGGATGTCAACAGGACCTGATGGTAACACAGTAGGACGATTCCATCAAAACAGCTATCCCAGATAAACTGTGGCATGGACTTCTTCGAAGTTTTCTCTAGAAGGGCTTAGAGTTGTGCTTATTCTCTTAGATGGACTTCTACTGGTGAAAGGCTGTTCTACAATGCCTCTGTAGCTTTATTCTGTAAATTTTACCTTTTCTAGGGTTTTTTCACTGTAGTTATCCTCAATATTATACCTTTTCCCCAGGGTTATGATTACCCCTTTTAAGATACTGAGAAAACATTATTTCTCATGCTTTTCTGAAGCATAGCTAAAAAGTTCTGTGTGTGTGTGTGTGTGTGTGTGTGTGCATGCTTTCACTCCATATAGCTATATAAATATACAGATATATTTGCATATATTTATATATTTATAAATATATATATTTCAGTGAGGCAACTGAGGCTTTGACAAATGCAGCAACGTGCCTGGCTTCATACCTAGAACATAGCAGAATTCAAATATGTATGGTTTGCAACTCTTACTTCATTTCTTTGTGCTACTTACAAACTTTATAGGTTACAAAATACTGAAAACTAAGGAAATCCAAGTCTTTAAAAACAAACTCTCAAGTGAGAGTTCCGTAGTATCTTCATCTTTTAAAGTAAAACAAAGCACAGAAGGAAAATCCAGATAAATTTCTTGGAATTTGCAAGAAATCAGAATTTTACTTAATAAAATGAACCCAAAATTGGATAGACTATTTGTCAAAGTGTTGAGTTTCTTATCTCCAAGCATATTTGTAGGGAGATTAGTAGCCAGATGTTGCAACCTGGTTAATTTCTACTTCTACCATCAAATTTTCACTTTCTAACTTTTTAATCCTCACCACATTTACAAGAAAATAACCTAGATCTAAGGTGGCAGATTAGGTAGAACATTCACATGTGACAAAGAATGATGGAACAATTATCATTATTGAAAGCCTCTGTGTGAAAAAAGTATTAGAATGTAAATGATGTAGCTGCTGCCATATGAAAAGCTATGAGTCTTGTTTTTATTTCCAACGAAATGGCAAACAGTCAACAGTAGCACCAACCCATAAACAAATCTCACTCTATGGGCAAGTTATACAAAATCTAAAAATAGAAAGTTCTACACAAGAAAAGTATACCTAACCAAACATTTTCAGAGAAGGAAAAAAGTAATTTTACAAAAGTCTAACACCATGTGATTTTGGTAATATGAAGCTAAATAATAAGGAAAACTAATATAATAAAGGAAGCAAAAAGTTTTGTTTTATTTAGTATTTTCTTAAGTAAATCAAAAAAGATTCCTCTGTATTTATTAGAGAAATTAAGATTGTATGGATAAAAATAAATTTATCCATGTAGACAGAACAAAAATAATTTGTGAAGGCTGTGGGTGAGCAGAAAAGCAACAAAAATGTTTCAAAGGTAAGAAAGACATGTAAAAAATTTAAATATTCATGTATATATAATATATATTTATGATAATGGGCTCTGTAATATAGTGTGAAGAAAGATCCAAGAATGTTATGGAACCGTTAGTGCAGATATCAGCTAATAGGCTGCTGCAGCATATAAAAATACTGCAAATATGAATATAAAAATACTTTAAATATGATAGGGGAAGGTGTTCTATCCTTTAAAAGAATTTATCGTATGCCTGTAACTAGAGTGTTAAAAATAGTTCTAGTCATCATGCTTAGGAAAGCCTTAATAGGCTAGAAGTGGATGGATATATGTTTATGTAAAAAGGTACATTATATATAATTGTTACCATTACTATCATAGGCAAATAAATTCTATCATATAAAGGAAAGCATGTAAAACTCTTTAAGGCTATAAAAAGGAAAACAGGAGAGCTCTTCAGGGTCAACATAACATAATAAAGTATAGGTAATGAATGAATGACTCCTTTTTAATGAGTGCTCACTATGTTATAAGCACAATTCTAAGCACTTTACTTGTATTAATGCATTTAATCTCCATAAAATCTCTTCCTGTGAACACTATTAATGTCCCAGTGAAGTACAGAGAAGTCCAGTAATTTGCCCCATGTCACACAGCTAGTAAGTAGCAAAGCCAAGATTAAAACACAGGCATTCTCATTTCAGAGAATGTGAGCTTAACCCACTGCACTTAAAACTCCAATTGAATTTTTGTCTTGTCTCTCCATTGAGATTTCTTAAATGGAGGGCTATTTGATACACTGGGAGTAGGTAGGTTTGAGGTAAATAAAAATAATTTTAAAATAAAAATAATTATAAAATGAACTATATAACCTTGAAATCTTCAGAAAACAAATCTTCTGAATTCTAAGAGACACAACACATGGAAAATATAAAAGAAGAATCATGCGGTCCCTAGAGTCACACAGACAATAGCATAAATCAGGGAAAACTGGGGTAGGTAACACTAAGCTCTTGAAGCAAGCCTCTAGAAGGTCAGGCAGAGCCTCCCATGGGGCTGCACTTCATGACCCCAACAGATACGGCTGCAGAGCAGGATGAATCTCTGACTTCACCCCAGATGGAGTGCACTCCTTCTGTGACATGGAAATGTCAGAACTGTGTCTACCTGTGTCAGGGTTCTCTGTGCTGAGTTATAAATATCTGTAGCACAGACAACAGATCTTACTCACTCACTTGACATATTACCCAGCTCAACACCACACACAAGGTTCTTGATAAACAGATTTTAATTGTTGTGATATGCTACTCTTTCACTTAATTTCACAACTTCATACAACTATAGGATCTACTTTAAGAAATAAGAATGTGTTTTCCATCTATTTTTTGTTTGCCACTGCTAAGAATTTGGCTGATTGCATGACTTTACAGCGTTGTTTTAAATAGAGAATCTCAGTAAAATATTCTTCAGGGAAGTACCAAATCTAAGATTAATAACTGTTAATTTTACTGAAGATTTTGACAAATAATTTGTTCAGGCTGGGGAAGTAATTATTCTGAGGGATTTTCTCTATACACACAATCTGCCCTTCTGAATCCATTGAGCTTTTGTTCGGCTGCTATGTTTTGCAGTTAACTTCACGCTCCTCTTGCTCACATTAGCAGAGCATCTAGTATGGAACACAATCTTTTCCTTTTTCAGACATCAGTTACCTGGAAAAGAAATGTCACCTGCCATCTCTCTCCCTCCTTCCATATTCTTTCTCTTCCTAAGAATGTGGCCCTATATACAAGAGTATAAAAGAGCTTATTCAGTGGAGTTGGGGCAAGTGGCCTACCAAGATTCAGTTCTAGAACATCTGTTTAATACAATGTTTATTCCAACTCTGAAGGAACTGTTTCTGAAAAGAAAGAGAATGTCTCTTGCTGTGAGAATTGCGTAGTTCAAAAATCATATTGTTCATTTTTCTGTTATCCTGAGAGTAGACAATCAATATTTGGTTTAGACTGGTCTCAAGGAGAGTATGACTTTTAAGGACTTTAGCAGAAGCTGTATCACCTGTAATTCTAGGCTAAAACTGTGGGAGCTAGGGGAAAAAAAGCAGAGTTCTGGCCGGGCGCGGTGCCTCAAGCCTGTAATCCCAGCACTTTGGGAGGCCGAGGCGGGTGGATCACGAGGTCAAGAGATCGAGACTATCCTGGTCAACATGGTGAAACCCCGTCTCTACTAAAAATACAAAAAATTAGCTGGGCATGGTGGCACGTGCCTGTAATCCCAGCTACTCAGGAGGCTGAGGCAGGAGAATTGCTTGAACCCAGGAGGCGGAGGTTGCGGTGAGCCGAGATCGCGCCATTGCACTCCAGCCTGGGTAACAAGAGCAAAACTCCGTCTCAAAAAAAAAAAAAAAAAAAAAAAAAAAAAAAAAGCAGCGTTCTACCATAGGGTCAGGAGTAGTAAGTAAAACCTAGTCCAAGAAGAAGTTACATAGATGAAATCAAAATCCCAAAAAGCTAATGATATACATGCTAATCACCTTTGCTTTCTTTCTATAAGCCTTCATTTGCAGCTATGAACTTTTAGGTGAATTATTTGTAATCACGTTAACATGTCCACCGTTTGATGCCTGCAACAGTGACATGACAGTACAGAATAAACCGCAACTCCTCTTCAAGGAGTCCCTTCTTCACGTAGCCTTGGCCAGTTTCCTTATGGAAAGTGCATTTGTTCTTGTCTCCATTTCAAAACAACTGCTTATATTCACTATGTAGATCAGTAAACCCATTCTTAGATTTTAGCTATCGTCTCCACTACACGCATGAGTGAGGACCAGATTTGTTCTCTATATGCCACTATCTCATACAAAATGCACTGGTCTTCCACTGCACTCTTCACATAGTAGATATGGGTTCTTGAATTATATTTTCTTAACCTACTAAAGGTAACCCACATCCTCCCAAATTTTATCACAGCTTGCCTCCAAGTCTGCACTTCAGTCTTTCAAAAATACAAGAGTATCTTTGAAAGAGTCGGTCAGAAACACAAAAAAGTTAAGAATAATGTTAATAATGTTAATAAACATTAAGAAGTGATGAGATAAGCTATATGTTGACAACTGATTATTTTAATGTATGCTAGACCCAATGAGTGGCTACCACTATTCATGCTGTGCATTTCAAATATAATTTAAAAACAGGTTTCCACCTTTAGTCATTTAATCTCAAAGCATATTTATTAGAATGAGGCCAAAGCCTTGAGAAAAACAAAGATTATTCTCTCAACAGCAACCAAAATAGAAATAAAAATTTTTACAACATACTTATGCTTCTAAAACTCATTGAATTTAAATGATTATTCAAACCAAATGAGCTTTCCTAGATGAACATTTTTGAATTATTTAGCTTTTATTATCTTTATAAACTCACTGTGTAGTAGAGAAGAGTAATTCTTCATAAACTTCTCCAAAGTGGGCATATAACAAGTTTAATTATGCTGCCTTTATTCTTACCAGCACTCAAATAATTGACATTTTTCTAAAAAGATTTGTTGTCAGTATTTTTGAAAGAAACATTTTAATGATTAGCTTCATACCTCCTGCAGAAGGTCCTCTTCATTATTCATCTCAACACTTTTTATTTAAGTTCAGCTTTGGAAACCACAATATCCTCAACAAATGCATTCAACATGTATTTATATGTATACCTACAACAAAGACTGCAGATGATGAATGCCATTGAGGCTTTTCCAGAGGGGTCTGGCAGGTAATAAAAGATAAACATCAGACTCTGATGTGTCCTGCCTAAGGCACAGTATGCTGAAAATGCACTAGAAGAATCGAATGACAAATGCTTGTTTATGCCTGACTCCCTGCAAACAAAAGACATACAAAGCTTGAAATTGTGTTGATTGACTTTTTTCTCCAACATACTGAATTTTTGTTATATAACAATTGTATTCTGGAATGATACCTATTGTCAGATTCCGATGATGAAGCACACTAGAATGATATTTATTGTCAGATTCAGATGATTAGACAACTATGCTGTCAAATCCCACAGACAAAAGCACAAATGGAAAAATACAGCTGTAAGTGACCCAGAATTTTACCGATGGCAAAGACCCGCTCATTTGTGATTCTAATTTTTATTTTCTTTTTTGGATCCCTCTGGCCTCCAAATTAATTCTGGACCTTCATTTTAAAACTGAAGTATCTTTCTTAGCCTTTCCAGTTCTCCAAATGTCTGTCTCTGACAAATCCCAGACCATCCCTGCTGTCCACAATGAACAATGGAATTATCTGCAGGCTGTCCCATAGGGTCCCCTAAATAATCCTAACTCAGTAGAGGAAATGGGGAATGCTTTCTCTTCACTAGTAAAGGGAGTTTGAAATTATACTTCTTCTGCCATCAACTCAACTTCAAGTATAGTTGATGATGGAGGGTATGTAGTTTCTTCTGAACCAAACCGAATTCTCTCTAAGCATTTTCCATGTGAAAGTGTAGAGTCTTCATGGCTAATACTTCTGTCCAGGTCTGCTGGGCCTGAGGAAGGCCAAGCCAATACTACAACCAGTCAATGCTGCCTGACTCACTTGGCCCATTTCAAAAGCCCCATTTTCTAAAGACAGTGATTAACTATTCCTATTTCCATTCCATTGGTACTAGTTCCATGACTGACTCCAGAGCTTCTGCTCTGTGTAGCCTCATCTACAACCAGAACTTGGATTTGGACCTAGTTCTGAGACTGATGCCAACCTGAAACTGCATCCTGAATATGGCTATTTTGGACTCTTGAACCTCCCCAGGAAAAGGGATTCTGTCTCCTCTCTTGGTATTCGACTTGCTCTTGGTGCTTTTCCCCAGATCTCTAGTAGGGTATTTAATTCCCAGAGTGTCTTGTACCAGAGCCTTACCTAAGTTTTTGTCAATCCTCTTCTGAGACCATGTTTACCTCCACTCTGAAAACTTTTTCCTGCATGTGCTTGTTTCCGTGCAAAATAGGTGCCATTGAGCTATGGAAAAAAAAATGTTTTGTGAAAAAACTTTATTTTCATTTCTGAAATGTTCCTTTCTGATGTCAAAGAAAAGAACGCCAAGCTGGGTTACATATTCAGTTACATATTGGGACATGTTTTTAAAAATCATTTCTTTATAGTACTGCTTACCCGAATTTTCTCTTGGGAATTTTATTGTTATTGAATATGCAATTTGATTCATTTCATCTTCTTTTCCTTATCTTATTTTGACAATCTCTTCTCCTCAATGTATATCCATGAGCTTCTTCTAATATCCTTTCCTGAATTATGTCAGTTTCCCTTGATTTTATATCAATGTACCAATACCATCATGCTCATTTTTGTAAAAAGTGTCCTAAAGCTTGGTTGGACATATGGTATATAACTCAATTCATGATATTAACCTGATGCATATTTTTAAACATACATATTACCTTTATTTAGAATCAGTGTTTCCAAAGGAGAAACCAAATGTTCGTAAAGGGCTTAACAAATGGATAAGAAAAGTAATAAGTGGTCAATCAGTCCATATTCAACACTCTTCATTCACAAGCATTTGTTCAATATGTACTATAGCCAGAAAGCTCTCTCAGTCAAAATGAATGTAGTCATTGAGCCATGAATGTAACAGATACAAGCCTTTCCCTTACCACTCTTCTGAGACAACATATGGAAAGACTGTTCAACTCAAGTACTTCTCTTGCCAAAAAGTTGTAATCTAATTGAATGGATCCAGAGAAGAGTAACTAAAATGATTAAAGGAATTATGGGATTCATTTCATGAGAACAGATTGCTGAAGCTAAAGCTTACTAAGTACCAACAAGGGGAAACAATATGTTGTTTACCACTAAGTTACTGCCTTCTGATGAATTATTGAACAGGATTGGAAGAGCAAAGGATGCAAATTAAGTAAAGGATTAAATCTATTCTTTTATTGTGGGAGAAAATGAAATCACAATGATTCTGCTTTTGTTTCATGTTTACATATATTATATGTTACAGAACACTGTATAAAATACAAAGTTCTTGTCTTCCCAGCACTAACTGCTAAGGAAATAGGGTGAAAACATGCCCAATGAGACCAAGGAAATAACTGAATTGTGAGAATAGTAGACAAGTTCAGTGACGGAAATACTCTTTCTCAGGACCTTCACCAATCCCAAAAATGTGGTTTCAGGTCAGCATAAGAACATAACAACCATGACAGAAGGACACTTGCACCCTGTCTTCCTCCAGATTTTTTGTTGTTCTAAAAGCTGCATGTGTTTGTTCCTCCTTTATATACATCTAATTATGACATACATAACTGGAAGACTACATTGACACCCTTTATTGAAGAAATAATATTGGAGTTCCCCTAGTTTTAGAATTCCTGTTCACAAAGGCCCCAAAAGTTCCTTTCATGAATCCTGTCCCAATCTTTTTCCAGATCTGCCCAGAAATAGCTCATTTTCTAAGAAGATGGTAGCTGTGTTTACAGAATTAAGATTTTAAACCGATCATTTAAAAAAATTGAAGTGGGGACAGGTAAAAAAATCAGTGAATTCAGGGCTGAGTGGAAATACACATTGGTAGGGAACCTGAAGAATGTTTTTGTGTGTCCTTTTTATTTGTTCTAGAAAAGGAATTTCTCCTCTCATCTGCCCCTTTGATAAACCTAAATAAGCAATGAGTAGAAAAGAATGTAACTCCCTGAAAAACAATTTTTTTGTAAAGTTGATACAATTTAAAACTAGTTTAAAATCATTTTAATTTAGCATTTTCAATGATTTTCACATATCCTTAAGCATTTATATATTTAGCACAAGCTTCAGAAATTTAAATGAAGTCAGTTGTTAAAGTGGAAGCATGAAATTCTGAATTCCAAGGCACATAAGGAGCTTGCAATCACATATAATAAGTTAAAAATTATTCCAAAACCGCCCAAGCTATTTTTAGAAGAAGGAGAGTGCCACAGAATACATTTCTTTTTATTTGTTAGATTTATGGGGCCCAAGTGCAGTTTTGTTACATGAATAGAGTGCATGGTGATGAAGTCTGGACTTTTAGTGTAGCCATCACCGGAAGAGGAAACATTGTACCTATTAAGTAATTTCTCATCACTCACCCTACTCCACCATTTTGAGTCTCCAGTGTCTATTCTCAGTATACATTTTTATAACACTATTAATTTTTTTAAAAATTGGTAGCTGGTGTTGTCCTTGTTTCCTTCTTTTAATGACATCAGTCTATTTGTTGGGATAGTACCTACGAATTCTTGAGAGCACCAAAACAGGTTATTAACATAACCTGTTTTTATATATATTTTTATATATATATATATTACATTATATATAATGTATACATCCCTAGTAGTTCTAGTAGATATACAAATGTGGTTTAGGGCATATACAAATCACTCAACTGCAGAATACAGATTGTCTTCATGAGCACATGGAATATTCTCCGGTATAGACTATATGTTAGGCCATAAAACAAGTCTTAACAAATTTTTTAAAATTAAAATTATATCAAATGTTTCTCAGACTCCAATTAAATATATATTATATATATATATATATAATTTAATACATATAAACAGGTTATGTTAATATTACCATATTTTAAAATATAATAATGAACATAGTACATATTAACATAAATAGCATTTTTTATAGAAAATTAATACTACTTATTTTTGCAAATTTCTTTCATGTCTAGTGTAAGAGAAAAACCACTGGAATCTTACACCTGCTTTTGTATTTACCATTTTTTTTCTTTTCTTTCTTTTTTTTTTGAGAAAGAGTCTGCTCTGTCACCCAGGCTGGAGTGCAGTGGTGTGATCTCAGCCCACTGCTATCTCCGCTTCCCGGGCTCAAGCAATTCTTCTGCCTCATCCTTTCAGATAGCTGGGATTACAGGCACCCGCCACCACATCTGGCCAATTTTTTGTATTTTTAGTAAAGATGGGAGTTCACCACGTTGGCCAGGCTGGTCTCGATCTCCTGACCTAAGGTGGTCTACCGGCCTCAGCCTCCCAAAGTGCTGGGATGACAAGCCTGAGCCACCACGCCTGGCCTGCAGTCATTCTTTTGAGTTCATGTCATGCAACCTCTGGAAATTTTCACTGTATGCTCATGCTAGAATGAGAGCGAAAAGGCAAATACGGTCTTACTATCATTGTAAAAATAATTTTGACCTCACAGTCTCCTCATGGGATCTTGGAATCCCGAAGAGTCCCTTAACCATACTTTGAGAACAGCTGCTGTACTGAAACAACCAGCAGATCAAAGACCCAAGTCTTTAACAAACTGGAAAATCTAAAGAAAAACACGAAATTCCTAGAAACATAGAACCTACCAAGATTGAATCAGGAATATATTGAAAACCTGAAGAAACAAATAATAAGTAGCAAAGTAGAACGAGTAATAAAAATTCTCCCAACACAGAAAAAGCTGAAGACTGGATGGATTAACTGCTGAAGTCTACCAAATGTACACAGAAGAACTAAGAACAAACCTCCTATTACAAAAAGTTGAAAAGAAGAAAATTCTCCCTAAGTAATTCTACAAGGCAAGCATTACTCCAGCACCAAAACCAGGCAAGAAAAGAAAAGAGAAGAGGGGAGGGAAGAAGAGGTGAGGGTAGGGGAGGGGAAGAGGAAAGGAGAGAGAGAAGAAGGAAAAGAAAAGAAAAAGGGGAGAAGAAGGGGCAGGGAAGGGGAAGGGGGAAACTACAGGCCTGTATGCCTGAGGAACATAAACGCAAAAATACTCAACAAAATACTGACAAACTGAATGCAGCAGTACATGAAAAAGATAATACACTATGTGCAAGCTATACACTGTTTCTCACAACAGAAACAAAGTATTAGATTCTCAAATGTCTAATAATGCAACCAACTTGTGTACCTTATCTAGGCATAGACATGTGTCCTCTGTTCAACCACTTAGAGCTACCAGGATTCTGAGTCAAAGGAGCAAAGATGCAAAGGAGCAGGGATGGTGAAGATTTCATTTTAGAGCTGGTAGCAGTGACTGAAAGTTCTAGTTTTCAGAGGCAGAAGTAGCAATAGTACAAAGTGGCAAGACATGGTGTCTGTCCCATGAGTGATACAATAGGTCAAGCTACATCACCCAGTGTACAGTGGCAGAGGTATCTTTGTAAGGCCAGTTCTGGGTCATGCTTTTAGTTGTAGTTCAGTCTGTTACTCTTCATTTCCAAGATCCCTGACGACTGCAAGCTAAGCTGTTCAGTGTCGTTTCAATTTCATTTTCTGTTTAAATCAACCAGTTTGATTTCTGTCACTGAGAACCCCAATTGATACATGTCATTTATGCAGTTATAGAATTTGTTCAGTTCAAATGATTTGAACAATAGTATTTTTAACTTGAAATGGCATTATTTATGTATTGACATATAATAGATTATTTAAAGCTGTTAAAATATTATTTAAAATAGTTAAAAGAGAATTGGAAATAGTAATGACATATGCTATGATTGAATAAACATAATGCACATAGCAAGCAGTACACAGAAAATAGTTATGCTTTATCTCTATGTAGAAAATATTACAACCATATTTTTAAAATTCAGTCAACAAATTGAACTTGAATGTCAGTGTCCAATAACTACCAAATAGGAAATTGGTTGACCATTTCATTATAATGTGATTCATAAGATCTCACTAAAAGTACTGAAGTGTTATTCTGTGTAGGAAGGTTTGGTGATCAGCTTTTTAAATTTTACTCATGAAATAATAGGAATTAATACTGTCCCTTTTTACATCAATCAGAACCATGCATTGAGACTCACACATAACACTAGACTTCCAAATTCTGGCCTTAGCCTGTATCAGCTTGATTGTGTCAATTAGCTTTAATCCTTTAGCCACCAATCATATTTCCTGCAGTGATGTCGCTCTGACCATTAACCATATGGAAGTCAATCTCCTCTCTCCTCTACATTCACTTGGGCTTACATAGCCTGCTTTTTAGTTGAAAATTTTTTCTTATTAGATCAAACTGCTGCTCCTTCTCAAACATATGAGATGTTTTCAGATTCACTTCTTGGTTTTAATGACATAATAAAATTTGTTTAATATAAAAGCCTTCAAGTTCCTTATGCTTTCATTGTAATCATGACTTGCCTGCTCATATCAGAATTATAAATGTAATAGTTTGAACAATGTTAATTATGATTTTATGCCAATAAAATAGTTGAAAGAAAACAGTTTGTAGGCTAACTTATTATGTAAGCTTGCATACTTTTTTAATTAAGTTCTATTCACATTTTAGCCTGAATCTCCATAAAATATTAGGCATTCAGTTACTTGCTTATTGCTTCCCAGTTACTTTCATCAGTCTGAGATATGATCTGGCTATCACTTTAAATTCTATGTTTATAAAACAGAACAGTCAAAAAATGTAACTAAATATATGTCAAAAAAGGAATTACCCAGCTCACAATTTTTCAGCTTATAAATAAGCAGTCCTGCTCTGCCCCTAGTTGCTTCCCTGTCACTCTTCATATGATCTACAGTGGAAACCTAGGCTCTGGCAGATGACCGTGAATAGGGTATGGGGAGCATTCCCTACTCAAGCAGCAATGAAATGTATCAGAACTTTCCAGGAAAGAGAATGCTCTTTTGCAAAATATGAATGGTTACTGTGGTAGGCAGCATCCTAAAAAGAGATCCCCCAAGATTTCCTTCCTCTGGTTATTCAATACAACTACTCTAGGTACTGCTGTGAAGGGATTTTTGCTAATGCAACTAAAATCCCAAATCACTGATTTTAAAATACAAAGATTATCTGTGTGGGCCTAATCATATCCCATGAGCCTTTTAGAAGCAGTTTTCTCTGGCTGACAGGAGGGAAATTCAGAGAGGTAGGAAGCCATTAGAATTCAGTGCCCCATTGCTGGCTTGAAGACAGAGGAGGCCACATGACAAACAATGAGAGGGCCCTCTAGAAGCTGAGGGCAGTCACCGAGGAACCACCAGCAAGGAAACAGGGACCTTAGTCCTATATAAGGAAGCCATATTTGGTCAAGAATCTGAGAGAGTTGGAAATACATTCTTCCCCATAACCTCCGTATGAGAGCCCATCCCAGAATCAAAACCTTGATTTTGGGCTTATGAGACCCTAAAAGAAGAAAACTCACGCAACTTCCAAGTTATAGAACTACGAGATAATAAGTAGGTGTTGTCTCTAAATTAGTGGTGACTTGTTACATAGTAGTAGAAAACGAATACAGTGATAAAGGGCTGGAAATAAGCATGGCTTGCACTTCTCAGTAGCAAAGCTGTAATTTAGAAGAAAATGTAAGTTGTGTTTGAAATTCCGAGGAAAAGAAATTTCAAATCCAAAACTATCCAGTCAAACTCTCAAGGAAATGTGAGGATATACGAAGATCTGAAGACACAGTATTGTCATTATGAAGCCTTTCCTAGGGGGTTTCTAGAAGATGTGCTCCACTACAAAGAAAGTAAACTAAAGAAAGAAGAAATCATGAAATTCAAGCAACAAGAGATCCTACTTAAAGAAGAAGTAAAAAGCGTTCCCATGATGATGGCTATACACAGGGCCCACAGAGAAACCATTCCAAATGAAAGCACTTCTCAAGGCCTGGGAGAGATACTTCAGAATGATGGGCATTATAAGAATACCTGGTGGGTCTGAATGTATGGAGAGGAGATTTAGACAATTGGCTGAGAGTTTAGGGTTAAATTGATGATTTGTATATAGAAAAACAAGCAAATAGAAAATAAAAAAACCAAAAACCCTTGTTACTAGCCCAAAGGAAAACAAAAAGTTGTAGAACAGAAAAAATAATCATAGAATAATATTTGGCTGAGGAATAAATAGCATTCATAGTCATGATACTATAAACAGACATAATACTGTAAACTTACAATGTGATTGTGTTAGAAATGCATACCACTATCAGTATTTTGGTTTAAAGTCTTATATGTTCATCAAAATCTATCTTGTCCTCTATAGCATTGGCTCACAGGAAAGCCAATCATCATTAATAGCTTATTTTCTAAAGGAAAATACATTCTACGGCCTAAATAAGAGATTTACACTTTTGGAACTGACACCATTATCCCACAAGATAGATATTCCTTTAAAAAATAATAATATTAGCTGGCCAGGCATGATGGCTCACACCTGTAACCCCAGTACTTTTGAAGGCCAAGCGGGGAGAATCACAAGGTCAGGAGTTTGAGACCAGCCTGGCCAACATGGTGAAACCTCATATCTACTAAAAATACAAAAAAAAAAAAAAAATTAGCCAAGTGTGGTGGAGTGTGTCTGTAATCCCAGCTACTTGGGAGGCAGAGACAGGAGAATCGCTTGAACTCAGGAGGAGGAGGTTGCAGTGAGCCAAGATTGCGCCATTGCACTCCAGCCTGGGAGACAGGACGAGAGTCTATGAAAAAAAAAAATTATAACATTAGCAATAGAAGGATGAAACCTAGAATCAGAAATACATGTTTTGGGTTGGGGGATTCTTTGTTCCCTCGTTAACAGATTTTAATAAGGTGGCTTCTTTTTTATTTCTTCTCTTTACTTTTCCATAAATTTTACATTTTAAACATATATTGAATAGTCTCAAATCTGTGTCAGCTAAGATTGGGTTCATTTAGGAATAGCAGAAAATCAAAAATAATAGTAGCTTAAACTAAATAGAATTTTATTTTCTACCAAAAATAAAATTTAAAGACAGGCAATTCAAGGCTTGTAGTGTATTCCAAAGACACAGTATCTTTATTATGACACCTGCCTTAGGAGATTACTAGAAGTGTTGGAGATTCCTTTTCTTTTATTTATTTATTTATTTATTTATTTATTTTATTGCATTTTAGGTTTTGGGGTATATGTGAAGAACATGCAAGATTGTTGCATAGGTACACATGTGGCAGTGTGATTTGCTGCCTTCCTCCCCATCACCTATTATCTGGCATTTCTGCCCATGCTGTCTCTCCCCAACTCCCCACCCTCCGCTGTCCCTCCCCTATTTTCCCCCAACAGACCCCAGTGTGTAGTGCTCCCCTCCCTGTGTCCATGTGTTCTCATTGTTCAAAACACCTGCCTATGAGTGAGAACATGTGGTGTTTGATTTTCTGCTCTTGTGTCAGTTTGCTGAGAATGATGGTTTCCAGGTTCATCCATGTCCCTACAAAGGACACAAACTCATCGTTTTTTTACAGTTGCATAGTATTCCATGGTATATATGTGCCACATTTTCCCTGTTCAGTCTATCATCGATGGGCATTTGGGTTGGTTCCAGGTCTTTGCTATTGTAAACGGTGCTGCAATGAACATTCGTGTGCACGTGTCCTTATAGTAGAACGATTTATAATCCTTTGGATATATATCCAGTAATGGGATTGCTGAGTCAAATGGAATTTCTATTTCTAGGTCCTTGAGGAATCGCCACAGTGTCTTCCACAGTGGTTGAACTAATTTACACTCCCACCAACAGTGTAAAAGTGTTCCTATTTCTTCACATCCTCTCCAGCATCTGTTGTCTCCAGATTTTTTAATGATCGCCACTCTAACTGGCGTGAGATGGTATCTCAATGTAGTTTTGATTTGCATTTCTCTGATGACCAGTGATGATGAGCATTTTTTCATATGTTTGTTGGCCTCATGTATGTCTTCTTTTGTAAAGTTATCTGTTCATCTCCTTCGCACACTTTTGAATGGGCTTGTTTGTTTTTTTCTTGTAAATCTGTTTTAGTTCTTTGTAACTTCTGGATATCAGCCCTTTGTCAGATGGGTAAACTGCAAAAAATTTTTCCCATTCTGTTGGTTGCCGATTCACTCTAGTGACTGTTTCTTTTGCTGTGCAGAAGCTGTGGAGTTTGATTAGGTCCCATTTGTCTATTTTGGCTTTTGTTGTCAATGCTTTTGGTGTTTTGGTCATTTGGGAAGTATTATCTACTGTGGGCAGCCATTTGTCCTGCTAGAAATCATGGGTTCCTTAATTACAGAAGCAGCAAAGAATCGACCAACCAACAATCTTTGGTCCAACATCTTTTACTTAAAAATTTTCCCCAACCCACTGAAAGACCATCCTTATTATAAATTAAATTTCCAAATCTAAATGGTCTGTTTCTAGATTTCATATTCCATTCTGCATTGTTTTATTTACCACAAATTTGAAGTATACTTTTGTGGCATTGTGACATAGGAAATACCTATTTGGTGTCTGCCCTGGTTCCTGACACATAACTCCTAAAACACTTCTAATTTCCTAAGCAATAGGGGTACTAAGCCAATCTTGTGTTCTAATAAGGTCTTTGACACAGAGCTCCCAATCCCTTGAAATTTCCGGGGTGATAGGAATGTCTCTTGTTTTAATGAGGCAGCTCTTGGTGGTCATCTGCATGGAGGTTGGTAACCAGAAGGACTAAGTCATGATTTGAAGCCTGGAACTTTAGAGCCCACCCCCACCATCCTCCTGGAAGAGGAGAGAAGCTGGAGATTGAGTTAATAATCGATCATGCCTTCTTGAAAAAGCCCCCATAAAAATCCCTGAGCAATGGGTTTGGAGAGCAACTGGACTGTGGAACACAAGGACATGCTGAACCCTAGAGAGGACCTAGAACAGGCGTCCCCAAACTACGGCCCGCGAGCCGCATGCAGCCCCCTGAGGCCATTTATCCGGCCCCTCGCTGCACTTCAGGAAGGGGCACCTCTTTCATTGGTAGTCATTGAGAGGAGCACAGTATGTGGCGGCCCTCCAACTGTCTGAGGGACAGTGAACTGGCCCCTGTGTAAAAAGTTTGGAGACTCCTGACCTAGAAGCTCTGTACTCCTTTCCCCGTATCTTGTCTTATGCATCTCACTGTTCATCTGTATCTTTTATGATATCCCTTATGATAAACTGGAAAACAAAGGTAAAATGCTTTCCTGAGTTCTGTGAGCCACTCTAGTAAATGATTTAACCTAAGGAGGGAGTCATGGGAATCTTAATTCATAGCCAGCTGGTCAGAAGTTCCCAGATTGTAGTTGGCCTCTGAAGTGGGGGCAATCCTATGAGATCGAGCCCTTAACCTATGGGAGATGACTCTAACTCCAGGTAGATATTACCAGAACTGAACTGAATTCTAGGCCTGGAACTTTCGAGCTGACCCCACCATCCTTTTAGAAGAGGAGAGAAGCTGGAGATTGAGTTAATATTGATCATGCCTTCTTGAAAAAACCTCCATAAAAATCCCTGAACAATGAGTTTGGAGAGCTACTGGACTGCTCAACACATGGAGAAGCTGGGAGGGTGGCATCTCCTGGCAAAGCCGGAAAGTTCCAGTCTTCAAATCATGGCTTAGTCTTTCTGGTTACCAGTCTCCAGATGCCCACCAAAAGTTGCCTCATTAGAAAAAGAGGCACTCCTATCACCCAGGAAATTTCAAGAGATTGGGAACTCTGTACCACCAGAAACACCTAGTTGGTGTTTGCTGGAAAATTAATATGTGAGGAAAAATAAATCCTGCACATCTGGTCTCAGAAGTGAGGAACTGAGATGAGTGGTGAGTAGGAGAGGAAATAACACTTTATGGGGCAAATCTTACTTCATTGTTGCTTTTCAAAAGTTTCTTAGTTTTAGGTATTTTTCCTTACCGATTAATTTCAAAACCAATCTTTTTTAAAACAAAGCAAAAAAATTCCAAAGTACTTTGGTACTTTGAATTTTCATTAACTAAATATTTGGGGGAAATTGACATTTTTACAATTGGAGTGTTATAATGATATGGTTTGCTATTTATTTGGGTCCTCTTTGTGCTCTTAAGTTATAAGGTCTAATTTATTGTTCAGACAAAAGTCTATGTTTTTGCTGCTCAGTTTCCTTTCTAAGCCATCATTATTCTATCAGTTCATTCACTCATTCACTCATTCATTCGTTCGTTCATTTTTTTCAAGATGGTTGTTTCTAGTATGCTTAAGAGGCTAAAGAGGTCTCTAAGATAAGGTACTCCTTTTTACAGCCGATGTGATACATTTCATGAAATAACTGATGCCAAAGCCTTGAAAATTTGGAAAATTACCATGTAAATATCTGTTCTGTTCTTATTCTCAATTAGTCACTAAGTGAAAACGTGCAAGCTGAATCTCACAATGACTAATGTTTCTGCAGCCTGCTTAAATAAGCGATAACTTATTTAAAAATCCAAAATGCTTGCTGAGTCATACATGACTCATACAGCAGAGTCCATTAGCCAGAAATGACTGGTAGGGAAATATTCTTAATATTAGAAAAAGATTAATTGTGTGAATCAGAAAATAAGATATAATATTAAGTCTGCCTCTAGCTCTTGAAAATTTTCTTAAAATTGGGGCAGAAACTTCTTTCTCAGGTAACAAAAAACAAATAAAACCACTAATTTATAACAAAAGAAAGCATAAATGAGCTAGTCATTCAATATTAGCCAAAAGCTGAAGAATATAGTCTAACATAAATACAGCAGCTCAGGAGACAATGAGCTTGAAAAATAGCCACAAAGGAAAGAACAGGCTTATCAGATTAATATAAAACATATGGATTGGGAGGCAGAGGTGGGTGGATCACCTGAAGTCAGGAGTTTGAGACCAGCCTAGCCAACATGGCCAAACCCTATCTTTACTAAAAAAACAAAAATTAGCCAGGCATGGTTGTGCATGCCTGTAATCCCAGCTACTCAGGAGGCTGAGACAGGAGAATTGCTTGAATCTGGGAGGCAGAGGTTGTAGTTAGCTGAGATCACTCCACTGCACGCCAGCCTGGGCGACAGAGTGACACTGTTTCAAAAAAAAAAAAAAAGATATGGAAATATATTTAAGCAATCACAATGCAAGTCTATGAACTCGGTGTGCACAGCATTCTGGTTTCTATTTTGATTTTTAAATTAATGGCTCAACAAATATTTTGGAACATGTCATCTCTATAAAGCACTACTAGATGTGGAAGAGAGATAACATCTTACTGGCCTATAGGAATCTGCTGTTTGGTAGAAGCAGTGGGGCATTTATTCAGTGTTAACCCAAAATAGGGTGCTAACTCCAACAGACATGGAGATTTCTACCTTTTTTTTTTTTTTTTTTTTTTTTTTCATTTTTTTTTAAATAGAGATGATGAGGTCTTGCTGTGTTGCCCGGGATGGTCTCAAAATCTTGGCCTTAAGCAATCCTCCTGCTTTGCCTTCCCCAAACCCTGAGATTACAGGCATGAACCACCACACATGGCCAGAAGTACAGATTTTTTAAAACAAGGTAGTTAAGACTTTCAAAGGGGACAGGTTAATGCAAATTTCTTTGGAAGAGAGCATTAGAATGCAGCCTTGATACAATTGAGACTTGTTCCTGTAAAGTTGAAGATAGGGAAAAGGGGACAGGACAGAAGTCAAAGCACTGAGCTTAACCGTGCACGGAAAAATAAGGTAAATACTCAATTTAATGAGGCATGAAGAAAGGAAGAGAGACAGAGTTCCTTCAGACCTTGATTTTCAAAGACCTGCTTACATGCCATAGGCTGCCCTCAAACTTGGTTGTTTTGTTGTTATTGACTAAGATAATAAATTTAATCAGAACTGTGCTTTAGAATGATTCAATTAAGAGGCCACTCTGTAATGCAAATTGTGGGAGTATTAAGGCAGAGACTGGAGACTGGGGGCTAAATTAGGAAATGCTTGTAGCTGATGAGAAACATGCTTGGCAGAATTCTTAAAAGGCCCCCTAAATTCCCAACCCCCCGGTGTAAACACACGTTCTCCTAGTTATTCAGTCAAACGTTAATCTAGGTGTTGCTGTGAAGATTTGCAATGTGGTTAAGGCCTCAAATCGGTTAAGTTTGAGAAATATCCTGGGAGAGTCTGACCTAATCACAGACCCTTTAATCTGTGTTTAGAGGTCAGCTACAGGGAAGCTGGAGAGATTCAAACTATGATTGCAATTCAACAAAGGAGAACTTTTCCACTACTGGCTTTGAAGATGGAAAAGAATGCAGAGGGCCTCTGTGAGCTGAAAGTGCCCTTGACCAACAGCCAGCAAGGAAGCAGGAACCAGAGTTTTACAATTAAAAGGGCTTAAAATAACACAAATTTATGATAGCACAGGTTCTGTAGATCAGATGTCCTAATGATGTGATTGAGTTCTGTGCTCAAGTTATCATACGATTTAATCACGGTGTTGGACAGGCTGAGTTTTGTATGGAGACTGGGAACAATCCACTTCTTTATGCATTTAGGTGGCATTTAGGGATATGCTGACTTATCCAGGCCAGCTTCATAGAATATGAATATGGTTCAATCCCTTTCAGTTGTTAGAGACCTACCCAAAGATTTAGAACTGAATGCTTGATTATTTGAAAACACTTTAAAACTATTCATTCAACAAGCTAAAGTTGAAAATGAGTTCAGTACCTATCATGTAAATTATTAAAGTTGATGCAACAGTAATTGGCAAAAACCGCAGATACTTTTGCACCAACCTAATAATTAACTCATGAGGAATAGTAAAAGTGAGTATGCTTTTTAGTTAAGAAAACTGGATTTGTAGAGTTATTCTAGCTATGTAATATTCAGCAAGTACTGGCCGATATGGTGGCTCACGCTTGTAATCCCAGCATTTTGGGAGGCTGAGGTGGGTGGATCACGAGGTTAGGAGATAGAGACCATCTTGGCCAACAGGGTGAAACCCCATCTCTACTAAAAATACAAAAATTAGCCAGGCATGGTGGCGTGTGCTTGTACTCCCAGCTACTGGAGAGGCTGAGGCAGGAGAATCGCTTGAACCCGAGAGGAGGAGGCTGCAGTGAGCCAAGATTGTACCACTGCACTCTAGCCTGGGCAACAGAGTGAGACTATGTCTCCAAATATATATATATATATATATATATATATATATATATATATATATATATATATTTCAACAAGTACCTTGACTTCTGTCATTCTTGCTTTTGCTATAATATGAAAACAACTACTATATTAATTATTTCACAGGGTTGTTAATAGGACCAAATTTATTAAAACATACAAAGGACTTTACAAACTGGAAAATATTTTATAGGTTTTAATTATAATTATTCCTGGATCTAGTCATAGTTATTTATCTGCAAACCATGGATTATCTCAGTGCATTGAAATTAACCTCGTTGTGAAGATTTAAAACTTTTTTACTTTATTTCCAGTTTTAATAAACAGCATACTGTAAATAGTGCCATAGGCACATCATAAAACTAACTATAAAGTAAACACTTCAGGCTTGGGGCAGTGGCTCATGCCTGTAATCCCTGCACTTTGGGAGGACAAGGCAGCCAGATCACCTGAGATCAGGAGTTCCAGACCAGCCTGGCCAACGTGGTAAATCCCCATCTCTACTAAAAATACAAAAATTAGCTGGGAATGGTGGTGCACACCTGTAATCTCAGCTAGCCGGAAGGTTGAGGCAGGAGAATTGCTTGAACCCAGGGACAGAGGTTACAGTGAGCTGAGATGGTGCCACTGTACTCCAGCCTGGGTAACAGAGCAAGACTCCTTCTCAAAAAAAAGTTCAGATGACCAATTGGTAAGTAAAGCAATTGATTTTTTATCCTCATGAAAAAGAATTTGCCATTCAATCACTAACATCCAAAAATATTTACAGTGCTATATTCTGAATATCTGTGTTCCCCCTCCACTCAAATTCATATGTGGAAATGTTAACCCTCAAGGTGATGATAAGAGGTGGGTACTTTGAGAGGCAATTAGGTTATTAGAGTAGAGCCTTCAGGAATGGGATTAGTGCCTTTGTAAAAGAGATCCCAGAAATATCCCTTCCCACTTCCACCATGTGAGGTTACTGTGAGAAAACCCTCTCTGAGGAAGCAGACCCTAACCAGATACCCAAGCTGCCAGTGTCTTGATCTAGGACTTCTCAAACTTCAGAACTGTGAGAATGCATTTCTGATATTTATTTGCCACCCAGTTTATGGTGCTTTTTAATAGCAGCCTGAAGAGAGTAAGACAACAGGAAAAGGGGAAAAAGCAGATATTTCCTTTATAAATATCTCTGTGTGTGTGAGAGAGAGAGAGAGAGTTGGAGTCTCACTCTGTCACTTAGGCTGGACTGTAGCGGTGCAATTTCGGCTCACTGCAATCTCCACCTCCCAGGTTGAAGTGATTCTTGTGCCTCAGCTTTAAGTAGGTGGGATTACAGGTGCCCACTGCCATGCCAGGCTAATTTTTTGTATTTTTATTAGAGACGGGGTCTTGTTATGTTGGCTAAGCTGGTCTGGAACTCCTGTCATCAAGTGATCCACCTACCTCGGCCTCTCAAAGTGCTATACAGGTGTGAGCTACCACAACCGGCCTAAATATCTTAAATATGAATGTCAAAATAAAACTAAAAGCAATCTAATAATCTTGACCACTTTGAATTACATGGAGACTAATGATTTTCTAAAAGCGGTTTCAATTACATATATACTGTACCATCTTTTTGAACTTGAGACTGATTTACTGTTTTAACATATTAGGAAAAATTTAAGAAAATTATGTCATTGCCTCAGGATTTTTCAAGGTATAAAGGAAGAATGTCTTGTAATGACCTTGTAGATATGGTCTTGTAATGACCTTGTAGATATGGAACTTAAGAGTAAGTAATAAATAGATAAATAATTTTAAAAGAAGAAAGGGTTGAGACAAAAAATGGTTTTCCTGGAAAATAAATGCAATTGGAGGGAAGAGTATTGTTACATAAAGTGAATTATACTGGTATGTTTCTAGGCAAACAGTAGGTGGCAACATCTACACAGACTTGTTTTTGAAATGCTTGTATCACATCAAAACAAAACTTACAAGCTAATGATTCATGAAATATGGGATTTTCCAAAACTCACATATTAGTAGAGATATTTATGCACAAACCCATTGTTTTTATTCTTTCTATTTTGGAATGTCGTGCTTATGCCTTATCAGAAGGAATCCACTAAGATCAGTAATCTTAAAAATGTTTTATTTGGGCCGGGCACGGTGGCTCAAGCCTGTAATCCCAGCACTTTGGGAGGCCGAGGCGGGTGGATCACGAGGTCGAGAGATCGAGAGATCGAGACCATCCTGGTCAACATGGTGAAACCCCGTCTCTACTAAAAATTCAAAAAAATAGCTGGGCATGGTGGCGCGTGCCTGTAATCCCAGCTACTCAGGAGGCTGAGGCAGGAGAATTGCCTGAACCCAGGAGGCGGAGGTTGCGGTGAGCCGAGATCGCGCCATTGCACTCCAGCCTGGGTAACAAGAGCGAAACTCCGTCTCAAAAAAAAAAAAAAAAATGTTTTATTTGGCTGGATGCAGAAGCTCATGCCTGAAATCCCAGCACTTTGGGAAGCTGAGGCAAGATTGCTTAAACCGAAAAGTTTGAGACCAACTCTGGCAATATAAGGAGTCTCCATCTCTACAAAAAATACAAAAATTCTCTGGGCATGGTGGTGCATGCTTGTGGTTCCAGCTACTTGAGAGGCTGAGGCAGGAGGATTGCTTGAGCCTGGGAGTTCAAGGCTTCAGTGAGTCACAGTCACACACCAGCCTGGATGATAGAAGTGAGACACTCTCTCTCTCTGTCTCTCTCTGTCTCTCTCTCTCTCTCTCTCTCTGTCTCTCTCTCTCTCTCTCTCTCTCTCTGTCTCTCTCTCTCTCAAACACACACACACAGTTACACAGTTTTATTTGTAGGTTATGTTAGACTGTTCATCTGTCTCCCAAACGAAGGGATAGAATTTTTTTCCCCTCAGGTTGGTTGGCCAGATTCGGTGGTTGAATTATATAGAGTAAGGATTAACAGAACCATGCAACCAGTTGGGGTTTTTTTAATTTTTAATTTTTCAAATGCCACTCAATTACTGGAGTTCACAGAAGGCACATCCAGTGGCTAAGAAAAGGGGAAGCTGCATCGAGTTTCCTTTTCTCTTTTAAACACAACAGCCTCCATCCGTCTTTTTCTGTAATGCTAAAGACAGACACATGACCCTGTATGGTTCTCACAGATGAACTTTCAAACCTAAAAAGTCATTTTAGGAAAGAATCAAAAAAGTCTCTGTGGACTTTGAACTCAGGGATAGTTTTGTTTTCCAGAATGATAGATTGGTTATTGAATGTTTTAATGGTTGGAAACCAGGGAATGGCTATAGAGGCAAGCAGAGGTGCTGCTTTATGACAGCAGAGGTCAGTAACACCAAAGGGGAAGGAAATTGAGCAGTCTGGCCAGAAATTGCAGATTTCTGTTGCAGAATCAACAGGCAAGAGGCAATAGGCAACATCCTGACACAAACAGGATAACCTGATCCTTAGTACCCAGCAGGGTCTCCTGTACAGGCAACGTTTCCATCCCTGGCGACAGTGCCTTCCTGGATATGCTCACAGATAAGTTTAAGACTCCCCCTATCAGAGAAATTATTTCTACTGCAGAGTATTTTTTAGGGAACCATAGCAAAACATAAAGTGAAATTTTCTACTATACTCTTGTAATTGTTGAAAATTTTCCTACTTCGTTAATACCTGGATTTGGTTATCTCTTTTAGAAAGAAGCAGTTTGCAGCAAAAAAAAAAAAAAAAAAAAAAAAAAAAAAAGAAAGAAAAAATAACTTTTTTCACAGAAAGAGAAAAAACAATCTCAAAATTTGTATGAAACCAAAAAAGAGCCTGGATAACCAAAGCACTCCTCAGCAAAAAGAACAAAGCTGCAGGCATCACACTACCTGACTTCAAAATGTATTACAAGGTTTTTTTTTTTTTTGAGACGGAGTTTCACTCTTGTTACCCAGGCTGGAGTGCAATGGCGCGATCTCTGCTCACTGCAACCTCCGCCTCCTGGGTTCAGGCAATTCTCCTGCCTCAGCCTCCTGAGTAGCTGGGATCACAGGCACGTGCCACCATGCCCAGCTAATTTTTTGTATTTTTAGTAGAGACGGGGTTTCACCATGTTGACCAGGATGGTCTCGATCTCTTGACCTCGTGATCCACCTGCCTCAGCCTCCCAAAGTGCTGGGATTACAGGCTTGAGCCACTGCGCCCGGCCGTATTACAAGGTTATAGTAACCAAAGCATCATTCCAGTGATACAAAAACTAACACACAGACAACGAAACAAAATAAAGAACCTGGAACTGAGTCTATATATTTAAAGGCAACTGATTTTTTTTTATAAAGTTGCCAAGACTATACATTGGGAAAAGGGACACCGTCTTCAATAAATGGCGCTAAGAATGCTGGACATGTATACACCTGAGAATGAAACTAGACCCCTGTCTCTCATACATATAAATACCAACTCAAAATGAATTAGACTTAAACATAAGCCCTCAAGCTATAAAACTACTAGGAAAAAAACGTAGAGAAAACACGTTAGGGCCTTGGTCTAGGCAAAGACTTTATGGCTAAGACTTCAAAAGCATAGGCAACAAAAATAAAAAGAGACAATGGTGCTGTATTAAACCAGAAAGCTTCTGCACAACAACAATAACAAAAACAATCAACTGCATGAAAAGACAGCCTACTGAATAGGAGAAAATATTTGCAAACTGCTTATCTGACAAGAGACTGTCAAAAATACACAAGGAACTAAAACAGCAAAAAATAAAAAAAAATAGTAATAATCCCTTTTAAAAGTGGCCAAGGGGCCGGGCACGGTGGCTCAAGCCTGTAATCCCAGCACTTTGGGAGGCCGAGGCGGGTGGATCAGGAGGTCGAGAGATCGAGACCATCCTGGTCAACATGGTGAAACCCCGTCTCTACTAAAAATACAAAAAATTAGCTGGGCATGGTGGTGCTTGCCTGTAATCCCAGCTACTCAGGAGGCTGAGGCAGGAGAATTGCCTGAACCCAGGAGGCGGAGGTTGCGGTGAGCCGAGATCGTGCCATTGCACTCCAGCCTGGGTAACAAGAGCGAAACTCCGTCTCAAAAAAAAAAAAAAAAGTGGCCAAGGGATCTAAATAACATTTCCTAGGAGAAGACATACAAATGGCCAGCAAATATATGAAAAAATGTTCAACATCACTAATCATCAGGGAAATGTAAATTAAAACCAAAATGAGATACCATCTTATCCCAGTTAGAACAGCTGTTATTTAAAAGACAAAAGCATAACAGATGCTGGCGAGGATGCAAAGAAAAGGTAACTCTTGTACATTGTTGATGAGAATGTAAATTAGTACAGCCACTATGGAAGTATGGGGATTTCTCAAAAAACTAAAAATAGAACTACCATACGATCCATCATTACAGGGCATTTAACCAAAGGAAAAGAATCAGTATGTTAAAGAGACATCTGCACCCCCATATTTATTCTAGCACTATTCACAACAGCAAAGATAGAGAATCAACCTGTGTTCATCAACAGATGATTAAAGAAAAATGTGATACATATACAAAATGGAATACTATTTAGCCCTAAAAAAAATGTGATAATGCCATTTGCAGCAACATTGATGGAAGTGGAGGTTATTATCTTAAGTGAAATAATCCAGACCCAGAAAAACAAATATTGCATGTTCTCACTCATATGTGGGGAAAAAAAAACTTTATCTCTTGGATGTAGGAGTAAAATGACAATTACTAGGGACTAGGCAGGATGTGGGTGTGGTCGTGGGTATAGAGGAGGAAGGAGAAAGGATAATTTCTAATGTTCCATAGCAAAGTAGGGTGATTATAGTTAACAACAATGTGTAGTATAGTTCAAAATAGCTACACAAGAGGACTTGAAATGTTCTCAACCCAAATAAATGATAAATGGACAAGGTGATGTATAGCCAAATTACCTGAGTTGATCATTACACATTCTATGCATATAACAAAATATTATATATACCCTATAAATAGGTACAAATATTATGTTCAATTTTTTTTAAATGAAAAATAAAATACCCCTACATTCTTTTGGGAAACATTTATTGAGGGCCAGGCACTGTTCTAAGTACTTGAGGTACAAAAGTGAAGAAAGTGTACTTTGTTTCTTTCCTCAGGGTAATTAGTCTAGTAGGGGCAAGCAGAAATCAAACAATAAAAACAGTACATCATATGCCAGGTGGTGTATTCATTTCCTAGGGCTGCCATAACCAAGTACTGCAAACTAGGTAACTTAACATAACAGAAATTTATTGTCTCATAGTTCGTATGGCTAGAAGTTCAATCAAGATGTCGACAGAGCCATGCTTTCTCTGATACCTGGAGGAAAATCTTCCTGGCCTTTCTCTCACTTCTAGCGGTTTGCTAGCAATCTTTGGCATTCCTTGGCTTGCACATGCATCACTCCAATACTCGGTCTTTGCAGATGTTATTCCTATATATGTTCACATGTTCTTCCCTCTTTGCACATCTGTATCTATGTCCAAATTTTCCCTTTTTATAAGGATACCAGTTATATTGAACTAGAGCCCACCCTAATGATTTCATCTTGACTACATCTGCAAACACTGTATTTTTTTTTTTTTTTTTTTTTTTTTTTTAGACAGAGTTTCACTCTTGTTACCCAGGCTGGAGTGCAATGGCACGATCTCGGCTCACCGCAACCTCCGCCTCCCGGGTTCAGGCAATTCTCCTGCCTCAGCCTCCTGAGTAGCTGGGATTACAGGCACGTGCCACCATGCCCAGCTAATTTTTTGTATTTTTAGTAGAGACGGGGTTTCACCATGTTGACCAGGATGGTCTCGATCTCTCGACCTCGTGATCCACCCGCCTCGGCCTCCCAAAGTGCTGGGATTACAGGCGTGAGCCACCGCACCCGGCCTGCAAACACTGTATTTACAGATAAGATCACATCCTGAGATCCTGAAGGTTAGGACTTCAAGTTGTCATTTTGCGGGGAAACAAGTCAACTCACAGTCCATATTTTAAAAAAAAATTAAGCAGACTGGGAGTGGTGGTTCATGCCTATAATCCCAGCACTTTGGAAGACCAAGGTGGGAGGATCACCTGAGGTTAGGAGTTTGAGAACAGGCTGGCCAACATGATGAAACCCTGTCACTACTAAAAAAAATACAAAAATTAGTCAGGCGAGATGGTACGTGCCTGTAATCCCAGCTACTTGGGAGGCTGAGGCAATAGAATCACTTGAACCTGGGAGGCATAGTTTGCAGTGAGCCAGAATCACGCAATTGCACTCCAGCCTGGACGACAAGAGTGAAATTCCATCTCAAAAAATAAAAATAAAGCAGAGTAAAACAAATAGAAGTAACAGTCAAGAGATGAGGCTTGTTTAGGTAAGGTAGTCAAAGAAGTGACATTTGGATAGAGAAGGTTTGAACAGACCCTGAGGAACTGTGCCAGGCACATACCTGGGAGAAGAGATACCTTCTCCTGCAAATACAGGATGTTAAGTGCCAAAACTGCAACATGACCGATTGTCTTCAGTCTTTAAAAAACGTTTATGGTTATAAAAGAAAGGTATGTTAAAATTTTAACCCCAAATTTTTAACGTTGAACAAGTGGATGATTTTCAGTTAACTTCTTGTCAGCAAGAATAAAGCAGAGGCTGATTGACTGTCAACTTCAATGATCATTGTTTGAACAACAGATACTCGTTTTGCAGATACTGTGTGTCAGGCACACTTGTAGCTCCTGGAGACATAGCAATGGACAAAAAATGTAAAACTCTTAGTCTTCATGGAGTTTTCATTTCCAGAGGGGGCAACTTTGAATTTGACTTTTCGTTGTTTTTGCCTGACTGGTTTTGAAGCTGAAGACACCTTCTTGGAGACTAAAGTGCACCTTACAATAACCAGGAATCATGGCATTTCCTAGGGACCCTAAAGTCTATCTGGTCCAAGTACTCCTCTGATGGTGAATCTTTTATATCACTCTCCTTACTGCTTTATAAAATTCCCCTCAGCACCTTTAGCAGCAGAAATTCAAAATCCCTCTGACCTCACCATCTATGGGAACCTTCTCAGTCTTGTCCCCTCCATTCCAGAAATACACTCCTGTTGAGATTCCTGGAGAATGCCAGGCTCTGCGCTCGCTGTTATCCTCTAGACTCCTTCTCAGCTCACCACTGCCCCTCCTTCAAGCCTTTATTGAAATGTCACCTTTTCAGTAATTGTTTCCCGGTAACCCCATTTAAAATTAACACCCCCACACACACACACATATCATGTTACCACTGCAATGTTCTTAGTTCCCTTGTCACATTCTTTTTCTTCAAAACAGCTATCAGCCTCTAGTGGTTAAACTTCATTTATTTTTTTTATTGTCTGTTTCCTCCTACTGGAACGTAAAGTTAATGAAGACAAAGATTTGTATCTGGATTTGTTAACTGTTCTATCCTCTGGAGTAAGAAGGAAAAATGGTGCAGAGTCACTGCAAAATACATATTTGTGTGCATAATGGATATTTAAACATACACCCCATCATCATTCCTCTGTTTGTGCTAAAGGGAAGTTGACCAAAAGCCATCACCTTGTTCCAGGTGGGCCACATTTAAATATTAACACAATGATGACTACTTTCAGTTACAGTTGTGGGAAATCCAGAGACTTTCCTTCACATTGGTGTTGCTCATATTTGTCTCAATAAAGGTTGAAGGTATGTCTTTAAATCTGAACAAGGAAGGGAACATCAGTTTAAATGTGCTGCTTTATGATGATTTAACTTTCTGCGCAGATAGAAGTTGTAAAGCCTGACCAGAGAATTCCTACAATATTACCACCAAACATCCACCCAGTGTGATCTGTAGACAAAGTCTTAAGTCATGTGATTTGCATATGTATACCATATGTGTTATGTATAAAATTTTTCTTTTTGGTGCCACAAGGAAAAATGAATAGTGGGACAAAGGATCTCTCAGCAAAGCAATTCTTTTTGCTTCCTGCAGAAAGGGTATTCCCATTAGCAATCTTGCCACGAGACTACAATGAACAAAGAAAAGCAGACATATTTCTTTCTTACCCATTTGGAGTTGTCCTTACTGCTGTGTCTCCGTTGCCTGGAGCAAGACCTCACAATCTAAACTAAAACCTGATTGGCTAATAGCTGGAAACTTCTCTAAACAGGTAAAAGCAATGGAGAACAACAACAAAAAAAAGGAAGTCCAAATAAGGAAGGGGCTGCAGGTATACAGGTAGGCTGCGAGCTGGGACATGCCTGTGAGCACGTCCAGCACAAACATCTTGGTTAACGTACAAGGACATAGAATGTACTACGTGCCTGTAAGCATGGCATGTCTAACAGCTACATAGGATAGGGCTTAACAAAGTCATTAGCACACTTAGTCTTTAACAAGAAAGGAAACTTTGAAAAGGAACTTTTCTACTTCCCACAATATGCCACTTTTTGAAGTGTAAGTAGATGTCCATTATGACTAATAAATATATACAGGAGAAATATTTCTACATTGGCTTGAACATATCATATGCGGGTATAATTGAAAATATTGACTATTAGGTGGCAACAATGCTACATAACTTGAAATTTATTCTGATACTGAAAGGCTCCTGTTGTAAAATACATATTTCACGTCAGGTTACTCAATGTGATAGGCAAAGCAGTAGTTCGCAACTGTGTTTACAAATGAGAATCCCCGGGAAAATGTGGAAGCACTGATGCCCAGTCTTCACCCCAGAGGTTCTGCCTTGATTGTTGAACTATGGGGCCTACCAGTTTCTCAAGCTCCCTGTGCAGGTAGGTGGAGAGTCAATGCAATAAGGAAATCAATACTCTCTAGGAAGTGACCAAGAGAACTGTTAGACTTTATATTGAGTTTACAGAATTCTTTCCAGAAGCACGCTGTCTTAATAGGAATAGAGTACTCAAAGCACTTAAGAAAAATAAGGCCAGGCACAGTGTAATACTAGCACTTTGGGAGGCTGAGGTGGGCAGATTGCCTGAGCTCAGGAGTTGAGGCCAAACTGGGCAACGTGGTGAAACCCCATCTCTACAAAAATACAAAAAAATTATCTGGGCGTGGTGGCACATACCTGTAGCCTCCCAGCTACTCGGGAGGCTTAGGCATGAGAATTGCTTGAACCTGGGAGGTGGGGGTTGCAGTGAGCCAAGATCATGCCACTGCACTCCGGTCTAGGCGACAGAGTGAGACTTTGCATACAAAAATAAATAAATAAAAACAAGCAAAAGTCACATTTCTCTTTCCAGGTATCTGCAATATGGAGATTTACAGACATTAGCATTTTGATAACAGAAATTCAATAATTTCAGCTTATTGTAAAGACATTTGAAATATTAACACTGGATAACTTCCCCCTCAAGTAAGAAGACACATTGCAAAATCAGAGCCCTGAGGTAAATCCCAGAACAGAGTAACCAACAAGATATGCTGGAATGGTGTCCCAGGTATAGGAATAGAAGCCAAATTAACCTAGGTTGAATTTCTAATTCTGTGACTTAGTAGGTGTGAACACATATGTTTCAACTTTTTTATCTATAAAATAAGAATCACAAAACCTAGTGAGCAGAGCTGTACAACCAGCGCAATTACACGGTCATGCAGATTCTCACACTCAGATGAGCCTTATGTTTAGGATTTAATGCCCAGAGGCCACTGTCTTGACATTCTTAATCTTCGTTGACTTTGAGTTTTGTAAGTGAAGTCCTGTGAAACCTGGAGCAGGCACTGGAGGCTTGGAGCCTTGGAGCCTTTACTCACATGGGTCCTGGCTACACATCTCCCCAGGATGAGTTCTCAGAGATGCTCTCCTCACCCCCAGCAACACTGGTGCCCTCCACTCCCAACTGAGGCCTGGACAGGGACACAGAGAGGGACGGGGCCAGATGTATGCACTCTGCTTGCCAAGTGTCTTTAAATGTCTTTAAATCTGAACAAAGAAGGGAACATCCGTTTAAATGTTCTGTTTTATGATGATTTAACTTCTTGCACAGATAAAAGTTGGGGAGCCTGACCGGAGAATTCCTGCAATAATACCACCAAACATGCGTCCAGCATGATCTGTAGACAGAGTCTTAAGCCATGCTTGCCAAGTATCAGGGCAGGGCTCTGGGTTCCTGTCAGGGTTTGCGCTCATCCTGCAAGTAGCCCCGTGCCAGGAAACCACAATAGTAAATAACACAGTTTTTAAAATACTGTGACTAGTAGAAAAAAACACTTTAGAAATAGGAAAAAGCATGTTTCCTGCTTTTTGAACAAGAGGCCTGCGTTTTCATTCTGCACCGGGTCCTGCAAATTACATAGCTGTCCCTGCTTGTAAAACATAGATTTTTATCATAGCATGTTTTTGCAGATCCATCAAAAAGACAACCTAACTCAAACAGACTGGTTCTGTCAGAGTGGAAAATTTAGCATATATTAATTTCTCAAAATGTTAGTTCATTTTCATTTCTATCATTATGTCTTTTTCTTTCAGCAAAGCAAGATGTAAAACTACTAATGAGCATTTACTGAAACTAAACTGTTTCTATTCAGACTTAATCTAAGTAGTTAAAGAAACATCCTATCATATCCTGCATGCTCTTCTAATGATTTCTATTTTCTAGAATCTTTAGATCAGGACCAAGGTGGGTCCATACCATCGCAATTCAGGTCACAGGCCCTGTCATAGAAGAACCAAATACTATAAACACTTCTATTTAAAAAAGCAAACCAAGAGATTTGCTCTGTAAAGCACTGAAAACAGCACTTTTCCCCCTAGGGAGACTTATATTCAGAAAAATTAGAAGTTTCCACTCTGGCAATGATTTGAGATTTTGACCTATATTAAATCCTTTTTTTAGAAATAGATGGGACATAAATAAAAAATGAATATTATCTACTTTAGAGCCATCTGGTATTGATATTTCTACTGTACCTCTGGAGAACTCCTAAGAGCCAAAAGAAAAGGAAGTCATAATTCTGTTCACTGCAGCTGCTAAGGTTGTCACCACCTGTTTTCTGCGTTTACCTATCAGTGAGAACCAGAAGTCAAAATAACACATTTTTTTTTTAGCATAAGTGGTTATTTGTCAAATAGGGAATGATTTACGTTGTTATAACCCAATACTAACAACTTTTGGTCCTTTTAAATTCCTGGATTTAGACAGTGTAATTTCTCAGGTGCAGACTAATAATGGGAGAAGATTAGAGGCCCAGAGTAGTTTTAGTAAAGAACTGCTTATTCCTAGTTCATATTTTTTACTGCACCAAACACATTTTTCCCTTAATCTTCCCTCTGCAGAGTAATACAGTATTCCCAAATCTTTTCATTTTTCATGAGACAGGCTTTTACTCTAATCTATGCTTTTTGTCACTGATGTCTGAAAAATCGCCTCCAGTCTGGGTCTTCCTTGAGTTTGTTGACTTTAGAAATTATATGTATATATCTCATGAAGGTAAATAGGCTATTTTGTAACTACAGAGTCTCTGGTTATGCTACTATTCTTGTTTCATTCATCATGCAAAAAAATACAGTGACTAAAACAAACCTCTCTGGGGCTACTGTGTCCAGAAGACCCCAGGTGGGCTGCTTAGTCCTGGGCTATTGACTATGTAGTAAAATAAAAATAAAAATCTTCCCAGCTTTCTAAAACTAATACTTCATGAAGCGCCAAAATGTGTCAAAGTGTTCAGGCTTCATTTCTTTAGTCAAGTTGACCTAGGGCTTTGTACCCACAAAAAATCCAAATATGCTGAGATAGAATACTGAGTGATGCTACTGTCTTTCCTAACTCACTTTAAATAAGTTGATCTGAATTTTTTTCTAAGAGCAGCTGTGTCCCTTATGTGTAGAGGAGTGGGTGGTAAGAGAGGGAGAAATAATGATTAGATGCCACCAACGGGATTTTCTAAATAGCAAAGAATTTATTCTACTTCATAGTTTTGACTAGGGCTCATCATGCTGATGATACATTGTAAATTATTTTCATCTGACTTTCTTTTAGAAAATATAAGAATACAATTTAGAGGGAAATGAAAGCAAAGAATGAAATAGTAAGGACTAGATCAGCAAAGTCCTTATCCTATAATGTCAAAGCTTCCATCATATGGAATCTAAGACACCATAATTGTAAAATATGCCATAATGTACCAAGAAAAAAGAAAAAAACAAATTATGACAGAAGACTTTCCTAACACTAAGAATATTCATTTATATTTATTTTAAAAGTTCTCTGTTACTTACTTGTATGTAGACATTTTATTATGCATCATTGTGTGCACATACCAAAAAAAAATAAGGTAAATAAATTGGTTATGTTTTTTTCTACAATTTTTACATCAAAGTCTACCTTTTGGACTCAATCTCATGTTTTAATTTATTTCCACAAAATATCCTCTGTTGCATTAATCGCACTGATTAATGTAATCGCACACAGCATTTCATAAAATAATCTACCAAAGAACCAAGGCTCTGAACTACTTGAGACTACGTAAAGCTGGCTGGCATCCCTTTGACTCCCAATTCAAGTGTGTTGCAAACACATGTGACTCACCACCTCCCATACCTCCTCCACAGCCATTTTGTTCCTATGGTTTAGAAGAGTGCTCTATTAAGAAATTATGAGAAGAAAAAAGATATTTAAATGAGCAGAGTTATTTCCTACCTGATACATGTTAATTACTGAAGGAAAAATAGTAACTACAGTATGGAGGAACTTGGGGAGGTCATGTTAACCCAGTGATCAAAGTTAACATTAGTGATAAGACAAAATGACATCATCAGGTAACTCCTAATGTGCTACCCTGAAAATGGATATCTATGATTTTCCTGCCCCCCTTCTCCTCCACCAAAAAAAGTATAACCTGAATCTAATCATGAATAAACATGAGAGCAAACTCGAATTAAGATACAATTACAAAATAACTGGCCTGTAATCTTCAAAAATGTTAGGTCATAAAAGAGGAAAGATTGAAGAATTGTTCAGATTGAAGGAGACAGAAGAGAAAAGACAATTGAATACAACATGTAACCCTGACAAGAATTCTTTCTTTTGCTAAAAAGGCGCATCTGTGGGGTGGGGAGTGGTGCTTTATGCTTGTAATCCCAACACTCTGGGAGGCTGAGACAGACAGATCGCTTGATTGAGGAGTTTGACATCAGCCTGGCCAACGTGGCAAAACCCTGTCTCTACCAAAAACACAAAAACAATTAGCCAGGCGTGGTAGCAGGCACATGTAATCCCAGCTACTCAGAAGGCTGAGGCATGAGAATGGCTCAAGCCCAGGAGGTGGAGGTTGCAGTGAGCCAAGATGGTGCCACTGGACTCTAGCCTGGGTGACAGAGCAAGACTCTGTCTCAAAATGGCAGGTGGGGGTGGTGGTGGGAGTGGCATCTGTGGGACAGTTGACAAAATTGGAATGGTGGAATGTCTTTAGGTAAGAATATTTTACCAATGCTAATGGACTAATTTTGATATCTATATATGGTTATGTAGTACAGTTGTGTCTGCATACCCAAAACTTACTCTCAAGTTATTCCAAAAGCAAAAAAAAAAACACCAATACTTATTACCTAGATAGAGATAGAGTAATGGTAAAATAAATGTGGTAAAATGTTAATCTTTGTGGAATCTGGGTCAAGCTTATAAAGAAATTATTCCTATTATTTTTTTCTAAAAGTATGCAAAGTATTTCGAAACAAAATGGTTTCAATAGTACTCCATGGTTTTTTCTGACATTTTCTTTGAAATAGTTGACACCCATTCTGCAAGTGATTTGACAGTGCTTCTAGGTTCCATGAAGAAGGGCAATGCCACTACAGCAGCTTTGCATTTCTGACCAGCAGCAATTATAAGATGTCATTGATTCTTAGATGCATCTCAATTTCCAAGATGTTATAATGGACAAAATAAATAATTTAGAATCATAAACACCTTTTAGTTGAAATAGACACATTTGAAGACCAGATTTGAACAAATAATGATTCTCCCATTTAGTATCCACATTAGTTTCCTATTGCTGCTGTAACAAATTAACACAAATGTAATGGCTTAAAACAAGACAAAAGTATTGTCTTCTGGTTTTGGAAGTCAGAAGTTCAAAATGGATCCACAGGGAAGCTGGAATGGAAAATCGTTTTTCTTGTCTTCTCCAGCTTCTAGAGGCTGCTTGCATCCTTGGCTGGAGGCCCCTTTCTGTTTCTGTCTTCCACAGTATCCTTGATAACAAAACCTGCATCTGGCTCAGTTATTACAAGTGCTGCTCCTGGACTTCCCAGTCTCTTGCTTAAGAAATATTGCTGTGCAAATGTGGTCTTGGAATAAAAGGAATAATAAAATAATAAAAATGTTAGGAAAACCTGATCTTGGGAAGATAGTCTGACATTTTGACACAAATATTTCTTAATTATCATGGGAACTCTGCTTAGGTTATAAAACTCTATTGTTATTGATGTCATCGCAGATTTTCTGGTGCAATAAGATAACATGTTATCAAGAATTAGTTCCATTTTTGTTTCTTAATCATTTTCTTTTTTAAGCATTGGCTGACAGATACAAATTCTCAAAATTAAGGAATTCCAGAATTTTTTTTTTTTTTTTTTTGAGACGGAGTTTCACTCTTGTTACCCAGGCTGGCGTGCAATGGCGCAATCTCGGCTCACCGCAACCTCCGCCTCCCGGGTTCAGGCAATTCTCCTGCCTCAGCCTCCTGAGTAGCTGGGATTACAGGCACGCGCCACCATGCCCAGCTAATTTTTTTTTTGTATTTTTAGTAGAGACGGGGTTTCACCATGTTGACCAGGTTGGTCTCGATCTCTCGACCTTGTGATCCACCCGCCTCGGCCTCCCAAAGTGCTGGGATTACAGGCTTGAGCCACCGCGCCCGGCGGAATTCCAGAATTTTTAAAATTGGGTTAAATATACCCAGAGCTGACAAAAAGCACTAGAGAGTGGCCAAAAGAATACATTGTTGATGGTCCTCATAATCAATATGACTTTTTGTAATTGTGTTAAATTAATTCTTACATATATACATATATATATTTATGTTAGAAGAGTGCTTGGCAACAATTACATAAGTGTTAGCTATTATTGCTATACATTTATATTTCTATTACATAGCAATTATTATCTTTCTCGGCAAATATTACTACTAGTTTGCATTGAAATTGCAAGAAAACCTGGATCATATATGGAAACATTTTTGTTCAGTTAATACATGAAGCAAAATATCAAAACATTCATTTATGTTGATATGTATACATTAGTCTGTACATACTAACTACTTTATAAGTTGTTGGCGAGATTAAGAGGTAATGCATTTAAGGCAATTTGCCTTCGGCCAGTACATTATTTTTAATAATAAGTGTTATTATTTCTCAACTTTGATAAACTTTTTCAAGGGTCTAGAGACAATGCTGAGTTTGGAAATAAGAAAAGCAAGAGAGAAAGATAGCCTTTTAGGAAATGAGTAGAAAATTACCTCCTTTAAGTAATTCCCTGATCAAAAATATTGCCTATGATATTGATAATAATAGCTAATTTTTTTTGAGCATATACTGTTCTAGGTATCATGATAATCACTTTCTACATGTTATCTCATTTGGTCCTTAGAACCAAATGAAGTGAATGTTATGTTATCCTTATTTTGCCTAGGGATTAGGTAATTTTCTTAATGTCACAAATTAAATATAACAGTACTGAACGATATCAAACCCAAGCAATCCAAACTCATGTTCTAAGACACTGAACTATGCTCTCTTCATGACATATGATTCTTTACTCCACAGACCCTGCTTCATACCGGATTGTTTTGCCCATGTTCCCCTGATGCTTGCTAACTGTGCTTGAATTTTCTGGGTTTTGTCTCTCTAACCATTCCTACACCCTTCAAAGGCAAAGATGAAGCTTTCTATTTTTTTTTTTTCTTAACCCAAAAGTTTATTATTAAGGGCAAAACACAGAACAGTTCTGAAGAGACACCCTGGGCTCACAGCAGAGACCAAGGCAGATAAACACCAGGAGTACTATCAAAAACCTAAGAAACATCAACATGATTCCCCGTCCTCACTTTTCTTAATCAATATTTTCTATTTATTCAGAGCCAAGCTTATGAAGGATGAAGATTGCCTTGATGAAGAGCAAGCCCTCTAGTTACTGATGCTGACATCTAGAAAAATCACTATGCTTAAATTCAATATTCTGCACTATAGCTCCCTAATAGACTCAAACAAATGGCAATGGATATACTCAGCCTTTCCTGAGCTTCTAGAAAACATTTATCTGTTGCATTTCTCTTTAACTTCTTTTTTAATTATCTGACTGCCCCTTACCTGGGCCCAGTAGAATTTTAAATATGAGAAAGGAATCATCAGAGAATAGGCTTAAAATGAAAAAAGGAAATAAGAAATTGCATTTTATTTAACTTTTTAAAACTCATCTACTTTCAGATTGAATCAGTTTACTAACTAAAAAAAGATTTCATGGTGAATAACTTTTATGAGAACATACAAAGTGCATTTTAACAATGGTCTACATTCACAAGTGGCCACTATTCTTGTCCAATCATAATTCATCTGGGTGTTCCTAAGCTACCAAATCCAGAACAAAGCAGAACAAAAGAAAAATATACTATTTGAAGTTCTTTGTACTTTTCTAATTCTGGAACAGACTGCTCCCATATTAAGAAAATTAGGTGCAAATAATACCTCAAAAATAAGTAGACAGATAATGCACTGATTCTTTTTGACATTATAATTTATATCTAAATTTAATTTTAGACTAATTTTCCTCTTACTTAGAGCAAAATATTGCTAAGGGAACAGCCTGTCTTCATCTGGCTTATAGTAAACATTTGCCACTTAGAATTCTGGAACCAGTTGGCTTTCTTAATCTTTGGCAATAGACGCTAACATATCTTTTACGAATTATGGCAAGCCAATAGGAAGAGAGCAACCCAGAGGGTGTAAGAAGCCTGGCAATCAACCAGGCAGTAGAGTGGGGGTTGATAACCATCATCTGCATGCCCTGAAGGCAAATTTTCCACAGCCTTCCAGGTGCTGCCATGCTGCCTCCCTCACTCCACCTGTTGCCCCGGCTCCCCAGACTCAGCCTTGGGAGTTTGTTCATTCAATCTTTCAAAGAAGCAGGATATCCCTGCAAGGATAAAGAAGCAGGGAATTAATTACCTCATGGCGTGATAAGCACAGGGTAATTCTATAGAAAGAACACCTAATGAAAACCTAGAAGATCAAAATAAGCTTCCTGGAGAAAGTGATGTTCTGACCAAGAAAAGAGTTAAACACTTGGGCTGGGCATGGTGGCTCACACCTGTATTCCCAGCACTTTGGGAAGCCGAGGTGGGCGGATCACTTGAGGTCAGGAGTTTGAGACCAGCCTCGTCAACATGTTGAAACTCCATCTCTACTAAAAATACAAAAAGTTAGCCTGGCGAGGTGGTACGCGCCTGTAGTCCCAGCTACTCAGGAGTCTGAGGCAGGAGAATCATTAAACCTTGGAGGTGGAGGTTGCAGTAAGCCAAGATCATGCCTTTGCACTCCAGCCTGGGTGACAGAGTGAGACTCTGTCTCAAAAACAAACAAACAAAACTCATCAATAAGAAAGAGGAACAGCCTTATTGCTGATATGGAAAAAGGTTTAGTGGTCTAGGTAGAAGATTAAACCAGATTAAAAGAAAAAGAGTTAAACACTTGAAGAAGAGATAGAAAAGCAATCTAGAAAGAAAAAAGTATTGGCAAAGGATGACAGGTAAGCATGACCAAGGAACTGAAAGAATTTCGGTTTAGCTGCAGCATCTGATGAACACAACCACTTAGGGATCCAGAGTAATGGATATACCATCTCATATCTGCAACACTAGAAACATCTGGCTTTCTTGATCTCCACAGCAGGGAAACAGACATCTGAATGACTTCATAGTCTATATACTTCAGTCTACTTCTACCAACAGCCTATTGGTGAGCACTAGTCACATGCTTCTCCCACCACCCCCAAAATTAAAATGACCTAGAAAATGTAGGGGACCGAGATAATGTTTAATGCATACCACTGTCTCTGGTGTAGGCATGATATTAATGGCCGTCTTACTCTATTTGTGTTGCTATGAAGGAATACCTGAGGCTGAGTAATTTATAAAGAAAATAGGTTTATCTGGCTCATGGTTCTGCAGACTGCACAGGAAACACAGCACCATCATCAGCTTCTGGTGAGGATTTCAGGCCACTTCCACTCATGGGGAAAGTTAAGGAGAGCCACATGCACAGAAATCACTTGTGACAGAGGAGGCAAGAGAGAAAGAGGAGGGAGGCGCCAGGCTCTTTTTGAACAAACAACTTTCTGGAAACTAAAAAGAATGAGGACTCACACAGCCCTCACCCCATACTGAGAGAGCATTAATCTATTCATGAGAGGTTATTCTAATCTATTTATGAGAGGCCATTAATCTATTCATGAGAGATATGTCCCCATCACCCCAACACCTTCCACCAGTCCCCACCTCCACACTGGGAATCAATTTCAACATGTGATTTGGGGGGGTAATATTCAAACTGTAACAATTATTTTGTAAGCCATGTTTATGGAGTTTGCTTTATTGTGAGGGCATTAAAGAGCCAGTGAAGAATTTTAAGCAAGATAATTTTTTTTTTTTTTTTTTTTTTTTTGGGACGGAGTTTAGCTCTTGTTACCCAGGCTGGAGTGCAATGGCACAATCTCGGCTCACCCCAACGTCTACTTCCTGGGTTCAGGCAATTCTCCTGCCTCAGCCTCCGGAGTAGATTGGATTACAGGCATGTGCCACCATGCCCAGCTAATTTTTTGTATTTTTAGTAGAGATGGGGTTTCACCATGTTGACCAGGACAGTCTCGATCTCTTGACCTCGTGATCTGCCCACCTCGGCCTCCCAAAGTGCTGGGATTACAGGCGTGAGCCACCGCGCCTGGCCTAAGCAAGATGATTCAAGGACTGGATTTTGAACTTGTTGCTCCTCTGCAGGGTTTCCTCCCCTGTTACTCTCCTCACCTGGAAGTGGATAGGGAGTCTCAGAAAACTATGCATGAAAATAATGCTGTTAACAATTACGAGATCGTTAAAATCAACAGAATGATCTGTTATCGCACTCATCCCTCAATTAAAAGCATGTCCTTTTTTGAGTACCCCAGAAAGTAAATGCCCCAATTTTTTTTTTTTAAAGGTTCCTAGTTATGATGTTGCCACCTTGAGGAAGATGGATCATTCAGGCACTGATACATTTAAGTAAACAGAACAAAGAGAAGAGAGTATAAGGCCTGAACTTCGAAAATGAGGAGACAGTGCTGTTATTGGCACATCCTCTCATTTCTTCTAGACACAAGCCTCAGCAGACGTCAAGTGCCATCAGATTACTCCTTAAGAAGGGCCTCAGCGTACCATCCATGGTTAGTCACAACTTCCCCAGGGATGACTTGCACATGGGAGGAAAAATAGAAGATGGAAGCACAGTTGATGTTATTTCTTTATCGGTATTGCCAGTAAAATCGCCTGCTCAGTTTTTCTCAGTGATTAATATTTGTATGATGTGTGTGTGTCAAGGCAGGCTAGAGCAGGTCCTCTTTAGCTCCCCTTGCTCCAGTGGTCAATAACTCAATGATTAGCAGAAGCACCTCAGAGGCTTGTTAAAAATACGTCTTAGTTCATGCATTCAACTTACTTAATCAAACTCTGGAGTAGGATCCATGAAGCTAGTTTAGTTGTTTTTTTACAAAAATTTTCCAGGCTTGTAAAATGTTGCTGTAGTTAATGTAGAAGCAGTGTGCCATAAAATTATTTTCTAGCTAAAGATCTACTATGGGTTTTAGTCATTTGCAGGGTTTTGTTTTTCATTATTTAAATGTGTCTGTTTCGACATATATCTCTCAAAAAAAGTTTTCAAAAAACCAGAGACCTTGTCTGCCTGCTATTGAATTTCTGTGCCCCCTTGCACATAATGGTAGGCACTTGGCAGACATCTAAAATAAATACAGAATAGAAAGCAATAAAATCAATTTGAGTTGGTATTCTTGATGGAGATGAGTCTGCAGATGCATATCACAGGAAAGGAAACAGCATTCCTCCCTAGGGCACAGACCTATTTTTATGTTCAAGCTGCTCCATTTTGGTAGACAGCGTCATAAGCATCACCAAGTTAAATCTGCTGTTTGACAGGTGGAGTCTTATGTGATTGACTCGATAACATTCACTTTTTGAACACATTTTTTTTTCAGCCTTCATAGAGAAGTTATGGAAGGAGCATTTTTATTTGCCATGTTGCAGGTTAGCCAACAGGATAAAATTGTGTTCATTGTGGCATCAAAATAAAATATAGCTCTTGTCTTTTTTTCCTAAATTTTTGTTTTTATCCTCATTCTAGATGCCATGAGTTGTATTTGCCTTTTATATGCATGTTTTTGCTTTGCATTTAACACAGGTTTGAATATTTCAGAAACTTTATGGAAATACGGAAACCCTATTTGGAATTTGATCTCAATTTGCAAAAAGAAAGCATGGGAAAATTATTTTCAGCTGATAGACAAACAAATTAAAAGTGATGGGCTGGGTGTGGTGGTTCATTCCTGTAATCCCAGCACTTTCGGAGGCCAAGGCAGGCAGAACGCTTGAGCCCAGGAGTTTGAGATCAGCCTGTGCAACATGGCAAAACCCCATCTCTAAAAAGAAATACAGAAAAATTAGCTGGGCATAGTGGTACATACCTGTAGTCTTAGCTACCCAGGAGACTGAGGTGAGAGGATCACCCAAGCCTGGGAGGTCAAGGCTGCAGTGAGTCGTAATTGTGCCACTGCATTGCAGCCTGGACGACAGAGTGAGACCCTGTCTCAAAGAAATAATTTTTTTTTTTTTTACAGAGAACAATTCATGATGGAAAATAAAACATATGGATGTCAATTAATTTAAAATTTTCTGTAATTTGTATGCCAGTTTTTTCGGAAATAGTTCAAATCAGAGCACCCGCAGGAAGAAAGTACCTGGCTGATGAAATTCCATCCTCTGCTCAAAATTCAACCACTGCCCTTAAATTTCAACGTGAAATACTTGACCTTGGTGCTGAAAGAAAAGGGTAGTACTAAGACAAAATTTGCCATCTTCTATAGACTCCACCCTTCTTGAAAATAACTTCTTCTGAAAAGTAATATCAAACAGACCAGCATTTCTGTCACAAAAAATATCCAATAGAAAGCCTTCTCAATACAACTTGCTAATATCACTTGAAGTTGTTGTTTCTGAAAGACCATGAATATCACAACTTAACTCATACAAGTCTGCAAATTAACTCATTCATGAAGAAAAATTAAATTGGATCAAAATGGCCATGATAACTATAATTATAGTAAGAAATTATAATAAAATGCTGGTGGCTGCTTGATACTGCCATTTCATCTTGTTGAACTGTAGACACATCAAGCAATGGAGCTTAGAAATTACCCTCAGAGTATAGCATTATACCTAAAAGCATAGTGCCCTCTAAGGAAACAGAAATGTCCCTCTGTCATTAGTTGAATGTCAACAAAAAGTCACTAAGGGATAATATTGTTTCTTTCATTCTAAAGAAAATGTTCCTTCCTGACTATCTGACAACTCTTAAACACTATATCACATTTTCACACTCATGCTGAACCTACTAGCACACATATTAAATTTCCTGGTAACTTAAAAATAAAAGCAATTCCCCAAGTGCTATTCTTCTTCAATCATTAAGGAGTCTCATTTTTCAAGAGGAAATAGAAAGCTTAAAACAGGACCCTTGAATATTGTATTTCCTCTGCAAATTTCATAAGTAAGCATTTTAAAATATAGAGAATGCTATCCACATTGAAGAGAACTTACGTTTTTATATAACTGAAATATCTTTTCACTATAAATACTAGTAATGTTTATTTTAACAGTAAAACCCTAGTTAACCAAAATTATTGGTGTATCTACATAGTATGTTGGATATGTCTTTATGCATCCTTTTAGCCTTACACCTTACCTGTCTTGCATTCTGGCTGCAGGTGAAGCAACCAGTCTGTCCACCTCCAACCACTTCAGTATAGGTTCCCCTTTATAGCACCTTGCCTCAGACCAGTCCCCAGGAGCCTCTCATCTTCTGCCCAGGTGTTCTCTGTTGACCCCACTATGTGAGATGACACAGAAGCATGCTTTGCACCCGTGCATCTGTTACACAAGAGGGTAAAGTGAATTATTTGACCATTGAGAGGTAAATGTTTCTCACTATCTCAGAGGGACAGTCCTAAAACACATTTTATGTGGCTGGGTGACTGAGCAGCTTATTACCTGTAGAGATATACAATTGATAATACATTCTCATTTTGCATCTCCTGTTTGGCTCACCTTTGATCCCTAGGACTCATACTCCCCAGTAAAGTGTTTTAAAGCAAGACTTTGTCTCAAGCTCTGCTTCCTGGCAAACCCAAGCTAAGATATAACTGTACAACATACACATATATAGTAAGGCTTACGGTTGACACATATATAGTAAGACTTACGCTTGTCACATACTGTTAAGTTCAAGAATGGGTGAAAGTCAATACTACTACCATCATCATTAGCCATGAAAAAGACAAAACAGATTATATGGCTCAATGATCTAAGTTTATGTAAAGGCACACATTCTAATTAATTAAATAGCTACAGGTGTATATATCTCAAGTTCAAAAGACTGCTTAACCTTTCCTGCTTTTGTTAACATTAAGAACTAACACCTTAAGCACCTTTAAAAGAGCAGCTTTATTTGTTTGTTTCTTTGTTTGTATAGAGACAGAGTACAGCTCTTTTGCCCAGGCTAATCTCAAACTCCTGAGCTCAAGCAATTCTCCTTCCTCAGCCTCCCAAAGTGTTTGGATTACAGGTGTGAGCCACCACATCCAACCAAAAGTGGTTATTTTTTTAACTTTCCCAATGGCAGAAGGGAAGTCAACCAACTCATAGGTTCATACATACATAAAATCACACGGAAACCTTGCTTAACCATTATACACACACACACATACACACACACACACACACACACACACACACACACACACACACACAGTTGCATACACATATACCGACCCAGGGGAACAATGGCATATTCACACAGCAATAAGGATACACAAAATAGACTAAAACTTAGAGATAAATCTTTTGAACAGGACATTTTTTATCCAGGTAATTACCTGATGATAATAGTGTAAATTATGTTCTTATAAATAAAAATAAGACACAAAATAGGTTATATATTCTAAGTCTTTACTCAAATAACTTTCTTAAATTGTGCTGGACATAGACTAGTCATATACTAGATTCAATACTGTTAATTATACATAAAAATGGTTTCTAATATCTATGTAGTACTTTATATTTTAATAACTTTTTCACTGAGTTGTCTTATTTAATCCTCCAAATCTGTGAAATAATTGATTTTATCATTCCCATTTTGCAAATAAAGAGCAGAGAGGCTAAATAACCCATAGAGGATACATTATACTGCCTGCACTGCAAAGTCAGAATTTGTGGAACTATTTATTGAACCACCCTTTCGAACTCCTTTATCTCTGATTATCCATTAATATTGTTTCACATATACCAGCTTCTTACCACTGCTCTAACTTGACATTCTAAAGGGATCCCAAATGTCTGGTTTCATTTCCCTGTATTTTACTACTACTTAGTGTTTTTATGGTCTCCTCTGCTTCTAAACATTTAAACCAACCCAAATTACCCATAAACCACAAAGCTATGATGATTGCGCACGCCAGTTGGCTGCCTTCCTAGCAGTCCTCCCCAGTTTCTACCATGCTTAAAGGGCCCTGATTTCATCTGGTGCCTACCTCTCTTCGTGCCACAAGAACCAAGGAGGGGTTACCCCATTTTCATTTCCAAGAGTGAATCTTGATAAGCCTATGCCAATAATTATGACCCCAGTTCTTTTTCCAAGGATTGGTTTAAGCACAATCACATGACCTAATTTTGCATGATGAGACATATACATGAGGGAGATAATATGGAAGAAACTTATGGGAAGGTTTTCCACTATTGTTATGAGCTGAATTGTGTTAAAGTTGTATGTTAAAGCTCTAACTCCCAGTACCTTAGAATATAATGCCTTTGGAAATAACGTGGTTTTTTTTTTTTTTACGGTGGAGTTTTGTTCTTGTTGCCCAGGCTGGAGTGCAATGGCGCAGTCTCGGCTCACTACAACCTCTGCCTCCCAAATTCAAGCGATTCTCCTGCCTCAGCCTCCCAAGTAGCTGGGATTACAGGTATGTGGCACCACGCCTGGCTAATTTTATATTTTTAGTAGAGACCGGGTTCCACCATGTTAGTCAGGTTAGCCGATCTCGAACTCCTGACCTCAGGTGATCCCGCTTCCACCTCGCAAAACGCTGAGATTACAGGCGTGAGCCACCACGCCCAGCTGAGATAATGTCTATAAAGAAGTAACTAAGATTGGCCGGGCACGGTGGCTCAAGCCTGTAATCCTAGCACTTTGGGAGGCCAAGGCGGGTGGATCACAAGGTCAAGAGATCGAGACCATCCTGGTCAACATGGTGAAACCCCGTCTCTACTAAAAATGCAAAAAAAATAGCTGGGCATGGTGGTGCATGCCTGTAATCCCAGCTACTCAGGAGGCTGAGGCAGGAGAATTGCCTGAACCCAGGAGGCGGAGGTTGCGGTGAGCTGAGATCAAGCCATTGCACTCCAGCTGGGGTAACGAGGGAAACTCCGTCTCAAAAAAAAAAAAAAAAAAAAAAAAAAGAAGTAACTAAGATTAAATGAGGTTGTATGGGAAGTCCCTAATCTAATCTGACTGATGTCCTTTTGAGAGGAACTGTGGACACCCAAAAAGACACCAGGGATAAGCGAACAGAGGAAAGACTATGTGGGGACACAGAGAATATGAGCATGTGCAAGCCGAGGAGGATGGCCTCAGAAAAAGCAAACCTGTGATATCTTGGTCTTGGACTTCGAGACTACAGACTATGAGAAAATAAATTTCTGTGCTTTATTATAGCAGTCCTAGAAATCTAATACAATCATTTAAAAATGACATGTAAATAAATTTTAAAATAATGACACAAGAAAGGAAGCACCCTATCTTTTACTAGACATTTTGATATCTGATTGTGAAGATGGAAACTGTTTTAGCCATCTTACACCTGTACAGAGAATCCATCTGAGAACTGGTTTCCATGTTGAGTACAGTAGGTCTACAAAAATGTATATAACAAAAACCAGTTTTCTTGATGATGCTCTTAAGCCACTGAATTAACTAAACTTGGATCACTCTGTCTTCAAGTGTCCTCTTAAATGAAAATATGTTTTCCTGATTTTTTTAAGCTGTGGTTTTCCATTAATTATAGCCAAAATCACCGTATTGGTACAGTCTGTTGGAAAAAGTTCAGCTGTTGACAAGCTAAGGCTGTTTCAGCCGTTACTCTAGACTTTACTCCTTTATTCCTCATTTGTTCCTAGTTGTCTTCCATTTCAAACTCTGTAGTCTTGGCTCTTTAACTTTGCCTCCAACCTGCCTCGGAGGTTTTAACTTAACTGTAAGTTATCCATAGTTTCCTAAGCATTTGAGCCTCAATTGTTCCCTATAAACTTGTTTAGTTTCTCTTAGGTGGGAATTACAATCTTGCATCTATCCACTTAAAATGAAGTCCAAGGTCGGTTCCAAAATGTAGGCAAATTCAGAAAGATAAGCTAATAACCTACCTTTTAGTTGACATGGCCAACCCAATACACACATCTGTGTTATGCCCTGTTTATAAGTAATGACAAATTGCTGAAGATCTGACATCCAATATTATATAGGCAAAAAGTCTGAGACCTCAAACCTGATTTCCTGACACCAAATACTTTGCTAATTCCATTATTCTATCAAGTAATAAATTGGATCTTAAAATATTGGGACCAGATAGTATTCATTTAACAGTTTTTTTAAAATTATAAGGTGAAAATGTAGAAATACATGTAATTTCTCATTAATTTTGTAAATAGGCAGAGATTTAAGGACTTACGAATTATTAAAAGGATCTTGGAATTAGAGACTCTTGCCTCCCTACTCAGAAGTTTGATAAAATCTTTACAAGCAAGAGACTCTGTGATGAACCCCTTTGTGGATACAGATAGAGTGGATACATAGAGCTTAATCTATAATCCAAAATTTAATGGGAGAAACATGCTATCAGGTAAGCATTTTACTTTTTCTATCTTACTTACAAATACATTGACCTTAATCCAGCTATTGATAATATCGTTGACTTGTTTGTTTGTTTCTGGCTAAGTCCCTTTCAGATTCTCTCACCTTATTTTTGTAACTTGTCTTTCATATTTCCAATCCTATTGCCTGCTTTTTGCATCACTTTCCATCAGGTATTAATTTCTGTGTTTCTAGTCATAACCAGTTAACCTAAATGTCATTCTTGACAATGTTTTGTGTCTAGTAATCATTTTAATAGTCTTGGAACTGCACAATATCTTGACTATACACTCGACACTGAAGTTCAACAAAAGAACCCATGTTCCTTTCCCTGACTCAATAAATATTTAGAGATGGTAATCTACTGGGAAAAGAGTAATGTGGTTTCTGTAAGGGATTATAGTCATCTAGTAGCATTCTTTGAAGAGGTAAATTAAAAGATAAATAAGAGATAGGGTGTGGTGGCTCAAACCTGTAATCTCAACCCTTTGGGAGGCCAAGGCCAGTATGGATCATCTGAACACAGGAGTTTGAGACCACCCTGATCAATATGGTGAAACCCCATCTCTACTAAAAACAAAAATTAGCCAAGCATGGTGGCATACACCTGTTATTCCAGCTACTTGGAGGGCTGAGGCAGGAGAATTGGTTGAACCCAGAAGGGGGCCATTGCAGTGAGCTGAGATCACACCACTGTACTCCAGCCTGGGCAACAGAGCAAGACTCTGTGTCCAAAAAAATAAAAAGAAAATAGATAAATAGGGACAACAAGCCAAGGTTAAGTGTCTAGACTTTAAATTCAGACCTTCCAAAAAGAGATTATCTTAAAGGTGAATCACTCACTATTGGATTATACAACTAGCAGCCGTCTGTATCCATGGGTTCCTCTGTCATGAATTCAACCAGCCAGAGATCAAAAATACTCAAGAAAAAAATGCATTGGTACTGAACAGGTACAGATGTATTTTTTTCTTGTAATATTCCTAAAACAACACAGTATAACAACTATTTACATAATATATTTATTGTATTAGGTATTATAATGATTTAAGAGATGATATATAAACTATATATCATCTATGCACAGAAGCATGCGCATAGGTTACATACAAACACTTTTTCAGAGACTTGAGCCACTGCAGATTTTGGTATGCTCCAGAGAGCGTGGAATTAATCCCTCGTAAATACTAAGGGACAACTGTATTCACAGAAAATACTTTATCATGGATTAAAAAAAAAATGTTAGTGCCAAAAATTAGAGCATGAATTTTAGAGGAATCCAGGCAATGGGAGAGATGTCACAGAAATCAGTACTGAGATTAACCTTGGTCAATAACTTTTTTTTTTTTTTGAGACAGGGTCCCACTGCAGTGGCATTATCATAGCTCATTGCAGCCTCTATCTACCAGGCTCAAGCCATCCTCCCACCTCAGACTTTTGAGTAGATGGGACTACAAGCATACTACCATACCTCACCTAGCTTATTTTATTTTATTATTTCATTTATTTGAGTCAGAGTCTTGCTGTGTCACCCATGCCGGAGTACAGTGGCATGATTTTGGCTCACTGCAACCTCTGCCACCCAGGTTCAAGTGATTGTTACGGTGAGCCCTAATCTGATATGACTGATGTCCCTGTAAGAAGAGGAAATCTGAACACAGGTGCACAGGGGGAAAATGATGTAGAGACATCGGGAGAAGATGGCCATCGACAAGCCAAGGAGAGAGGCCTCAGAGGAAACCAACACTGCCAACACCTTGATCTTGGACCTACGGACTCCAGAACTGTGAGGAAATAAATTTCTGTTGTTTGAGCCACCCAGTCTATGGTCCTTTGTTACCGCAGCCCTGAAAAAATAATAGAGGTCCTAAAGGTAGATACAATGTAAATGATAGCCAGGGAATAATTGGCTTAGTGTACCATTTGGAAAAACAAGGCAGAGAACTTGTTATCGGTCTAATGTGGTTCTAACAGACAAAAAGATCATCAGATTATTAAGAAGCCGAAGGCAGTGAATTGAAAGCAAAATAGAAGATATTCTTATATTTGGCACAAACCATGTACAGTCACTCAAAAATCATCTTAGGATGCATATATTTAAGCAGCTTGCATAGAAAGTAATAACTCCTAGTCTACAAAAATGAAATACAAATACAATGAGGAAGACAAAAGGGAAGGGAAAAGAAGAAAAGCGCTAACCCTTGTAAGTGTTCATTCAATCCTCACAGCCACTCCGATGAGTAAGTAAACTGAAAATTATTGTCCCCACTTTGGAAAGGAGGAAACTGAATCACAGAAAGAGTAAGTAAACTTCTCAGGGTCACACAGAATGTGAAAAAGTTATGATAAATAATAGATCTATTAATATATGAACAAATCAAAAAATTTAAAACTTTCTATTTTCTACTCTCATATTTTCTTACTAACAATAGAAAAGAACCTTACCTTACATATGCAGATATAAAGGAAAGGATATTGGGCCTGATTCATTTTTTATCTTCTAATATTTCTGTGTGTTCATTCTTAAACAAGTAATGGAAACCATACTCAATCTAGAACATGTCAGCCTTATTTTGGCAAAACAATCCCATCGTCTTATGCATCTACCCTTGACCTCACTGCAAAATCTAACACAATCTGATAACAGAAGGGAAGGAAAGAGAAAAATGTGAAGGAACTATGTTTAACCTTAAGAAAAGTGTGGCTTCTGTTTTGAACAGTGGTCCTGTGTAGTTTCACCTAAATTTTACCTGTTTAGAAAACTCTCGCTTGCTACTCTGTGCTGCGAAACTGCTACATGGTTGTATTTCAATAGTAAGTATGTAAACCAGTGAGTAAAGCAAACCATGATATTTTGTGAACCTACTAATGGAGAAGATCATATCAGCACTATTATTTCAATACAGAAATACTCAAAGGTAGTGCATACAGAAATAAATAGAAATCATAAAATGCATAAAATTTTAAATTATATTTTACACTAAAAAAATGTAGTCAGTGTGCTCTGGACATTATGTGCATTAATAAGTACATGCTTCAAAGTTTACCTTCTTTTTCTATTCCTCCCTCAACCCCCCGCCAAAAAAAAATAGGTAAGAGAAAATTTTCTAGGTCTACTCTAGCCTAAAGAAAAGATACCTTTTGTGAATGCTAAGTAGGAAGACTTAAAAAATGAAGGGAAAAGACCATAATAGTCTCAGATACCGTATAAAGAATAATTCTACAGCTGAAGTTTTGGGGCACTTTTTGGACTTTTTTTTTTTTGAGATGGAGTCTTACTCTGTCACCCAGGCTGGAGTGCAGTGGCGCAGTCTCAGCTCACTGCATATTTGGGTGCTTTCTTTGTGCAATAAGCCTTTATAGACTTAGCTTATGTGATGTTATTTATTGAGCGCCTGACTAATTGCAGCAGGTGGATTCCTTTAAAGAAAAAACAGGCCAGGTGCAGCAGCTCACGCCTGTAATCCCAGCACTTTGGGAGGCCAAGATGGGCCGATCACTTGAGAAGAGCAGATGGAGACCAGCCTCGCCAATATAGTGAAATTGAGGCACAAGAACCACTTGAACACCGGAGGCGGAGGAGACAGTGAGCCGAGACTGTGCCACTACACTCCAGCCTAGGTGACAGAGTGAGACTCTGATATGGTTTGGCTGTGTCTCCACCCAAATTTCAATTTGAATTGTATGTCCCAGAATTCCCACGTATTGTGGAAGGGACCCAGGGGGAAGTAATTGAATCTCGGGGCCAGTCTTCCTGTGCTATTCTCGTGATAGTGAATACGTCTCACGAGATCTGATGGGTTTATTAGGGGTTTCCACTTTTGCTTCTTCCTCGTTTTTCTCTTGCCCCATCTGAGAAGTACTTTTTGCTTCCTGTCATGATTCCGAGGCCTCCCCAGCCTTGTGAACTCGTAAGTTTGCTCTTTTTTACCTTAAACTGTAAGGTTTAACTCTTTTTCTTCCCAGTCTCGGATATGTCTATTAGCAGAGTGAAAACAAACTAATACAGACTCTGTTAAAGAAAATAAAAAGCAGAAACATCTTTTTAAAAAAACTAGAATATTTGAAAAGACAACAAAGAGTTCCATTATTTATATATATATATATATATATATATATATATATATATATATTTTTTTTTTTTTAAGACAGAGCCTTGCTTTGTCATCCAGGCTGGAGCGTGGTGGTACAGTCTTGGCTCACTGCAACCTCGGCCTCCCAGGGTCAAGCTATTTTTGTCCCTCAGCCTCTCAAGTAGCTGGACATGCATCACCACTACTGACTTAATATTTTTTTCTTTCAAGACAAAGTCTTGCTCTCTCACCCAGGTTGGAATGTAGTGGCATGATCTGGGCTCACTGCAACCTCTGCCTCCCGGGTTCAAGTGATTCTCCTGCCTCAGCCTCCAGAGTAGCCGGGATTACAGGCCCACGCCACCAAGCTGGCTAATTTTTTTTTTTTTTTTTTTAAAGACAGGGTTTCACCATGTTGGTCAGGCTGGCCTTGAACTCCTGACCTCAGGTGATCCACCGGCCTTGGCCTCCAAAGTGCTTGGATTACAGGCGTGAGCCACTACGCCTGGCCAAAGATGGCTAATTTTTGTGTTTTTACTGGAGACGGGTTTCACCATGTGGGTCAGGCTGGTCTCGAACTCCTGACCTTGTGATTGCCCACCTCGGCCCCCCAAAGTGCTGGGATTACAGGCGTGAGCCACCAGGCTGGCCAGATTCCATAAATTTCCATCAACTGTTATTTTCTTAGAATGGATGCTCTATTGCCAAATTCACCACTTCATTGTCAGTGTTTTTTTAATCAACAGGGAGGAAATTGTTACATAGGAATTGAATTTGTTTTATTGAAAATTGGAATTGAATTAGTTCAGATAATATCCTTAACTTTCTTAAGTTTCTCCATTCACTTTCAATTGTTTGAATTATAGCAAGTTTCATGGGAAAAGAATCATACTTTTACCTTCTCTTTGGATGAAAAGTAATCTGAAATAAATTGATTGCTTTTGCTAAACAGATAAACAGAATTACAAAGTATTATCAGATCTTAGATAACAGCAGTAGAATATATACACAGGTAAGACTCATTTAGTATTACTTTAAATCTCATCTTTTTAAAATACAATGGAGATAAATTTGCTATTAAGTAATTCATTTGCAATGTATAAATGCCCTTAATGATCAATCCCATTTGGGTTTGAGAAAAACGTGACATTTTCAAGTTATCTTATTTGGTGTAGGTTTACAGATAACAGAAGGGAAGTAAGAACCAGGAGATTGTGTCTTAACAACTATTCAGCCAGCAGCTAGAACTGTAGCTTATTTAGAACGCAATGTAGAGGACTGACAGCAGCTCTTACACTCGACAGCAACATCTGCAAAGATCCATTCAGCAGTAAACTTCTGTTGCTTTCTAAGACAAGGATTCCCAACTTGTAAGTGGGTTGATTTCAGTCTCTGCTTGTACTTCTGTATCCTCCAACACTAGTCTTTCTGCTTGCTTTCATTCCACCTCGAGCTCTCTGTTAGCTTTTACTGTCTTATGATTTCTGAAGCCTCAATGTGTCTCTAGCTTCTGCTCACTTAAGTCTCCCTCCAAACTCCCAAGGGAGATCTGCTTTATGGGTTAGTCAACATCCAATATTGACCATCCTTGCTGAGCAGAGTTTAGTAACACTTCATGGGCTGATAGCCAGGGTTTTAGCTATCTTTGTCTCAAAGGTCAATCCTTGAACTAAGTCAGCTGACCAAGGAAAGCAGGAGTCACATGATGTAAAGCATAATGGCCATAGCAACAGAGAAACCCTCGTCTGTTTTTCATAGAAGAGGGCTCTGGACATGGAGGACAATGGGCATGGTGGACGTACAGAGCAACATGGTCTCCTCTCCAGTGTAAGTCTTTTAAGGAATCAATAATATGAAAGTTAATTTTAAGAAATTATAAAACAATAATGCTGGTTTCATCCTCCACCCTAAAAGTTCTGAATAATCATAGTCATGTACTGTATAACAACATTTTGGTCAACAATGGACCACATGTAAAACGGTGGTCCCATAAGATTATAATGGAGGAGGGGCAAGGATCAGATATCTGAGACAGGTCAAAGACACCCAGGCCAGGTGCCCTGTCACAGGTACTCCTGTCTTGATATGGGCTGCATTCCCAGAAGGTCAGATATTCTAAGTCAAAGGAGTCACAAAGACCTTGCTAATAAAACAGGTTGCATCTGGGCACAGTGGTTCACATCTGTAATCCCAGCACTTTGGGAGGCCAAGGTGGGTGGATCACTTGAGGTCAGGAGACCAGCCTGGCCAACATGGGGAAACCTGTCTCTACTAAAAATACAAAAATTAGCCGAGTGTGGTGCATGCCTATAATCCCAGCTACATGGGAGGCTGAGGCAGGAGAATCTCTTGAAACCTGGAGGCAGAGGTTGCGGTGAGCCAAGATCATGCACTGTACTCCCGGCCTGGGCGACAGAGCGAGACTGTCTCAATAATAATAATAATAATAATAATAATATAGTAGTAACAATAATAAATGCGGTAAAGAAGCTGGCCAAAACCCACTAAACAAAGGTGGAGATGAAAGTGACCTCTGGTGGTCCTCACTGCTCATTATGTACTAGTTATAATCCATTGGTTTCCTAAAAGACAATCTTACTAGCATAATGACCGTTTGCAAATGCCATGGTAATGTCAGGAAGTTACTCTATACGGTTTAAAAGGAGGAGGAAATTGAAGTTCCAGGGAATTGCCCACCCCTTTCCTGGAAAACTCATAAATAATCCCCCCCTTGTTTAGCATATAATCAAGAAATAACCTAAAAATAACCTTTATTCCTTTACTTTCTTTTTTTTTTTTTTTTTTTTTTTTTTTGAGACGGAGTTTTGCTCTTGTTACCCAGGCTGGAGTGCAATGGCGCGATCTCGGCTCACCGCAACCTCCGCCTCCTGGGTTCAGGCAATTCTCCTGCCCCAGCCTCCTGAGTAGCTGGGATTACAGGCATGCACCACCATGCCCAGCTGATTTTTTGTATTTTTAGTAGAGACGGGGTTTCACCATGTTGACCAGGATGGTCTTGATCTCTCGACCTTGTGATCCACCCGCCTCGGCCTCCCAAAGTGCTGGGATTACAGGCTTGAGCCACCGCGCCCGGCCTTCCTTTACTTTCTTAATAAACTTTCCTTCACTTTACTCAGTGGATTCACCTCAAATTCTTTTTTTGCCTAAGATCCAAGAACTCTCAGCAGCTGACACTGCCTCTGGCTCTGGAAGACTTGTGGGGCTTGGCTGTTCCTCCAGCTGAGGATGTCAGGGCTGGGGATCCACCTCCTCACTTGTGGAACCATCTTCCCTCTGTGTGCCCTGCAGGCCTGACAACTCCCTCCTTTCTTTCAGTTCTCCAGTACAGCCCAGGCCTGGGCCCCTCAGGACTCCAAGAAGAACGTGTGGGGCTGCCTGCCCGCCCATCTAGTTCCCCCCTCCTTTATCTGTCCCACTTCATGACAGTGTGACCTTGGGAAAAGGTCGCGCCCCCTCTGGGCAGGGAATAAAATGTTTCAAAGACTGCCCCTGAGGGCAAGGAAGGGCAGGGCAGCTAACTTTTTATATATTTATATAAAATTAATAGTGAAGTATAATAAAAGTTTATTTGCTTGTTTTTGAGCTGGTGGAGGCATTAGCCAAGATGGAAGATACAAATGCAGAGGAATTGTAAGGTTATAAGGATTCTAGGAGATTAGGGGGCTTCCTGGAACTCCCTTCTAGGAGCCAGTTAAAGAGGCTGCCCTTGGAGGGTGAGAGGAGGGTAGGTTGTGTTCTGAGGGCCTTAGAAAAATTCACCAGGAAAAACCACCTTCTGGCTCTTGCAGCTTTCTTGAAGGACAAGAGTCTCCTCCTGACCCTTGACCCTTGATCCTTAACCCTCAAAGCACTTAAGATCAGCCGCTCCTGGCTGGCTCCTGGCCTGGGGCTCTTGCTGGTTGCTGGTGGATGACATAATCCAGGCCTCCCAGTTCTGCCAGTGACTGGAGGTGAGTGTGCTCTGTTAGTGGCACCTTGGGAGTCTGGACTCCGGGGTTCTCTGGAGAACTAGGGTCTGGGGAAGGATCAAAAGGCTGGACTATCTGGGCAATATCAAAGTTGGACTTTGTGGGAGCCGGAATTTGGGGGCTATCTGGAAGGCTGGGCTGGGTGGGCGCTGCAGAGAACCTGGAACTGGGGCTCTCCTGGACTCTAGAATCTGTGGCTGCCTTGTAGGGAGGGGAGAGGTCAAAGATTGGGGACTCTGTGAGAGGAGAGTGCCCAGGGTCCCCTCCCCTACTTGGGTCTGCAGAAACTGTTGAGGACTAAGATGGAGAGATGACTTCTTGGTTAGCCTCTGGTACAGCTAGGACTTGAGATTTCTTGAGGAGTTCGTAGCATCCAAAGATGAGGTGTTTTGCAGAGATGGCAGGTTTGCAGGCAGGGACAGAGACTGGAGCTCTGGCAGTTTCTCATTGTCTAGTTGCTATTTTGCTCTTCCTGGTATGTTGGGCTGGGCAGGGTGGAGAGATAGGCAAATTGCTGGCCTTTAGATGGCAGAGGGGTTGGCAAGTTGGATAGACCATCAGGGTAAAACTTGGAGGGAAGGGCAGGGCTTCGACCAGGATGAAGCAACTGTCTAGGTCCCCTCTATGACAGCAGTTTAAACTCTGTCCCCCTCCTCTATCTGTCCCACTTCATGACAGTGTGACCTTGGGAAAAGGTCGAGCCCTCTCTGGGCAGGGAATAAAATGTTTCAAAGACTGCCCCTGAGGGCAAGGAAGGGCAGGGCAGCTAACTATGACAGCAGTTTAAACTCTGGCCTGATCTCAGGCTGCCTGCACTCTGGACTCCAACACTCAGCCTGTCGAGAATCTCACTCAACAAATCCAGTTATTCTCTAGACCTCAAGATGCTGCTGCCTATAGCTTCTTTTGCCCATGGGCCCCCCTCCTCCTCAGGGCTCAGAGGAGGTGTTCTGGGTGAGGATGGGCAGCTGCAGATATTTGCCTGAGAGCCCAAGCCCTGGTCAGGCTGCACTGGAGTTTGGGGACTCTCCTCCCCATCAGCTGTTGCCTCCTGCTTTCAGTATTGCTGCACTCCTTTAGACTGACCCCTCCCTTGGAGGCTCAGAAGGTTCCTCTTACAGCTGGAGTTTGGGGAAGGATCAAAAGGCTGGACTCCTGTCCTTCAAGAAAGCCCCCCAATCCCCTGGAGTCTCCTGCTGGGGTGGGGAGGAGAGTTCTGCAAAGGGTGGGACGAAAGGACCTCAGGAACTGCAGAATCGGGGCTGAGGCTTGTTGGAAGAAGGTGAATGTAAAGTGGGTGCCAAATATTAGAGTAGGTGACAAGGGAGATGAGCTGTCTAGATGGGGACTGGGATGGGTGGAGAATTCCGTGATAACACCAAGTGTGTCTATGGGGGAAGGGGTGTTCTCACCTATTCAAAGTGCTGACTGATAGGCAGGTGTTGCTGCAGGTCATCTGAGTGGCTGGAGCAGGCTGGGCCCTCAGGGAGCACCTCCTCTGGAGGCCAGAGTCCCCATCCTAGGAAGACGATGCCTGAGCTGGGAGCCCCTCCCACACCCCACAGATATTAGTCTTTGGTTAGTGTTACCTTGTACATTAGCAGGCTCTGCATTCCCCTCAAGCTACTCTTGGCCTATGGAAGCACCAAGGGAGAATTACATCTGAGGATGATTGCAGCCTGGGCATTTCAGAGCTCAATCCTCTATCTCATAAGACAGCTTCATCTTGCCATCTGTCCATCTCTGTGTCTCAAATATGTTCATAACCCCCCGTGCACCATCTAAGAAATCAATACAAACTTTCACTGCTTTGACCAATACAAAAGGATTATTCCAGGAGGAAATAATCCCCCAAAATGGAAAGTGGCAAAGCAACATTGTAAAAGTGTTCATGGCTCAAAGCCATGAAGAATAAAATCACAGGAACAATTCTGAGCTACAAAAGTTGACTCCAGGAAACCTGAGGTCTTGGGGGAGAAAAAACACACATACGTAAGAGTAAAAGCTGGGATAAACTCAGAGCTCTCCAACTATTAAGACTTAGTTACAAAACTAGTCTTAGCACAGGATTTCAAACCAGCCTGAGCAACATAGACTTCACTCTACCAAAAATTAAAAAAAAAAAATTAGCTGGTCATGGCGGCACATGCCTGTGGTCCCAGATTCTTAGGAGGCTGAGGTGGGAGGATTGCTTGAATCCAGGAAGTTGAGGCTGCAGTGAACCATGATCACGCCACTGCACTCCAGCCTGGGCAACAGAGCAAAAGCTGTCTTTTTTTTTTTTGAGACGGAGTTTCGCTCTTGTTACCCAGGCTGGAGTGCAATGGCGCGATCTCGGCTCACTGCAACCTCCGCCTCCTGGGTTCAGGCAATTCTCCTGCCTCAGCCTCCCTAGTAGCTGGGACTACAGGCACGTGCCACCATGCCCAGCTGATTTTTGTATTTTTAGTAGAGACGGGGTTTCACCATGTTGACCAGGATGGTCTCGATCTCTTGACCTCGTGATCCACCCGCCTCGGCCTCCCAAAGTGCTGGGATTACAGGTGTGAGCCACCACGCCCGGCCAAAAGCTGTCTTAAAAAAAAAAAATTTAGTTACAAAACTAAGGTAGAGGTTAATTCAAGAAGTAAATAATAAATACAAAGATAACAAGATTATAACCATCATAAGATGTCCATTAATCAAACTAAGAGTGACAAGGGCAGAAAATTTTGAGGTCATGTAAAAACAAACTACTTTGGAAGAATGCAACTTTCAAAAGGCAAAATTTAAACCAATCTATCCATGAGTTCCCTGTAAGTAGGAAGGATCAGTGGGAATACATGCCATAATCTGTAATATCAGCCATGAACATTTAGGTGAAAATCGTGCCAAGTCTTTCACCTTTGGCCTAAAATCTGGTTTAGTTCTAGAGAAATCTGTGTTACAATATATGCAACTGGAGCATGCAGTGGTGATGACAGAGCAAAAGGCAGATTTGAGATTTTCTATTGGTCAGTGTTACATAAGTAAACAGATGGCATGCTCACAAGTTTAATCAGACTTTAGTGAAGGTAGTACTTACCAACATGTGAAAAGGGATTAAGGCAGCTGACAAGGAAGAGTAAAGCTCCCAATGACAAGCAACTGTAAGCAGCCATTACTACTGCTAAGCATGAAGGTGTGAGCAGCAACTAGAACTCTTGCTGCTAGCTGTAGAGGAGCTCTTGTTTTCTTAAAGACGTAGGAGGTGAAAAGATACTATGAGAGTGACAAGGTGAAGGTGGATGTGGAAGTTTGATGAGAGTGGATTTTTTTTTTTAAGTCAATTTAAAGTGAGACATTTGCTCACAAAAGAAATATATAGTTGTCAAGCAACTGAAAACCATTGAGCCTGTTGAACATAAATTCACAGTGAATTCTGCACTCTTGTATCTTTTCTCCGGTGGTGTTCAGATTTCCAGAAGCAAGCTTGGAGAAAATATGTGGGTTCATCCCATGTTGCTTTCACCAAGAAGATATGATAGAAAGATAGAAAAATAATGTTTAATATTTTTATAAGAGAGTAATTTAAAAACTTGACCAAGGCATCCAAGATAGATAAGGAAGGGCACTGACTGACAGAGGAAAGACTAAGAATCAAGGGCCTGAAGATTCTTATCTCTTCTAAAAACTTTTACTATAAAAGTACTTGAACACATAAACTGAAATAATAAGGGACTTCAGTCAGGAAGAAGACTGTTTGAATTAGTGACTTTGGAGTAGGTCCTGCCTGGTGATTTTCAGGCTCAGAATGTAATTATGGAACTGTTATATAATTGGAATGGGTAGGTCACTGGAAATGAAGTTAATAATTGAGAAATCTGGAAATTAGATGGGTAATGTGATGATAAATCTTATGTGCCAGTTTGACCATGGTACCCAGATATTTGGGCAAACACCAATCTAAATGTAGCTTTGAAGGGTTTTTTCTTTTTTTAAGATGAGATTAACATTTAAATAAGTAGACTTTCAATAAAGCATTACCCTTCATAATGTGGGTGGGGCTCATCCAATCAATTGAAGATCTTAGAAAAAACTGAGGTCTCCCCCAAAATAAGAATTTTTTTTTTCCAAACTGCCTGGATCCCCAGCCTGCCAGCCTACCCTGTAGATTTTATACTTGCCAAGCACTACAATCACATGAGCCAATTCCTTAAAATAAATTTATATAGATATAAATAATAGATAGGATATCTATGGATGGATGGATGGATAGGTAGATAGACAGACAGATAGACATTCCATTGGTTCTGCCTCTCTGGAGAACTAATCTAATATAGATGATAAATATGGATGTTTAAAGTCAAGGAAATTTTTGAAAAATGATCCTAGGTTATTAAGTAAAAGTTTGCATTTACAGGCTGGCAGCCATGAAGTACTTGGGAGGGGTGGCCTAAGGTCAGGAGGATGTAATATTAAGTAAGGTTTGTGTTGCAGACTACTTTTGAGGAGGAAAGGTCAAGATGCACACTACGTATCAAAATCTGCGGGATGACATAAAAGCAGAATTTAGGGGGAAATTTATAAATGCCTAAATTTAGAAAAATAATAAAGGACTCAGAACACTGACTTCAGCCTGGACCTTGAAAAATAAAAGAACAAATGAAATGCAGTGCAAGCAGAAAAAGAAAATAATAAAGATCAAAACATAAATTGATTATGTAGAAAGCAGAAAAGAGCTGGAAAATCAATGACACCAAAATCTAGTTTTGGGGGAAGATCAATACAATTGACAAAACTCTAGCCAGATCAGAAAAAAAAGAGAAGAAAAATTAACAATATCTACAATGACAGAGGTGACATCACTATAGATTCTATAATAACCTTTACTATTCTACAAATACTAAAAGGTTAATAGGAGAATATTACTGGGGTACACAGGATTAAGGTGTTCCCATGATTCCCACATCCTGATGATCATGACTTTGTATAATGCTTCCTCCTTAGGTGTGAGCATGACCTATAACTTCCTTCTGAACAATGGAATGTGGAGAAGGCAATGAAATGCACATGTTTACATGTATCAGATTACATGAGAGCATAACAGTGTTCTTGCTAGAGTCTCTGCCTCTCTCTGTCTCTATCTCTCCATTGCTGGCTGTTAAGAAGCAAGCTGCCATAAGTCCTACAACCACAAGGAAATAAATTCTGCTAGCAACCTAATAGAGCTTGGAGGAATATTTTTCCCTGATGAGAATCCAGTCCTAGATGACACTTTAATTGCAGCCTGTGAGACCCTAAGTAAAGGACCTAGCTAAGCCATGTCCAAACTCCTAGGAGAAACTGTGAGATAATAAATGTGTGTTTTAAGCCACTAAGGTTGTGGGAATTTATTACATAGCAATAGATAACTAATACAATTACAGACAACTTTGATATAAATGTGTTAAATGTCCTCAAAAACTAAAGAGTTCACTCAAAAAGAAATAGATAATAGATGGAATCTACAAAAAAAAATCTAAAACTAACATGTATGCTTAGCAAGATTTCTGTTTATTATAGAAACCTTAGTCTGTTCAGGTTTCTCTAATAAAATACTATTAAGTAGGTGGTTATACACAACAGAAGTTTATTACTCACAGTTTTGGAGGCTAGTAAATTCAAGATTTGGACACCAGCAGATTCAGTGTCTGGTGAGCCCCCACTTCCTTGTAGATGGACATCATCTCCCTGGAACTTCTTAGAGCAAAAGGGGCAAACGATCTCTGGTATCTTTTTTATAAGTACACTAGCACCATTCATGAGGAGATCACCTCCCAAAGGCCCCGTCTTCTAATGTCATCACCTTAGGAGTTAAAATTTCAACTAACATTTATGAGGGAGACATAAAAATCCAGTCCATTGCAATGATCAATATACAAAAAAATTATATTTCTATAGACTAGCAGTAAATAATCAGGATGAAATTTTTTTAAATGTCTTTGTTTTTCTTTGACATGGAGTCTCACTCTATTGCCCAGGCCGGAGTGCAGTACTGCAATCCTAGCTCATTCCAGCCTCAAACTCCACCATGCCCGGCTAATTTTTAAAATATTTTATAGAGACAGGATTTTGCTGTGTTAACCAGGCTAATTTCAAACTTCTGCCCTCAAGTGATATTTCTACCTTAGTCTCCCAAAGCACTGAGATTATAGGTGTGAGCCACTGTGACCAGCCAAAAATATTTTTGTAATATCATAAATATATGAAACACTTAGGGATATATCTCACCAAAGATGTTAAATCCTTCTTTAGATTAATCTTTCTTTAGATAGATTAATAATCACCAAATGTAATCTAATCAGTCTATTAAGGTTCTTGAAGATAGTTTTACATGTATCTAAACTTCTTAATCAAGTATTCACTTGTCAGAAACAACTAATTTATATTTTGTTAAGTTTTTATTATTTCTAACCATTATGTTCTTTAAAATACCAGATTTGGGGTCAGATGGCCTTATTTTAAATTCCAGCTCTGCCAGTTAATAGCTGTATAATCTTAAGACAAAAATTCTGATATTTTGGATCTCAGTTTCTGCATTTATAAAATTGGGATATAATATTTAATAGCTCAGATGGCTTTGTGTTTTTATACAAACTCTGAGACTTCTTGCTTCATGATTTGGGGCATGTAAAATAGTATTTTTGGTCTTTAGTTATTACCTCAGCCAGGCACAGTGGCTGACACCTGTAATCTCAGCACTTTGGGAGGCCGAGACAGGCAGATCACTTGAGGTCAGGAGTTCAAGACCAGCCTGGCCAACACGGCAAAACCCTGTCTCTACTAAAAATATAAAAATTAGCTGGGCATGGTGGCAGAAGCCTGTAATACCGGCTACTTGGGAGACTGAGGTAAGGAGAATTGCTTGAACCTGGGAGGCAGAGGTTGCAGTGAGCTGAGATGGCATTACTGTACTCCAGCCTGGGTGACAGAGCAAGACTCTGTCTCAAAAATAAATAAATAAAATAATAAGGTATTACTTTTTCTGTAAAATAGTACCTGCCTCATAATATGGCTGTGAAGATAAAATGACTTAACATATTTTAAATGATTTTGAATAATACCTGGCACTCAATACATGCTAACCTTTATAATGTTCACAAAAATGCGTACAGGTTTGATACACAGAAAGTATCATAATGCTGATGGCTATAACTCTTTTTTCCTATTTTCTATAATTGGGCCATTCTAAACTCAGTAAAGTGTACATATTAGTCAAAATGTTTTGACTTTTTATAAACATTTAATCAAAAGTAGGACTCTATAATATAAAATTGTGTAAAGTCTTTATGGAATGTTTATATTAATTTTTAGTAAGACTCTGAAATGAGATACCTGAGATCATTAGTTTTTCAAACTTTATTTAGCAGCAGAAGCTTTTTTCAAAGAAAATCTTATTCAGAAGATCAGTATATAAATGCATGTCAACTGTATACAGCCAAGAAAAGTTTTCCAGTTAAACTATAAACCCATAAAGCTAACACAGTTTGGGCATTTATTATGTGCTAGGTGCAATTCTAAAATTGTACCAACCCCAATATTGGCTCTGGGGCTTCTTCTTGGAACCATTAAGTGCAATGAACACAATTTAAAGCCTGCTCTTTTGAAATTGTTAAGCTATTCAAGGACAAAAACCTATGACATGCATTTTAACCACATACTTAGTATGTTATTGGGCACTTAATAGATATTGAAAAAATTTTGGTGGACTTGGGTAGCACAGAAAAAGCTAATGAAATCTTAATGACCCCACATGCTAGTAAATGGTTGCTACCTCATGCTCCAAACATACCACTTCCTGAAGGCAAAACCAGTATTTTTCCAATTCCTAAGCAACGAGGTTTGGCATAAAACTAGGCCAGAAATGTCACTCCAGCCTAGTTCCTGGGGATATATAGAGACACCTACAGAACTATAGGAAATGTAAACTGTGCCTAAAGTTATTTGGATTATTTCTCAGACACACAACCATAGTTCCCTCAGGACTCCAGAATGACTCCAGGGACCTCCTCCTAAAATTAACTGGAAATTTTGCCAGCTCTCTAAAGAATAATATTGACTGTCCCAAAGATCTCTTGGTCAAACTCTATATTCGTGATTTGGAATTTTCCCAAGCACCAGGAATTACGATGTGAGCTAACATTTACACAGACGTTCTCCTAGTTACTTTCAGTTTTCGGTTTTGTTAGTTATCAAGTAAAGGGCATAGCAGGTAAGGAGAAAGTAGGCAAAGGCATCAGAGATGAGTTACCCTAGGACATAGCCTTGGCTTGTGTGTCATCTTCTTCCTAAATGCCATATCTCCTCCATTACTGAATTTTAAGATGTGTCCTTGAAGACAGAGACTTTGATCTATAGTTTCATTGCACTGCTCACACTAAATGGTTATAATAATAAAATACATTTTTATTGAGGCTTTATGAAGTGCTTAATATTATGCTGAGGCCAGGCACAGTGGCTCATACCTATACTCCCAGTACTTTAGGAGGCTGAGAAGGGAGGATCCTTTGAACCCGGGAGTTTGAGACTAGCCTAGGCAACATGGCCAGACTCTGTATCTACAAAAAATAGAAAGTGTTAGCTGGGGCTGTGCGCGGTGGCTCAAGCCTGTAATCCCAGCACTTTGGGAGGCCGAGGCGGGTGGATCACGAGGTCGAGAGATCGAGACCATCTTGGTCAACATGGTGAAACCTCGTCTCTACTAAAAATACAAAAAACTAGCTGGGCGTGGTGGCGCGTGCCTGTAATCCCAGCTACTTAGGAGGCTGAGGCAGGAGAATTGCCTGAGCCCAGGAGGCGGAGGTTGCGGTGAGCCGAGATTGCGCCATTGCACTCCAGCCTGGGTAACAAGAGCGAAACTCTGTCTCAAAAAAAAAAAAAAAAAAAAAAAAAGAAAGTGTTAGCTGGGTATGGTGGTGTGCACCGGTAGTCCCACCTACTCGGGAGGCTGAGGCACAAGAATCTCTTGGGCCCAGGTTGGGGTTGGTTGGGGCTGCACAGTGAGTCACGATGGTGCCCCTGCACTCCAGCCTGGGTGACAGAGCAATACCCTGTCTCAAAAAAAAAAAAAAAAAAAAAAAAAAAAAAAAAAAAAAAGTGCTAAAATACTTAAGCAAAATGTGCAAGTATTCAATGAATATTTGGCAATTAAAAACTCTAAAATAAAATATCTTATGCAGAAATATTTCTGGGTAAGCAAGCAAGTAGAAATAAAATGAGTTTTTCTTTTTTCTTATATTAAAGGTAAAAAGAAAAACTTAAAGTAGTGAATTTTCAGGATTGTTTTAAGACTTGAAATAAGGGCAGGCCAGGCGAGGTGGCTCACACCTGTAATCCCAGCACTTTGGGAAGCGAGGTGGGCAGATTACTTGAGGTTAGGAGTTTGAGACCAACCCAGCCAACATGGTGAAACCCTGTCTCTACTAAAAATCAAAAATTAGCTGGGCTTGTTGGTGCAAGCCTGTAATCCCACCTACTCAGGAGGCTGAGGCAGCAGAATCACTTGAACCCAGGCGGCAGAGGTTGCAGTGAACAGAGATCACTCCAACCTGGGTGACAAAGCAAGACTCTGTCTCACAAAAAGAAGAAAAAGAAAAGAAATGAGGGCAGCCTGTCTCGGTGGATCACCCGAGGTTGGGAGTTCGAGACCAGCCCGACCAACATGGAGAAATCCCATCTCTACTAAAAATACAAAATAAGGCGTGATGGTGCCTGCCTATAATCCCAGTTACTCCGGAGGGTGAGGCAGGAGAATTGCTTGAACCTGGGAGGCAGACGTTGCGGTGAGCTGAGATCACACCATTGCACTCCAGCCTAGGCAACAAGAGCAAAACTCAGTCTCAAAAAAGAAAGAAAAAAGAAATGAGGGCAAGTTAGAAAGAAGAAATTGATCATAAAATCATTTGCTAAAATAAGTCAACAAAGTGAAAACAATACAGGGGGTACTATAATCCTTATAAACCATTATAAAAATTAAGGAAAAATTAAGACAGTTTCTGAATTAATCTGAACACTCAGATTAATAAAATATAGAGCAACACCATACATTACAGAGGTTATGCATTATCATGGAGATCTATATAATTAATAATAATCTATTATTTGACATCTAATTTTAGAGACATCATTGAACCTTTACAAAATGAACTCTAAATGCAAGTTTATTTCAACCACGGAAACTGATATTCAACAATAGCTATATTCTTTTCCTACATTTATAAAACTTTTCTTCTAAGAAATGGCTAGATAATATTATAAAATTAGTTTAAAAAGAAAGATTGGTTGACATTTATTACATAAATGGTTGTCTCTCCTAATATCTAATTTTTACTCCTATCTTAATGAGATTTGTGACTGATGACATTGCTTTATGAATAGCATAAGCCCCGTTTTAACTAAGTGGATCATTGGGCTAGAAATAGAGATTCCTGTGCTGTATTTCTAGCTCTGAGTAGTTCTGTGACCTTAGGCAAACTTCTCAGCAGGAATTTCAAATTATCCTAATTAAAACTAAAATGTCATTTTCCACCCACCAGATGTATTGCATAAAGGTTGTGATATGATTATCCCTCTTTATACAAATAATTGAGTTACTTCATATAAAGGTAAAATGCCATAAAAGTATTTCTACATTAATGTCATATTTAATAATCTGAAATGATTTATCTTCAATAGGATAAGATAGTAAGCACAAATAGAATACAGTTCTGATTACCCTTTAAAGTTATTAATTATTGTTAGAATATATACTAGCTTTCATGTATGTGTATATATATAATTCATTTATATTCAACTAAATTACCATGGCTACCAAGAGCATTCACTATTATATGCACCAGTATATTCACTATTGGTGGCTGTTATTAAAGGCTTGTAATTAATATAAAGGAGCCAGTCAAGAAGAGTGGCCATTGGAATCATAAACACTGCACTGCCTCTCCCATGTTCAGCTTCATAACTATGATCAAGTCACAACATCTCAGCCTTAAGACATGAGGAAAATAATACTATCTTAATTTTGTTTTGTTTCAGGAGAGTTAAATGAGCTGCTGGGTATAAATTATCTGGCACAGAGCCTGATCCACCTGAGATGCTAAAAAAAAAAAAAAAAAAGGTTAGTCTTTATTCTTTCAAGAAATTCTGTGAGATCCTTGATGTTTTTGTTGTCACATGTATCTGTAAAATATCCCCCCATTTCATTGAGAACCTACCTGTCATTCAGTAGGTATAAAGTTTTAGTTATGTTAGATGAAAAAGTTCTAGAAGCCTGCTATACATCATAGTGTATGTCATATTGTAGTTTTCAAAATTCTTAAAAGAGTTGATATGTATTCTTTAGAAGAAAAAAAAACACCGGCCGGGCACAGTGGCTCACGCCTGTAATCCCAGCACTTTGGGAGGCCGAGGCGGGTGGATCACGAGGTCAAGAGATCGAGACCACCCTGGTCAACATGGTGAAACCCCATCTCTACTAAAAATACAAAACATTAGCTGGGCATGGTGGCGCGTGCCTGTAATCCCAGCTACTCAGGAGGCTGAGGCAGGAGAATTGCCTGAACCCAGGAGGCGGAGGTTGCAGTGAGCCGAGATCGCGCCATTGCACTCCAGCCTGGGTAACAAGAGCGAAACTCTGTCTCAAAAAAGAAAAAAAAAACACCAAAGGGACACAGTGAAACTTTGAGAAGTGTTGAATATGTCTATTCCCTTGATTGTGGTAATGGTATTACCAGTGTTTGCATATGTCTAAACTAATAAAACTGTACACATTAAATATGTGCAGCTGTTTGTATATCAATTATACCTTAATCTTTTTTTAAAAAAAAAAAAAGGAAGGAAAAGAAAATGTGCTAGGCGCAATGGCACACGCCTGTAATCCCAACACTTTCGGAGGCCATTTGTTTGAGCTCAGGAGTTCAAGACCAGCATGGGGAACATGACTAAATCCCATTTCTACAAAATATACAAAAATTAGCCCAGTGTGGTGATGTGGGTCTGTAGTCCCAGCTACTCAGGAGACTGAGGTGTAAGGATCACTTGAGTCCAGGAGGCAGAGGTTGCAGTGAGCCAAGATCATGCCACTACACTCCAGCCTGGGTGACAGAGGCAGACCCTCTAAATAAATAAATAAATAAAATTTAAAAATTTTTTAAATGCTTGGGAAACTATAAAGTTACTCATGTATCCCAACCCTCCACAGATTTCCAAAGACAAAGTTTTGCTTGAATTAAAACAAGATGTTTTACTGTTCAAAAAAAATTTTAATGGAGACTTTTTAAAAATAAAGAATAAAATAAAATATCCTCCTGGATTAGTCTGTTTTCATACTGCTAAAAGAACTGCCCACCAGGCACGATGGCTCATGCCTGTAATCCCAGCACTTTGGGAGGCTAAGGGCAGGGGTTGGGGGTGTGGATCACCTGAGGTCAGGAGTTCGAGACTATCCTGAGCAACATGGTGAAACCCCATCTCTACTAAAAATACAAAAATTAGCCAGGCACTGTGGCATGTGCCTGTAATCTCAGCTACTCAGGAGGCTGAGATAGGAGAATCTCCTGAACCTAGGAGGCAGAGGTCGCAGTGAGCTGATATTGTGCCATTACACTCCACCCTGGGCAAGAGAGGGAGATTTCATTTCAAAAAAATCAGAACAACTGCCCAAGACTGGATAATTTAAAAGTTTAATTGACACACAGTTAAGCATGGCTGAGGAGGCCTCAGGAAACTTATGATTATAGTGGAAGGCAAAGTGAAAGTAAAGACACCTTCTTCACCAGGCAGCAGGAAAGAGAAGTATCAAGGAAAGGGGAAAGAGCCCCTTACAAAACCATCAAATGTCATGAGAACTCCACTCACTATCATGAGAATGGCATAGGGGAATCCTCTCTCATGATCCAATTACTTCCACTTGGTCTCTCCCTTGACTAGTGGGAATTATGGGGATTATAAGGACTATAATTCAAGGTGAGGTTTGGGTGGGGGACAGGAAGCCTAACCGTATCAACCCCCATTTCTTGACATAGCTAGAGTGACTTCCACTGCCTAAAAGTCAAAAGAGCTTTTCCAACCCATTATGCTTTGCTACTTCGTGAGGTTCTAAATTCTTGATGCATTTTACTTTGCACATTTACATTCCATACTCCCATAGATGTTGAGTGAGTAGTGTGATGTAAACTCTCTCTTTAGATTCAACTGGGTATTTATTATTCTTTCATCTAATATCATCAAATACATGGAGAATGCATGCTTTGGGAGGAGGCCATTTGTTTGATCTTAATAGAGTAAATAAAACAAAACATCCAAAATGAAGCAAAATGTCCTCATTCCTTGTTTACCTGACCATTGAGAAGAGAAGAAAGCTCATAAACCTAAATTATTTCATCTTTATCTCAGATATCATCTTTCCCTTCCATTTCCAAGGGAGATGCTATTTTTTCAGAATATTTAGCTAAGGGTTGGCTCCATGCCTCATCTCTGAAAAAAAAAAATTACTTAGTGGCAGCATGATTCATTACTACGGTCTCAAATGCTCCTAAGACAAAAAAATCTTCTGCCAACACTGGCATACAAGTTTGAATTTAGCATTCCCTATAGAAGTGTGCAGTTAATAGTCCAAGGAAACATGAGATGACATTGAAGGCCAAATTGAGAAATAATGAATATAGAGATATATCTTTGATACCCTGAATCCCATCCTTCCTCAAGTAACTCAGTCTTTCTCTGCACTCCTTACTCCCTTCAGACTGCCACTAATAAATAAAATTTAAACTTTTTTTTTTTTTTTAGAAGAGACAGGGTTTCACCATGTTGGCCAGGCTGATCTCAAACTCCTGACCTCAGGTGATCCACCCACCTCAGCCTCCCAAAATGCTGGGATTACAGGTGTGAGCTACTGTGCCTGGCCCAAAATTTAAAATTCTTATAGTAGCTAAATATGAGTTAAAATAAACTGAATCTGTTCATAAATAGAGTAGTTTATGTATTTTGTACCCACAATTTATAAAATGAGTAAATTTTTTTTTGAAACAGAGTTTTGTTCTTGTTGCCCAAGCTGGAGTGCAATGGCACAGCCTTGGCTCACTGCAACCTCCGCCTCCTGGGTTCAAGAAGTTCTCTTGCCTCAGCCTCCCGAGTAGCTGGAATTACAGGCACCCACCACCATGCCTGGCTAATTTTTGTGTTTTTAGTAGAGACAGGGTTTCCCTACATTGGCCAGGCTGGTCTTGAACTCCTGACCTCAAGTAATGCACCCACTTTGGCCCTCCAAAGTGCTGGGATTACAGGCATGAACCACCACACCTAGCCTAAGCAGATGAAGTGTGTGTGTGTGTGTGTGTGTGTGTGTGTGCTCTAAAAGTGTGTGTACATATATATATACACAGGTACATACATTTTAAGGAAAGTTGAACTTAAGAAATAAAACAGACAGTCATCAAAAACATATGTGAAACAACATGAAAATACCCTCTTCTATAACCTGTTTTGTGATGCTGCACCTGGCACTCTGCAAACCACAGTTCTGCTTTGCCAGCTGACCCTTGAAGGAGGGGGAGACTACAGGCTGGAGGAAGAAGAGACGTACTTCTCGGCTGCTTCCCATTCCTATGAGCATCATCCCACTAATGCTTCTTCCCCACAGCAGCAGCGGTTCCTTTCCATGGCTGCAGCTGAATCTTGTGTGCACTTTTTCTAACATTCACAAAACCAGGCTCATCACACCCACACCCCTGCCCCACTAAACACCAGCACCAGCACCAGTCAAGCAGTGCCCTCAATTCTGAATTCTGAGTTTCAGCTTTTCAGGGCCCTTCCCCTAAGTTTCTAAGTTTTACTGATTCTCATATCTTCTCTTTATTCTCTCAGTCCTAAGAGTGATAGCTGCTTCCTATAGTTGCTACCTCCTTGATGACTATAATTTACTTTTTACCCTTTCAGTTATCTGTTTAACAACTTTATATTTTGTTACTAATTCTTCTGATTCTGTTTAAATAGCAGATGTGATTTCTGTCTTTTATCTGGATGCTAGTATATGGCTTAACACATATAAACTGGTATCAAATAAACTGAGTACACCACTACTGATTTAAAATAAAACTACGTAAAAGTGTGGTAGAGAAAAGAGTAAAGTAAACGTGCAGCTGTTAGAGGTTGTCAGATGGAAGAAAGGAAAAGAGGACTGGTAGTACTGAATGTGAAGACCTGTCCATTTATAGATACAGTGATAGTGTGACTGTAACTTTATGTTACACAAGTAAACCATAGAACTGGGAATTAATGATATATGCAACTGGGGATTAATGATATATGCCAATAAGATTGAGAGAAAAATAAAGGACAATGCAGTCAAATTAAATTATTTTGTAAGACAGCAGAATAACGTTTAGAGGTTATAAATTTTAAAATAATGAATAAGTACATTACTGTGTTTATAAGGAGATAAACCCCGAAATAACTGGAAACACATGATTACAGTGTTCTTCTCTAAGAGACAACACTGGAGACATGCAGAAGTGAGACAAGGGTAATTGCCTTTCCCATAAATGTTTCCCTTTAATTTTTAATATTAATTTGATTGTTTAAATTTTTTAAATGCAAAGTAAAAGACATTGATTTCTGGAATGATATAGTAGACACTTTTTTGTATTGTTCATATTAGTGACAACTAAAAACCCTGAACATGATATATAAAACAAAGAGAATGGGCACAGTGGCTCATACCTGTAATCCCAGTACTTTGGGAGGCCAAGATGGGAGGATCACGACGACAAGAGATTGAGACCATCCTGGCCAATATGATGAAACCCTATCTCTACTAAAAATGCAAAAATTAGCTGGACATGATGGTGTGTGCCTGTAGTCCCTGCTACTTGGGAGGCAGATGCAGGAAAATCACCTGAACCCAGGAGGCAGAGGTTGCAGTGAGCCAAGATTGCACCACTGCACTCCAGCCTGGTGACAGAGCGAGACTCCATCTCAAAAAATCATAATAATAAAAATTAAAAATAAACATAAAACTCTGGAAGGTAGAAAGAAAAAGGTGGACTGGCTAGGAACCTCAGGACTCAAGGGAAAATAGAGTGATAAGATCCCTGGATTTTCTTTTTGTCTCATGTATTCCAGATTTAGAGCTGAAGAGGTTAGTAACTGGGAAATATCAATGCACAGAGACTAAAAGGCCAACACAAAAGCCAGCTACTTCTAGCCAAAAAAACAGGAAAGGGGCAGCCTAGCAGGGCAGAAACCTTATAGACAAAGCTACTCTAAACAAACCCACAGAAAAAGCTGTGCCCCACCCCTACCTTTGCTGGCAAAGAAAGATAGACTTCCTTCTTCACAGCCTGAAGGGAACTTTGACTCCCAGCCTAGCACTACTGAAGCAACCTTCCCATTCCCCACTGGGATGGTGTGAGAGGAGGCCCAGGAGTGTCACGACTTTCACCCAATAGGTATCTAGGCCACCCCTACCATGGTATCAGTAGAAGCCAAATGAGGAGCACTGATTTCTTCAGCTCTAAATCTGGCATACATGAGACAAAAAGAAAACCCACGGATCTTATCACCATAGCTTCCTTGAGTCCTGAGGTTCCTAGTCATTCTGCCTTCTTACTTCTACCTTCCCGAGTTGTATGTTTGTTTTATATATAATGTTTTTAGTTATCATTAGTGTGAGGAATATAAAAAAAGTGTCTACTTTAATAAAGCAGTAAGGCATCTGGTTGCAGCCAAAATCCTGTGTTTGATTTTTTTAGGCACAACCATAGACAATTAAGAAGCCTTCACCTAGCGGGCCTCAAGGAGGAAAGATGCCCTCCTCACACCAGATTTGTTGCACAGCCAATGCACTGCAAACTCTGAAGGGAATTAGTCAAGGATTCAGTCCTCCCTGGCCAGCCATGCTCTTAGGTGTATCCACATTCCTAACCGAGGCTCTTCCATTTTGAGTTCTCCTTACTGGGGAAGCTTGAAGACACTTTCCTTCACTATGCCTTAAGTACTTGGTACTTTTTCAGCCAGATGTGGTGGTTCACACCTGTAATCCTAGCACTTTGGGAGGCAGAGGCAAGCGGATTGCCTGAGCTCAGGAGTTAGAGACCAGCCTGGTCAACATGATGAAACCCGTCTCTACTAAAATTACGAAAATTAGCCAGGTGTGGTGGTGGGTGCCTATAATCCCGCCTACTGGGGAGGCTGAGGCAGGGGAATTGCTTGAACCTGCGGGGCAGAGGATACAGTGAGCCAAGGTTGTGCCATTTTACTCCAGCCTGGATGAAAGAGGAAAAACTCCCTCTCAAAAAAAAAAAAAATATATATATATACTTGGTACATTTTCACTCCTAGTCCTTTCCCTTCGGCATCCCCCAGCCCCACTGGGCCCATAAAACTACAGTAGCCTTTCATTCGGTGGTGAGACAAGATCACGTCTGTGCTGATCCATCTGACCCTCAACTGATGTGCCATTCTATGGAGCAAAACAGAAGAGGCAGCATTTTCTCCTTAACCTCTTGTATATACTAACACAGGAAGTGATTAAAGTCTTGACTGTTACTTTCATTTTGGCTTATTGCTTTGATTGGCTACTCTAACACCTCTGATAGGTACTAATATTCCTTTCAGAGTGGGAGGTATCATTAGTGGCCTAGTTAGGAGGCAGAATTCAGAACCTGGCAGTAACAAGGTGGTATTCCCTTCCTTTGCTGCAGTGTTATCAGCAAAAGCCAATTGAAACTTCATGTGAATCTAAAATTATTCAAAATTATAAATGGAATTTAAAAAAACTTTTTTTTTTTAATTTAAGGGAAGGAACCACAATTCTTAGCAACTTCATGTGATAAGGAAATACTTGAAAAGGTGGCAGTGCCTTCAGGCCATTGACTGTGATAGCACACGTTTTCCCAAATTATGAAGAGTGGTTGTTTTACACTGTATTTCATAAAACATACTAACTTCCTAGCATACAAGTTTTAAGATCCATGGAGATTTGCTTCTCCCTTTGGAATTCTGCAATTCTAATATAAATTAAATTTAAGCTGATCCAACTGGTAGTTGCTAAACTCCATAAAAGCAATTATAGTCTAAAGAGATGCTGTGAAATTGACATTAGAACTATTCAGCCCTCAACCGCTTCCCACCCTCTACCTACTTCATACACAGACACAGACAAAGTGTTTGCCTTTTTTCCGTGTGCCTGAGTGTAACCCAGGTAACAGTAGGCCGCATAAACGTATTTATTTTATTTTATTTTTTTGAGACAGAGTCTTGCTCTGTTGTCCAGGCTGGAGTGCAGTAACACAATCCCGGCTCACTGCAACCTCCACCTCCCAGGTTCAAGTGAACTTCATGTCTCCTCCTCCTAAGTAACTGGGACTACAGGTGTGTGCCAACACACCTTGCTAATTTTTGTATTTCAGTAGAAACAGGACTTCCCCATGTTGGCCAGGCTGGTCTTGAACTCTTAGCCCCAAATGATCCACCTGCCTTGGCCTCCCAAAGTGCTTGGATCACAGGTATGAGCCACTATGCTCGGCCAAGATATTGATTTTAAGTTTTTCTTTATTAAGCATATGTCAACAACAAACTATTATCTTGACATTCTGAATGACTATAGCATAAAACAGCTCATAAAATCAATGTGTCCTGTCTTTATCCTTTGGACACAATTAATGTCCTTTTATACTCATATTCCAGACAAAGAAATAATTAATATGACTGACACCTGGAAATTTACAGGCATTTCCCTTTTTTTCTTTTTTCTTTTTTTTTTTTTTTTTGAGATGGAGTTTCCACTCTTATTGCCCAGGCTGGAGTGTGCAATGGCACGATCTTCGCTTACTGCAACCTCCACCTCCCAGGTTCAGCGATTCTCCCCCACCTCCCAAGTAGTTGGGATCACAGGCATATGCCGCCACACCCAGCTGATTTTTTTTTTTTTTTTTTTTGAGGCAGAGTTTCACTCTTGTTACCCAGGCTGGAGTGCAATGGCGCGATCTCGGCTCACCACAAACTCCGCCTCCTGGGTTCAGGCAATTCTCCTGCCTCAGCCTCCTGAGTAGCTGGGATTACAGGCACGCACCACCATGCCCAGCTAATTTTTTGTATTTTTTAGTAGAGACAGGGTTTCACCATGTTGACCAGGATAGTCTCGATCTCTTGACCTCATGATCCACCCGCCTTGGCCTCCCAAAGTGCTGGGATTACAGGCTTGAGCCACCGCACCCGGCTGATTTTGTATTTTTAGTAGAGATGGTGTTTCACCATGTTGGCCAGGCTGGTCTTGAACTCTGGACCTCAGGTGATCCACCCACCTCAGCTTCCCAAAGTGCTGGGACTACAAGCATGAGCCACCACGCCCAGCCTCCCTTTTTTCATAGTTAGTTCCCCCACCCCCCACCCAAGATAATAAATATCACAGTCAAAGTTCTACTGCAAACTTGTATTCAGGTGCTGGAAAACTAAAAATATAAGCAGAGGCAGATTATAGGCGGTGGAAAGAAATAGGCTATTCCTGATCTGCCCTCACAATTTAAAGTGTCTCAGCACAGATTCTCAATTTTTTAATGTGCCAATTTGAAATACTTAGAAAACAAATAAACAGCATGAAAATAGTTCACAGTACTTTCCCTGTCAAATCAGTTCTCTTCACTTTATACTCTCTAAGCCTTTCCCCAGCAATTCAGAGGTTTTTTAGTGACTAAATTATTATAAATCTGTTTTCTCCATGTGGGTAGCTTAGTTAAAATAAGATTATGAAAAGGGACACTGTCTTCTTGTGACCAGATTACAGAGAACTATTATCATAATCAAATTACCAAAATGTTAAATATACTCTGGCTCCCTCAAAACTCTGCTCACATCTAAGAATCAATCTAAGATAATAATGGGTAGATGAAATTTCAGCCAATCATTTCAAATAAAATTATAGCCATCATTAAAGACCTATTTTCTTCAAGTTACTGATTTTAAAAAATCTATTAACAGGTACCTAATTATCTATATATCCCAGAATTCAAAACAGTAACACAATAAATACTAGCATAATCATTTTAATTCAATATATAATTGAAGGAAGCCACATGACAAAACTTAAATTACAGCATTTAAATTGTGCTGGTTTTGTCAAAGAAGTGAATTGTCATTAAAAAATAAAATGGCTAGATTTGTGATTTTCCTCATGCTGAGAGCAACATTCCAGTTGCTGTAAGTGTTTATTTTCTTTTAACCAAACACTACTATTAATAACACCTCATAAAAATAAAACATTTGCACAATAAAGCAGGTTCCTCCACCTACCTTCTTCCCTAACAAAACGCTGCTTGTGTTCCAGTTTGCATCCTTCTCCTTATTTAAGTAAGTCTACTTTTAGTTTTGTGGCTGGCATGGAAGGTATTTGTCTTCAGGACTGGACAAATGAATGAATACAAGCATAATTCTTTTATTTATTTATTTTTGAGATGGGGTCTTGCTCTGTTGCCCAGGCAGGAGTGTAATCATGCGATCTCAGCTCACTGCAACCTCTGCCTCCTAGGTTCAAGCAATTCTCCTGCCTCAGCCTCCTGAGTAGCTGGGACTACAGGCATGTGCTACCACCCTCAGCTAATTTTGTATTTTTAGTAGAGACAGGGTTTCACCATGTTGGCCAGGCTGGTCTCGAACTCCTGACCTTAAGTGATCCACCCACCTTGGCCTCCCAACGTGTTGGGATTACAGGCATGAGCCACAGCACCCGACCAAGCATAATTCTTTTAAATGAGCAAGACGTTCCAGCACAGCCTACACAACAACTTCCTGATAGACAATCTTGTGATCCAGAACTAGCTTGCAAACTAGCTGCTCCCGTTCCTTCATTCACATCCAAAAAAATGTCCTCAAACATTCATGGCTTGTAGAGAAATCAGGGTCCCTGATGTTTCAGCTTTCATAAGATGAAATTTTCTCTAAGAAACTATGACTGAGAAAATTGTTCGTTAAGAAAATTATATATAGCAGCTGGGCATGGTAGTGCATACCTATAGTCCCAGCTGCTCAGGAGGCTGAGGTATTCCTGAGCTACCCAGGAGTTTGAGGGCAGCCTGGGCAGCATAGCGAGACCCCCATATCTTAAAAAGAAAAAAATTATAGCAAATTCATGACCTCAAAACGAACTCATTGGTAGGCATTATATGAGGCTCGAGCACTTAAGCAGTCAGAGGAAAGCATGGTCCCATGAGCACAAACTCTGCAGTCTAACTGACGACAATTAACAAGCAGGTATTACAGGTGGGAAAAGTGTGACAAAATTAGTAATAATATGGTATTTGGATGTAAGTCTCACTTTTTTAAATGTTGGGACTTTATGAACCCAGACGCCATATTTTTACTTCCTTTGTTGAGAGAATCTTTTACTCTATTTGGGCAATTATTTATTAAGAGATTTTATTGTATCTCCTCAGATCAAATATAAACCATATCTATGAAAAAACTATGCCATATTATATAGAAATTGGAAGAACTGAAAGTATATAGACTCAAAGCTTTCTTAAAAATCAAGAAATCTGGGCCAGACCCAATCACTCATGCCTGTAATCCCAGCACTTTGGGAGGCTGAGGCAAGAGGATTCCTTGATGTCAGGAGTTTGAGACTAGCCTGGCCAACATGGTGAAACCCCTTCTCTACTAAAAGCTCAAAAATTAGCCAGGTGTGGTCATGGGCACCTATAATCTCAGCTACTCGGGAGGCTGAGGCAGGAGAATTGCTTGAACCCAAGAGGTAGAGGTTGCAGTGAGCTGAGATTGTGCCACTGCACTCTAGCCTGGGGGAAAAAAAAGAAGTCTGAAGACAGGGATTATAGGAGGTGACTCAGCTGTTCAACAAGGCCACTAGAGACCCAGGCTCCTCCTATTATTCTCCTCCAACACACTTGGCATGTTGTCCTTTGCCTTCATGCCTACTGCCTCATGATTACAATATGGTTGCTGCTCTCTGGTCATCACATCCTCATTCATGGAAGGGAAGAAAAGAGGAATAAAGGAAACTGTCATCCATACCTGAGAACTTCCATCAGGAAAGCCAAAATTTCCCAGAAATGCCTACAACAGACTTCTCTCTACATCTTACTGATAGAAATGATGTCAGATGGTAAGCTTCCTTGCCTTATGGCTTCTGGTCAGGTCAAACAAGAGACGTGAACAAAGATTGGAGGGTGTGTGTTGAGTGAGGTCAGGGGATTTCTTTTTTTTTTTTTTTTCGAGACGGAGTTTTGCTCTTGTTACCCAGGCTGGAGTGCAATGGCGCGATCTCGGCTCACCGCAACCTCCGCCTCCTGGGTTCACACAATTCTCCTGCCTCAGCCTCCTGAGTAGCTGGGATTACAGGCACGTGCCACCATGCCCAGCTAATTTTTGTATTTTTAGTAGAGACGGGGTTTCACCATGTTGACCAGGATGGTGTCGATCTCTTGACCTCGTGATCCACCCGCCTTGGCCTCCCAAAGTGCTGGGATTACAGGCTTGAGCCACCGCGCCCAGCAGATTTCTTTTTTGTTTCTCCCCATTGTTGCATTTCAGCAGAATTCTGGGAGTGGTCATGTCCCCAGCTTCTAGACTACCTTCTCCAATGCTCCAGCCCTCTTTGGGCTCTGGTAACCTTCCATCTCTTGCTTTGTCAGGCCCTGGGGTGGTAACAGTTATCTCTGGGTGCTTCACTAATATCTTTAACCCTGCCCATATCTCCGTAAGTGGATTCATCGTTAAAATCTTATTTTATTATTTCTTAATTTTAGACGGAGTCTCACTCTGTCTCTCAGGCTGGAGTAAAGTGGTGCAATCTTGGCTCACTGCAACCTCCACCTCCTGGGTTCAAGCAATTTTCCACCTCAATCTCCCAAGTAGCTGGGATTACAAGTGTGCACCACCATGCTTGGCCAATAGAGATGGAGTTTCACCATGTTTGCCAGGCTGGTCTCTAACTTCTGACCTTAAGGGATTCACCTGCCTTGGCCTTCCAAAGTGCTGGGATTATAGGCGTGAGCCACCACGCCCAGCCTAAAATCTTTTAAATTGATCATCAGAGTAAAATTATGTTCCCTGCCAAGAGTCCAACCAATACATATTGAATTTTAACTGCAAAGGAGGCAGAAAAGCAGAGAACAGGGAAGCCATGTCAATGTGAACAAATTATGATCCACTGCCTGAGGTCAGGCACATGGCATCCTGAACAAATATATGATTAGGTTAAAGATATGGATATTTGGTGGGTGCCTTAACATTGTCTACCATGTATGATTTATAATTAAGGGTCGTTTAAATAGCAACCCGAGGCTGGGCACAGTGGCTCATGCCTATAATCCCAGCACTTAGGGACACTGAGGCGGGTGGATCACCTGAGGTTGGGAGTTCGAGACCAGCCTGACCAACATGGAGAAAACCTGTCACTACTAAAACTACAAAATTAGCTGGGCATGGTGGCACATGCCTGTAATCCCAGCTACCTGGGAGGCTGAGGCAGGAGAATCACTTGAACCTGGGAGGCAGAGGTTGCAGTGAGCCAAGACCAGGTGTCCCCAAACTATGGCCCGTGGGCCGCATGCGGCCCCCTGAGGCCATTTATCTGGCCCCCTGCCACACTTCAGGAAGGGGCACCTTTTTCATTGGTGGTCAGTGAGAGGAGCACGGTATATGGTGGCCCTCCAACAGTCTGAGGGACAGTGAACTGGCCCCCTGTGTAAAAAGTATGGGGACACCTGGCCAAGATCATACCATTGCGCTCCAGCCTGGGCAACAAGAGTGAAACCCCGTCTTAAAAAAAAAGAAACCTGAGTGATCATGTATTATTCATTTTGTTACTGCCTTCAACTAACTCAGTATCTGGCAAAATATGTGTGTACTAGTGAGTAAATAATACCTTACTCTTCTAAAAACTTTGTAGTCTACAAAGTGCTTTCACATACATGATCCCATTTGATCTTCACAAATAGCCCTGTGAGTAAGGCAACCCCAGCATTTTCATTCCCATTTTACAGATGCATAATCAGAAGCTGAAAGACAATAACCACCTTGCCTTGAGTCACCAAATTATTAAGTAATAGAACCAGAAAGTAAAGCCAGGTCTTCTGTTTCCAAATTCAGGCCTTTCAGAGCCAAGCATTCGCCAGTGTACCTGACTGGGTTCAGGGCATGAAGCCAAAACCGGAATGTGTTGCTTTGTGGCCATGCAGGGGTCATGCAGAAGAGAAAGAGGACTGTATTTCACAGTGCCTCTGATTCCCAGATGTTGACATCTTCCAGCAGAGAGAATGGAGGACTTCTATGATTTTCCTGTTGAAGAAACAAACTGTGCTTCCAACTGCCTCAGTTAAGAGTATAAGTTTTGAAGTCACATAAACATGAAGTGGAATTCTAGCTTTCCCACTTACTATGACCTTGGCAAAATAATTAATCCTCATGAGGTTTACTTTTTTCCATTCTCTAAAATGTAGATATTAAGTATCTTATGAAATTGGCAAAAGTTTTAAATTATATCATTTATGTTAAGTGATTGGTTTTAACTAACTAAATGTAGCACCTTACATTCATGATTATTACAATTGTAAATTATCTTGGATTCTGCAACAAACTTTCAGAAGTTTTGAATTTCATTAAAAAAGAGCATTGGCCAGTGCAATAGCTCACACTTGTAATCCCCGCATTTTGGGAGGCTGAGAACAGCGAATCACTTGAGTTTAGGATTTCAAGACCATCCTGCCCAACATGGTGTAAACCCGACTCTTCTAAAATATATATATATATATATATATATGTGTGTGTGTGTGTGTGTGTGTGTGTGTGTATAACACACACACATATTAGCTGTGTGTAGTGGTGGGTACCTGTGGTCCCAGCTACTCAGGAGGCTGAGGCTGGAAAATCGCTTGAACCCAGGAGGCAAAGGTTGTAGTGAGCCAAGATCGCACCGCTGCACCCCACCCTGGGTGACAAAGTAAGACTCTATCTCAAAAAAAAAAAAAGAAAAAGAAAGAAAGAAACAGCATTATGTAGTACAGAGACAGAGAAAGCCAGTAAGTTTATCAAACAACTCCCAGATAGAAATAAACTTTAGAAGTTACTTGCGTTTTCCATGCCTTCTGTTCATTCCCAAGATCCTGATAACTAACATTTATATAGGGCTGCTATGTATCAGGTGTCAGAAACAAAATTTTCTCTGCAGAGTTTTCTAGAAAAATTTTTCTGGGACTTAGGTTAAAAAACAGCCTTAAACCCAAAAGATTACTAAATAGTAAAAGATTTACCTACCCAGAGGTATGTGTTTACACTTCTAGGAAAAGATGAGACCCAAAGCCATAATAAAGACATTCCAGGAATTGTAAACTTAGAGACACTTGTCTTATCTTCTTACATTTTAAAAGATAAAAATCTAGGATCTTTATCCTTATTTTCCCACAGAGAACTTCCTTATTGTAAAGAGCAAAAGTATCCCTTTCTTTCTCAAATAATGAAGAGACATCACTTTCCTTTAAGCTCCAAGATTCATATTTCTAGGATTTCTCTCTCACAGTAAAACCCACACACCCTCATGTGTAACCTGTCCATCTGGCTCTCATTTATCACAGAAGGGGGAAGGTGGGGGTTAGGGGGAGTGAATAACAAATAAAATTATTGTTCTAAGTAATAATAATACATCTCTGTCCCAGAAACTTCCTGTCTACTTTCAGGATAATACAAATAAACAAGAGTAATTAAATACTTAGCAACAGACACTATTTTAAGGGCTTTAGATGAATGAACTCATTTATTTCTTATAACTATACTATGTTAGATAAATCTCTTTTTCTTATTTTAAGACAGGGACTCTGAAGCACAGAGATACCAAGTTGCCTACAGCCTCCCAACTAATAAATGGCAGAGGCAGGTTTGAACCCTGGAAGTCTCACTCCAAAATCTGTGCTCTAAATATGATTGTATGCTGCCTGTAACCAGTAATCTTTCTTACTGAATAGCTGTGATTCACAGTGAACAAGTATTCAATGTGTTGCACAATTAGAAGTCTCTTACTCAGCCACATTCAACTACCACTTTTGCCAATTGAGATAATTTTTTAAGGACCTTCTTCCTAGCTGTGGATATACACACAGACATTTAAGGCCTAATATAAAACACCATCTCTTCAAAATAATACTATCAGTTCTGCTTAGAATAGGTGCATATAGACGATGACTATTCATGTGTTGATAGCCATAGACAAACAAATAGATTAATTTGAGAGTCCCCTTTTCTGGTACTTTAAGACAAAATTATCTCTGATATTTAAGCAGCTTTAAGTATTTTCAGTAGAAAAGTTGTATACTCGCCCATCCAGCTCTCCCTGTGGAGGAACCTCTGTGTATCTAGTCACGGGACTAGCAGGTACCAAATGGAAAAACTGAGGAGAGTTTAATAAAACATTTTTTTTACAAAGGAGTAGGCAGTGTTGAGAGAAACAAAGGCTGGTACAGCTCCCTGGGATGAGGAATAACTAGGAGCCATTACCACCCCTTCATCTGAAGGATCAGAGAGAGTTACTAGAACCCACAGAGAAAGCTGTAGTTGTCACAGAGGGTTGCCCCCTCAGAAGCTGTGACCTGGCCAGGAGCAGTGGCTCATGCCTATAATCCTAGCACTTGGGGAGGCCAAGGCGAGAGGATCACCTGAGGTCAGGAATTTGAGCCCCGATTGGCCAACATGGTGAAACTCCGTCTCTACTAAAAACACAAAAATTTAGCTGGGTGTGGTGGTGGGTGCCTGTGATCCCAGCTACTTGGGAGGCTGAGGCAGGAGAATTGCTTGAACTCAGGAGGTGGAAGTTACAGTGAGCTGAGATGTCGCCACTGCACTCCAGCCTGGGCAACAGAGCAAGAATCCATCTCAAAAAATAACTACAAAAAAAAAAAAAAAAAAAAAGAATCCATCTCAAAAAATAAATAAATAAATAAAAGAATTGAACTTTGGGTCAGGCATGGTGGCTCAAGTCTGTAATCCCAGTACTTTGAGAGGCCAAGATGGTCAGATCACCTGAGGTCTGCAGTTCAAGACCAGCGTAGCCAACATGGTGAAACAGGGGTCTCTACTAAAAACAGAAGAAAAAAAAAGTTGTGACCTTGAGCAGAGAGACAAAACTAGTCAGTGGCAACCCACCAAAAAGGAAGCTGCAGCAATAAATACCTTAAACCCATTCCCTTCTCATTATCAGATCTCCACAGATGCCTCCCATTGGCCAAGCACAACCTGAAACCAGAGGGGCAGGGAGCCTTTGGGAGAGTTCACAAAAGTCAGCCTCTCAGGAAAACAAAACAGAGTGAAGAAAGATGGAAGGTACATCATGAGAAAGAAAGAGCAAATATCAAGCACCCCCTGGGTTAAAAGAGTTACATAGGAGCTTTTCCTTATATCCCTTCTTTGCCAAAGAAACTTTTCTCCTTAAAAAAGCAGTTTTTGCATTCACTGGCTACATGTATTCAGGACCAAGATGTACACAATTAAGGATCTCTCTGCTATCAGCAGCAGTAACAAAATTATCATGTGCCTCAAGACATTTTATCAAGGATAGAAAAGCCCTGACCCACAACGGAGATGCCATCTGAGTCAGAGGACACTGGCTGTGCAGGTACTGATACAAGAAGATAAGTGTGGCATCAAAGGAACACAGCCTGAGGCCAACCAAGATGGAATAACAAAATGAGATTTGTAGAGAAACTGAACTCTGTTCAGATCAACCTTGTTCAGCCAAAGATTCCATTAAGGCTTAAGGATAGAGAAAATTGAAGTTTACTAAGCACCAATTTTGTCAGGTTTTGCATGTGTTAATTCATTGTAAGATAAACTATAAAACTTCTATGTAAAAGCTGGTTGTTACTTGTCCTTAGCACGTGATAAAAGGTGTTTGATGAATACTAATGGTGATATGTAGTTATAGAAAGAACTGAACGGACACATCTCCCAGCTTCCTCCTTTGCCCCTCACCCACCCACCCACAAGGTTGTTATTCATACAACACCCTGAAATAATTCTTTTAAAATATGTTAGATCATGTTACTTCTCTGCTTTAAAATCTCTAATAATTCCTTATTTTATTTTCAATAGAATCCAAACCCTTACCAGGTCAACAAAGCCTTATCAGAATTTTCTAAACCATGAATCATGGCTCATTCATGGGTCATGAAATTAATTTAGTGGGTCACACTTAGTATCTTCTTAAAAATCAAATTGAATTGAATATTTAATATTGAATTGAATAAAATATTAGAATGCATAGTAAGTAAAAACAGTAAATGTTTCACAAAAGTTTTTGTTCAGTTTTAAGAATATGTATGTGATTGTATTTTTTTGAGTTAACCAAATTTAAAAAAAAACAAAAACCACTATTCTCACTTCCTGGCTTCATCACTAATGTCTGTCCTTTGGCTCACTGTGCTCCAGCCATACTGCTCTTGGGTGTGTGTGTGTGTGTGTGTGTGTGTGTGTGTGTGTGTGTGTGTTTAATCCTTGACTGGAGCTTTTTCCTCCAAAACCCACAAAGTTCACACCTTACTTTCTTCAGGTTCAAATGTCACATTTCATGGAAGAACTTTGCTGACCACCTCATGTAAAGCAGCCCTACCACCATCTTCAGTCTCTTTTTCCTTATATGGCTTTATTTTTCTTCAAAGCTTTTATTAGTAAATGAGACACTATGTACTTCTTTCTACTAAAGTGTAAACTTTATGAGAACAAGGACTTTATTGTATTCACTACTGTAGCTCCAAGACTAGGACAATGCTTTGCACATAGTAGGGGCTCAAAAAAATTTCTGGTATATCCATTGGATGGATTGGTGAGTAGATGATGGATGAATAATGGATGGATGGATAGATAAAGGAGTAGGATGGTCCCTAGGAAATAATATGCTTAGAAGATCCTGGAGCTAATAAAGGAGGACCCAGTTTTCTGCTGGACGACACACCTTGCCATTTCCCTCCACCTGTTATAGAGCTTCCTACTCAACCCCATACACACAAGTGTATGTGCATATCTCTCTCATGGCCACCAGCCTGGCTTCAAACTCCTGACCCCAGGTGATCCACCCATGTCAGCCTCATAAAGTGCTGGGATTATAGGTGTGAGCCACAACGCCCATCCAGAATGTTTCTTTTCTGAAACAACCATATAGCATTGGTTATTAACAACACATTACCTCAAAACCAACTGTTTTCATAATAAATGAATGGGTTCACTTCATTTGCAAGTATAGTGGCTGTGGTGACCAGGAACCCTCCACCCCCAGCTTTCTACTTGTTTCTGATTCTGCATTGCCTTCATAGAACCCTGCCTATCTTTGAAAGAGAAAAGGCAATTGCCACCATTCCCTGGACAGTAAGGCTCAGAATTAACACAAAGGCAGAGAGTGAACTGTCCCAGATTCAGAACATGTTTATTGGCTTTGAATACCCAAGAACTCCACAGAGTTTTGAAGAATAAAAAGACATTCTTATAGCCTGGGCACAGTGGCTCACACATTTTAGGAGGCCAAGGCAGGTGGATTGCTTTAGATCAGGAGTTCGAGACCAGCCTGTGCGAAGTGGTGAAACCCCATCTCTACCAAAACTACAAAAAATTAGCTGGTGTGGTGGCATGCACCTGTGGTCCCAGCTACTCAGGAGGCTGAGGTGGGAGGATCACTTGAGCCTGGGAGGCACAGGTTGCAGTCAGCCAGGATTTCACCACTGCACTCCCACCTGGGTGACAGATTGAGACTCCGTCTCAAAAAAAAAAAAAAAAAAAAAAAATTAAAAAGACATTCTTATAAAAAGGACATTTATTCACACATTCAGCCAATATTTATGTGCCAAGTATTAGTGGCCTAATACATGCCAGACATAGCCCTAAGCACTGGGGATTAAAATGATGCAAAGATAGACAAGATACTTGCCTTCATAAAGCTAACATTCTAATGGGAAAATAAGGACGATTAATAAATAAACTAGCATGTAAATCAATTATAAAATAGGATGGTATGTTGTTAATGTTGTTATGAAACAGTGCAAGTACTGAAATAATTCTTAGAAGACCTGGCAGGGTGTGGTAGATCATGCCTGTAATCCCAACACTTTGGGAGGCCAAGATAGGGGAATCGCTTGAGCCCACAAGTTCAAGACTAGCTGGGCAACATGAGGAAACTCCATCTAAAAATAAATTTTTAATAACATTTAAAAATTAGCTGGACAGGCTGGTGCACTCCTGTAATTTCAGCTGATTGAGAAGCTGATGTAGAAGGATTGCTTGAGCCCAAGAGGTTAAGGCTGCAGTGAACCATGATTGCACCACCACATTCCAGCCTAGGGAATAGAGTGAAACCCTGTCTCAATTTTTAAAGAAAGAAGAAGTACTGGAAAAGACCTGTAATGGTTAAAAAAAAATTAATCATCAAATAAAATTTCCTATTGATAATTAGGAAAGAATGGAGTATTAAATAGGAAATAAGGCCAGGTCGGGTGGCTCACGCCTGTAATCCCAGTACTTTAGGGGGCCGAGGCAGTCTGATCACTTGGAAGTCAGGAGTTCGAGACCTGCCTGGACAACATGGTGATACCTCGTCTCTACTAATAACACCAAAAAATTAGCCAAATGTGGTGGTGCACGTCTGTAATCCCACCTACTCGATAGGTTGAGGGAGAAGAATCGCTTGAAACAAGGAGGCAGAGGCTGCAGTGAGCCGAGATTCCGCCACTGCACTCCAGCCTGGGCAACAGAAGGAGACTCCATCTCAAAAATAAATAATAGAAAATAAGAGGAAAGTTGTTCTATATCCAGGGAAGTCAGAATACATTATTTTATTCTTGATTTTCAGAAAATAGCTGATTTTAAAAGATTTATAGGTAAGTTAAATAAAAAAAGCTTATTTCATTTCAAATAATTAGAGGGAAAGTAGAGCCAAAATAAATCTCAACTCACATAGAAAAAGAAAAGACAAAGTTCAAAATAAGCTGACAGAGATAAGACGACATCAGTGATCACAGCAAATGAGAAACAGGTCAAAAACAAACTTAGTAATAACAGACACTGTTGAAAATGATAAGGAAATATTCATAATGAATGTATGGGGACAGTTACCTCAGAAAAATATAAATAAAAATGAGCAGTAGTGTTATTAATAACAAACCAGACAGAATTTAGGCTTAAGGCATTTGAACAGGATAAAATAGTAACAGAATAGGCCGGGTGCAGTGGCTCACGCCTGTAGTAATCCCAGCACTTTGGGAGGCCGAGGCGAGGGGATCACGAGGTCAGGAGTTCAAGACCAGCTTGCCTGACATAGTGAAACCCCATCACTACTAAAAATAAAAAAATTAGCCAGCCTTGGTGGTGGTCGCCTGTGATCCCAGCTACTGGGAAGGCTGAGGCAGTAGAATCGCTTGAACCTGGGAGGCAGAGGTTGCAGTGAGCCGAGATTGGGCCACTAAACTCCAGCCTGGGAGACAGAGCGAGACTCCACACAAACAAATATAGGCTCCTCCACCACTAAAACAGTCTTCTAAGTCGTCATGGAACCCAGATTCTATCCGTGAGTATGTTTTGAGTTCTTTGGAATGTCAGTATTGATAGAGACAGTCAAGGGTCCCTGGGGAAACCCTGCCTTCAAGCCTGAAACAGTCTAATGGCTGAAAAACCAGGCCGCTGGTCCCAGCTGAAGCCGGCCCTTTCCCGACTGAGTCTGCATAATGCCCACAGGTGCGCTAGGAGTGGGTGGAGCCTCTGGAAGTTCCCGCGGCCTTTTGCAGTGGGAGGAGCATGGCCTTCTCAGTTCCTTTGTGGTGACCTGTGATTCAATCTGTGAGGTGGGAAACCTGCTAACCAGGACTTTGTTAGAATTTCTCTTTTCCTTTTTTCTTTTCACCCAGTAAATCCTACAATGTGTCTGTGTGCCTAAATTTTCCTGGTCATGTGACAAGAACCCGGTTTTTCTGGGTATCACCTTCCCAAACACTAAACACACGTCCTTCCCGGATACAGCAGGCACCCTAAAGCCAAGACTGCCTGTTTCTCCTTTCCCTAGGTATGTTTTGTCAGGCCTCCAAGTGCAAGCCCGGACCCGGAAAGTCTCAGGTCCTGCCTGCCGCGGCTGATCACCAGCCCCACCCCCGCCTCGTTCCCCATCATCCCTGATGGCCCAGAGGAGCCTTCCGAGGTTAAGATGGTTCCCCCCACCCTACCATCTTAAGTGCTTTGATAATGTGAATACTCCTCACCCCTGACATCTTAACGGTTCTTGCTCTGTGACTATCTCTCTGCCCGACCCTACCATCTTAACTACTCTTAGGCCTTACCCCACCCGCCATTGTAGCTGAACTTACGGTCATGTAGATTCCTTGCCCCTACTTCCACCACTGTAACTGATCTCACTCTAACACCCCTGCCCCCTCCCCCCAAAATTTGCCCCAGTCTATAAAACCAGCTCGCATCCCACCGCCCTTCGCTGAAGCCCTTTTCAGCCTCAGCCCACCTGCACCCAGGTGAATAAACATGTTGCTCACACAAAGCCTGTTTGGGAGGTGTTTTCATTCAAAGCGTGAGTTTTAACATGTGTCTCTACAATTAACAAGGTGCAGGCACCGGCGGCCATGGCGGGCTCCAGGCACCGTGGGTTGGTTGCGCGGGGGCCGGCTGAGCTGACCCGCGGCATGTCGGCGGCCTTCCCCACGCGGGAGCCCGCGAGCTGGGCCCGCTCAGCCTGCGTCACCGGGACCGAGGCCCGCGGCGAGGACGGGGGCCTCCGCCACCGGCCGGACGGCAGCGAACCGGGACCGAGCCTCCGCCACCGGCCGGACGGCAGCGAACCGGGACCGAGCCTCCGCCACCGGCCGGACCGCAGCGAACCGGGACCGAGCCTCCGCCACCGGCCGGACCGCAGCGAACCGGGACCGAGCCTCCGCCACCGGCCGGACCGCAGCGAACCGGGACCGAGCCTCCGCCACCGGCCGGACCGCAGCGAACCGGGACCCAGCCTCCGCCACCGGCCGGACCGCAGCGAACCGGGACCGAGCCTCCGCCACCGGCCGGACCGCAGCGAACCGGGACCCAGCCTCCGCCACCGGCCGGACCGCAGCGAACCGGGACCGAGCCTCCGCCACCGGCCGGACGGCAGCGAACCGGGACCGAGCCTCCGCCACCGGCCGGACCGCAGCGAACCGGCCGGACCGCAGCGAACCCGGACCGAGCCTCCGCCACCGGCCGGACCGCAGCGAACCGGGACCGAGCCTCCGCCACCGGCCGGACGGCAGCGAACCGGGACCGAGCGTCGGCGGCCTGCGCGAAGTGCTCGTCCAGCAGCTGGCTGCCCTTCCGACAGCCAGCCTACGGGTCTGTCTTGTAATACACTGACGGTTCGACCTTGGGATTTCTGTGGCCTCACACAGCTGGCGAAGCCAGACCTGAGGAAGAGCCGGCCGCGGCAGCTGCCGGGCGGACTTCGGGGGTCTGGTCGACCTCCAGCACCCGGCTCTCCTCAGCCCTGTCAGCTCTGCTCAGCCCCACAACCGGAAGTGGCTGCCCCCGAGGGATGACGCCCCGGTCCGGGCTGGGCCTCGGCGGCGGGCCGCGGCTCGGGTGAGAAGCAGCGGAAGCGGCGTGCAGACCAGGCGCCACAGCCCAGGCGGGCCGGGCGGGCGGTCGGCCCCGGGAGAGGCAGCGGGCCTGGAGGTAAGCAGAACGAGAGGCGGAGAGGCCCGAGGCCAAGCAGCGAGCTCAGGAAGCTCCGGCGAGAGAAGGCGGAAGAGAAGGAGCGCCGGAAAAGGGAGTATGACGCCAAAGCGGCCAAGAGGCAGCAGGAGAAGAAACCAACGAAGGAAACAAGTCAGGTTCGGCTCCTGCCCCCGCAAGCCACCACCCTGGAAGCACACTTGTCCCTGGGCTGTGCTGAAGCTGCTGTGTTGTGCGGCGGGAGGGCTGGTTGCTTGCCAGGTGACAGGGCTGCAGTAGCATCCCCTCTGCACCAGCGTGGACAACATCTATGACAGTGCGGTCCAGGGTCTGCGCCGCCATGGGATCCTCCGGTGGGTCCTCCAGACCGACTCTCAGCACTGAGCTTGTCCCCAGCACCTGCTACCTCCCAGACTTGGAGCTGGGATTCCTATGGAATTGGGCTCTGCTGGACACAAAGTCTTTTTCCCATCAGACCTACCTGCCATCATCAAATGGCTGCAGATTGGTCCTCTTTGTAGGACTTCTTCATTTCTTAGTCAGGGTTCCCTGGTGGAATGAGGAGAAATGGCGGGGGGCTGGGGGGTGGGTTATTACCTGCCACCAAAAAAAAAAAAAAGTTTAATGAGACCTTTATGAAACATGCCAATAGGGTATGGGAATTATCTTAACTGTTTTGAAGGAATCTAAGTAATTAAACAGTAAATACCACTGTCCTAACAGTTAACCAATTCATGATAGTAGTCACCTAGATAATTTTTTTATCATCTAGAAATAATGACTTGTTTGATCATTGGATGATGATGCTGAGAGCTTTCAGTATATTCACTCATGTAATCTTCTCACCTACTCTAAGTGTGTTCTCTCTCTTTTTTTAATAGATATGGACACAGACAAGTTAATCTGCTTGCCTAAGATCACACAGCTGGATGGAGCTAGCATTTGAACTCAGGCAGGTAGCTTCAAATTCTGTGTTCTTTTCCACTACACATTAATGATGAGACAGTGAAAATCTTTCTCAATGTGTGATAGCCTAAAATCATTGATAGATGATTACAAATGCAAGAAGACTATTACACAAGCGGTTATAATTTGTTACGCTCTTTATGTGTAAGGAATCGACATGTATTCAATTTACCTGAAGTAGTGTAACATGAGGAGTGATAGCAGTGTAACTACACACATACATGGAACTCAGGGAAAGCAAGAATCATTTAGAATCTGCCTCATAGAGGCAGAAACTAAAAGGCCATTCAGATTTTTAAACTTCCCTAAGGATCTGAAAAGCAGGACCTCATGAATTTTTATTACTCTAACATTCCACTGTTAACATACCTGCTCCTGTCTGTCCCTTTCTCTTATTATGATCTACTGGTTGTGTTCATTCCTCTCAGTTAAATCAATGAGAAGAATCTGGTTGAATCAGCACAAAAATATGTAGATGGAGACTTTTTTCCCAGGCCCACTTTTGAAGGACTAGCATGCCATGGCTGACTGTGCTTGTGTCCAGTTCCCTCTAGACAACCAAGGGAAAGCTGGAAAGAGGGAAAGGATGAGGTCACTTTGTCCAAAACAGTTGAGCTGATGCAAGGTCTGGGCATCGGTAGCTTCCATGGAAAAGTGCCATGTGCAGGGCAGACATTCCTACAGAAGAATCTCAGCCAGGCATGGTGGCTCATGCCTGTAATCCCTACACTTTGGAAGGCTGAGGCAGGCTGATAACCTGAGGTCAGGAGTTCAAGACCAGCCTGACCAGCATGGTGAAACCCTGTCTCTACTAAAAATACAAAAATTAGCTGGGTGTGGTGGCAGGCGCCTGTAATAACAGCTACTCAGGAGGCTGAGGCAGGAGAATCACTTGAACTGGGAGGTGAAGGTGGCAGGGAGCCAAGATTGAGCCATTGCACTCCAGCCTAGTGATAGAATGAGACTCTATATCAAAAAAAAAAAAAAAAAAAAAAAAAAAGATCTCATGCCAGCTAAGTGTGGTGGCTCACACCTGTAATCCCAGCACTTTGGGAGGCCAAGGAAAGCCGACCACTTAAGGTCGGGAGTTCGTGACCACCCTGGTCAATGTGGCAAAACTCCATCTCTATTAAAAATACAAAAATTAGTCAAGCATGGTGGCAGGCACCTGTACTTCCAGCTACTTTGGAGGTCGAGGCATGAGAATTGATTGAACCTGGAAGGTGGAGGTTGCAGTGAGCAGAGATCCTGCCACTGCACTCCCACTCCAGCCTGGGCAACAGAGCGAGACTCTGTCTCAAAGGAAAAAAAAATGTACGCAATGGCATGCCTTCTCTCTCACCTCACTGACTAGATAGCCTCCCCATCATTCTGCCCAGGACATGGGCCTTCTCACAGTTTCTCAAACAGAGCAAACACATTCCCACCTCCAGAGGCTTATTTATCTCGCTCTGCCATGATACTTAAGAACTTCACAGCCTGTATCATTTATTAATTTATTATGCTTACTTTCTGCCTCCTTCTGCTAGAATGTAAGTTTCACGGGGGTCAAGGATTTTCTTTTTGTTTGTTTGTTTTGTTTTGCTTTTTGAGACGGAGCCTCACTGTGTAACCCAGGCTGGAGTACGGTTGCGTGATCTCAGCTCGCTGTAGCCTCTGCCTCACAGTTTCAAGAGATTCTCTTGCCTCAGCTTCCTGAGTAGCTGGGGCTACAGGCCCTCACCACCACATGGGGCTAATTTTTGTATTTTTAGTAGAGACGGGCTTTCACCATGTTGTTCAGGCTGATCTTGAACTCCTGATCTCGTGATCCACCCGCCTCAGCCTCCCAAAGTGCTGGGATTACTGGCATGAGCCACCATGCCTGGCCCAAAGATTTTCTTTACTAATGTATCCTCTTCAGTCGAATAGCACTTAGCACATAATATGCACTCAATAAAATATTTCTTGAGTGGATAAATTTGCCATCAATTATATAAGACATTATACATCCTATTTCCTAACCTATGAATTCTGAACGATTTCTAACACCTTGAGCTTTTCAATTAATGCTGGCTGTTGAATTGATGTGAGTTGATGCTTTTCTTTGACCCAAGAAAAATTCAGTATGGTTGAAAAAAGTTAAGTATGGCTGGGAGCAATGGTTCATGCCTGTAATCCCAGCACTTTGGGAGACTGAGGTGCTCGGATCACCTGAGGTCAGCAGTTCGAGACCAGCCTGACCAACATGGAGAAACCCCGTCTCTACTAAAACTACAAAATTAGCCAGGTGTGGTGGTGCATGCCTGTAATCCCAGCTACTCTGGAGGCTGAGGCAGGAGAATCCCTTGACCCCCGGAGATGGAGATTTTGGTGAGCCAGCCTGGGCAACAAGAGCGAAACTCCGTCTCAAAAAACTAAAAAATAAAAAAGTTAAGTTCCACAAGTATCACTTTCACATTGGATAGCCATTAGCAGCAAAACAAATTTGTTTGTTCATTTTTGGAAATCTTTCTAAACTAATGCAGCCTCTGCTGTCAGTGTGCTTAGTGATAGTGGCCTTTCTGTTTTCATAAACAGCTGTGTAATGGAATATCTGCTAAATGTGAGGGCTGGCATGTCTCTACCTCAATAAAGTTCTGGCTTTTTTGACATCTATTGTGACCACTCAGGGGCCTTTTAAATTTATGTTTGGATTCTCAGCTGCATGTTTAGGTTGGGTTGCCAGAAGTCTGACTGCCAAATAAGCAGTGTCGCTATATTTAGAAATGAAATAGTAGCCTACAAAATAGATTATGTGGTCTTGCTACCTTACTTGGCTTTATGTTACTGGGATTAACTTGGGATTTTTAGAAGTTAGTTAGATATATATATATATATATATATATATATATGTGTGTGTGTGTGTGTGTGTGTGTGTGTGTGTGAAAAAACTATTTTGAATGTCTTACTAAAGATAAAAAGTTCTGTCTATCAAGATTTACTGTCCAGGTAAATACAATCATTATAATATTCTTAAACCTATTTTCCTATTGATTTATACTAATGACCATAAGGAGTTAAAATAACTGCTAGCATCCTATTCATTTTTCAGAATATTCTTGGCACAATCTTGGAATTTCTATTACTTTGAAAACTATAAATATAAATATTACAATAACTTTTATGTCAAAATCTTTTGTTTATTTATGCCTCTAACTTTTGGGCAGTCTTCATGAAATTCCCTATTTGAGTTAGTTTGTAGATGCTAATTTCAGATATGGAAATACTATGAAACGTTATTGATAATTAAATGATGGCATTTCTCCATAACTCAAAGTAGGAAATCCAGTAAGTTGTCCAACAAAGTTTAGATGCCATCCTACGAGAAACGAAGAGCCTAGTTAATTATATTTATCAGCAATAGTCATCTGATTCTCGTAGTTTTATAAAAGAATGCTTCTTTCATTAAAATATTATTTTGTACAGCTGTGCTCATAAAAATATTTCATCTCAAAATGAGGTGTTTTTAAATTAAGAACAAAATGGTCTCTCCTTCAAGTTACAAAGTACTTGGGAAACCTTCTGGCTAAAAGACACAGTGCTAATATAGAACATTACTATTTCACTATGTTATTTCACAATGTCCTAAATAAATGTTTGTGATACAAGGAAAAAATAAAACAAGGCTCACCATGTACAAAGAGGACAAATGGACATGTTATACCTTTTATCAGAGAATCGGCTGCTCAGATTTGTTTGAAAAGCTAAAATTTAGCTTATACCTAAATTTCCCATGAGTTCATTCTTATTTACTAAACGTCATATGAAAGATTAAGTATTTTAAGCATGAGTCATAGGGACAACTTTCTAGGGTATTTCAAATGAAATCTATGAAAAATTAATCTATCCAGGAGGGTGTCTTGAGGTCCTGCTCTGTCCCTCCCTCTCTCTGGAAAGGAAGGGAGGGAGAGCCAGCAGGGAGGCCCAACCTCTAATATTATATACCCCCTATCATTAAAAAAAAAAAAAGAAAAGTTAATAAATTTGGTCCAGTTACATGGCATACTAAATCCGCATTTTTTTCTTTTGTTGTTGTTGGTTTTTTTCTTATTCTTTTTTTTTGTTTTGTTTCTATTAATTTCTTTATTTTTTTATTTTTGTTAAAATTCACATTTTTATCTTGACTTCTACCCCAAATACAGTCAGTCTTCTTTATCCATGGATTCCACATTTGCAGAATCAACCAGCCATGGATCAAAAATACTGAGAAAAAAAATAATAACTCAGAGGCTAAAAGTGTGTTTAACAAGCTAAAATAGAAAAGAAAAAAATACAATCAACAATAAAAATATAAATTTTTACAGTATAACAATTTGTATAGCATTTTACACCATATTTGATGTTATAAGTAATCTAGAGATGAATAAAGTATACCGAAGGATGTAAATGGGTTACGTGCAAATACTATGCCATTTTATATAAGGAACTTGATTTCTGGGGATTTTGGTATCTGCCAGAGGCAGGATTGTGGGGAGGTCCTGGAACCAATAGCCTGCAGACACAGAGAGAAAACTATACCTATAAAATGACAGTTACGAAATTTTAAATAAATAAACCCACCAGGACAGCAGAGAACAGGAAAGCCAACATAAGAGCAAAGGAAGAAAAGCAAAAAAGAAAAGGAAAAGAAAGAAATAATCTGGAATAATGGTGAATAGAAATCCAAAATGACAATTGTTAAAAATTCTTAGAAACAACAGTCCATACTGGATCAAGAAGCTAAAAGAAAGGGTATCTCTCAGGGAAAGAAAACAAAAGTGAGTATCTGATATGTGAGGCTATTCAGAAAAGATTTTTCAGTCCATAGGTACAGTTTGAGGATAAATTAGTGATTGGATACTAAGAAAGAACAGGAGCAAAACACTAACACTGAACGATACTAACTAGAATATACAACTAGTTGAACGAGTAATGTAAGCCACTATGTGGCTTAGCTAAAAATAATTAGCCGTCACATAATAATATAAGCAATTATTTATCAAATGAAAACATACCCTTTTTAGGGAACTTGTGAGACATGGAGAAGCATGTATCTGAACGTGCGTGAGAGAGTTTGAGAAAAAGAACAAAGTCCTCATCTTCCTTAGTAGAAAACCAATTAATAATGTCTAAAATTGAAAACTGGCCTGGCATGGTGGCTTACACCTGTAACCCCAGCACTTTGGGAGGCAGAAGCGGGCAGATCACTTGAGATCAGTAGTTGGAGCCCAGCCTGGCCAAGATGGTGAAACCCTGTCTCTACTAAAAAATCAAAAGGCTGGGCACGGTGGCTCATGCCTGTAATCCCAGCACTTTGGGAGGCTGAGGCAGGTGGATCAGCTGAGGTTGGGAGTTTGAGACCAGCCTGACCAACATGGAGAAACCCCATCTCTACTAAAAATACAAAATTAGCTGGGTGTGGTGGCACATGCCTGTAATCCCAGCTACTCGGGAGGCTGAGGCAGGAGAATCGCTTGAACCTGGGAGGCAGAGGTTTCAGTGAACCAAGATCGTGCCACTGCACTCCATCCTGGGCAAGAAGAGTGAAACTCTGTCTCAAAAAAAAATGCAAAAAAAATTAGCCAGGCATGGTGATGTGAGCCTGTAATCACAGCTATTCAGGAGGCTGAGGCAGGAAAATCACCTGAGCCTGGTAGGTGAAGGTTGCAGTGAGCAGAGATTGAACCATTACATTCCAGCCTGGGCAACAGAGTGAGACTCCATATCAAAAATAAATAATAAATAAATAAATAAAATTGAAAAATAACCCAGGTGGGGTGGCAGGCACTATAATCCCAGTTACTCAGGATTCTGATGCAAGAGAATCACTTGAACCTAGGAATCAGAGGTTGCAGTGAGCAGAGTTTGGCCACTGCACTCCACCCTGGGGAACAAGAGCGAAATTCCATCTCAAAAAAAAAAAAAAAATATATATATATATATATATATATATATACATATATATATATATACATAATTATTTTAAAAACTTTAGTAAGCATATTATCTGCAAACATAAAGGTAAATTTTTTAAAAAACAGCTAAAAATTGAAAATGATTGTAATGGTTTTCTTTTTCTTTTTTGAGACAGAGTCACTCTGTCCACCAGTCTGGATTGCAGTGGGGCAGTCTTGTTTCACTGCAACCTCCACCTCCCAGGTTCAAGTGATTCTCAGCCTTCTCAGTAGCTGGGACTACAGGAACCTGCCACCCCACCCGGCTAATTTTTTTTTTTTTTTTTTTTTTTTTTTGAGATGGAGTTTCGCTCTTGTTACCCAGGCTGGAGTGCAATGGCACGATCTCGGCTCACAGCAACCTCTGCCTCCTGGGTTCAGGCAATTCTCCTGCCTCAGCCTCCTGAGTAGCTGGGATTATAGGCACGCGCCACCATGCCCAGCTAATTTTTTGCACTTTTAGTAGGGACGGGGTTTCACCATGTGGACCAGGATGGTCTCGATCTCTTGACCTCGTGATCCACCCGCCTCGGCCTCCCAAAGTGCTGGGATTACAGGCTTGAACCGCCGCGCCCGGCCTAATTTTTTGTATTTTTAGTAGAGATAAGGTTTTGCCATGTTGCCCAGGCTGGTCTCAAACTCCTGAGCTCAGGCAGTCTGTCAGTCTCAGGCTCCCAAAGTGCTAGGATTATAGGTGTGAGCCACCGTGCCTGGCTGTAATGGTTTTCAAGAAAGCAAAAATCAAAAGGGACAGGGACAGTATTGCTGCCTTTTTATGGCTAGTAATACTATTTTAAATGTTTTCATTGTTTAAAACAAATTTAAAATTTAAAAACATCTAAATGAAAAAAAAGCATAAACTGTTGGTGGGAGTGTAAATTAATTCAACCATTGTGAAAGACAGTGTGGCAATTCCTCAAAGACCTAAAAATATAAATACCATTGGACTCAGCAATCCCATTACTGGATATACACTCAAAAGAATATAAATCATTCTATTTTAAAGACATACCATGTGTATATTCATTGCAGCACTATTCACAATAGTGAAGAAGACATTAAATCAAGCTACATGCCGATCAAAGAGACTGGGTAGAGAAAATGTGGTACATATACACATGGAACACTATGCAGCCATATAAAAGAATGAGATTATATCCTTTGCAGGGACATGGCTGGAGGCCATTATCCTTAGCACACTAATGCAGGAACAGAAAACCAAATACCATGTGTTATCACTTGTAAGTGGGAGCTAAATGATGAGAACACATGGAAACATAGAGGAGAACAACACACACTGGGGCCTATTAGAGGGTAGAGGGCGGGAGGAGGGAGGATCAGAAAAAATAACTAATGGGTACTAGGCTTAATAAATGAGTGATGAAATAATCTGTACAACAAACGCCCATGACATGAGTTTATCTATGTAACAAACGTGCATATGTACCCCTGAACTTAAAAGTTAATTAAAAAAAAAAAAGAAAAAAGCAACATGGAAAGAAATATGCATGCCTATATCTTGGTTTTTGTTTTGTCTTGTTTTGAGACAGAGTCTCACTCTATTGCCCAGGCTGGAGTGCAGTGGTGAGATCTCGGCTCACTGCAACCTCCGTCTCCTGGGTTCAAGCGATTCTCCTCCCTCAGCCTCCTGAGTAGCTGGGATTACAGACATGCGCCACCATACCTGGCTAATTTTTCTATTTTTAGTAGAGATAAGGTTTCACCATGTTGGTCAGGCTGGTCTTGAACTCCTGACCTCGTGATCCACCCGCCTCAGCCTTCCAAAGTGCTGGGATTACAGGTGTAAACTACCGTGCCCAGCTGCATGCATATATCTTATGCATCAGTTGAGATGGTCATAAGATTTTCAGTCTGTTGATGTGGTATATTGACGGATTTTAAGTTTTTTAACTAAATTTAAATTATTAGAATAAATTCACTTGGACATGATGTATTACTTTTTATATATCACTAAATTTAATCTTGTAATACTTTGGATTCCATTGATTAGAAGGAAAAAAAATACTGTCAAGAATTTTTGCATCTTTGCTTATAAGACATATTAGAATTTTGTTTTCTTATTTTTTCTTAAAGGTCTTAATTAGGGTAATGCCAATCTCATAAAGTGAGTTGGGACATGATCTTTCCTTTTTTATTTTCTGGAAGAATTTGTTTGGAATTAGGATTTTTTTCTTTAAAGCAAATGCTTGGTAGGTTTCACCAATGAAACTGTCTGTGCCTGGAGTTTTCTTTTTTGGTTTTTGGTTTGTTTGCTTATTATTCTTTATATTTGAGACGGGATCTTATTCTGTCACCCAGGCTAGAGTGCAGTGGCACAATCATAGGTCACTGCAACCTCAAGCTCCTGAGCTGAAGCAATCCTCCTGCCTCAGCTTCTAGAGTTTCTAGGATTATAGGCATGAGCCACCATGTCCAGTAACCTGGGATTTCTTTGCAGAAAAATTTTTCACTGTGACTGTTATGGATTTTAATAGGCATTCAAATTTTCTATTTCTTCTTGAGTAAACTCTGGTAGTTTGTGGCTTCAAAGGAATTTACAAAGCTCATCTGTTTTCAAATTTATTGAAACAAAATTATTCATAATATTTCCTTATATTTTTTAAGTATTTGTAAATAATGTAATGATGTCCCTTATCCTAATTTAATATGTTATCTTTTTCTCTCTCTCTCTCTGTTTTTTTCATCAGTCTGGATACAGGTTTATCAGTTTTATTGATCTTTGCAAAGAAGTAGTGCTGCATTCCAATTTTTTTCTGCTATCTTATTTATTTCATCTCTTATTTTTGTTATTTTCTTCTTTATGCCTACTTTAGCCTTAATTTGCCCTTTTTTTCTAGTATGTTAAATTGAAGCTTGGATCATTAATGTGAGATCTTTCTTCTTTTCAAATATATGCATTTAATATTATAATTTGCCAACCAAGTGCTGTTTGGGCCACACACACAAATCCTAATATGTTTTGTTTTCATTTTGTTTCATTCAAAATATTTTTATGTTAACTCTGATATCTTCTTTGACTCATATTTTATTAAGAGCATAGTGATTGTTTTTTAATATTTGGAAATTTTTAATGTATCTGTCTCTTATTAATTTCTGTTTCTATTTCCTTTCGGCCAGAAAACATACTTTGTATTATTTAATTCAGTTAAGTTTAATGAGATTTGTGTGGCCTACAATATGGTCTATCTTGGTGAATTTGCACTTGAAAAGAATATGAATTCTGCTGCTATTACTTGGGGTTTTCTGTAAATACATAGATTATGTTGGTTGTCTTCCATGTCATTTCTAATTTTCTCTTTATGTGTTCTATTAATTACTAAAAAAAAAAAGCAGAGTGGATATATACAACTTCAATTGTAGATTTATATATTTCTCCTTCCAGTTCTACAGTGTTTCATTTCAAGTATTTAGAAGCTCTGTTTTTAGGTGCATGAACATTTAGGATTGCTAGGTCTTCTTCAATTCACCCCTTTATTGTAATGTAATGTTCTTCATTATCCCTGGTAATATTTTTTATCATAATGTCTACTCTGATGTTAGTGGAATCACCCTGCTCTTTTTTTTAAGTATTTGCATGGTATATTGTTTTCTGTTCTTTTACTTTGAACAAACATATGTCATTATAACGAATCCTCAAAACAACTCAATTCTTATTGTTCCCAATTTACATGTGAAAAAACTGATACAGAGCATTGAAAACTGCCCTTTGCTGCCTCTCTACCCAGCCTGTTTCCAAAGCTCTTAGTGTTCTCCTGATGTTACTTCTCAAGTGCATTCAGATTTTAATATGCTTAGTGTCTTTTTTTTTCATTTACCATCTAATGTAAATTAATGTAAATCACCACTATAGGACCACAGTAAGACTATTAGCATTTTGCATGAGGAAAGTTTAAATACAGATTGAAACATTTTTAATATCCTTGGATCGGTACTGGAGAAAAAAAAATTCTTACCACATTTCTATGGACACCAATGTTAAACCTCAGGGTTTTTTTGTTTTGTTTTGTTTTGTTTTATTGCCAGTAGATTAATTTCAACTTAAGTAAACTACTAAGTTAGTTATTGGCAGATAAGAGGCTTGAGGCCAACTCTAGGCTAGAGGCTTTTACATTTTCTTTCTTTCTTTCTTTCTTTCTTTTCTGACAGAGTCTCACTTTGTTGCCCAGGCTGGAGTGCAGTAGCAAGATCTTGGCTCACTGCAACCTCTGCCTCCTGGGTTCAAGCAATCCTCCTGTCTCAGCCTCCTGAGTAGCTGGGATTACAGGTACCCAACACCATTCCCAGCTAATTTTTGTATGTTTAGTAAAGACAGTTTCACCCTCTTGGCCAGACTGGTCTTGAACTCCTGACCTCATGCTCCTCCCGCCTCGGCCTCCCAAAGTGCTGGGATTAGAAGCGTGAGCCACCGTGCCTGGTGCCTGTGACATTAAAACATTAGACTAGGTTCTCACTAGGGACCTCTCTAATTCTAAGAGTCCAAAAAGCCTTCAGAGAGAGAATGTACTTTAGAAACAACTAACCAGGTATATGTTTTTTGAAATGTTAATGATTGATAGGTCGTGACACTGAAATCAGTAAAACACGAATCAAATATTTACACATACCTTCCATGCAGTGTATTTTCCATTATGAGAAGGTATTGGGCAATGGAAAATTTCTCAAATACTTTTACTGGAAGAGACTAATTAGGCTCAGTTTTTTGTTACCATTTTGTAAAGCTTGTACTAGAGCAATAATGCTATGTGAAACCCTCTGTTTATTCATAGATGAAAATACTACATCGAGAATTATTTAGCAAGTTGCTCTCAGACTAAGATGTTTATGACTTGCTTTAGAGTGTTTTCCTTTACATAAGATTTTACCTGACAGACCAAGTCTATTGTTGTGTTATTAACAATTATAATTCAAAATGTCAACAATGTTTCCATTAATTATAGGCATCATTCCTTGAAGCTGGCCTAAAACAGAAGTCAGAAATGAGGGTTCATATTCTTAACTCAGACAATAACTTACAGGATGGTAAAATGCCAAACCATTTTGGTTCTCTCAAAAGATTCTTTTTAATGCCATTTAACTGAGTACCCCAATTCTGTCTGTGAACTAGAGGAGAACTTATTAATTGTTTTCCATGTATTAATACGAAAAGCTTTGGAAAATATGCCACATGCTTACATGTTTACTGAAGTATATTATAAATTAATTACTGCATTTTTTTGAATTTTAAATTTTCTACTTAAATTTTCAATCTATTCATTATTATTTTTGTTTGTTTTAATAGAGACAGGATCTCACTAGGTTGATCTTGAACTCCTGTCTTCAAGCAGTCCTCCTACCTCAGCCTCCCAAAGTGCTAGGATTTAAAGGTGTGAGTCACCACACCTGATCCAAATCTATTCATTCTTTCAGGATGAAGTCTATATGTATATTGCCCACGTTTTGAAGTAGACCTTCCTTTCACTTATCCGGTAATAATCTTTTTAAGTTTTACTCATTACTACCAAGGGCAGTGGCTCATGCCTGTAATCCCAGCATTTTGAGAGGCCTAGGCAGGCAGATCACTTGAGGTCAGGAGTTGAAGACCAGCCTGGCCAACATGGTGAAACCATGTCTATACTAAAACTACAAAAATTAGCCAGCTGTGGTTGTGGGTTTCTGTAATTTCAGCTACTCTGGAGGCTGAGGCAGGAGAATCACTTGAACCTGGAAGGTGGATCATGCCATTGTACTCCAGCCTGGGCGACAAGAGTGAAACTTCATCTCAAAAAATAAGAAAAAATTTTAAAAAGAAGCTTTTCTGATTACCTAATATGCAAAAACTTAGAAAATTGATGACCAAGTTCACATGATCCATGTCCACACCCTTCAGTGTGCAACAAACTTTGACCATATCTCCTTCTGGGCCTTTTCCACATCAAAATCCTAGTCTTTCAAATCTGCCTTTAAATGGAAAATTTCCATCCCTAACTTTTTTTTTCTTTTTTTCTTTTTTTTTTTTTTTTTGAGACAGAGTCTCACTCTGCCAACCAAGCAGTAGTGCAGTGGTATGATCTCGGCTGACTGCAACCTCTGCCTCTCAGGTTCAAGTGATTCTCCTGCCTCAGCCTCCTGAGTAGCTGGGATTACAGGCACATACCACCATGCCTGGCTAATTTTTTGTTGTTGTATTTTTAGTAGAGACAGGGTTTCACCATGCTAGCCAGCCTGGTCTCAAACTCTTGACCTCAGGTTCCTCAGCCTCCCTAAGTGCTGGGATTACAGGCATGAGCCACTGCACCAGGCCTCATTCCCTAACTTTTATTACCCTTCTACTTCTTTTTTTTTTTTTTTAAATAATATTCTTTTTTCATAAGAGACGGGGTCTGGCTGTATTGCCCAGGCTGGAGTGCAGTGGCTATTCACAGGCGCCATCCCACTACTGATCAGCACAGGAGTTTTGAACTGCTCCGTTTCTGACCTGGGCCAGTTCACCACTCCTTAGGGAACTTGGTGGTCCCCTGCTCCCAGAAGGTCACCGTATTGATGCCGAACTTAGTACGGATACCCAATCATCGGCATAGCGCACTGCAGCCCAGAACTACTGGGCTCAAGGGATCCTCCAGCTCCAGCCCCCTGAGTAGCTGGGACTACAGGCACGTGCCACCGCGCCTGGCTACGCTTCCACTTCTAATCTTCATTCACTTATTTTTAGCTCTATTGTCTTCCTTAAGTGTGATGCCCAAATACATACACTGGTTTTCTCAGTGAAAGAAAACTATACTTTTGTTTCATGAGTCTAATAACTTTCCTAACAATATTTCACTTGTACCAAATGAATGCATTGAAAAACTAAGAGAAAATTTCTGTCTTTGAATTCAAATTGACATCCTTTACTCCTTTACCTTGAAATTATACTTTCCATCATTCATACTGAATGCTGACCATTGCATTTGCCTGTGCTGAATATTATTTGCCACTTCTTTGTTCGTTTCTATTATGAGGAGGAATTTTCTTGGTTCCTTCCCTCCTGCTATTACTTAAGTGGAAACTGTGTTTCCCAGAACAAGCTAGCCCAAGATGGAAAAAAATAATAATCACAATGACAATCAGGCTTGCGAATGTTTCCTGTTCTGTCCCAACATGCCTGGTGGAAAACTGAACCTCCCCAAAATTAGGAGTGTATTCTTCTGAGTATTCTTTTGGCTGCTGTCTTCTGTTCTAGTTTACTAAGGTGATGACTTCTGTTGCCCTTGACACCCAAAACAGTAGCCAACAGACAACATCTACTGAGGAAGTCTCCCACACATCAAAATGTGTACAGTACCACAGGCATCAAAGTCGACACTGAATGCCTGGCACAAGGGGACCAAGCATGCCTCAGGAGGGCTTCTATCTTCTGTAGCTACTGGGGCCACTGCCATGCCATCTTGTATCATAAATGTCTGTGCTGCTGTTTTCTGTTGTTGTTGTTTTGTTTTGTTTTGTTTTGTTTTGTCCTGAGATGGAGTCTCATTCTGTTGTCCAGGCTGGACTGCAGTGGCGCAATCTCGGCTCACCGCAACCTCTGCCTCTCCAGTTAAAGCATTTCTCCTGCCTCAGCCTCCCAAGTAGCTGGGATTACAAGTGTCCACCACCATGCTGGGCTAATTTTTGTGTTATTAATAAAGATGGGGGTTTCACCATGTTGACCATGCTAGTCTTGAACTCCTGATGTCAAGTGATCCACCCACCTCAACCTTCCAAAGTGCTGGGATTACAGGCATGTGCCCGGCCTTGTCTCTGCTTTTTTGGTTTTCTCTTGTTTGCCATTTGTATTCCCTCATCCTAAGATTCAGTCCTGAATCCAAGAAGCCTGAGCTAAAGGATAATTTCTCACCCCAAAACTGGCTGACTGTCTTCAAACCAAGCCCTTGCACATCAACATTGTGAACTTTTTCTTCCCATGTGACAAGTTATTTTGTGTGAAGTTTCTTGTTTCCAGAATGTGTTCCACATATCCATCATCTAATTTAATTATTATGAATTAAAGAAGAGATCTGCTGCAATTTTACAGATGAAAAAACAGGCTGGGTACAGTGGCTCACACCTGTAATTCCAGCACTTTGGGAGGCCGAGGCACGTGGATCACTTGAGGTCAGGAGTTTGAGACTAGCCTGGCCAACATGATGAAATCGTATCTCTACTAAAAATACAAAAATTAGCCAGGTGTGGCGGTGGGCACCTATAATCCCAGCTACTCAGGAGGCTGACGCAGGAAAATCACTTGAATCCAGGAGGTAGAAGTTGTAGTGAGCCAAGACCATGCCATTGCACTGCAGCCTGAGTGACAGAACAAGACTCCATCTCAAATAAAAAGAAAAGAAAGAAAAAAAGATAAAACAAAGGCATCAAGAAAAACTACTCTACATTCGACAGCTGGCAAAGGACAGATCCCAAATCAATCTGGTCTTCAGACCCAAAGGTCCTGAAGTATAACTTTCCTACTTTTGTATTCCAAATGTGTTGCTTCCTAAACATCATATTATACTGCATCAATGTCAGGAAACTAGAAGCTTGGTGATCCCATGCCACTGCTCTAAAAGACATTCCCAGACCTTTCTGAATCCTCTTATACACACTGTTCTGGCTCCGACTCTAATTCTTATCATCTAAATATGAACATAGGTTCTGCACATACTAGTATAGTCCCCTGAGCTTCATTTTTTTTCTCCTGTATGCAATTGGGTAGTAATTATTTTCTAGGGTAGAAAGAATCTGGTACTACTAGGATTTTTCCTTCCTTTCTTCTGCAAGCTTCGGAGTTCTTTCTCTCTTCCAGGTCTTTTCCGGAAGTCATAAATAAGCCTTCTCTGATTCTCTCAGGTAGAGCCTGAACTCTCTATAAACTTAGCATCTTATAAAAACTTCTCTCAACCCCCATATCACACTGCTTTAGAATATTACAGGCCTTTCTTGCCCAGTGGGCTGTGAGGTACTTGAGAACAAGGATTGGATCTTATTCAGGGTATACACCTAGTGTCAAGAAATAATAAGATCTACTGGGAAAATCCATGGTTAATACTCACTGTTTACAAACAGATGGCTGAGTTTGGTGGCTCATGCCTGTAATCCCAACACTTTGGGAGGCTGAAATGGGTGGATCACGTGAGGTCAGGAGTTTGAGACCAACCAGGGCAACATGGTAAAACCCAATCTCTACTAAAAATAAAAAAAATTAAAAAAAAAAATTAGCCATGCATGGTGATGCATGCCTGTAGTCCCAGATATTCGGGAGCCTGAGGCAAGAGAATCAATTGAACCTGGGAGACGGAGGTTATAGTGAGCTGAGATCGTACCACTGCACAAAAGAAATATATTCTTAGATTTTGGATTTTGTTCTCTAAGCCTTATTACCTAAGAAGTTTATTGCAAACTTTTTACTCACATGTCTCTAACAACTGAGGAGTGTTTCTAGAGTGTCCAAAGGCCTACCTCTATAACATACTTGCTGTAAGTTTAAATTTTGATTTCTTAATTATTTATTTCAATTTTGCTTCTGTCTACATAATCCAGTGTTCCAAGATAAACTGGAGCAGAATGCAGATAAATATCTTCTTGTTTTAGGAAATATGGATTTATGTTCAGGTGTGTCTTAGGAAAAAATATGACCAGTTGACCAAAGTATTGATTTCATGGATATTTTTTTCACAAATAAGAATTATAAAGGGAGAACTCGAATAGCTAGGTATTTGGAAAACATTACCGTAATGATTTCTTTCTTTTCTGATAGGAGAGACAGCATGGGTGGTAGAAACACAGACTCTAGATACTTGAGTTTAAATAATGGATCCTCCAACTGCTGCTTGAGTAATATTGGGAAATATCTTTCTTTCTTTCGGAATTGGAGTCTCAAACTGCTACCCAGGTTGGAGTGCAACGGCACAGTTTCAGCTCACTGTAACCTCTGCCTCAAGTTCAAGCTATTCTCCTGCCTCAGCCTCCTGAGTAACTGGGATTATAGGTGCCCGCCACCACACCTGGCTAATTTTTTGTATTTTTAGTAGAGACGGGGTTTCACTATGTTGGCCAGGCTGGTCTCAAACTTCTGACTTTATGATCCACCCACCTCGGCCTCCCAAAGTGCTGGGATTACAGATGTGAGCCACCGCACCTGGCATGTTGGCAAATATTTTAACCTCTCTGTGTCTCTGTTTTCCCATCTTTCAGAGGGACATAATAATTGTGCCTACCTCATAGGGTTGTTGTGAGGATTAAATGAATGAAAATATGTTAAGGAGCTAGGATAGTACCTTACATGTATAAAGAGCTATGTAAGTATATCCTGATATTATCATTATTTATTATTTAAAATAATTTTTATATTTATGGCAGAACACAAATGAGGCTCCTGTAAGGTGTGCCACAGAAATCTTGTCACATCATTATATCTCATCTGTCACCCTGTACATTGCTATATATATCTAGGAATCCTAAAATATTCATATTTGAGAAGCAAATTGCTATAGATTCTTAAAATACATATCATGTTCAAGTTACTCTTTACTACAGTATAAAAGTATACTTTATTTGTTTGCATTTAATACTTTACAGTTTTGCAAGGCCTTGTACGTTATGTGTGACTGCTGACTCTCTTTAAGAACTCTGGCATATTTATGAGACATGATGTTATTTGGGAAACCATGTTGCTGGGAAAAAGCAGGTCATGTTTGTAGGTACTCAACCAAACTAGGCTTTGATGTAAAGTCTTTAATTGTGTCAATAGCATAATTTGGGTAATGACAGAAGTGTTGAAAACCTGAACTTTGTAGTATAACAAAGGGTTTTGAATATATTGCCTAATTTAATACCTCAACAAACCTGATATATCAGTTTTGCAGGTGAAAAAATTTTGTCTCAGAAATATTAGTAAGGGACCAACAAACACTAAGCCGAAAATGGGCAGTGCCAAATTTCCAACAAGAGTGTGCCCTTGTCTTATCTTTTACAGATCAATGATAATTTGAATTTCCTTCAAAATAATCTCGTTGAGGAAGGGAGCATAGATGAAAACAAATTGACAATGAACTGATCATTATTGAAGCTGGATGATGAAGTTTGTGTTTCATTTTTCTATTCTATGCACTTTAGCCTGTTTTTAAAAATTAAGTTTAAAGAAAAAATGTAAGAGTATGAATCTTGGGTGTGTTCTTTATTTGCTATGTGTCATTGGGCAGGCCTGTGCCCGGTTTCCTCATCTATAAGATGGTAATAACAATACCTCCCTCATAGGGAAGTTGTGAGAATTAGATGACCTATTGCATGTAACTGTTGCCTGTAGCTACTGCATGGAGTATTTTACCGATTCCCAGTTGTTTACTTTTTCTATTACAGGCTAATATCCATTTTGAACAAAATATTAATAAACTCATTCATCCCTTCAGTAAATAATGTGCCAAATCATGTTCTAAGACAGGCGTCCCCAAACTACGGCCTGCGGGCTGCCTGCAGCCCCCTGAGGCCATTTATCTGGCCCCCCGCCACACTTCAGGAAGGGGCATCTCTTTCACTGGTGGTCAGTGAGAGGAGCACAGCATGTGGCGGCCCTTCAACGGTCTGAGGGACGGTGAACTGGCCCGCTGTGTAAAAAGTTTGGGGACGCCTGTTCTAAGCATTGGCAGTACAGAGGTAAAAAAAATAAGTAAAGTACCTAGTCTCACTTAGCTTAAAATCTGTTATGGAAAAATAAAAGGATATATGTATAATATGTCTTATGTATTAATCGAGAAAAATATATGAGGGAAGAAGGAGTAAAGAGAAATTCAAAAAGGACATTTAATTTATATAGGAAAATCAGAGAAGGGGCCAATGCTATGCACACAATCACTAAATTTTAAAATACATAAACTTTAAATTTTATAAAAAGAAACATACAAATATTTTAAAACTTCCTGGCTGGGTTTGGTGGCTCATTCTTGTAATCCTAGCACTTTGAGAGACCAAGGCAGGTGGATCACCCGAGATCAGGAGTTTGAGACCAGCCTGGCCAAAATGGTGAAACCCCATCTCTGATAAAAATACAAAAAATTAGCTGGATGGCAGGAGCCTCTAATCCCAGCTACTTGTGAGGCTGAGGCAGGAGAATCACTTGAACCTGGGAGGCAGAGTTTTCAGTGAACCAAGATCATGCCATTACTCTCTAGACTAGGTGACAAGAGCCAGATTCTCTCTCAAAACAAAAACAAAAACAAAAAAACTTCCTAATTATTTTACTACATTTTACTATTACCCACCCTATGCTCTTGTTGTTATTCAAGTCCTATCTCTGTATGGTGGAAATATTACATAACGGTGTGCTACTACTGCGCATCTATTTCCTTTTTTTTTTTTTTTTTTTTTGAGACAGAGTTTTTTTTTTTTTTTTTACTTTTGTTGCCCAGGCTGGACTGCAATGGCACGATCTCAGCTCACTGCAACTTTCATCTCCCTGGTTCAAGTGATTCTCCTGTCTCAGTCTCCCAAGTAGCTGGAATTACAGGTGCATGCCACTATGCTCAGCTAATTTTTGTATTTTTAGTAAAGACAGAGTTTCATCATATTGGTCAGGCTGGTCTTGGACTCTTGACCTCCAGTGATCCACCTGCCTTGGCTTCCCAAAGTGCTGGGATTACAGGCATGAGCCATCATACTTGGCCTATTTCCTTTTTTTTTTTTTTGAGTCAGAGTCTCGCTCCGTTGCCTAGGCTGGAGTGCAGTAGTGTGATCTCGGCTGACTGCAACCTCCACCTTCCAGGTTCAAGTGACTGTCCTGCCTCAGCCTCCTAAGTAGCTGGGATTACAGGCATCCACCACCAAACCCAGCTAATTTTTGTATTTTTGGTAGAGATGGGAGTTTCGCTATGTTGGCCAGGCTGGTCTCAAACTCCTGATCTCAAGTGATCTACCCACCTTGGCCTCCCAAAGTGCTGGGATTACAGGCATGAGCTACCATGCTTTGCTTGCACATCTATTGCCAATTCTACCTTCAGTGACATCATTTTAGTAGCTTGAAGCTGGCCATGGTGAAAGTATTTTCCACTAGGAAATTCATTGAGTACGAAAATCAGGTCTTAGTTTATTGTTTACTGATGGTCAATTGGAACTTAAGAAACTGATGAATAAAATGTCAACAATGCAGTTTAAATTTAAGTTCGTGCCCCATCTCTACTAAAAATACAAAAATTAGCCAGGCATGGTGGCACGTGCCTGCAGTCCCAGATACTCAGGAGGCTAAGGAAGGATAATTACCTGAACCCGGGAGGCAGAAGTTATGGTGAGCCAAGATTGTACCACTACACTCTAGCCTGGGCAACAGAGCGACACTCTGTCTCAAAATAAAAATAAGTTTGTGTTATCGTGTATATTCTAGCAGATTTTTTTTTTCCAGAGAACCAGTTATTAAACCTTCACTAGCACACCACAGGATAAATCTCTCTCATAAAATTATATTAGTTAATAAACTGAGAAAGATTTGAAGGTGAAAGTGAGCTTTGCAGATATTCTGGAGAAGAGGAGATTCTGTTCCACGCAGAAGAAACAGCAAGCCGCAAGCACTCTGGCCAGTGTGGCTGGAAACAAGTGAATAAATGAGAAATGCTTTCAGTCACAAGCTTGATCATATTGTTCCTATGAATCATCAGGATTGCCTTTTTTGTTTGTTTATTTGTTTAAGACTGTGTCTCATTTTGTTGCCCAGGCTGGAGTGCCATAGCACTATCATATTTTACTCCCACCTCAAACTCCTGGGCTTAAGCAATTCTCCCACCTCTGCCTCCCTTGCTAGGTTGCCCAGGCTGGTCTTGAAATCTTGGCTTCAAGAGATCCTTCTACCTTCATCTCCCAAAGCACTGAATTACAGGCATGAGCCACCATCCCTAGCCAAGACTCCATCTTAATCATCTGAGAGAGGTGGGGAAACCCCTAGAGAGTTTTTACTCTTATTTATAGAGACAGGATCTCACATTGTCACCCAGGCTGGAATGCAGTGGCATGATCCTAACTCACTATAACTTCCAACTGCCAGGCTCAAGCCATCCTCCCACCTCAGCCTCCCAAGTAGCTAGGAGTACAGGTGTGTACCACCATGCCTGGGGATTTTGAACAGAAAATTAATCTCAATGACTTAACATTTTAATGGATGCTCTGGCTACTATGAGAATAGGCTGCAGGGGAGAAACACAGAAGCAGAAAAACCACTTAATCAGCAATAATCCAAGAGTCATGATGATAGTGGCTTCCACCTTCGTGGTAAGGAAAATGTTAAAAATGGTCAGTTTTTAGGTATATTTTAATGAAAGAGCCAGCAGGGCCTGTTGATGGAGTGGAAATTGGAGACAAGAGAAAGGAAAGTCAGGTATGACTCCAAGGTTTTGGGATCAACCAATTAGAAGGATAGATTTGGTATTTACCATGCTGGAAATGACCAAGATGGCATTTACCAAGGCAATGGGAAGAGGAGAGAAGAATTTGGAGTTCAGACATGTAAAATATCAGATGTCCACTAGACATCCAATGAAGTTATTGAACTGACAGTTGGATATTGGTGTGAGGAATTCAGGGGAAAGGTTGAGTTTTATATATATATATATATATATATATATATATAAAATTTTTTTCTGTGTCAACTTACTCCTTAGACTCAGCCAGTCTCATGGTTTAAACACCAGTTTTGTGTGTGTGTGTGTATACCTATATATATATATAATTTTGTTCATCAGTTTCTTAAGAAACTGTATACACACACACACGTAAAAAACTGATGTTTAAGCCATGAGACTGGCTAGGAGTAAGTTGACATAGAAAAAAATTCAGGTCCAAGGACTGAGCCCTGCAGCAGTCCAACATTAAAGGGTGAGACTGAGAAGGTGTGCCTATAAAAGAGAATTTGTAAATGTCAGGAATTCATTTGAATTGTTCTTTATTTCTTTGTAATCTGCTTCTTCCTTATAAAGACTTTGAGGCAGCAAGCAACAAAAAAGTAATAATAAGTTAATAAAAGTGAAATACAAAAAAATCTGAATCATGGAAGACTAAAAATATACACACCACAGGAATCAACATAGTTACTGTAAACTTCCATGTTTGCTTCTGAGTTTCCTAGAACTCAGAGCAAAAATAAAACACAATCAGTGTATTTGCTAGTGCTGCAATAAGAAAATACCACAGTCTGAGTGGCTTAAAAAGCAAATTATTTTCTAACTGTTCTGGGGGCCAGAATTTCAAGATCAAGTTGTCAGCAGCTTTGGTTTCTCCTAAGGCCTGTCCCCACCTTCTCCCTAGGACTGCACATGGACATTTCTCTGTGTGAACAAGCCTGGTGTCTCTTCCTCTTCTTATAAGGACACCACGACACCAGTCCTATTGGATTAGGACCCTACCCCTATGGTCTCATTTAATCTTTTTTTTTTTTTTTTTTTTTTGAGATGGAGTCTCACTCTGTCGCCCCAGTTGGAGTGCAGTGTTGTGGTCTCAGTTCACTGCAACCTCCGCCTCCCAGGTTCAAGCAATTATCTTGCCTCAGCTTCTTGAGGAGATGGGATTACAGGCACCTACCACCATGCCCAGCTAATTTTTGTATTTTTAGTAAAGATAGGATTTCATCATGTTGATCAGGCTGATCTGGAACTCGACCTCAAGTGATCCACCCGCCTCAGCCTCCCAGAGTTTTGGGATTATAGGTGTGAGCCACTGCACCTGGCCTTTATTTATTTTTTAATTCTAAAAAATATCCTCAGGTAGGACCATATTTTACAAAGGTTATATATACCCTCTTTAAGTCACTGCTATTATAGGATGTTTGGTTTGCCCCAGTATTACTTTTTATGAATTTATTACATATACATGGGTCTAGAAGGAATGTTCCTGAGCTGAGCACAGGAGCCAGAAACTTGGTATGCCTCAGTCTGCTGTCTTCAGAAGTGCAAATGTTCTCTGTAAGAAATAAAGGCTGCTGTTTTTCTATTTTGATTGCTTCTTTATGCTTTGATGCTGAGGCATAATCAGGCAGGAAATGTTCTGCATAATCCTTTCTAAAAGCCAAGTCAGATATTGGAAAGCAATGCTGTAAGCATCACCATTAGAAATAAAAGTAAAGATCAAAGGCCCAGAAAAATGTTGGTGGACCAGGACCACCAATATTCAAGACATTGAGGGGAGTTAAAAGATATTTTAAGAAGATGACCTATTGAAAATATGACTTATTTGTAGTGATAAAAATTTTTGTAAGATCAAACAATTATTGGCTTAGTTGGAATTTGTCATACTGGAAAATATAAAAGTTAACTTAGGTCTCTGATTACACAGTATTTCCTTTTATTTGATTTTCAAGCATAAAACAATACTGGAAAAAAATGTAAGTTGCATTCATTGTTTTAAATTATAATTAGTATTTGTAATTTCATCTAATAAAGCATTTGTGGTGAAGGAAAGGAAAGAGAGAGGAAGGAGAGAGATAAAAAGAAAGAAAATGGAAGAAAGGAAAGAAGGGAGGGAGGGAAGAAGGAAGGAAGGAAGGAAAGAAAGAAAAAAAACTTATGGTTGAGGAAGGAAGGAAATAAGGAAATATAACTATGGTTGAGGGCGGTGGCTCACGCCTGTAATTCCAACACTTTGGGAGGCTGAGGCGGGTGGATCACCTGAGGTCAGGAGATTGAGACCAGCCTGGCCAACATGACAAAACCCTGTCTCTACTAAAAATAGAAAAATTAGCTGGGCATGGTGGTGCGTACCTGTAATCCCAGCTACTCGGGAGGCTGAGGCAGGAGATTTGCTTGAACCCTGGTGACAGAGGTTGCAGTGAGCTGAGATAGCACCACTGTACTTCAGCCTGGGCAGCAGAGCAAGACTCTGTCTCAATTTAAAAAAAAAAAAAAGAAAGAAAGAAAATGTGAGTTATTTATATTCTCTTTGAGATACATAAAAATGTATTTTTATTTTAACCTGAAAAATAAATGCGTAATGATTCTAGTGACATGTGACTTCTCATGGTTTACTAGGGCATTTTTGTCCCCACCCGTTTCCTTGTTCCGATAAGGAATACACCTTAAAAATTAAAAAGGGGCTTGTTTGTGGGCCGGGCGCGGTGGCTCAAGCCTGTAATCCCAGCACTTTGGGAGGCCGAGGCGGGTGGATCACGAGGTCAAGAGATCGAGACCATCCTGGTCAACATGGTGAAACCCCGTCTCTACTAAAAATACAAAAAATTAGCTGGGCATGGTGGCGCGTGCCTGTGATCCCAGCTACTCAGGAGGCTGAGGCAGGAGAATTGCCTGAACCCAGGAGGCAGAGGTTGCGGTGAGCTGAGATCGTGCCATTGCACTCCAGCCTGGGTAACAAGAGCGAAACTCCGTCTCAAAAAAAAAAAAAAAAAAAAAAAAAAAAGGTGGGGGGCTTGTTTGTTCTTGATACGGGAGCAGACGGAGATGGAACTATCATATAGACTATGTATGCTTTGAGGTCATGCTTAGTAGGGGCACAAGAAGAACACCAAAGAACATTCCTAAGGGATATTGTAACTGGTAGCACTTCAAGACAGAAATAATTATAGTGAAGAGAAAATTCTATGAGAAGGGCACTCATCTGACGTTATTGACTCTAAATACTAAAACCTTAAAAGCAGCCTTTTCCATTTTCTCTTTTTTTTTCTTTCTTTCTTTCTTTTTTTTCTCTTTCTTTCTTTCTTTTCTTTTCTTTTTTTTTTTTTTTTTTGAGATGGAGTTTTGCTCTTGTCACCCAGGCTGGAGTGCAATAGCACAATCTTGGCTCACTGCAACCTTCGCCTCCTGGGTTCAAGTGACTCCCCTCCCTCAGCCTCCCAAGTAGCTGGGATTACAGGCCTGCACCACCACACCCAGCTAATTTTTTTTTTGTATTTAGTAGAGATGGGGTTTCGCCATATTAGTCAGGCTGCTCTCGAACTCCTGACTTCAAGTGATTCACCCGCCTAAGGCTCCGTAAATGCTGGAATTACAGGTGTGAGCTACCATGCCTGGCTCAGATTCAGCTTTTTCAATCCAGGTGGCAATATATAATAATGGGAAGAGATCTCTACTTAGGAATGTAGAAGATTACACAACAATTAGCTAAATATCAGTAAAACAGGCCAGGCGCAGTGGTTCATGCCTGTAATCCCAGCACTTTGGGAGGCCAAGTTGGATGGATCACTTGAGGTCAGCAGTTCGAGACCAGCCTGGCCAACATTGTGAACCCCTGTCTCTACTAAAAATACAAAAATTAGCCAGGTGCAGTGGCAGGTGCCTGTAATCCCAGTTACTTGGGAGGCTAGGCAGGAGAATTGCTTGAACCCAGGAAAGGATTATGCAGAGATCACTGAGATCACTGTCCCTGCACTCCAGTCTGGGTGATGAGAACAAGACTCTGCCAAAAAAAAAAAAAAAAAATCAGTAAACCAATAAAATGGAATGAAGATTTACATTCATTTTACCACCTGCTCAATGTTTGCTGTTAATAATGATACACATCATAATCATGTAAAAAACCAAAAACTATAACAACCCTTTAGATTAAAGACATACAAACCATTTATTGTCACAGTATGCTGTGTTTAACTCATTCATTTATTTATAAATTGACTTGGTTGCCAATATTTGAAATCGGAAGATGTTTATCTCAAATCTTACTTTCCATGGGAAATTAGACAATCTGGAAAAACTTGGTCCATATTATGACATTCACACAAGACACATAGGTAGAACTGGGTGACAATGTCCTTTTTAGAAGCTGCCTGCACTTTTCAGTTTAACCCAATAACCACCACTTTCTGTTTTTCTCTAGCATGCAAACCATATGGATTGCCATTGATAACTACATGTGTGCAGCTGATTTTCTTGGAACACAGAAATTTTTTTTGCATTCATGTCTGTGTAGAAAGTGGGAAAATGGGCCAGATGTGATGGCTCATGCCTGTAATCCCAGCATTTTGGGAGGCTGAGGCAAGAGGATCACCTGAGTTCAGGAGTTCAAAACCAGCCAAGCCAACATGGTGAAACCCCATCTCTACTAAAAATACAAAAATTAGACAGGTGTGGTTTCAGGCACCTGTAATCCCAGCTACTCGAGAGGTAGAGGCAAGAAAATTACTTGAACCCAGGAGGTGGAGGTTGCAGTGAGTCAAAATCACACCACTGCATTTCAGCCTGGATGACAGAACAAGACTCTGTCTCAAAAAAAAAAAAACAAAAACAAAAACAAAAAAACCCAGGGCCGGGCGCGGTGGCTCAAGCCTGTAATCCCAGCACTTTGGGAGGCCGAGGCGGGTGGATCACGAGGTCAAGAGATCGAGACCATCCTGGTCAACATGGTGAAACCCCGTCTCTACTAAAAATACTAAAAATTAGCTGGGCATGGTGGCACATGCCTGTAATCCCAGCTACTCAGGAGGCTGAGGCAGGAGAATTGCCTGAACCCAGGAGGCAGAGGTTGCGGTGAGCCGAGATCGCGCCATTGCACTCCAGCCTGGGTAACGAGAGCGAAACTCCGTCTCAAAAAAAACAAAAAAAAAAACAGAAAGTTGGAAAATGAAAGGTTGACTCCTCCACAGATTTTGTGCAAAATGAGACAGAGAATATTTCTTTGTGGAAATAATAATTATGACTACAAGTCTAATATGCAAATAAAGTATGTCTGCATTGTAGACATTCAACTAAAAATATTCTAAAACAAAACACTTTAAGAATAATGACCTTTCTAAGGACAAAACAAGTGAGGTGTCAAAAAAGATTTGTTTGGAGATGCAGAAATGCTGCTATAAAATGCATTTACAAACTTACTATCTTCATTCATATGCCTCATAGTCCCCACACCCTAACCCCCCATTTACATGCTGCTGCAGTGGCTTTTGAGTCTGCAACTTCTGCTTTAAATAAATAAATCTACCACACACACACACAAAAGACAGCCAATTGCCCTCTATCACCACCCATAGGGACCCAATATACCTGACATCCAAAGATATCATACTAACCCAACATGGTATGCTTCTGGTTAAATAGTTATTACAAATCATGGGAAAGTGATATGTGTGTACTTTGAGATGATTAATAAAATTCAGTGACCTAATGGTGAAACAAATAATGAGGCATTTATACAATTGAATATGTCAAACAGATTGGTATAAATTTTGTCTCTTATCCCAGGCCAGTAAAGAGGTATTAGAAATAAAGCCTGAAATATGCTTCAAACTTCGTATAGAGTATTCCAGATAGGGAGCAGGGACTGAATGATATACCAAAAACACAATTGTAATATTTGGACTAACAGTAGTTAACAACCCCAAGCACTAAGTTTAAAAAAGAAGAAGCAGCACAACAACAACTGTTGTTGCTAAAGTAAGAAAATATTTTGGGCAGATCAGAATTTAGTCACACACCAGTTTTGATGCCAGCAGGTCATGCTCAGAACAGTCTGCCCTAGAACCATGAGTAGGGACTGCTAAAATTCTGGCACACCCAAGGAGTGCTAAATCAAAGGCAGACCTTCCCAGAAAGAGGAAAAGGCAGGATGTCTAGTAGCAAAGTTCAAGCAGGCAGAGTACTGACCTCCTCTGTCTAACGTCATTCAGATCAAGAGCAGAATGGAGATAAAGGACATTATTACGTAGATTTTTTCTTTTTTACTGTTGTATGTAATGAAGCCATAAAAAAGAGGCTTAAGGAGATTCTTCACTAAGCAACAAAATCATTACAAGTTCACCTAGGTGGGATAGTGCTACCTCATAATTACGGGACTTGTTTATTGCAAGTTTTCAGATTGTATTCTCCTATCCTTGCAAATCTAACAACTTCAGCACACAAAGCTTGATGTAACAGAAGTTGTTAGAGCAGTTGAAAAAACCAGGACTGTTCATTAACTCTTGTGGCATAACAAATTGCCCCAAAATTTGGTAGTTTAAAACAACCATTTCATTTTGCTCAAAATATGAGGTGTTAATAGTTCAGGAAGAGTTTAACTGAGCAATTCTCCTTAGAGTCCCTCTTACAGTTTCAGTCAGATATTGGCTGGAACTGCAATCATTTGAAGGCTCAGCTGGACTGGATGTCAAAGATACCTGGCAGTTGGTGCTGGCTTTCAGGTGGAGGCTTAACTGGAGCTATCAACTCAAGCACCTACATGCTGTTTCTCCATGTGGCTGGGTCTTCTCACTGAATAGCCACTAGACTGCAAGAGATAGTGTCTTAAGAAGGGAGAGTCTGAAGAGCACAGGAACCAAACATTCCAAGAGACCAAGAGTGAAGCTACAGTGAGACCCAGACTTGGAAGTTATTGAGTGTTATTGGCACTGAACTTTATTTATTAAGGAAATCACTATGACTAGCCCAGATTCAATGGAAGAGAAATTAGACCCTATGGTCTAGGAAAGAAGTTTTATAAAATTTGCCATAGTTTTTAATTCATCACAAACACTTTTTCCTCATTCTTCTGTTAATCCTCTATAACTGCTTCTTCTACCTTTCTTGTGTTACTATTCCCATCTAAATTTTGAAATAAGCATCATTTATTCTGAAGCTATGGCTTTTAATTGAAACCCTTCCTAGTAGTCAAGCCTAGACATATGGAAAATAAGTTCTTTTTAAATTTGTTTCTAACATTTGCTCTACTGTTTTTGTGATACCAAAACTGTTGGAAGGAGCATTTCTCACCTACAGTTTGTGATAGGAATGCTATTTTGGAGTTAAAATTTAATATACAGAATTTCAGTTAATCTTCCTTGCAGAAATAATACAAAACAAAGTTTCTTAAGCTTAAAAGTGAGAAAAGACAAGCAGTAGACTTTGTTTTGTTACATGCTGTTCTAGAACAGTTGGTTTTGTCATCCATTCTTAATCATAAATTACCTTTAAAAATAAAACTCGTAATATCACATTTAATCATTCTTCTTTTGTTCTGTGTAAAAGCATGTATCTGTTCTCTTAAACTTTACAAAGTAAAATGATGTTCTTATATTTCCCAAAATGATCAAATTGCTGTATCTTTTTTTCTCATGGCTAAGAAAGCATTTAAAGTTCCCACATCCAAATCAGATGGCTTATTGAAAGGAATTAGGACTTAACATGGAAACATAGACTGCAAGCGTCCCCAAACTTTTTACACAGGGGGCCAGTTCACTGTCCCTCAGACCGTTGGAGGGCCGCCACATACTGTGCTCCTCTCACTGACCACCAATGAAAGAGGTGCCCCTTCCTGAAGTGCGGCGTGGAGGGGGAGGGGACCGGTTAAATGGCTTCAGGGGGCCGCATGCAGCCCACAGGCCGTAGTTTGGGGACACCAGAGTCATAGAGTTTCTTTGACATATGCTGTGGAGGACTCTATCCTAGTCTATGAAGCTCCAAAAATGTTTTTCATCACATAAATCATGTACGATCCAGTTGTGGTTTTTATCCTTTTCTTTCTTTCTTTCTTTTTTCTTTTCTTTCTTTTTTTTTTTTTTTTTGTGTGTGTGTGTGTGTGTGTGTGTGTGTGTGTGTGTGAGACAGGTTCTTACTCTGTCTTCCAGGAGGCTGGAGTGCTGTGGTATGATTGTAGCTCACTGTAGCCTCAGACTCATAGGCTCAAGAGATCCTCCCACCTCAGCCTGGACTACAGGTGTGTGCCACCACCACGCCCAGCTAATTCTTTTTTTTTTTTTTTTTTTTTTTTTTCAGATGGTATCTCACTATGTTGACCAGGCTAGTCTCAAACTCCCAGCCTCAAGCAATCCTCCTTCCTTGGCCTCCCAAAGTTCTGGGATTACAGATTTTAGGTATGAGTCATCACGCCCAGCCTTCATCCCTTTTTGTTTGCAGAGGAGGGGGGTGATGTTTTCTAGAATCCAACAGTGGCTGTTTCTTCTCCAGTTTCATCAATAACATTTTCCTTTCTCTATGATGCTGTCATATTCCTCCTCCTCTCCCTACTTCTCTTCTTCTTTTGTCTCCCCATCCTCTTCCTACTTCTCATATTCTTTTTCTTTCTTTAGTATTCTGTATTCTTGAACTGGACTTACATCAAACGAAAAAACAAAATAAAAGAGTAATAACTAAACATAAAGTTTTATATATCTGTTACTGTAAAGATTTACGGAATCAAATACATGCCTATTCAATGAACCTACCTAAATTTGAAGAGCTCTGGTTTAGTTGACAGTCATTTAAGCTAAATCAAAAAGGCTATTAGAGCAAAGAGGGAGGATTTTAAGAGGTTAGTAAATTATTAAGCCAAAAACCATTTAAAATATATAAATAGGTAATAGGCAAATCCATAGTGACAGAAAGTACGTTAGTGGTTGCCAGTGACTGGGGAAGCAAAATGGGGAGTGACTGCTAATGGACATATGGTTTATTTTGGGTGTGATGAAAATGTTCTGGTAACTAAGTACAACTCTTCATGTATTGTTTTCCCTAATACTCCTATGTGCCCTAGGAAATTTTTTTTGAAAAATCTAAATTTTCATCATCAACCCTGAATAGGTTGAGTTACATCACCCAGGTGGGGTTGTGAGAGGTAAGCTGAAAAGAAGTGTTCTGAGGAATAAAAAGCCAAAAATAATCCCGAGCTGAAAGTGCTGCCTCACCACCCCCATGTATGGCTCATTCTAATCATATAGATGATCATCAGTTCGTCCTACTCTAAAGATTGAAGAATTTAAATTTGTTTCCTCAAAGAGAACTGCAAAACTCAGAGACAAACTTGAGTAAACAATTAAGGTGTTTACTGGTTTATAAACTAGAAAGTCAAAAGGTAGGGCGTACTTTAGGGTTGGTTTGATGCAAGAGTTCAATGATTTTATTAAAGACTTAATGTTTCCTTTCTCAGCTTTCCTTTCTACAGTGTGCACTTATTCCAAGGTTTACAACCTTCACGATACCACAGTGGTTACAATGGTTCTAAGCTTACAGAGACATATAAAATTATACAGACAAGAGAGAACATGTCTTTCAGTTGTACTCTCAGAAGAGCCAAGAAACACTTTTCCCCAAAATCCCTTATCCATAACTCACTGGCCTGCCTGGAGACAGGGGTCCATTTCTGACAGAGAAATACTGACCTAACTGGTTAGATTAGACAACCCCAGGTCTCAACCAATCACTGCATCAAGGAAAATGGGCTTACTGGAATTGGCTTTGGTCAATCACAGTCCATGTCTGGTGATCAGCTGCTTTCAAAGCATATCAGCAGGGGAGACCCAGATGAAAATTTAAGTACTTTTAAGCAGGGGAAAGGAAGTAATAGATGCTGGAAAGACAAACCATATTCACTATCATTTTTCTGGCCAATCAGTGAAAATATGTCTAGTAAAGTAGATAAAGTGAAGTAGGAAATACAGTAACAACTTCCCTTTTTTTCAGCAATGGGATGTTAGAACTAAATGGAATCCTAAAATGTACCCAGTCTGAACTCCTCATTTTATAAAGAATCTGAGACTCTGGTTAATTGATTTGGCCATATTTACAAAGTCTAGATCGCCTCTTTCCTAATCATTCAGTTGTTCATCAGCAATCATTTATCAAGCACTTACTATTTGCCAGGAACCTCTCTAGTCACTAGAGATACAGGAGGGAATAAAACAAAGCAAAACTGTGCTTTCATGAAGTTCACATTTTATTGGGGGCCTTTTCTCTAAGGTCATTACTCCCACTCGCTCTTTACAACAACCCCAGGCACCCTGTTTCCTCTCTTAGCACCAGGCATCTGCAACCTGCGCTCCTTCCTTTTGCTGCTACCCAGCTCTCAGATGCAGCTGATGCCGTGGGCTCCAGAGACCGGGAAAGCCCCACTGGCCTCCAGGTGCACAATGATTACCTGTCAGACCAGAGCTGCAACAAGGGGTATATGCCATCACAAGCAGATGTGGCAGTAATTGAGGCAGTCTCCAGTCCATCGCCTGCCAGCTTGTGTCATGCTCTACATTGGTATAATTACCTCAAGTCTTACGAAAAGGAAAAGACCAGTCAAGCAGGAATAAAGAAAGTTTTGGAGAAGTATGGTCCTGCTAATGGGGAAGATAGTAGAGGTGGAGGTACAGATAGTGAGGATGACAATGACATTGATCTATTTGAATTTGATGGGGGGAGAAAAGTATAGAATTAAAGAAGCAAAGGGAAGAATATCCTGCTGAAGAATATCCTACTATGAATCAAAGTAACTCAACATTTGATTCATAGTATAAATCAAAGAAAGCTGCCCCTGTTGCCAAGTCTTTCATCTTACTAGATATGAAACCTTGTGATACTGAGACAAATGTGGCAAAAATTAGAGTAGTGGCATTAAAAAAGTCAAAAAACAGTAGATTTTGGCATGGATGTGTGAAAAGGAAACACACACTGCTGGTGGGAATGCAAATAAATATAACCTCCATGGAAAACAGTACAGAGATTCTTTAAAGAACTGAAAGTAAATTTACCATTTGGTCCAGCACTTCTACCACTTGGTACCTACCCAAAGAAAAAGAAGAAGTCTATATATATATATATATATATATATACCACTTGCACACATATGTTTATAGCAACACAATTACAATTCACAATTGCAAAGATGTGGAACCACCCTAAGTGCCCACGGACGGACTAATGAGTAAAGAAAATGTGATATATGTATACCATGGAATCCTACTCAACCATGAAAAGGAATGAATGACTTCTGCAGCAACTTGGATGCAGCTGGTGGCCGTTATTCTAAGGGAAGTTGCTCAGAAGTGAAAAACTAGCTGGGTGTGGTGGCTCATGCCTGTAATCCCAGCATTTTGGGAGGCTGAGGTGGGTGGATCACCTGACATCAGGAGTTCAAGACCAGCCTGGCCAGCATGGTGAAACCCCATCTCTACTAAAAATACAAAAATTAGCTGGGCGTGGTGTCGGGTGCCTGTAGTCCCAGCTACTTGGGAGGCTGAGGCAGGAGAATCACTTGAATCCGGGAGGCAGGGGTTGCAGTGAGTTGAGATTTTGCCATTGAAAAGAAAAGAAAGGAAATGGGGTTTCATGATGTTGGCCAGGATGGTCTCGATCTCTTGACCTCGTGATCAGCCTGCCTTGGCCTCCCAAAGTGCTGGGATTACAGGCGTGAGCCACTCCGCCCAGCCAGGATATAGAATTTTAAAACTTCAAATACCATGTTGAAGATGATAAAATTGGAACAGATATGCCGGAGGAGCAGATCACTGCTTTGAGAACTATAGGCAATCCATGGATGGGGTTCTTGTACAGATTATTTCATCACCCAGGTATTAAGCCTAGTACCCATTATTTTTCCTGATTCCCCCGCCTCCTTTTACCCTCCAATAGGCCCCAATGTGTGTTGCTCCCCTCTGTCTTCAGGTCTTCCCATCATTTAGCTCCCACTTACAAGTGAGAACATGCGGTATTTGGTTTTCTGTTCCTGCATTAGTTTGCCAAGGATAATGGCCTCTAGCTCCATCCATGTGTCTGCAAAGGACATGATCTCATTCTTTTATATAGCTGCATAGCGTTCCATGGTGATATGTACCACATTTTTTTTTTATCCTGTCTGTCTGTGATGAGCATTTAGATTGATTTTGTGTCTTCGCTATTGTGAATAGTGCTGCAGTGAATATATGTGTACATGTGTCTTTATAATACAGTGATTTACATTCCTTTGGGTAAATACCCAGTAATGAGATTGCTGGGTTGAATGCTATTTCTGTTTTTAGGTCTTCAAGAAATCACCACACTGTCTTCCACAATGGTTGAACTAATTTACACTCCCACCAACAGTGTATAAGCATTCCTTTTTCTCCACGACCTCTCCTTTTCAGAATGTGGACAGATTAAAACTGTGTTTCTTTTTCCTTTTTTTTTTTTTTTTTTGAAACAGAGTGCAGTGGCACAATTTATACTTACTGCAACTTCTGCCTCCTGAGTTCAAGTGATTCTCCTACCTCAGACTTCTTAGTAGCTGGTACTACAGGCAGGCACCACCATGCCCAGCTAATCTTTTTGTATTTTTAGTAGAGACAGAGTTTTGCCATGTTGGCCCAGCTGGTCTCAAACTGCTGACCTCAGGTAATCCGCCCACCTCAGCCTCCCAAAGTGCTAGGATTACAGGTGTGAGCCACCATACCAGGCCTGTCTTTATTATCTTAGTTGGGAAACAAATCTGCCTTCTGACTCAGAAAGAGAGATTTTATCTTTATCACCAGGACTATCTCCAAAGAGGGAGAGAAACTAGCTTTATTAACTTGGAATGTAAGTGAATCTGCTCCTTGCCCTAGGGCAAACTTTGCAAATATTCTCTAACAAAGTTGTCAATGCTTTTTGCTAGGAAGACATCCAAAAATGCCAGAATTATCTTTCAACACTACTCTTTAATATTGTTTGCTTTATAACTCAAAAGCTAACCTGAATGTTAGGAGAACTCAAATTTGTCTTCTTGCATGGGCTTCAGGAGACATATCCTTCTATCTAATCCTATGTATAATAATGAACACAGTCTTCAGAGTTTTTTAGTGGTGTAAATCCTCAAAATCCCACATGAAGCCTCACAAGAAATAAAACAGGGCCAAGCATGGTGGCTTACGCCTGTAATCTCAACACTTTGGGAGGCTGAGGTGGGTGGATCATCTGAGGTCAGGAGTTCAAAACCAGCCTGGCCAACATAGCGAAACTTTGTTCTACTAAAAATACAAAAATTAGCTGGGCATGATGGCAGGTACCTGTAATCCCAGCTACTCAGGAGGCTGAGGCATGAGAACCGCTTGAATCTGGGAGGCAGAGGTAGCAGTGAGCCAAAATCACGCCATTCCACTACAGTCTGAGTGACAGAGCAAGACTCCATCTCAAAGAAAAAAAAAATCTACTAGCATTGAAGGCATTTAATTTTGTAAACTCTAAATACTTTTATAATCCTAAAATTATGTGATAAGCTAACCGATACTACACATCAGGGAAGCTTTTCCATGTTAATAATATCCAGCTGCTTTTCTGACAAGATAAAACTCACAATCAGAAATATCCCAAGCAGAGACTAATTTATCCTTAAGGAAGGGTCTGGAAGCTTGATATTGAGATACACCTTTTATCACAAGTGATAATACCTACTACTGTGTTAAGTGCTTTAGATATGTTATGTCATTTAGTTTAATTCTCATAACTGCTTTATGAGTTACGTACTATTCTCTTTTTGCAAGTGAGAAAAGAGAAGTTCAGGCTGTTCAGTAATTTGCCCAGTGTGCCGCAGGTAGTAAGAGGCAGAGTTCAGGTCACTCCTTCCCCATTCCTGGACTCCTCAAAACCCTGCTCCATACCTTGATGAGCAGGAAGCCATTATCGTCACCTTTTCCTGCCTGTTTATTTCGGCTTTTTTCATGAAGGGAAATTCATCTCTTCATTTTCTTTGACCAATAAGCTCTCTATAGCTTTCTTTTCCCAATAATTGTCTGGAGAAATATGAGAAAACATGAAACTAGAGGTGTGAGTTTTCATTGTTATTACTCAAAAACAGTCTTTTGCAATGAAACAAAAACAGGTGATAGCCGGGCGTGGTGGCAGGCGCCTGTAATCCTAGCTACTCTGGAGGCCAAGTCACAAGAATTGCTTAAACCTGGGAGGCAGAGGTTGCAGTAAGTTGAGATCACGCCACTGCACTCCAACCTGGGTGACACAGCGAGATTCCATCTCAGAAAAAAATAAAATAAAATTTACCAAAATAAATAAATAAATAAATAAAAGCAAGTAAATTGGTAGAATAGATTCCAAGAGTATTAAATCGTAACAAAATTTTGAACACACCAAATAATGTTTATATTGATCACAGAATCTTTTTGGAAAGCCATTTGAAAATGAATTCTGTCTCCCAATTTTAAACTGGCAATCCATAACAAATAAATAAAGCAGATACCAAAGTAGGTAAAATAATATTGAATTTTTTGCTAAGGATCATTAAAATAAAATTGATATGCTACTGAACAAAAATGCTTCATTTTGTATTATTTTTAAAATATAACCATTAGAAATATGGGAAATGAGTTAAAATCATGGAACAGTTTAAGCTAAATGAATATTTTTGCTCTATAAAATTAGTTTTCATGTAATTTATTCAATAAATATGCAATGCTAAAGAGATAAAAGTAGTATTTGTCATACAATTTAAATTTCTGCTGAAAGTATATCTAAATAGCCTGGAATAAAATTTCCTTTAATTCAAAAGCTAATTAATTGTGTATTTTATTTTTTTATTGCATTTATTTATTTATTTATTGGAGACAGGGTCTCACTCTGTTACCCAGGCTGGAATGCTGTGGCGTGATCTCAGCTCATCACCTCTGCCTCCCAGGCTCAAGCAATTCTCATGCCTCAGCCTCCCAAGTAGATGAGATTACAGGTATGTACTATCATTACCCAGCTAATTTTGGTATTTTTAGTAGAGGTGAGGTTTTACCATTTTGGCCAGGCTGGTCTCGAACTTCTGACCTCAAATGATCCACCTGCCTCAGCCTTCCAAAGTGCTGGGATTGCAGGCGTGAGCTGCCACACCCGGACTGTATTTTTAATCTATCTATCTATCTATCTATCTATGTATCTATCTATCTATCTATTTATTTTGAGATGGAGTCTCACTCTGTCACTCAGGCTGGAGTGCAGTGGCAAAATCTTGGCTCACTGCAACCTCTGCCTCCCAGGTTCAAGTGATTCTCCTGCCTCTGCCTCCCAAGGAGTAACTGGGATTACAGGTGCATGCCACCACGCCTGACTAATTTATGTATTTCTAGTAGAGACAGGGTTTCACCATGTTGGCCAGGCTGGTCGCGAACTCCTGACATCAGGTGATCTGCCTGCCTCAGCCTCCCAAAGTGCTGGGATTACAGGTGTAAGCTACTGCACCTGGAGCCTATATTTTATTTTTAAAATATACAAATAATTGAGAAAATGCTATCCATTTAAAATAATATAACATTTCATTGAATTTACTCTATTACATAGGAAAAGAAAATACTCAAAAACATGTGCAAAAGTTTCAATTAAAAGTAAACTCTTTGAAGTCTTTACACAACTGCCCAAAGAGTACACTGCCTCAGTCCCTCTCCCAGTTAGACGACAATTGTATCTCTTCCTGTCTGTATTCACTGGTCATCTGTGTAAGGTTGAGAATAGATGGGTAACAGCAGGAACATTAAGAGGACCAGTTTCTAAATAAGAATGTATCGTACCTACCTCGGTAACTAAGTGGATCCTCTCTTGGAGAGATTGCCAACAGATGATGGCAACCTAATGATGACCAATCAAGCAAAAGACGCAAGGAAAGAAATTCTTCCTTCCAGTCATTAAGCCTAAACTTAACCTTACCCTAACCAGAATTAGGAATTTTGCCACATGACATGGAGTGTATTAGCCAAAGTTCTCCAAAGAAACAGATCCAAAAGGGTATCTATTTTATTTTATTTTATTTTATTTTACTGAGACAGAGTCTCGCTCTTTCTCCCAGGCTGGAGTGCAGGAGCACGATCTCAGCTCACTGCAACCTCTGTCTTCTGGGTTCAAGTGATTCTCCTGCCTCAGCCTCCCAAGTAGCAGGGATTACAGGCATGTGTCACCATGCCCTGCTACCAAAAGGTGTCTACAGACATACAGAAAGCGATTTACCGGGGAAGATTGGCTGACATGCTTATAGAGGCTGAGAAGTCTCACAATCTGTCTACAAGCTGGAAGCACAGGAAAACCTGTGGTTAAGTCCCATTCCAAGACTAAAGGCCTGGGACCAAGGGGAGCCAGTGGTGTAAGTCCCAGTTCAAGTGTGAAAGAGTGCAGATATACAAGGACAGGAAAAGACAGACACCCCACTCAAGAAGAGACAGTGAATTCATCCTTCCTCAACCTTTTTTTTTTTTTTTTTTTTTTTTTTTTTTTCAGTTGGGGCCCTCAGTGATTTGGCTAATACCTGCCCACAGTGGTAAGGGTGGATCTTCTTTACTCAGTCTACTGATTCTTTTTTTTTTACTGATTCTAACACTAAGCTATTCTGAAACTACTCTCACGGACACATTCAGAATTAATGTTTTACCAACTATCTGGCCCTTTCCCAGGGTTAACCAGAACCTTTCTCTTTTCTTTGGTGAACATGCTGATAGTGTACCCCTGACTGAAAGCTGAGAGGTCACCAAGACCCCAAATCTTCCAGAACCACTTCATGGCTGGGCACTTATAAGGTCAGCCCTCCAGTTGTAGCAGTTCCTACCTAAGCTGGGCGACCCTAGGTCTTTTCCTCAAAACACACCAAAGCTGAATTCTAAAGGAGATCCAAAGGTGATCAGTAAATTCCTTCAGAATCCTCACAAACCCTCCATGGAAAAACAAACTAGAGAATTGTTCCTCTTTTTCAATCACATTTAGGCCAGTTATAATGAAATATGAATGAGCAGAAGCTGCAGAAGATTGAAGAGTCTTTTAACATATCATGAATAATCAATAATTTCCTGGGTATGGTACAGGGATGTCTTTCTAATAATAATAGATGAGTTTCTGATAAATTGCCTGTAAACTGAATTTCAGCAAGTATATGTGCTGGTGTGGACTCACAGTATAAATTCACATATGTTTTACTGTCATTCTGTTTCTACTTCAAATTTGTATCTAATGATACAAGCATCATTTTCACAACTTTTTCCTTCTTCTTCATTCTACTTTACCTTCTTTCCGCGAACCAATTATGTCCAAACTTCCTAAAATATCTGTTTTATAAATACAGACATGTGCATAACTTCCTTAAATCAGGACCCACCTATCTATGCACTGAGTAGAAGGAGGCCAATAAGTTCAAAGTGATCTCAATAAATGTGTTGCCAGCCATCCTGTCCTTCCTGCAGCATTATATGAGCTTATGCTACCTTTATTAGTCTAGGACAAGTTAATTGCATAGTTTCCACAAAATAGGACATGTTGTTCATAGTAACTACATGCTAATTCCTTTGAAAACATCTGTAATTATACAGTGACTTTGCAACACTTGTGCGACTAACTGTTGTTACATGTTTAAAGCTGTGAGTGAGTTAAACATCAAGGCATAGTTCTGACAGCGTTCGTGCATAAAAGGGCACTTTTCTGTCTTAACTCTGTTTCCTAAGACCTCACTTCTTTATTAAGGGTAGTGGGTGTGCACACAGCCCTGCTGAGGTAAAAGGAATTGCAGCAGCAGCCTTGGCATTTGAGGCAACCACACAAAGACAGCAAACCTTTTCCAGGCACAGAACAGCATGTACTCAAGGAAGACACTATCAGTGGTTGCCCAGTAAATACACATCTATATAAAGTTCAGTAAACACACAGGTGTAATGGCTTAATTTTTATGTGTGAATCCAACTTTAAAATCACACTTCAGGCTGAGTACTTTTGAGAAATGATTGCACTTTTAAAGATATTCAAAGTTATATGGCATACAGGATTCTGTCTCATAATGCTGAGAAAGAAATGTCAGTTTTGCCTGACGAGCTGATTTGGTTTTGAACTTCACATTTTGCAGACTATTCTGCTTTGGGTTATGTTTATAGATGTGAGCACCAGTGGCACTCTTTATTAACATTTCTCCAATGTCTTATTGTCCCCTCTGTCCTCTCCCCAAACCTCTTCCTCAACCCTTCCAGGTCTGATAAGACAAAATATTTGTCATCATATTATTTTTTCCTGAATGTCTGCTTTGGTTAGTTGCTTCAACAGGAATGACCCTATCTGCTAGGAGAATGAGGTCGCAAAGACCCTGTGTGGGTTTAAAGTGAAATAAAATGTGCTTTCATTATAAAACTACAAGAAAGTAAAGGAAATGCAAAGGTGTAAAAACCAATGAGTTTGCAGAACACAGATTATGAACAAAATTTAATGAAATGTCATCAGCTGTCTGACTCAGCTTATGAATGACAAAAGCCCATTTTCTTCCCCTTTTCCCAAACTCTTCAGGTAGCATTAGAAGAAATGTTTCTTAGATTTCAACTCCAGCACTTTGGGATTGGCATCTCAGCGGGACTGTCCAGATTTTCAGTCCAAAAATTTGATTTCTAAAATTTAGTTCAGGTTTGGAAACCTTTAGGCCATCCTAGGAAACACGAATTATTGTGTACATCAGATCTTGGGTCTCTCTTGCTGACAGAAGCAACACCTGCTTGGAGAGGAGATATTTCTCCCTTGACCTTGTTAGTACGATGACTATAGGCTCTTCAGCCCATCTCTTCCTGGCCTGTTTATGTAAAGCCAAATCATGAGCCTATTTGTCTGACACTTCTCAGCCCCATGAATGATCACGCTGTGATTGAGGTGTCAGTTCTTTGATGATTCATCCTCAAGCATCCCCTGAAAATGACTTCTGAAGGATTATAAACTATGACTTTATAAAACCAAAATTGCTTTTCAAAAGTAGATTCAATTTTCAACAATCAAAGAGGTTGATCATTATCTCTCAGGTGCCCTTGGAACAGGAAAAAAGAATTTTTTTTTTTTTTTCTCAGATGGAGTCTTGCTCTGTCACCCAGGCTACAGTGCAGTCACAGAATCCCGGCTCACTGCAACCTCTGCCCCCTAAGTTCAAGCAATTCTTCTACCTCAGCCTCCCAAGTAGCTGGAATTACAGGCATCCACCACCACACCTGGCTAATTTTTGTATTTTTAGTAAAGTCGGGGTTTTACCATCTTAGCCAGGCTGGTCTTGAAATCCTGACCTCGTGATCCACCTGTCTCAGCCTCCCAAAGTGCTGGGATTACAGGCATGAACCACCGCGCCTGGCCTTTTTTTTTTTTTTTTTTTTTTTTTTTTTTTTTTTTGTATACAGAGTCTTGTTCTGTCACCCAGGCTGGAGTGCAGTGGCTTGATCTCAGCTCACTGCAACCTCTGCCTCCCAGGTTCAAGCCATTCTCCAGCTTCAGCCTCTGGAGTAGCTGGGATTACAGGCAGGTGCTGCCATGCCTGGCTAATTTTTGTATTTTTAGTAGAGACAGGATTTTAACACGTTGGCCAGGCTGGTCTCGTCCTGACCTCAGGTGATCTGCCCACCTAAAGTGCTCCTAAAGTGCTGGGATTATAGGCACGAGCCAGCACACCTAGCCATAAGAAATCATTTCTATTGCTCTTTGGATTCCCATATTTACCCCAAAGCAGCAGCCGATAGCAACTTACCATTACAAGTCCTATGTGTTCACTGTCTCAATATGAAATATATAAGCAGAATACACACACATTATATGTAATATAATATATATATATATATACACACATATATGCAATAGAGGAGTAAGAATGTCAAAGAAATAAAGAGAAATAATGGAACATGTCAAGAATATGTGTCTCGTAACTCTGTGGTTCAAATTTCTGATTTTAATTACAGATACATATTTGAAGGTCTTTGAGAATTGGCATTGTACCAATTACTAAAAGGCACGTTATCTAATTTCTAAAGAATAGAATAGCATTTGAAAATTTTAAATCACTCTGTTCTACTTCTTTTTATTCTTTTAGAGACAAGGATTTGTTCTGTTGCCAAGGCTGGATTCAAACTCCTAGGCTCAAATAATCCTCCCCATGCACCACTGAACCCAGCTGTTCTGTTTCTAAGGAAAAGGTGTGCTATGGGCGAAACTTTTACCCTGCTATATCTCTCTTGTCTTTTTACATTCTGTAGATTCAAAGCTTTATTATTTCAATTAGAGTGTGATGACAAATACTTGACATTCAACTAAATTAGATAGTATCAGTAGAAAAATATTCTAAACAAGATACTTGCTGGAAAGACATGGGCTACTGTTTTCAGTGTTAATTCCTATATTTATAAGTTTTAATGTCTTGCTTTAGTAAATATTAAAACACCATGCATTTTATGCTTTCAAGAGTGAGGATAGAAAGTTTTTATTGCCTATTAACCTATATAATAATATGTTTAATTTACTGTCACTATTTACAAAGCACTGTTATAGATACCCTATAAATTATAGATTTTTTCACATACCAAAAGTTCCATAAAACAAAATTATTTTTATAATTTATGTTTATTGAGCACTTACGAATGCCAAATTTTACATTAAGGGTTCACATGAATTATATTATTCAATCCTACATTAACCCAAAAAAGTATTATTTTATCCTCATTTTCTGGATGAAGAAATGAGGCTTAGAGAAGCTGAGCAACTTTCCCTCTCGCAGTTAGCAAGTAGCAGGGAAGAGATCCTTCTGCCCTGAGAGCCTATGTACTAACACTCTACTATAGATCTAGCTCCTCCTCTCAAGGATACTTAACATCTTTTTTTTTTGTGAGATAGAGTCTCACTCTATAGCCCAGGCTGGAGTGCAGTGGTGCAATCTTGGCTCACTGCAACCTCTGCCTCCCAGGTTCAAGGAATTCTCCTGCCTCAGCCTCCCCAATAGCTGGGATTACAGGCATGCACCACCATGCCTGGCTAATTTTTGTATTTTTAGTGGAGACGGGGTTTTACCATGTTGACCAGGCTGGTCTTGAACTCCTGGCCTCAAGCTATCTGCCTGCCTTGGCCTTCCAAAGTGCTGGGATTATAGGCGTGAGCCACCACACCTGGCCTCAAAGATACTTAAATCTAATGAGAAGGTTAGTATAAGGATCAAGAGAAAATTTAATAAATACTACATAAGCCTGGGGGAAAATGCATACTAATTCTTACAGCAATAAATGATGACATGTATGTTTGTAAATGGAACACTCACATGTAATGTCTTAGATTCCTCTTGTATTAATTAATTTAATATTTTTTTTTTCTGAGACAAAGTCTGGCTCTGTCACTGAGGCTGGAGTGCAGTGGTGTGATCTCTGCTTAGGGAAACCTCTGCCTCCTGGGTTCAAGCAATTCTCCTGCCTCAACCTCCCGAGTAGCTGAGATTACAGGCGCCTGCCACCATACCAGGTTAATTTTTTTATTTTTAGTAAAGACGGGGTTTCACATGTTGGCCAGGCTGGTCTCGAACTCCTGACCTCAGGTGATTCTCCCACCCCAGCCTCCCAAAGTGCTGGGATTACAGGCATATGCCACAGCATCGAGCCCTCTTATATTCATTTATAAGGCTATTTAACCCATATTGTTGTGTAGCATTTTCCATATATATTAATTCCTTCCTCAGTTAGATTCTGACCTTACTTATGGCAGAGACTATATATTCTATTTTGAAAATTCGCCATAGCTGCTAGTACAATGACACATACGTAGTGCTTTATAAGTATTTGTGGAGTGCATGAATGACGGAATTATAGCAATTAAGACAAGGTTGCATATAGCCGTGTGGCATTGCTATACACAAGGAAGTGGCAATAGCTTAAGTGAGATAGCAAAGACCTGGATAAAATAAAAATAAATAAAAAAAGAAATAGATTCAGGAAGTGGGTTATAAAAAGGCAACAGTTATAAAGTGTTTATTATTTGAAGTAACTTTAGAGGCATTAAACCATTTGCTGCTGCTTTTTTTTTTTTTTTTTTTTTTGAGACAGAGCAGTGATGCAATTACAGCTTTCTATAACCTTGAACTTCTCAGCTCAGCCATCCTCCCAAAGTCCTGGGATTACAGGCATGAGTCACCATGCCCAGCCTACTCTTTACAACAATCCTATGAGGCAGGTACTACTATCATCCCTACTTTATAGATGAAACACAAATTAAATAAATAATTTAACATCACGCAGCCTGGAAGTGGTGTGTCAAGAGTTCATGCAGTTTTGTTCTGCCCTTGCCTGTATAGGATCCGAAGATAGTCTGAACATCCACATGGATGTTAAGAGTGAAAGAGAACAAAGATTTGAAGATCACAGTAAAAATCCTTGACTGAAATCTTATTTAATTTTTATTTTTTAGTGATAGGATCTCACTCAAGCAATCCTCCTGCCTCAGCCTCCAAAGTAACTGGGACTACAGGTAGGTGCACATCACACCAGCTGGCTAATATTTTTAAAACTTTTTTGCAGAGATGGGGTATCATTATGTTGCACAGGCTGGTCTGAAACTCCTGGCCTCAAGCCAGGCCTCAGCCTCCCAAAGTGGTGTGATTACAGGCATGATTAAAATATTAAAAAGGGGCCAGTCGAGGTTGCTCATGCCTGTAATCCCAGCACTTTGGGAGGCCGAGGCAGGTGGGTCAAGAAGTCAGGAGTTCAAGACCAGCCTGGCCAAGATGGTGAAACTCCAACTTTACTAAAAATACAAACATTAGCCGGGCATGGTGGCAGGCAACTGTAATCCCAGCTACTCAGGAACTGAGGCCGGAGAATCACTTGAACCCAGAGGGGGAGAGGTTTCAGTGAGCTGAGATCATGCCACTGCACTCCAGCTTGGAGGAGAGAGCAGGACTCCATCTCAAAAAAAAAAAAAAAAAGAAAAGTTAGAAAGGGTCGGGTTAAGTAGCTCATTCCTGCAATCCTGGCACTTTGGGAGGCCAAGGCAGGCAGATCACCTGAGGCCAGGAGTTCGAGACCAGCCTGGCCAATGTGATAAAATCCCATCTCTACTGAAAATACAAAAATTAGCCAGGCTTGGTGACAGGCACCTGTAATCCTAGCTACTTGGGAGGCTGAGACAGGAGAATCACTTGAATCCAGGAGGTGGAGGTTGCAGTGAGCTGAGATTGTGCCACTGCACTCCAGCCTGGGTGATAGAGCAGGACTCTGTCTCACATAAAATAAAATACAATATAATAAAATTAAAAATAAAATAAAATGTTAGAAAGTTATAACATTCCCCAACACTAAGAGAAAATTGGAATAGGAAAGGCATAGAAGGAAAATAAATAGTTGTGCTATTTTTTCCATATTCAGCTTAAGTGGCCACAGGAGTCATTTTAGGAAAGGAGGACTACAAAAAATGGGCCTGGGGAGAGGTTAATGATAACAATCCATCTATAGCCCTTTATATTTTATGGGAATTATGGGTAATGATATAGCTGACATAAATCCTATGTTCAATGGCTGACCTAGCATAGGTAATTCTCTTCCCACATACAAAGTTATCTGAGAAGTTATTTCCTTGTTCTTCACAGTTCTATATATTTGTCATGGAGAAGAAAAAACAGATTAAAAGTTTTAAGGACTTGCCAGAAGTCTCTCACTTAATCAGATGTACAAACAGGTTGAAGCCTGATTTTCTGGCTCTTTCTTGTAAGGCAGATTTCTGTTTTTTTTTTTTTTAAAAAAACAGTCAGAGCAGCCTGCCCCAATCCATTATTCCCTATCATCTCATCCTATTGTCATTTGCAACAGAGCACTCATGTGAGAGCTCATCTCTACATTCCATTTTCTATTTGCTCCCATTGGAACATAAGCTTTATGAAAGCAGCATCTGGGATCAGTTTTGATCTGTGATCTTCACCTACAAAATGTCTGGCAAGTAGTAGGCAGTCAGTTAAGGCTTGCTGTAGTCATGACAGAAACCCAAAACCCCAAAGCTTCTCATCTTAGCAAGGATAGTGGACACATTGCTTGAACATGGGCAGGACAGTGAAGCAATGTTTTAATGGGATTCCTCCCTGTTCCGTTGTTCTGTCTGTGAGACAACTGCTCATTTACAAGAGTTCACGTGGGTTGGAAATAAAAGAGAACAGGAATTAATTGAGGAACTTTATGGGAAACTCTTCCCAAGAATGAAAAGTGATATTGGGTTGATTAATACAGGGAAGACTGTAGGGTAACCAAAGAGATGTAGAAAGCAAACCTGATGATGGTAGTATACCAAACCTAATAATTTGCACATTATTGTGTGAGCATACATGGCCTCCCATTGGAAGAGAACCCTGGAAATTTGCATAAAAGCCAAACATAGTGCAAGAAAAAGTATAGTGCATCAGTGGGTTCTGTGCCAGCTCTCCTAGTTCTACTACTGAGCAGCTGTGTTACCTCAGATAAGAAACACTGTGCTCTGCTCTGTAAAATGGGAAGAGTAATTCCTAATTCATAGATTGTGATAAATAAATCATACCTGGGAAATAGTAACTGCTCAAATTTTAACTATTTAATTATATAATACTAGATTCCTGAAAAGCTGTCCGGTTGCTATGGGTGAGGCTTTAAGAGTTTTTTTAATCCCTTTTATTTCCTTACAGTAGATTCTCTGGATAATAGAGAAGAAAATCTCTTTTTTTGTAGCATTTGAGTAAGAGAGAGTTCTTTTTTGCTTCAGGTACATAAAAATCTTCATAACTGCAGCTGCAATTTCCAGTTCGGCACAGTCTCCAAGTATGGGTTTTTCTCTGTACATCACCTATGAAACACCTGATAATGTCCTTTATGTCATTAAAAGCTTTCTACTGCTAGGACACCTTTAGGCTCTATGCAGCCTGAGCAATCCAACCCCTCTTGAGCCAAGAGATGAACAGAGTGCAAGGTTGTATTTGGAATTAGCAGCAAGGTGGGATTTGGTTAGGTCTATATGTCCAATTTACACTAAGTCTAGTAGAAACCAAATGTCAGAGACTCATGCAACCATATGTCCAAATTCCCCAGCCTTCTGAGCTCCTTATTGATAATCCAGGTAATGATAACTCAAGTTTCCATAATTCCATACTTTTCTGAGTGGTCTTCAAGTTCTTAGACATCCCTCTCTGAAAGAGGCATATTCCTCAAGTGCACACTGCTGTTATCATCTCCTCAGGCAGCCATCCTGCTCCAATCCCTGCAGCTCAATTTTAATAAGCTGGCCAGTATTGTCTGCCCAAATTTCTCTCGTAAGTGTTAACAGAGGCCCCTCCCTTAACTCACAAAGCAGAGCTAAAGCCAAGGTACAGCATTTAACAGAACTTACTGAAAACTTGAGGATATAAAGGAGAATTATAATGAAAAAAAAAAAAAAAAAGATTGTAATCTCATAGAGTAGCCATCCCTGTTCCAAAGAAGGCAATGGTCAAGAGCACTGGCTTAAGAAGTGGACAGCTGGGGTGACAATCCTTGCTTCTCTGTTTTGTGTCTGAGAGACCTCTGACAGGTTATTTTATTTTATCATTTCTTTAATAAAATATATTTTTCTTTTTTTTTTTAAGATAGGGTTTCACTATGTTGGCCAGAATGGTCATGATCTCCTGACCTCATGATCCACCCACCTCAGCCTCCCAAAGTGCTGGGATTACAGGTGTGAGCCACTGTGCCTGGCCTATTTTTATTTTTAATTAATTAATTTAGGGGGGCGGGCACAGAGTCTCATTCTGTCACCCAGGCTGGAACGCTGTGATGTAATCTCAGCTCAATGCAACTTCTGCCTCCCGGGCTCAAGTGATTCTCCTGCCTCAGCCTACCGAGTAACTAGGATTTCAGGCGTGTGCCACCATGCCTGGCTAATTTTTGTATATTCAGTAGAGACAGGATTTCGCCGTATTGGCCAGGCTGGTCTCGAACTACTGACCCCAAGTGATCTGGTCCATCTCAGCCCCCCAAAGTGCTGAGATTAGAGGCATGAGCCACTGCACCTGGCTAACAGGTTATTTCAAATCTGTGAGACATTTGTTTCTTTTAAAAGGAAAAAATGAGAGGAAGACCAGGCCCAGTGGTTCTGGATGAGTCAGAGTTCTATAGATACAGACAACAGAAAGAGAGTCTAGTTCTATTTTTAGTAGAGATGGGGTTTCAGTATGTTGGCCAGGCTGGTCTCAAACTCCTGACCTCGTGATCCACCCTCCTCAGCCTTCCAAAATGTTGGGATTACAGGCATGAGCCACCATGCCTGGCCGAAAATCATTTTTTATGGCCATTCTGTAAACCCGAGAAGCTCCTTATCAATGTTTGATAATTTCAGTCAGTGAAATACAGAAAGGGCTAAGTGGATTTTATTCAAGCTGAGAGTTCAGAGTAGTGAAAAACTCTGAGTGGCTCTTTAAGAATTTTCTCCCCAATTCTGAGTGGCAACACAATCAGCTAGCTTGGTGAGAAAGTGGTTTGTCACACATTCTTTTGAGTCATAGTGAAAGGCATGGATGGTGTCACCTAAAATTATTAGATCAGATATGCTTCATTTCTCATCTACGCCCAGAACTGGTGAAGTCATCACCATGACCATGGCATTCCTTTTTTCCTTATTGTCCTATACTATCCGGAAAGCCCACCTCATCCCACATTTTGATCCCTCTGCTTCCTCATTCCTGTTGGTAACTTGCTTTTTTTTTTTTTTTTAAACATAATTGATAGCTCATCATCCACCCCCATTTTCTATCAAGCATTATAACATGAGATCGAGGAATGATATGTTTTTCCTCATCTCTAGTTAAGAAATTCTAAAGTAAGACTAGCTGTGGTGGCTCACACCTGTAATCCCAGCACTTTGGGAAGCCAATTTGGGTGGATCATCTTGAGGTCAGGAATTCAAGAGCAGTCTGGTAAACATGGTGAGATGCCATCTCTACTAAACATACAAAAATTAGCCATGTGTGTTGGCACACACCCGTAGTCCCAGATACTCGGGAGGCTGAGGCAGGAAAATCGCTTGAACCCAGGAGGTGGAGGTTACAATGAGCCCAGAACACGACAGAGCGAAAGTCTATCTCAAAAACAAAAAAACAAAAGAAAGAAATTCTGCCATTGGTTATTTGTAGTGGGACACAGGATATCTTGGAAGTCCTTAAAAGGAGATGTGCCAAATGCTAAACTGAGGGGTACAGTTTCCAGTTGTTTAGAGTGAAAGAAATACTTGGAAAGTTATTTACATTCTTTGCTTAGGTTTTTGACAGAGTCGACAGTATTGAGAAAAAGTCAAATTCAACCTTTTGGACAGTTTTAAAGAAAATAAAACTTTTGATTACATACTGATTTTTCTCAAGGAAAGGAGATGAGATAGCGTCTTCTTGTTTTGTTGATGACAGAAATTCCTTATTCAGTCTGTTCACAAACAAGTTTCTGTCTTTGATTGCTAACCCAGTTTATTTTATTTTGTTTTATTTTATTTTATTATACTTTAAGTTCTGGGGTACATGTGTAGATCTTGCAGGATTGTTACATAGGTATACACATGCCATGGTAGTTTGCTGCCTCCATCCCCTTATCACCTACATTAGGTATTTCTCCTGTTATCCCTCCCCAATCTCCCTTCCCTCTTCTATGCCTCCCCTAGCCCTCCCTGAACAGACCCCAGTGTGTGATGTTCACCTTCCTGTGTCCATGTGTTCTCATTGTTTAGCACCCACTTATGAGTGAGAACATGTGGTCTGTGGTTTTCTGTTCTTGTGTCAGTTTGCTGAGAATGATAGTTTCCAGATTCATCCATTTTCCTTCAAAGGACATGAACTCATCTTTTTTATGGCTGCATAGTATTCCATGGTGTATATGTGCCACATTTTCTTTATCCAGTCTATCATTGATGGGCATTTGGGTTGGTCTTTAATATTGTACACAGTGCCTCAATGAACATACGTGTGCATGTGTCTTTATAATAGAACAATTTATAATCCTTTGGGTAATGGGATTGCTGGATCAAATGGTATTTCTATTTCTAGATCCTTGAAGAATCACCACACTATCCTCCACAATGGTTGAACTAATTTACACTCTCACCAACAGTGTAAAAGCTTTTCTATTTCTTCATATCCTCTCCAGCATCTGTTGTCTACAGATTTTTTAATGATTGCCATTCTAATTGGCATAAGATGGTATTTCAATGTGGTTTTGAGTTGCATTTCTCTAACGACCAGTGATGATGAGCATTTTTTCGTATGTTTGTTGGCCACATAAATGTCTTCTTTTGGAAAGTGTCTGTTCATATCCTTTGCCCACTTTTTGATGGGGTTGTTTGTTTTTTTGTTTTTTTTTTTTTTTTGTAAATTTGTTTTAGTTCTTTGTAGAGTCTGGGTATTAGCCCTTTGTCAGATGGGTAGATTGCAAAAATTTTTTCCCATTCTGTTGGTTGCCAGTTAACTCTAATAACTGTTTCTTTTGCTGTACGGAAGCTCTTAAGTTTAATTAGATCTCATTTGTCTATTTTGACTTTTGTTGCCATTGCTTTCTGTGTTTTAGTCATGAGGCTAACCCAGTTATTTTATAAATGGTTAACCTAGTAGAAAGACTTTAAGAGAAAGGATATACCTGAAAGTTATCAAAAATAATTTGAACAAGGTTCTCTTCATTTTCTTTCCAAAATAAGAAAAATGATCATAAAAACAACTTGAACTACCACTGAACATATATCATTTCTCTAGTAGAGCATGTGTAATGTGATCAGGGAGTCTAATTTGCTCACAGATTCTCACTGAACGTCTCAGACAAGTTGATTTCCCTCAAAACAGAGCCTGAGACAAAAGTTTACGTGACACTACCTTACTAGTATCCCTGCAATCTCAGAGAAGCAGGAGTGAGGGAGTAGAAGAGTGAGGAAGGGTAGATGTGAGAGTCAATATGAGGATACCTTACCCCTGAAAAGACAGCCAAGGCATTCCCACCTTCCCCATAATCCCCATATATCTACACAAAGTACATTTCTCTCTCCATACCAAGTGAATGACCATTTGCACTACTCGTAACACTGCCTGCCTAGAGGGAGGATTTCATTTCACGACCTTCCCTCCATCCTTGTGTGGAGTTATAATGTGGTGGCAGTTTACTTCCCACTATTGCTAATGTACTGCAAGAATTCATGTGTAAACTGGGCCAAGTTATTTCTTATTTCATCACTTAGTCAGAGGGGGCCACTTACTCCCCTCCCTTCATGAGGTCTAAGTGTAAGTTAAGGGAGGGTTATTGGTGCAACAGATACAGGTGACCTGAAAGTTTGAGAGACATGTGCATATAATTCATTCATGCTTTTTGAATGTGGTCAGGCTGGATACAAATGTTTTATTTCACTCACTGTATCTGATAATATCCTGCTCAGTAGATCTAGTTGCATAGTCACCTGGTGTTCCGTGATCAGGAACATAGTTTCTATTAGAATTTGGTAAAATACCCAAAGCCAGTTTTCATATGGGACCATTCTTGTCATCAGCAGTTCCTGGACCTCCTAAGTTGTATTGGCTTTGTTCAGTTCCAAGCCTGTTTCTTCAGCCTTTATGCCAAACAATGAATACCTGAATTCTCCAGTAAATTCCCTTTATTTAGATTAAGCAGAGCCTGTTTTTGTTTCTTATGGCCAAAGAACCCTAATTCATAAAAATGGTATACTGCTCAAGCAAGTTAATTGTAGTTCTGCCATTACTGCAAACTGAATTACGCATTTTTGCATAACGTATGTTATCTTCATGACATTAGTGATCTGCTGGAACAAAAACATAAGAAACTGTTGAGTTTTCCATCGTGCCCAAGATACAAAAAAATTAACTGGGGTCTCTCAGCTCATAGTTAAGCAAAGTAAAATACCACCACGCTATTTATGTCTAGTTGGATCCTAATCTTCCTTCTTTGGTTATTTCACAACCAATTTGTGCTAACTGTTCAATGTTAAACATTTAACTAGTTCAAGGGTGAAATCACATATCATACTCCAGAAATTATGCCAACTTCATATAAAAGAAAAATCAATGTTCGGAATGCTTTTCTAAGAATTACATTTTTGTATCTACTTAGGAGGTTAGTTTAGGACATTAAAGCTGAAAAATATCAGTACCATTTTCAGGCTCATTTTCCTTAAAAACAACTTCCTAGAAACTGGTTATAGAGAGAGCCAGATGGCTAGAGGACAGGCTAATGGTAGGAAGACTTTTGACTGTCTTGGTTTTTGAACATTTAAAAATTTGCATTATGTAAACAGATACTTGTTCAATAAATAAAAACTTTTTAAACCACCAAAAGAACCCTAAAAAGTTATACTTGTATGAATTTATGTATCTTTATACAATAGAATAATAAACATCCATTAAACATATTCTTAGGAAACACTAAATAATAATGTTCAGGTATGCACACTGGGTAGCAACAATACAAAGAAAAGTAAGTGATTAAAAGTTATTAGGGCGATTCACTTCAGCAGGGACGAAGATGGTTATGTTATAAGAGTATTTCTGGCTGGGAACAGTGGCTCATGCCTGTAATCCCAGCACTTTGGGAGGCCAAGGCAGGTGGGTCATCTGAGGTCAGGAATTTGAGACCAGCCTGACCAACAAGACAAAAATCCCATCTCTACCGAAAATACAAAAAAATTAGGCAGGCATGATGGCACATGCCTATAATGCCAATTACTTGGGAGGCTGAGGCAGGAGAATCACTTGAACCTGGGAGGTGGAGGTTGCGGTGAGCCAAGATTGTGCCATTGCACTCCAGCCTGGGCTCCAAAAACAAAACAAAGATGGCTGGGTGTGGTGGCTCACGCTTGCAATCCTAGCACTTTGGGAGGCCAAGGCTGGAGAATTGCCTGAGCTCAGGAGTTCAAGATCAGCCTGGTTGAGGCCGGGCGCGGTGGCTCAAGCCTGTAATCCCAGCACTTTGGAAGGCCGAGGCGGGTGGATCACGAGGTCGAAAGATCGAGACCATCCTGGTCAACATGGTGAAACCTCGTCTCTACTAAAACTACAAAAAAACGGCCGGGCGCGGTGGCTCAAGCCTGTAATCCCAGCACTTTGGGAGGCCGAGGCGGGTGGATCACAAGGTCAAGAGATCGAGACCATCTTGGTCAACATGGTGAAACCCCGTCTCTACTAAAAATACAAAAAAAATAGCTGGGCATGGTGGTGCGTGCCTGTAATCCCAGCTACTCAGGAGGCTGAGGCAGGAGAATTGCCTGAACCCAGGAGGCGGAGGTTGCGGTGAGCCGAGATCGCGCCATTGCACTCCAGCCTGGGTAACAAGAGCGAAACTCCGTCTCAAAAAAAAAAAAAAACAAAAAACAAAAAACAAAAAAACTAGCTGGGCGTGGTGGCGCATGCCTGTAATCCCAGCTACTTAGGAGGCTGAGGCAGGAGAATTGCCTGAGCCCAGGAGGCGGAGGTTGCGGTGAGCCGAGATCGCGCCATTGCACTCCAGCCTGGGTAACAAGAGTGAAACTCCGTCTCAAAAAAAAAAAAAAAAAAAAAAAAAAAAGAAATGAGTATTTCTGGGGTGGCTGAGTGAAGTGACAGTTTTAGATGTTTACCTTATAATAATTACTTATATAGTTTTTTTTGCATTTTGCTATATTTAACAATATAAAATTTTATAATAAAGGAATTTTTTTTTTTTTTTTTTGAGACAGAGTCCCACTCTGTTGCCCAGGGTGGAGTACAGTGGCATGATCTCAGCTCACTGCAACCTCCTCCTCTTGGGTTCAAGTGATTCTTGAGCCTCAGCCTCCTGAGTAGCTGGGATTACAGGCAGGTACCACCACGCCCGGATAATTTTTGTATTTTTAGTAGAGACAGGGTTTCACCACGTTGACCAAGATAGTCTCAAACTCCTGACCTCAGATGATCTGCCTGCTTTGGCCTCTCAAAGTGCTGGGATTACAGATGTAAGCCACTGTGCCTGTCCAAAAATACTATTTTTTAAGAATTGTTTAGTAAGATGGGAAAATGCTCACAATACAAAATTCAGTGAAATCAAGGATACAAAGCTCTCTATGCAGTATTAGGTATATGCATGTTGTATATTTGTAGAAATAGACATTAAAATAAATATATATCAAATATTAATTATACCTTTTAATTTTTATATTACTTTACATAGCTGCCATAGTTTCTTTTTTTTTTTTTTTTTTTTTATTTTATAGCTGCCTTAGTTTCTTAAATGTATGAGATAAAAATGGGTAAGATGAAAATTTCATTTTAAAGGATGAAGTGACAAACCTAGCTGATAGAGTAAATATTAACCCTTAACCAGTTTCAGGTCCTATAAACAGGCATTTAATGTGCTATCACTGTAAAATTTTAGAGCTGGAGAAATCATTAAGAGATTGTCTTCACACTTGCCTCTGTTTTACAGATGCAGAAACCAAACAGAAGAGCAGTTAGCTGACTTGGCCATGGCCCAGGGTTAGTGGCAGACCTGGTATGGGGCCCAGTTTAGCACAGTGTTTTGCCCTCCCTCCCAAACCGATAGTGCCTTGTATGGAGGTAGAACACAAGGCCCTGCTCTTAGGGAAAGTTTCACCAACTTTTCAAAACATAAGTATTAGATCATTATAATTAAAGACTATCACAAATGAAGTAGAACATTTGTAAATGTAACCATCTAATAAAGCTTCCATTAAAGTTAATATTGGGGCAAGTTTATTTTTGAATTTTTTAAAGAAAGAAAGAAAGAAACAACAAACCCTTGAGTTTCTAGAAGAGCTGCCTGTATTCATTCATTTAACATACTAAAGGCAGCTTGTGACTGCCATAAAGCATGTCATTGCTGCCTTCAGTCCCAAAAAAGTGGTCTACTGTATGAGGCAACTGCTCTAAATCATGCTTGTTTGGACAGGCTGTTTCTGAGTTCCACCTCATCTGCACTTTAGCCCCACTTCTGTGCAATGTAGACTCAAGTGATTTGCACAACCAACCACATGATCCCAAAGGTACTTTCCCAGGGAGAAGGAAAAAAAACACACAAAAGTTAAATTACCCCTCTTAAGTTCTAGTTGCCACTTAATCTGTCATTTGACTACCTTTCTTTTTTTTCTTTAGTTTTTTAAACACTTCAAGTCATAACTCCTTAATATTTAATATTTAGATTTTTTTCCCCTCATTTTACTCCCCCAAAGATAATCTCTTCTTCAAGCTTTCATTCAACATCTATTATGTGTTAGGCACCATCTTCAGTGTCAGGAATACAGAAATAAGCAAAACATATTCTTTTCCCCCAAGAAGCAAATTTTTTTTTTTTTTTTTTTTTGAGACAGAGTCTCGCTCTATCACCCAAGCTGGAGTGCAGTGATGCAATCACGGCTCACTGCAACCTCCACCTCCTGGATTCAAGCAATTCTCCTGCCTCGGCCTCCCGAGTAGCTGGGACTACAGGCATATGCCACCACACCTGGTTAATTTTTGTATTTTTAGTAGAGACGGAGTTTCACTGTGTTGGCTAGGCTGGTCTCGAACTCCTGACCTCAGGTGATCTACCCACCTTGCCCTCCCAAAGTGTTAGGATTACAGGGGTGAGCCACCATGCTGGGCCTTGCAAATAGCTTTTGTAGTTGAATGTGCAAAAACGACATTAAGAACTACTACAAATTCCTCATACATAATTTCAAAGACTAGAGTATGAAAATTACTCCTAATTATTATCTTTCCATGAAGTGGCCATTAATTCCAGGAAAAGAGGACAACGGAAAACACTGTAATTGATTAACCAATATCAATGTCTCCCCTTATAAACAAAATCCCATTTTATTTGGGGGAGCAGTGGGTGTGGCTCCATAACACTTTGTTGGATAATTACATTCCCAGACTCCTTTGCTTTTGAAGAGACTACTGCGGTGCACAATCCTGCCAATGAGATTTCATGACAATCTGCATAGGAGGCTTCTGGGAGTTTTTAAATCTTTGCAAAAGGGACAAGAATAAGGAAAAAGCGTCCTTTTCCATTTCTTTCTGGTTTGAAAGTAGATGAGGTATTTAGAACTATGGCAGCTATGGAACAATGAGGTGAAAAGAATAAAGACAAAAGGCAGCATGCTAAGGACACAGAGAAGAACTTGGACCCTTGCTTATATTTCAGAGGAGCTGGACTAGGGATCGCCTCCCTCTAAATTTCTCAGGGTAAGCACTGAGTGTCCCTAAGCGTTGGCTACTTCTAATTTCCTGTTCTGTTAGTTGCTGCTGAAAAGATTCCCTATACAAATACCTATCTGTCTTGTTCTCTGCTTTAGTGCTGATAACAACGCCCAATGTATAGTGAGTGGTCTAAGAATGTTTGCTGAAAGAATAGAGGGACTGGAAATTTGATCAGATTCTAAGCATTATACTAAAACTTGTGGGTAGTAAAGTTGTTGTATTTATTTTACGTTGAATTTTTAGTTTGAGTATAATTTCTCTGAAACAATACAATGTACAAACATTACCTTACACTGCTTTTTTCATACTCACAAAATTTCAGATTTGTTTATCCTTCAACATGTTGTTTGAGAGAAGACAGACACCTCTCCAGTCTCAGAAAAGCCTATCTTAATTGGTCTAGGCTAATAAAGGTAGTCTCATACCCTTTGCACAATGAATGACTTTTGCCTAGGTATGAGAGGCAACTGTGGCCAATGGAGTTAATTCTGTGGGGACTTCAATGATTCTAGGTCAGCCAGGCACGGTGGCTCAAGCCTAAGATCCCAGCAATTTGGAAGGCCGAGGCAGATGGATCACGAGGTCAGGAGTTCTAGACCAGCCTGGCCAACATGGTGAAATTCCGTCTCTAATAAAAATACAAAAATTAGATGGAAGCTGTGGCACATGCCTGTAATCTCAGCTACTTGGAAGGCTGAGTCAGGAGAATCACTTGAACCTGGGAGGTGGAGATTGCAGTGAGCCAAGATCACAGATGGATCACGAGGTCAGGAGTTCTAGACCAGCCTGGCCAACATGGTGAAATTCTGTTTCTAATAAAAATACAAAATTAGCTGGAAGCTGTGGCACAGGAAGCTATGGCACATGCCTGTAATCTCTGCTACTTGGAAGGCTGAGTCAGGAGAATCACTTGAACCTGGGAGGTGGAGGTTGCAGTGAGCCAAGATCATACCACTGTACTCCAGCCTGGGCAACAAAGCAAGACTGTCTCAAAAAAAAAAAAAAAAAGAAAGAAAGAAAGAAAGAAAAGAAAGAAGAGAAAGAAAAAAATTAGAGCGTGGAGCGAGGGAAAGAACTTGAGTCCTTAATGACGACTGAGTCAATCCAGGTGCAGAACTATCTCCAGACCTCTTGCCATATAATAAAATAGGTATCCTTAGTGTTTCATCACTTTTAATTTTTTTAATCTGCATCTGCTTGCTAGGGGATTTTTTTTTAATTACTTGCAGCCAAGAACATCATAAACAGTATGTGGACTTAAACTCTCTTTAAATTTAATTCTCATGATAAATGTATCAATTACAAACTATCATTATTACAAGTAGGTAGTAACAAACTCAATGTGCATTTTTCATCATCTTCAGATTTAGAGAGTTATTTTCTCAGTAAGAAGCATAAGGAAGATTACATAGTAAAAATATTTTTCAATTTTGATTCTGAGGGATGAATTCAAAATCGTAGAATAATAAACTCTATTTCAGAAAAAATTCCTAATACATTAGATTTGGGGGTCTATAATCCAAAATATCTAGGTAAACTACAAACTCTGGCAAAATTAAAAAATGCCCAGGCAATGATTTTAAATTCTCAAAGCTACTTTTTAAGAATTCACCTGAGGCCAGGAGCAGTGGCTCACACCTGTAATCCAACATTTTAGGAGGCCGAAATGGGCGGATCACCTGAGGTCAAGAGATCGAAACCGGGCCGGGCGCAGTGGCTCAAGCCTGTGATCCCAGCACTTTGGGAGGCCGAGGCGGGTGGATCACGAGGTCGAGAGATCGAGACCATCCTGGTCAACATGTTGAAACCCCGTCTCTACTAAAAATACAAAAAACTAGCTGGGCATGGTGGCGCGTGCCTGTAATCCCAGCTACTCAGGAGGCTGAGGCAGGAGAATTGCCTGAGCCCAGGAGGCGGAGGTTGCAGTGAGCCGAGATCGCGCCATTGCACTCCAGCCTGGGTAACGAGAGCGAAACTCCGTCTCAAAAAAAAAAAAAAAAAAAAAAAAAAGAGAGATGGAAACCACCTTGACCAACATGGTGAAACCCAGTCTCTACTAAAAATACAAAAATTAGCCAGGTGTGGTGGCACATGCCTCCAATCCCAGCTACTAAGGAGGCTGAAGCCAGAAAATTGCTTGAACCCAGGAAATGAAGGATGCAGTGAGCCAAGATCAAGCCATTACACACCAGCCTGGGCGACAGAGCAAAGCTCTGTCTTTAAAAAATAAATAAAAAATCACTTGAAATTAATTATAAATTAATATCTACTTTGTGTAGAAAACAGTATTTTTAAATCCTTACATACATCTTTCTCATTTAATTCTCATGGTAAATGTATAAATTAAATACTATAATTATTTCAGCACTACTGCTTACTAGTCAAGTGAATTACCTAAGTTTTTTAGCACAGCTTTCTCAACTTCAACTTAGATAAATAGCAGTACCTACTCTACAGCATTGTTGTAAAGATAAATAATTCTTATGAAGCACTCAACATACCGTCAGGCAGAGTAAGCATCTTCTCATCATTTTTAGAAGAAAGTGAAACACCAAGAGATTAAGAAAAGTTGAATTGGCCAGGCGTGGTGGCTCATGCCTGTAATCCCAGTGCTTTGGGAGGCCAAGGCAGACAGATCATCTGAGGTCAGGAGTTCAAGACCACCCTGACCAATATGGTGAAACTTCGTCTCTACTAAAAATATTTAAAAAGTGGCTGGGCGCGGTGACTCAAGCCTGTAATTCCAGCACTTTGGGAGGCCGAGGCGGGTGGATCACGAGGTCGAGAGATCGAGACCATCCTGATCAACATAGTGAAACCCCGTCTCTACTAAAAATACAAAAAACTAGCTGGGCGTGGTGGCGCGTGCCTGTAATCTCAGCTACTTAGGAGGCTGAGGCAGGAGAATTGCCTGAGCCCAGGAGGCGGAGGTTGCGGTGAGCCGAGATCGCGCCATTGCACTCCAGCCTGGGTAACAAGAGCGAAACTCTGTCTCAAAAAAAAAAAAAAAAAAAAATTAGTTGGACCTCATGGTATAAGCCTGTAGTCCCAGCTTCTCTTGAGGCTGAGACAGGAGAATCACTTGAACCCAGGAAGCGGAGGTTGCAGTGAGCTGAGATCCCACCGCTGCACTCCAGCCTGGGTGGCACAGCAAGCCTCCATCAAAAAGAAAAGAAAAGCTGAATTTACCCAGGCAAAGTATACACATAAGTATGTCATCTGTTTTCACTGTCTGAGCTTTTGAACTCTAGGCTGTAGGCTGTAATATGCACAGTTTTTGAATTTTACAGTTTTTTTTTTAAATGGAGTCTCACTCTGTCACCCAAGCTGGAGGGCAGTGGCATGATATCAGTTCACTGCAGCCTCTGCCTCCCAGGTTCAAGCGATTCTCCTGCCTCAGCCTCCCAAGTAGCTGGGATTACAGGTACCCACTATTGTGCCTGGCAATTTTTAGTAGAGACAGGTTTCACCATGTTGGTCAGGCTGGTCCCGAACTCCTGACTTCATGATCTGCCCACCTCAGCCTCCCAAAGTGCTGGGATTACAGGCGTGAGCCACTGTGCCCAGCCCTATCTTAATCACAAATCACCTTCTACCACAAAGAAAGGTTTTAAGAATTAAACAAGAATGTGTGCTATCTACATAGTAAATGTGCAATACATTATGCTTATTGTACTGTTTTTTTGTTTTTGTTTTTGTTTTTTTTTTTGAGACGGAGTTTCGCTCTTGTTACCCAGGCTGGAGTGCAATGGCGCGATCTCGGCTCACCGCAACCTCCGCCTCCCGGGTTCAGGCAATTCTCCTGCCTCAGCCTCCTGAGTAGCTGGGATTACAGGCACGAGCCACCATGCCCAGCTAATTTTTTGTATTTTTAGTAGAGACGGGGTTTCACCATGTTGACCAGGATGGTCTCGATCTCTCGACCTCGTGATCCAGCCGCCTCGGCCTCCCAAAGTGCTGGGATTACAGGCTTGAGCCACCGCGCCCGGCTCTATACTGTTATATTATAAAGACATAGCCCGGCCCTATCTTACTTACCTTTCTAAAAAGTTGTTTTTTGTTTTTTTTTTTTTTTTTTTTTTTTGAGACAGAGTTTCGCTGTGTCACCCAGGCTAGAGTGCAATGGTGACATCTTGGCTCACTGCAACCTCCACCAGGTTCAAGTGATTCTCCTCCCTCAGCTTCCCGAGCAGCTGGGATTACAGGCACCTGCCACCACATCTGATTAATTTTTGTAGTTTTAGTAGAGATGGGGTTTCACCACGTTGGCCAGGTTGGTCTTGAACTCCTGACCTCAGGTGATCCACCCACCTCAACCTCCCAAAATGCTGTGATTACAGGCATACACCACCCTGCCTGGCCCCTAAAAAGTATGGATAAACTTACAGAAGTTCTTAAAAATGTTGAAAATTGTAAGCAAAATAGTCTTGAGTTGACATGTATAAAGCATGGTATTTACTTTTTTTATTGATTTCTTTATTCATATTCTCATTTTCTCCCTTGGTGCTAGAAGGCAAAGAGCTAGTCAGGCATGAAAATGATTAAAAACTCTGATGAGCTAGAAAGAAAGAAGAATCTAAACAAAAATGAACCTAAGGAAAAGAATAACAAATTGAGCTTCGTGAAATGAAAGGAAGGAAAGGGAAAGGAAGGGAAGCCTAGTTCCTAATGTGTTACACAAGTAAGATATTGAAGAATCACAGCCTAACCATCTAAATGTAATACTTTTCAAATATGTTAGACGTAACATAGTCTGATTTATTCTAAGATGTGCTGTCATTTACCTTGAACATTTTTTAGAAGAAAAATAATCATGACATACTGTGATTTTTCCTACGGTAAATCATTCCTTTTTATTTTTTCTTATTGACCCTGTTGAAAACTTTGTCCCTTTATTACCTTGTTGAAAATCTAAACCATCAATAAAACAGCAAAGCATATTTTAATGAAGTTAAAACCTGCTGCAATCCTAAACAAGTAGAAGATTGAAAATAAGACTTTAATCTGTCCACCAGGCAATTTTCTAAACCTGTCACTAAATTCTGTGAATCCACCTATCCAAAAGGTCAGCAGAAGTAAAGGCTTCATTGCACAAGTTGATACCAGTACTGTGCCCTTTGCCAAGAATGCTTGGTAAAAATAAAGGATTCCATTGTTTCAATAAATTAATCTAGCAACTTAGTTCAGAAATGTTTTCTTCAGACTAATTTAGTAGAAGAGATGAATAAAATCAAATAACTGTTTTAAGGTAGAAGCACTTCAAAGTAGTGCTTGAGAGCTCTCAAGTTTGAGTGACCTAGCTTTGGTCATTCAATCTTGACTCTACCAGCTGTGAGCTCTTAGTAAGTCCATTTAACTTTTTATGACTCAATTTTTCCATTTTTAAGTTGGGCACGAGAGCACTCAAACATGGCATACTGCTGTCTGTCTCTTAATACTCATTCTTCCCTTCTTCCATAGCAGCAGAATCTTAGTTCTTAGCAGGATACACAGGTTGAGTGGGAAAAAAAGGCTCTTTTACAACTAGGTGTGGCCATCTGAGTTTTGGGATGTATGTGGCAATAGCATGTCGTGCTTCTAGGAAGTGTCCTTAAAGACATACGTAGGACTTCCTTCCCCTTCCTTCTTCCTACAGCTAGAATATGGACATGATGTCAGGGAAGAAGCTCCAGCAGTCTCTGTGCATGAGGTAACTTTGGAATTGGAAGCTCTATGTGTCAGAGGTATTAGTCAGAAAAAGACTGAGTACTTGCCACCATATCATATCAACGCTGGACTGATTCTTCTGGATCTCTTGAATGGGAACAAGAAAAAAACCATTTGACCGAAGCCATTGTTTTGGGATATTTCTCTCTCGCTCTCGCTCTCGCTCTCGCTCTCACTCTTCCTCTCTCTCTCTCTCTCTCTCTCTCTCTCTCTCTCTCTCTCTGTTAAACCTAATTCTAATTGATAATACTACCACAAAGAAAGGTTTTGAGAATTAAACGAGATCGTGTGCTAGCTACATAGCAAGTGTGCAATACCTTATGCTTATTACTATTATATTATTTTTAAACAAGTATAATATTATGGTCTAAATTTTCAGAAGAATAAAATATATCTGGTAAGTCTTACCTTTCAGATTAGTGGCACTAATGAACTCTAAAGCCTTCTATCAAAGGATAGAGTCTCTCCTGAGAAGCAATTTTTGTTGTATTAGAATAAAATTACCTGCAATAAAGAAAAGAGGTCAAACAGACCTGGAATAGCTCCTAATCCCCATGGTAACCACACATTTTCTTACACCCAGTGTTGCCTAAGGTTCTTGGTCTGAAGGACTCTGAATTTTAAAAAGAAATTTAAAATGAAAAAGGTATGCACACATGATGTCCTGTAAAGTGAAACAATTTAAATGGTGAAAGATCTCCTGATAATAACCTCAATTAACACCAATAGCACTATGAACAAAATAAACAATTTTGTAAAGGGAAATACACTTTAAAAACTCAAAACAAGGACAATCACTGTCTATCAATACACCAGTACACACACACACACACACACACACACACACCCCAACAATCACATACACACACATATGTAACTTTTATATCAGAAATTGTCAAGAATGATCTAAAATTCCACAATAAGTATCACAGATACAGATGGAGAATTAAAAATTAAGGATCAGCCTTCCTCTACCTTCAAACCCAGACTATGTCCAAAATCATGTCAAAAAAGGTCTCTACTAGTGCAACCTAATAGTTGTTTTCTTTTTTTAAATCCATTGACACATAAAATCTCAGCAGGTTTCTAGAGTATCCGTTTACTATGGAAAACATTTTCACCATCTTTTCCATAACTTTATTGCTATCAGAGCACATCTTAGATTGCAATTTTACTTTCCCTCATAAGCATTACATCAATTCTGTCACTTTTATTTATTTTTCTTGTTACTTGTACTTAAACTAACAGCTTAGGTATCTTGAGGCCCTGGCAGAAAAGGCAGGAATGAATTTTATAATTGGTTAAGTAAAAAATTAGCATTTTGGACATCCCCAAGCAAAAGAGGACTAGCAACGGAATCTAACAGACATAAAGGATAAAAACCATAGTCTGTGTAACCAGAATTCCTTTTTTGAGATTGAGACCAAAAAAGAAGGTGGGGGCAACGTAGATATCAGTCAGAATTTTACAGAAAAAGAAATGTAATGCTCAGAGGTGTTAAATAGGTTGTCAAAGGTTACACAGCTTATGAGCAACCCAACCAGGATTTAACTCTCGGTCTCTTTACAGCTAAGGTTCTTTCAAGCAAGCCGTTCAGCCTTCACAGTGTACTAACAGCAGAGAAGACAAAAGTAGGATTTTGACTTTAATACTTGAAATAATAATGCAATCATCGTAAATGCACCTGGGAAGTTGCCGAAAAAAAAACAGAAAATGACTCAGTATTAAGAAATGCACATTAGGAGATTTATATTCAAAGAAAAGATATTCTTGAAGACTGTTTTGGAAGTCAGTATCTTTAAGATTTTAGAAAAAAAGCAGGATACATATGCCATATATCATATTTTCAGCAGGATCTGGGCAGCACCTTCTTAACCATGTTAATATTTCTGTAGTAAATCATGTGCATATTCATACTAAGTGGGATAAATAAAGACCATAGGCTGGGCGCAGTGGCTCATGCCTGTAATCCCAGCACTTTGGGAGGCCAAGGCAGGCAGATCACCTGAGGTCAAGAGTTCAAGACCAGCCTGGCCAACATAGTGAAACCCTGACTCTGCTAAAATACAAAATTTAGCTGGGCATGATGCAGGTGCCTATAATCCTAGCTACTTGGGAGGCTGTGGTGGGAGAATCACTGGAACCTGGGAGGCAGAGGTTGCAGTGAGCCAAAATCACACCATTGCACTCCAGCCTGCGTGGCAAGAGTGAAACTCTCTCTTAAAAAAAAAAAAAAAAAAAAAGGCTATAAAAGGTGCACATCAGTTCAGTAGAGTTTCAGTGCTAAATGAATTCAGGTCAAGTTAGGTCAGGTTTTGAGTTTTGAAAACACTTCCTCTTTTCATAACATTTTGGATTTCATAATTGCAGGTAAGGGATGTGAAACTGTGCTATGTCCTGTCTTACCAGGTGAGGGAAATACTAATGATAAAGTGACTAATTTACCAGAATTGACTTTCCACTAACAAGAGTAAAGACACCTCATATGCCAAGTTTGTACCATATACTTGGCACAAGATTATTTCCTGCTTTGTGACTCAATTACAGCCCATTATGTGACTCAACTGAATTAAAAAATAGGACGAAGATGAAATACAGGTCAGTCTACTAAAATCTGGAGAAGGTATTAGCAATTCATGTGTGACAGTTCTAATTCAATGTTAAAACGATAGTTAACTTCCTACTATTATATTTGACTTGCAAATAAACAAATGAGAAAATTAGAAAGGAATATAGATTTTTAGCTCCTGAAATTCAGTCATCAATTTTCAATAAAAACCATTCAGGTCAGATTAAAGACATTTGCTACCATACTTTATTTTGACAAATGGACTTGAAATAGACATTCAACACATTAAAATTCCATAGACAATCATTTCTATCCTGTAACTGTATAAACCTGTAGACTGATTTAATGTATCATCTACCTATAATCTTTTGAGGAACCTCAATATCTAAATCCAACATATTTTAAAACTACACATAAATTTGCACGACTGTAATTATCAAACAAAAACTAACCACTGGATCTCTTACATATTGTACACTGCTATTGCATTGATACTTTTCTTTCTTCTGTATGCATCCTTTTTTTTATCTTCAGTCTTCTTTGATTCAACAGTTGGGAATATTTTCCCATTAGATATTTATGTGATTCTTATCTTTAAATGTTGTGATATAAAGACTATAGGCCGAGCATGGTGGCTCATGCCTGTTAACCCAGCACTTTGGGAGGCCGAGGCAGGCAGATCACCTGAGGTCAGGAGTTCAAGACCAGCCTGGCAAACATGGTGAAACACCGACTCCACTAAAACACAAAAATTAGCTGGGCATGATGGTGGGTACCTATAATCCTAGCTACTTGGGAGGCTGTGGTGGGAGAATCACTGGAACCTGGGAGGCAGAGGTTGCAGTGAGCCTTGAAGGTCCATGGCCTTCAAGAAATTTATATATTAACATTGCTGAGCAATAGGAAAAATAGTGAAACACTAAAAATGAAAATAGGCCTCATGTGGTGGCTTACACCTGTAATCTCAACACTGTGGGAGGTCAAAGCAAGCAGATCACTTGAGGCCAGGAGTTCGAGACCAGCCTGTCCAACATGATGAAACATCTTTACCCAAAATACAAAAGTTAGCCAGGTATGGTGGCATGTGCCTGTAACCCCAGCTACTGGGGAGGTTGAGGTAGGAGAATCACTTGAACTTGGGAGACGGAAGTTGCAGTGAGCTTAGATTGTACCACTTCACTCTAGCCTGGGTGACAAAGTGAGACTCAGTCTTAATAAGTAAATAAATAGAAAGTGAAAATAGATATCTGAAAAAAGATTTTGGCAGAATTGTTCACCTTATTAACCTGCGGTTTGTGTTTATTATATCATTGTAAATATGATTAATATCAGTTATTCTTTTTAGGTTTTTGCCTTGTAAACAGATGGTGAAGAGATCTTTTAATTAGACCATGTGCTACAGTGAATGCAGTACGTGAACAATTAGTTTATGTACACCATGGAATACTATGCAGCTATTAAAAAAGAATGAGTACATGTGTTTTGCAGGGACATGGATGAAGCTAGACACCATCATCCTAAGCAAACTAACACAGAAACAGAAAACCAAACACTGTATGTTCTTGCTCATAAGTGGGAGTTGAGCAATGAGAACACATGGACACAGGGAGGGGAACATCACACACTGGGGCCTGTTGCAGGTAGGGGAGAGGGGAGGGAGAGCATTAGGACAAACACCTAATGCATGCAGGAGTTAAAACCTAGGTGATGGGTTGATAGGTGCAGCAAACCACCATGGCACATGTATACCTATGTAACAAACCTGCAAGTTCAGCACATGTATCCCCGAAGTTACAGTAAAATAAATGAAAAAAATAAAAATAAAACTGAGCAAAGAAAGAAAAAAAACAGGAATCAATTTTTTAATGTTGCACAGAAAATAATGTCTGGCTTGTCATATTCTAGCATAAAGTGAGTCAACATCATTGTTTAAAAATCAAGACAGATTTCAATGCAGCTTTTTTTTCCCCCAATGTAATTATTTCAGAAGCTCAGGTAGGATCAAAAAGAGGTAGCATCCCTCTTCCATGTAGGAATACACCAAAGGAGCTAATTACATAAAAACAGAAAATACATAAACAACACATGTAAACGGGGTAAGTGACAGATGGCTAAATGCCAGTATTAACCATTAAATTATGCATTTCCTAAAGGAGCATAGTTTGGAAATAAATAGCATATATTTTACAACTGTCCCTTTAACCTGTATAAATTGCAAAATAAACAGCTATGTTACCCTTTGTCTGCCTCCCCACAGTAACTAATTAACAGACAGATTTAAGCTCCCACACTTTCTGATCCTCCCAGGCCTTGTGTTGCCTTGCCCGGTATCCTTATGCAGAATGAACTGAAATAATTATCAATCTGAAAGCTAGTTTTAATCAAACAAGTAATTCTAACTTACCTACTTGTATACTTTAGGGAACACCTAGGGACAGACTGTTAGAACAATGGGAATCTTATAAAAATGTATTAATCTAATTCTCTCATTTTACACATGAAATAATTCATAGCTAGAGAGTTCTGATCTGTTCAAGGGCACACACTCATTTAGTGGCAGAACCCAGACTAGAACCTAAGTAATGTGTTTCCCTTTTCAGTGCTTCTTCCCACATGCTTTGCCAGATCATGTTTCATGTATTAGATTACATTGGTAGAACCTTTTGTTAATACATAGGTGAATCCTTGCCTTCCAGATTGAGCTCTTGAATTTCCTTATCCCAAGTCTTTATTTATGTTTTCTGATTTTATGGAACGTCACATTCCTTTTTCTCCAAAGCATTTCAAGAGCTATAATATATGGCAAATTTTAACCATTGTTTCTGTTACTTATTTGAATTTGAATGAGTTATTTGTACAGTTATAAAGATAGATGTCCAGACACCATATTGATGATGTAAATGAGATCACCATGTATCTGCTAAAAACATTCCAGTGAAACAGATAATAAATAATAAATAAATAATCCCTGTAGCAGATAATTTCATCAGCAGACCCTAGTTACAGTTCAGGTGAAACAGACCGAACACCAGAGCTCTTTAGCACTCTCACTAAGACTGTATCCGTGACAAGCTCTTGATAAGCAAAGAGAGCAGTAGGAAGCACTTTCCTTTTGAGGTAGAAAAGGGCTCTACAAGTTGAATATTCCCCCAAATTATATTATTTGTTTTAGTTAAAAGAATATGATAGCATAGCAGCCAGAAAACAAATATTGCTCATATGTTTTTATCTTTTTTTTCCAGCTGGACCCAGGGACTCTTATTGCTCATATATTTACTCACAGTTGATATTCTTTCAACAATAGGGGAGATACCATATTTCTGTTTTCTACCACAGAAGATTCAGTGCAATAGGTTCACTAATTACTATGCAAAGTGATTGAGACTTTGAGGTAGTTTATAAGACTTAATCACTTTTATTTTTAAGACAGAGTCTCACTCTGTCACCCAGGCTGGAGTGCAGTAGTGCTATCTCAGCTATTTCCGCCTCCCAGGTTCAAGTGATTCTCCTGCCTCAACCTCCCGAGTAGCTGGGACTTCAAGAACACACCACCACGCCCAGCTAATTTTTGTATTTTTAGCAGACATGGCCAGGCTGGTCTCCAACTCCTGACCTCAAGTGACACTCCTTGGCCTCCCAAAGCATTGGGATTACAGGTGTGAGCCACCGCACATGGCTGAATAACTTTTTTTAAAAATCACTCTTAAGAGTCATCAAAAACAACTATAAAGTAAGCATCTAGGATGTTTATTTCAGTCTTACGTACTTTTTCAGGTACCATACACAATATGATGTTTATAAATGAAGGTAGTTGGATCTCTTGAGGTCAGGAGTTTGAGATCAGCCTGGCCAACATGGAAAAATCCTATCTTTACTAAAAAAACAAAAATTAGCCAGGCATGATGCAGGCGTCTGTAGTCCCAGCTACTCAGGAGGCTGAGGCACGAGAATTGCTTGAACCGAGGAGGCAGAGGTTGCAGTAAGCTGAGATCATGCCACTTCACTCCAGCGTGGGTGACAGAGTGAGACTCCATCTCAAAAATGAATGAATGAATGAATAAATAAATAAAGTCTGCAAGGTGATAGGTTATTGCAGAAAAATAAAACCAGTTCCATGTCAGTCTACAATAAGCACACTCAGAAGTAAGACATCTTATTTCCCTAGAGCAAGCTTATCTACTCATGCGGCCCAGGACACCTTGAATACCGCCCAGCACAAATTCATAAACGGTCTTAAAATTATAAGACTTTTTGTGATTTTTTTTCTTTTTTAGCTCATCAGCTATTGTTAGCGTTAGTGTATTTTATGTGTGGGAAGCCAAAAGATGGGACACTCCTGGGCTATAGCATTCTGTATGTGAATTTTTAACTGATTGCCTACTCCTAGCATAATAATGTTTTATTGTCATTCTCAAGTTTCTAAGATATGACTATACAAACAGTAGAAATAAGTTAAATATATAAAAGGTAGAATTGTATTAACAGAATTTTTTTTTTTTTTTTGAGACAGAGTCTTGCTCTGTTGCCCAGGCTGGAATGCAATAGTGCCATCCTGGCTCACTGTAACCTCTGCCTCCCAGGTTCAAGTGATTCTACCCATGCCTCAGCCTTCTGAGTAGCTGGGACTACCTGCCCATGCCACCACACCAGGCTAATTTTTGTGTTTTGAGTAGAGATGGAGTTTTGCCATCTTGGCCAGGCTGGTCTCAACCTCCTGGTCTCAAGTAATCTGCCTGCCTTGGCCTCCCAAATTGCTGGGATTACAGGCATGAGCCACTGTGCCCAGCTCTCAATAGGCTTTTAATCTGGCTTATAAAGTGTAAAGTGTCCTGGGGGATACGTTAATGACACATATTTGTATGAAAAAAATCATCTCATATTCCAGAACAGTACCTTCTCAAAACTGACACAGCAGATGTGTTTCTTCTAAGAGGACATCATTTTGGGCCTTTATTATACCTTGAGTTTAATAAAAGAGAACTTCAAGGTACTATATATAAAAGCATTTTGAAAAATATGTATAATTTTAATTCCTATATGAATTTATTGTTCAATACCTTTCAAGAAAAAAGATGAAGGAATTCAGTTTTTTTAATGTAAAAATAAAATTATCCAAACGGAAGCCTTGGATAAGATTTTACTGAATGACTCTGAGCTTCCTGGCAGCCAAAGCAAAAGAGAAATGCAAAGCATTCTATCTTTCCTTTTCTTTTGACTGACAAGAAAAAACATACGAGCTCATGTGAAAAATCTATCTTTTCCACATGAACTTTTATATATTATTTCATTCAACATTTCTATTTTAATCCTTTTCCTTTTATATTCTTTAGAATTATAATGTTCTGTCATTTCAGCACTATATGTGAATGTGAGATGTTGCATATCGCAATTGGCAAACCTTAAAATTGCAGTTTTTGAAGATACCTCAGAGGCATTCTTCATGCAAGCATTTTTTTTAATGAAAAAAACTTAAGCAAAATTAATCACGGACCTTAACTCCTAAATTAGTGAGTTGAGCACATCGCCAACCCTTGTTCTAACTTGATTCAGGGCTTTGGCTTAGACAGACTAGAGCAGCATCTGAAAGGGTGTTTAGAAGTTGCCATGCATCAGATCATTCAAGGCTCTTTTTCAAAGGTGAAGATTTCTAGGCCCCACTCTAAAACTACTGAATCAGAATTCCAGTATAGATTCAAAATTCTCAATTGTAAAGAAGTTATCCCGATGGATTGTGTGTAGGTAGTGCTAGTCGTCAGTACTCTTTCAGGATCAAACCCGCTCTTCCATATTTGGCCTTGTGATGCTGAAGCTGGTTGTGGGTAACCACCAGTGTCGTTTTTGCCACTCAGCTCCCAGTTAGGTTCTGCCAATATGGGGAGCTAGAGAGAGAACAGAGGGGAGGAAGGAGGTGGAACATGCTCTTTCCGATTTGTTTGCTGTTCCTGTCAGTATCGCTAGCTGTGGTTATTCACCCCAGCAGTTCTAGTTTTTTCTAGCAGCAATTGGTTCCCATTTCCACTATTTCCCCATCTCCCAGAACCCAGTCCATGGCACTCTCTCAGAGCATCTTCTGAAGTCTGGGTTCCGGCTCCACTGGACTCTCCTTTGAGTTCTGAAGCACCAGTACCATCCAGGCAGCTTCCTCAGCTCAGAGGTCTTGGATTCCAGCTTCATGGATTCCTTCTCCAAGCTTGTAGTTTCTAACAACCCCAACCTTTTCACCTTTCCCTCTAGGCCTAATGGTAGTGGCTGCTTTCTGCAAATTTCTTTCTCTATGTGTTTGTTCATTTTTGCCCTGTCAGTCATCCAGTATCTATATAACTAATTCCCTGTATAAATTCTCTCTTAAAATAATTGATGTGGTTTCTTTTTTCCTGATTAAACTCTGACTGGTACAAATGTTAATGTTTGATTTCTAGTGAGTTGTGACATTAAAGAGACAACATATCTCTAAGAGAGTCTCTTTCAAGTATCAATTTTTAAACCCCTCTTTGGTACCAGTATACAAAGGAGTTGTGTCAGGAGTTTCAATCACTATTTTGAAAATAAGGCACTATATTTTATTGCCTTAAGAAACTTCCAGGCCAGGTGCAATGGCTCATGCCTGTAATCCCAGCACTTTGAGATGTAGAGGCAGGCAGATCACTTGAGGTCAGTAGTGCAAGACCAGCCTGGCCAACATGGTGAAATCCCATGTCTGCTAAAAGTACAAAAATTAGCCGGGCATGGTAGTGGGTTCCTATAGTCCCAGCTACTCAGGAGGCTGAGGCAGGAGAATCGCTTGAACCCGTGAGGTGGAGGTTGCAGTGAGCCGAGATTGCACCGCTGTGCTCCAGGCTGGTGACAGAGCAAGACTCCATCTCAAAACAAAAAAGAAAGAAAGAAATTTCCGGAAGCTTTGGGTTCCACAATAACTGATAACAAAGTTAGAATTCCATTATCAAAAATGAAGAATTCTTACATAATCTTTCCCAGAATCAGAGCCAATCCAGTTCAGCAGAGAGGAAGACCACTTGTGATAAGTCTCTGAACAGAACAAAAATATTTCTCAAAAAATATTTTTAGGTGGGGTGCAATGGCTCATGCCTGTAATCCCAGCACTTTGGGAGGCTGAGCTGGGTGGATCATGAGGTCAGGAGATGAAGACCATCCTGGTCACCATGGTGAAACCCCATCTCTACTAAAAATACAAAAATTAGCTGGGCTTCATGGTGCACACCTGTAGTCCCAGCTATTCAGGAGGCTGAGGCAGGAGAATCACTTGAACCTGGGAGGCAGAGGTTGCAGTGAGCCAAGATCACACCACTGCAGTACAGCCTGGCAACAGAGTGAGACTGTCTCAAAAAACAAAACAAAATAAAAAAAGATTTTTACTCTTCTTAAGGGCTTCCATGGAATGAATATTTGCACTATCTGCAGGACAAAAGACCAAACGTTGGACTTATACTTAAGAGCATCCATGATGTTATGCTTATGTACATCTTCAAAATGATTTCAAGTTTATCTTTCTATTATTAGGGCACTGCTTCCCCGAGCTCATTGTTGTTCTCTGCCGCACCTTATATATGTATTTCTACCTTCCTGTCTTGACTCAGGGAGTTCCTTTGTCTGAGAGTCCTCATTGAATATACAAGTACCTGAACAGTGCTCATAATGGATACTCAACACATGTTGGAACTGGCTTGCACTGCTGTCCTTCTACAGTGAGCCTTCTTCAGGATTAGTCTGCTTTAAGGTACCCAACAGTTACTTTAAGTACGCATTTTACACAGAGCACATGTTCTCTTCTGAATTGCTTGTGTCTATGTTCAATCTTCCCTCCTAGATTTATAAACTCTTTGAAGACATATAAACTCTTTGAAGATATATCCTCGTATCACCACAGTAACCCACAGACCTTGCATAGAATATTGGCCAATAAATACTGAGTGAATAATGACCTAACAAATAGTCATCTACTATTTAATGGGTCTTTCTTTTTTCCTCTACTGTATGGTAGAAATCTCAAATACTATTGAAAATGTAGAGGATAGAAATAATATCTAATGTGCCTTACTTATACTGTGTCCACTGTATTATAAAATAATATTTTCAGTTTTCTAGGTCTGTATAATGCTTCCCATATGTTAACTATTTAAGTTTCAGTGACAACTCTTCCATTTTAACCAAGAAAACTGAGCCTCTGAGAACTTATGTAACCATGTCCAAGGTCACATAACGAGACAGTGATGTTTCTGGAATTTGACAAGGGCTCTTTCACATACATTGCATGGTCTCTTGGGAAGTTAGAGCTTAGACAGTGACGATAACAGTGATGAGCTCACCTGACAGATTGCTCTTTTTCCTCTGCAGAGACTTGCTTCAACACCAGGAAGAACCTGAAATGGTGACTCATAATTCCCAGCAGCAGCGCCAGTTCATATGCTGGGATTCTGACCACAAGTGTAAAGATCAGGTCAGGGAGTCGGATTTCTGCTGGATTTAGAAAAGCATCTATGTGTTTATGAAAGAAACCCAATGGCTTGTTAATAGTACTGCAGCTCCTGGAGGCTCTCCAGCCACCCTCTCTCCCCAGCCAGGAGCATGGCTATGGGAGAAGGAAGGCAGGCAGCAGACAGGTAAGTGTGACTTCCCGACTTCCCCTGTCTTCTCATCTTAAAGCCATAGAGTGATTGCTGGTTAACTCAGTCCTGCATATATTGGTTCATAAAGCCTAGTGAACCACTGAAATCCTTACTGGCCCACAAAATTTCAAACACACTAATAACACAGAAGGCCATGGAGCAGATGACTTGAGCACACATAATATATTTTATGCTCCCATTGGGCTGTTTGAAGAACAGTATTAGCTGGGCATGGTGGTGTGCACCTGTATTCCCAGCTACTCCAGAGGATTGCTTGAGCCCAGCAATTAGAGATCAGCTTGGGAGACACAGTGAGTCCCTGTCTTTTTTTGTTTTTAAGCCGTGTACAGTGTTTCATGCCTGTAATCCCAACACTTTGGGAGACCAAGGCAGGCAGATTGCTTGAGCCCAGTTCAAGACCAGCCTGAGCAACATGGTGAAACACCACCTCTACAAAAAAATAGAAAAAAAAAATTACGCAGGTGCAAAAAACTAGTCAGGCACGGTGGCATGCACCTGTCATCCCAGCTACTCAGGAGGCTGAAGAGGAAGGACCTGAGCACAGGGAAGGTCAAGGCTGCAGTGAGCCGAGATTGTACCACTGTACTCCAGTGTGGGTGACAGAGTGAGACTTTGTCTCAAAAAAAAAAAAGAAAGGTTTAATAACACCTTCAGTCATACCCTGCACAGAGTATTTATACAATAGAATATGTTTTATAAAAATATTTCTCTAATAACTTTAAAGAAATTTCATATAATTTAGACAGGTGTCTAGGTTCTCTGGAGTCTCAAAAAATAATATCTACTCTTCTCTACATAACATTTGATACCTAAGATTGTCTTATTGCAAGACAAATGTTAGAACAAAGATCAAGCTGCTTAATTTCCTATATCGATTCAAGCAGATGTCTCTAAAACTTTTAGGCAAAATAATTGACCAGATTACTCTGCTTCTCTCACTCCAGCCCCTCCTCCTTCACCCTCCCTTGCCTCTCTTGCCTCTTTTTCTAACAACCTAGCCTTCCGTTTATTCCTCTCTCTTTTTAAATTCTTATCCCTTTCTTTCCTTTTGTGAAGGAGGGGCTCAACCTTTTAAGAAATTGCTTTGTTGGGGTGGGGAGGTGGGAAGAGATAGCATGGGGAGAAATGTCAGATATAGGTGATAGGGAGGAAGGCAGCAAATCACACTGCCATGTGTGTACCTATGCAACAACCTTGCATATTCTTCACATGTACTCCAAAACTCAAAATGCAATTTAAAAAAAGAAGAAATTGCTTTGTTTGCTGTACTTTCTCAAAAGCTGGGTTTGAGCAGCCAACCCTGTTTGCATAAAATAAAAGTTAGAAAGCTAAAACTTTTGTGAACCAAGGATGGAGGAAAAGGTTATACATTTCATCACACAGTTCATCATCCTATTAGCCAAGAATGAGGTTCAGTTTTTCTGAGCAATCCCTCATCTACCCACATCCTATAATGGCAAAATATGTGCGTAAGAGGAATTGGCAGGAATTATCAGATAACTAAACATTATCAATTAAGTGTAGTTACCAGTAAGTTAGTATTTTCACTATTATATAAATAGGATATTTTACCATTATAAATGGTTATGTAATTTGGCTTTTCATCATTGTTTAGGTACCTTAATAGGGTTATGAGTAATATTTCATTTTTTGACAAAAAGAAAATTAGAATCACGAAGATTAACTGTTTCGCAAGATATGGCAAGGATAATAACAATATAGATTTCTGAAAATGAGCAGATAAAAAATCATTCCAAACTGAAAGAAGGAAGTCAAATTGGAACCATGCAAAATGATATAACAATCATTAAAATGATCATTAAATGAAATGTGATCATTGAAACAGCCATGAGGTTAATTTACTTAACACTTTGTTTTCATCCACTGGAGTCAGCAGATTACTCCAACGTGAAGAAAAGGCATAGGTATAACCTTGTAAGAGGAGAGCTGTGGGACACAGCTGCAGACAGAGCCAGCCTGAGAAAAAGGCACAAGGCTGGATATTAAATTTTTATGGTGGTGCTGGAAGGCAGCCAGGAAAGGTTTGCCCTGCCTTTTATTCCCAAATCCGTAGTTGAGATGGTACCATAAGATGCTCTGGGTAAACATGAAGGCTCAGACACCTAGATGTAAATGGCTGCCTCATACAGTCACACAAGCTATTTACTGCACAAGTCCAGTGGACATTGTTCACATAGACTGCAATGTGAAAAAGACCTCTGAATTGGTGAACATGGAGGCCCTTCTGCACTAAACCACTAGGGTCATAGGGAATAATAGGAAAAAAGGAGAAGATAAAATTGTATATAAAGTATAATAAAGATTTTTTTCAAATAAAACATACATAGAAAAATGATCAGAAGGAAGTACATCAAAATAAAATTTCTAGAGGTATACATGAATTCATTTTTTCTTATTCCTAGTCTTCTATATTTTCACATTGAATAAATTAGCAGTTTTAAAATAAATTAACAACATTTAATAAAAATAGTACCTTAAAACATCCAAATTGATACTTACTTATAACTTCAATGTTATAAACTATCAGAGATGTAAAATGATTACAATTTTGTATTCTAATGGAAAATTCTTTAGAAAATGAGCTCTATTTTTCTACATTTGTTTGCATTTTAACCTAGCTTTATAATTTCAACTATTCAACTAAATATAAGAATGAGCTTGGCTTGTGAAAATGCTGATATTAGAAATACTAGAGAACTTTTATATTGTATGTCCAAAGATAGATCAGGTTTCAAGTACAGTTCCCTCAGGCTCTGAAGTCCTCTGCCTACCTCTTGGGTTAGCTTCCATCTAAACTTGGATTGGCTTCCATCAAGATAACTGCCAGCAGTGAGGGTTACATGCTTCCTGGTTCACAGCCAATGGGAAGAGACTGTTCACCTCTAAACTAATCACGGGGAAATAAGATAATTTATTTAACTAGTGGAGAATAGATGGACTCAAAGGCATATACCAATTTGTGAGGCCTGAAGTGTATTCAGTCTGGGAGTTCTCTTTAACAAAAATACTAAAAAAAATTCATTCCAAAAATTAACATTTATTTAGAAAAATATAACAAATTAGAATTTTTTAATGCACAACACCTATGTAGACATCACAAAATCCAGGAGAGAGAACGTAATATTTTTATTAAGTTCCTGACCCATATCTATTGTCCTTTTTTTTTCTTTAATGCAGTGGTGCCATCTCTGCTCACTGCAGCCTCAACCATCTCATCTCACTGCAACCTCAACCTCTTGGGCTCAAGCAATCTTCCTGCCTCATCCTCCTGAGTATCTGGGACTATAGGCATGAGCCACCATGCCTGATCAATTTTTTGTATTTTTTCGTAGAGATGGGGTTTTACCATGTTGCCCAAGCTGGTCTTAACTGCTGGACTCAAGTGACCCACCCATCTTGGCCCCCTAAAGTGCTATGATAACAGGCATGAACCACCATGTCCGGCCTCCTGTTACACTTTTATCTGCGTGTTTTGGGGCACATACTTTTTTTCTTTTTCTTTTCTTTTCTTTTCTTTTCTTTTTTTTTTTTTTTTTGAGACAGAGTCTCACTCTGTCTCCCGGGCTGGGGAGTCCAGTGGTACGATCTCAGCTCACTGCAAACTCTGCCTCCCAGCTTCAAGCAATTCTCTGCCTCAGCCTCCCGAGTAGCTGGGATTACAGGCACCCACCACCACACCGAGCTAAGTTTTGTACTTTTGATAGAGATAGAGTTTCACCATCTTGGCCAGGCTGGTCTTGAACTCCTGACCCCAAGATCTATCTGCTTCCGACTTCCAAAGTGCTGGGATTACAGGCATGAGGCATCGCACCTGGCAGATCACATACTCTTTCATCGCCTCTTCTTATGACAACTTTGTAATAGTTAATAAAGAAAAAAATAGAAATACAATTCAGTCTTTAACATGCATAATTGAAATTGTCATTGAAATTTTGAAAACTTTCTTTTCATATCACAGTTTATTATGAGTGAAGTCACACAAATTTTGAGGAATATTGTCAAATTTTGGTAAACCTCTATTAAGTTGTTTTTTGATCTTTGGCTATAAGATTTTCCACAGTTTAGCTTCTGGATTCATATCGCTCAAATCTTGACTCTCCTCCATGCCCACTTACTACCAGTACCATGCACTGCAGGACCTGCTCATGGCTTCATACATTCTTTGTATGGGTCAGCACAGCACAGTGGATGGTAGGGCTATTTCTGGAAGCCATTTCTATACCAAGGCAGCTAGCTGTACATGCAGGCAGGTGCAAACCAGGTAAATAAATGCCACTAAATCTACATTTTAAAATCCCCATTCACCATCCCCATAATTCAATCTCAAAAATGTCCTATGCCACTGTATACCTTTTAAGTGAAGAGCAAGTGTGATGGTGGGGGTGATGTTTGAGAGTGAAAAAAAAATCAATCCTATCATAACTATGAGAGTTAAAATATTTCATTGTTATAAATTTTACAGAAGCATACAAGCATGTTCAATCAGTATCTAGGCCACAAAAGACTGAATTCAATTTGGGAATAAGCTATCAAAAAATATTGCCTGGAAAAAAGTGCACAAGACATTTTTTGTTATGCTGATCAAATTATATCTGCTTTTTTTTTTTTTTTTTTTTTTTTTTTGAGACGGAGTTTCCCTCTTGTTACCCGGGCTGGAGTGCAATGGCACAATCTTGGCTCATTGCAACCTCCGCCTCCTGGGCTCAGGCAATTCTCCTGCCTCAGCCTCCTGAGTAGCTGGGATTACAGGCACATACCACCACGCCCAGCTAGTTTTTTGTATTTTTAGTAGAGACGGGGTTTCACCATGTTGACCAGGATGGTCTCGATCTCTCGACCTCGTGATCCACCCGCCTCGGCCTCCTTAAGTGCTGGGATTACAGGCTTGAGCCACCGCACCCGGCCTATATCTGCTTTTTAGCTAATCCATTAATAATTAATATATTGCACTAACATATTACATAACTGATGTGAGCTTACATCCTGTGGCATGGAAATGAGGGGTAGTCACAGAAATATTATCATCCAGACCCTGCCTTTGAAGAGCTGCTGAACTGACAGAGATCTTAAAATCTGTTAAGTATTCATTTTCTCCATTAAAAGACTTGATAGATTAAAAGAAAACAATAAGGCCAGCCGTGGGGTGGCTCACGCCTATAATCTCAGAACTTTGGGAGGCCAAGGTGGGAGGATCACTTGAGGTCATGAGTGCAAGACCAGCCTGGCCAACATGGTTAAACCTGGTCTCTACTGGAAATACAAAAATTAGTGGATGTGGTGGTGTGAACCTGTAATCTTAGCTATTTGGGAGGATGGGGCACAAGAATCACTTGAACCCAGGAGGCAGAAGTTGCAGTGAGCCAAGATCATGACACTGGACTCCAGCTTGGGCCACAGAGCAAGATGCTGTCTCAAAAAAAAAAAAAAAAGAAAAGAAAAGAAAGAAAGAAAAAATAAGATGAATATATTTTGTATTACACACAATAATTACATGAAAAAACAAAGGCTAGAGTAGAACTCTTTAAAAAAAAGTTTGGTTGGAGATTCACACTGAGTTTGCTCAAGAAATAATGCTTACCAAACTATAGTATGCATTGTTTTATCTTGAATATGGAGCTATTTAACATTTGTATCAGTTTTATGGTTGAGGGACTAGAGCACATGACTAAATTTTCAGATAACAGCAAATTGGAATAAATCGTTATTACTCTGAAGGACAGGATTAGAATTCCAAATGACCCTGTAAAGCTGGGGAAGGAGGCATATAGACTGATGAGCAATAGCATTGATAAATGTATGGGAAGTATACTTCGGATTTTTTTTTTGAAGCTATGCAAACAGAATGCAGCAAATTCCTAAACAAAGTTTTTAAATTAATTAATTAATTTTTGAGGCAAGGTCTCACTCTGTTGCCCAATCTGGAGTGCAGTAGTGTGATCTCAGCTCATTGCAACCTCTGCCTCCTGGATTCAAGTGATTCTCGTGCCTCAGTCTCCTGAGTAGCTGGAATGACAGGCAGACACCACCATGCCCAGCTAATCTTTGTATTTTTAGTAGAAACAGGGTTTCACCATTTTGGCAAGCTAGTCTAGAACTTCTGGTCTCAAGTGGTGCACCCACCTTGGCCTCTCAAAGTACTGGGATTACAGACATGAGCCACAGTGCCCAGCCAAACAAACGTTTTTAAACGTGGAAACTGCCATTCATCACAGATTGAACACACATCAAAAAGTATGGCAATTATGTTTAAAAAAAAAAAAAAAAAAGCTTTACTTTGGTTTAATAGTGTAATTGGAAAGAAACAGAAAACAATATGTTTTTCTGCTACATCTGGTGCCATGCAATCTCTCTGGGATCCAGGTTCACTCTAAATGAGGAGAAAATGGTTCTCTGAGGACATTTGACTACAGAACTTGTACATCTGATATATTTCTCCACTGGGCGAAAGTAATGACACAGGAGCCATCAACACACACACACACACACACACACACACACACACCCTGACATCTCTAAAGTTAGGGTCTAAATCAGTGCAGTACTTATAAAACATTTATGCTAGGTGCAGTGGCTCAAGTCCATAATCCCAGCTACTCAGGAAGCTGAGGCGGGAGGATTGGTAGAGCCCAGTAGTTAGCCCAGACAACATAGCAGGACATCGTCTCTCTAAAAATAATAATAAAAACTCTTGCCAGACATGGTGGCTCACGCCTGTATTCCCAGCACTTTGGGAGGCTGAGGTGGGTAGATCACCTGAGGTCGGGAGTTTGAGACCAACCTGGCCAACATGGTAAAACCCTGTCTTTACCCAAAATACAAAAATTAGCCAGGCACGGTGGCGGGTGCCTGTAGTCCCAGCTACTCGGAGGCTGAAGCAGGAGAATCACTCTAACCCAGGAGTTGGGGGTTGCAGTGAGCTGAGATCGTGCCACTGTACTCCACCCTGGGCAAGAAGAGCTAGACTCCGTCTCAAAAAAAAAAAAAAGAAAGAAAAGAAAAAGGAAAATCAATACCTGTACTTAATTTTGGCACAGGTCATTTTATCACTCTGCTTTGCTGGTATGTGAAAAACAATCACAAAAGTTTAAGGAAATCTCATTAATTTCTCTGAGAGAGTGAATTATGTAACAAGATTAGATTAAAACAGTAGTATTAAAAAACATCTGAACTCGGGAATTTTAGGGGAAACGAATCACCGTTTATATTTTATTCATATAATTTTATCCTGTTTTGAAATTGATATATGAGTGATTTACAATATTTCTCCACTGTAATATTTGTGTCAGTTACATTAACTGTATTTTATCCACAGGGATAATAAACACTCTAAAGAATTTCTTTTTTTTTTTCTAAAGAATTTCTTTATTGAATTTCCTACTTTACAGAAAATAAGTATCAGTACAAGAAAAAGCAGTCTTAATTTTTATTTTTTAGATAAGGTTTTATTATATTATTTATGTAAATAATGATTAATAGCATATTTAAAGTATAACATATTTGATAGTCTTAGCAGCATACAACTTTTTGTAACATAAGTTTACCCCTAAAGCATTCCAATTTAAAATTGTCCTCAGAGCATAAGGATTGGCACTTCAACTGGGATTTTCAGGGTAACATGTCAAATGAGTCAGAGAAAGTGGGAAAAGAAAGAACAGGAGTAGTGATTGGGAATTAAGGTCAAATATTTTTTAAAAAACTAAAATGAAAGGGGCTTCCATGGAAACAAAATGATAAAGTAAATGAATTGTGGAAAATACGGTTCCTAACCATTCTTAAATTTACAAGTATTTTTAAGAGCTGGGGGAGGGGAGAAGGGTAGAATTATTTCCTGGTCGAGGCAAAACTCATCTAACCAAAGTTTTCAAATTTTCACTAAAACAGTAGTTCTCAAAATGTGATTCCTGGACCAACAGTATTAACATCCCCTAGGAATTGTTAGAATGCAAATGATCAGGCCCTTTTCCAGACTTAGTGAACCAGAAACTGTGCAGTGGAGCCAGGAATCCTGATTTAACAAGCTCTCCAGGTGATTCTAAAGCAGGATAAAGATGCGGAACCACATTAGTAACACCTGGGAAATTCTAACACTACCAATGCCCAGGCCGAGGGTCAGACCAATTAAACCAGAATTTCTGGAAACAGGATTTTGGCATCAATATAGTTTTCAATGCTCCCCAGTAGAGAACCATTGCCTTGGAGAGTATACCTTTTCACTCTAGAAAAAGAAGCCAACTGGCTTAGTGTCAAAACCAACCCTCACTCAATGGATCAGTTGAATTCTGCATTTGTTTGTTTAACTTCTTTTTACAATGAAAGTTTTTTTTTTTTTTTAAGAAGTGTGAAACCACAAGCTGAGTACAATCAGTCAAGGTTGATTAATTCCACTTAAACCATTAACACCCTTGTCAGCAGATCAGAACCCTGAGGAAATAGGGACCCTTCAGGTTAATTTGTGTTTATGTGGCAAGGGGGAAGGGAGGGTGACTATCCTAACCCGTAGGCACAGTTAGGACATCTCAACCGCCAAGAATCTGGAGAAAGGGCCACAGCCCTAGTGAGAGAGAAGTTGGGGAGAATCCTACCATTGGAATACAGGCAGGCCCAGACAGGATTTAAAAAAAAACAAAAAAGCGGACATGGTGTCACAGACAAATTTCACTTGCATCAATCAGAGTTTACCTGAGGCCAGCCTTGTATAGCCAAATGGAGACTAGTAAGACAGAAAGATAAATTATCTCTGAAATTATTTTAAACAATAGTGGGAAGACTTTTTAAATTTGCTGACATTAAGTATACATGCACATTTTTAGAGGTTTGTCTTAGCAAGGTTGCGTCTAACCACCACCACGAAAAGTTCTTTGGAATAAGAGTCTGGGTGTTTACCAGTAGGGAAATGACAGGTTGTTTAAAAGGAAATGTTTCCCAAGTTCTGGTTGGGAGCTGGCATCAGAGAAAGAGGGAAATCTAGAACTGTTATTAGTTTCTCTAGCAACGCGATTTCAAAAGATTGTACTAAAAATTCAGTGAACATTCTTATGATTTCCTTTCTTCATAAAAAGAATAGACTTGCAAAAACTGAGACTGAGGGATTTAGCAATTGAATTACAAAAGATAAATGTTGGATATTCTGGGTTTTTTTTTTTAATGTAATAAAAATTAGATTAGTAGCCGGGTGCCATGGTTCACGCCTGTAATCCCAGCACTTTAGGAGGCGGAGGTGGGTGGATCACCTGAGGTCGGGAGTACAGGAACAGCCTGGCCAACATCGAGAAACCCCATCTCTAGTAAAAAATACAAAATGAGCCAGGCTTGGTGGCAGATGCCAGTAATCCCAGCTACTCAGGAGGCTGAGACAGGAGAATGGCTTGAACCCAGGAGGTGGAGGTTGCGGTGAGCTGAGATCATGCCATTGTACTCCAGCCTGGGCAAAAGAGGGAAAGTCGACTCAAAAAAAAAAAAAAAAAAAAAAGAAAGAAAGAAAAAGAAAAAAAAATAGATTAGTTTAATTCCAGTGGGTTTTTAAACTGTGGATTTTTTTAGTAAATTTAATTTGTAGAAGTGAATGGTAACATTTAGTAATCTACAAAGGAAATATCAAAGTGTTTTTTTCCAAGCCTATCATAGTGTGTGCCACAGGATTAAAATAAATGACATTGTAATTATGAATTCATGTTTTAGAACTGTTTACTCATTAGTAAAGGAATATAATGTTAGTAAAGAAAACCTACAAAATGTATGTTAAAGATTCTTAGTATTGTACAGGGATAAAGCAAATGCATGAAAATATGTCATGTACTGGAAATTAAACTTATTGCAGCTTCAGTTAAAAAAAAACTTCCAGTTGAAGACACTTAGTGATAAAGTTACATGTTCCAGTATTTGAAGCTTTAGCTTTGCATAAACAATAAATAATAGGATTTTGAAACTTGGTCAAAGCATATAAAATACTGTAAATACCAAAAAATAGCATGCAAAAAGAAGAAAAATAGTTGATATTTCAACAGAGATTTTCTTATTTTTTAAGATAGCATGTAAATGTGCTTTAGTTTTTTTCCTACAATAAAACGTTTAGCTGTCCCAGGATCACATGGAAGGCTTGCTAAAACAGATTGCTGGGCTCCGTCTCCAGAGTTCTGATATTAGACATCTGAAGTGCAAGCCTATTTTGCATTTCTAACAAGTTCTCTGGTGATCCTACTAGGTATAGGGAGCGCACTTTGAGAAGCACTAATTTTTTTTTTTTTTTTTTTTTTTGAGATGAATTCTCACTCTGTTGCCGAGGCTGGAGTGCAGTGGTGCAATCTCAGCTCACTGCAAACTCTGCCTCTTTGGTTGAAGCGCAATTCTACTGCCTCAGCCTTCCACGTAGCTGGGATTACAGGCATACACCACCACACCCGGCTAAATTGTGTTTTTTTAAAAGAGTTGGGGTTTCACCATGTTGGTCAAGCTGCTCTCAAACTCCTGACCTAGGGTGGGCCATCTGCCTTGGCCTCCCAAAGTGCTGGGATTACAGGCATGACCACCACACCTGTCCTGAAAAAAAATTATCAGAATAGAGCCGGGCACGGTGGCTCAAGCCTGTAATCCCAGCACTTTGGGAGGCTGAGGCGGGTGGATCACGAGTTCAAGAGATCGAGACCATCCTGGTCAACATGGTGAAACCCCGTCTCTACTAAAAATACTAAAAATTAGTCGGGCATGGTGGCGTGTGCCTGTAATCCCAGCTACTCAGGAGGCTGAGGCAGGAGAATTGCCTGAACCCAGGAGGCGGAGGTTGCGGTGAGCCGAGATCGCGCCATTGCACTCCAGACTGGGCAACAAGAGCGAAACTCCGTCTCAAAATAAATAAATAAATAAATAAAATAAAAATTATCAGAAGAGAATAGGACTGATTTAAAACAATGAATAAATTTACAAAATGTGTAATATTAACAAAGAGATAAAGAATAATTCAGTAAGTATACTTGACCTACCACCTACCTGGAGAATTAAACATTACAATGCAGTTAAAATCCCCTATATCTCCCTCCAGGATTCACTTCTACTTCCAACCACAATCATAGGGGTAATCATTATCCTTCATGTTTAATCATTATTCTTTATGGTCTGCAAATCAACAAGGAACAGGAAATCTAAAAGAGGCAAAGGATGACCAGGCACAGTGGATGATGCCTGTAATCCCAGCACTTTGGGTGGCTGAGGCAGGCAGACTGCTCGAGCTAAGGCGCTTGAGACCAGCCTGGGCAACATGGTGAAACCCCAACTCTACTAAAACACAAAAATTAGCTGGGCATGGTGGCGCATGCCTGTAATCCCAGCTACTCAATAGGCTGAAGCAGGAGAAACACTTGAACCCAGGAGATTGAGGTTGCAATGAGGCGAGATTGTGCCACTCCCTGCACTCCAATCTGAGCAACAGATAGAGACCCCGCCTCAAAAAGGAAAAAAAAGGACGCAAAATAAGATTTCTATCACAATATCATTTATGTAAGTTAAGATGTGTGCACACAAAACAAGATGCACATCAAACACATCAGAATGGTTGTAGAGGTCGGGAGAAATGTAGAAATAGCAAACAGGAATAGAAGAGAATAAAAAGGAAATCCACAGCGGGCAAATAATGTGCCACAAACTAAGGAGTATAATTAACTCAACCTGAGTTCAATATAGTTTAAAAGAAATCTGCATCTCATCCTAGAAGAAAGACAGCAATCAAAGCTGGTTTTCTTCCATTACTACTATCCTCAGTATCTCCCATTACCTCACTCTTAGACTCCTAGCTAGTGTCCCATTCTCTTCAGATAATTTTTGCTGAGGCAGGGTTCTCATACCTTGCTGTGACTCAGAACACCTGGGGAGCTTGTTAAACAATACAAATCTGGAGGTAGCTGATCATTTAAGTTCTAATTTAGTAGAGTCAGGGTGGAGACTGGATATTTATATGTTAAACAAGTTCCCCGGGTGAAAGTCAAAGTTTGAAAACCTCTGTGATCTACTCCCCATCCTTCTAGAGCAGCCCTTAAGATTTCTTAAAGAAAAACAATTTAGGCCAGGCTGGTGGCTGTAATCCCAGCACTTTGGAAGGCCTAGGTAGGTGGATTATGAGGTCAGGAGTGAGACCGCCTGGCCAACATGTGAAACCCCATCTCTACTAAAAATCAAAAAAATTAGCCTGGCCTGGTGATGGGCGCCTGTAATTCCACCTGCTTGGGAGGCTGAGGCAGGAGAATTGCTTGAACCCAGGAGGCGGAGGCTGCAGTGAGTCAAAATCGTCCCATTGCACTACAGCCTGGGCAACAAAGTGAGACTCTGTATTAAAAAAAAAAAAAAAAAAAAAATGGAAAAAATTTCCAGTCTTATCTTCTACTTATCCTGACCTAGTCCTGGAACCAGTCATTTCTCAATGAGGACTGTTTCCTTATAAAGGAAAATAGTTTTTAGGAACCAAAATCTGAATATTATTAGACATGCTCAAAGTTCAATCGAATATTCCAAGATTCATTCTAGCTTTTGCATGTTCCATGTTTGTATCTATTTTTCTCTAGTGAGAAACCTACTTCTAAGAAGGAAAAAAAAAAGAAAAATTTTTTGAAAAGAAACCTGGTTCTGTTATTCAAAATGTATTTACTCATTTGCTTAAATCAAGAATATCCAAAAAGTAGTTTCAGAGTTTTAAAAATATTAAAAATAGAACTATTATATGATCTAGCAATCCCACTTCTGGGTATATATCCAAAGGATATAAAATCAGTATGTTGAAGAGACATCTATACTCCCCTGATCATTGCAGCATCATTCACAATAAACAATGAATAAAGAAAATGTAGATTTTAAAATGTGGTTAAAGAAAATCGTATACATAACATGTATATACAGTATACACACACACACACACACACACACACACACACACACACACACAGAGGAATATGATTTAGCCTTTAAAAAGGAAATATTGTTATTTGCTAAATATGAATGAACCTGGAGGACATTTTGCTTAGTGAAGTAAGCCAGGTACAGAAAGACACATACTTTATGATCTCATAAGTGAAATCTAAAAATGTCAAAGTCATAGAATCAGAGACTAGAATGGTGGTCACCAGGGGCTGAGGGTCAGGGGAAAACGAGGAGATGTTGGTTAAAGAGTACAACATTTGGCTGGGTGCAGTGGCTCGTGCATGTAATCCCACACTTTGGGAGACTGAGATGGGCAGATAACTTGAGGTCAGGAGTTCAAGAACAGCCGACCAACATGGTGAAACCTCATCTCTGCTAAATATACAAAATTAGCCAGGCGTGATGGTGCGTGCCTGCAATCCCAGCTACTCGGGAGGCTGAGGCAGGAGAATCACTTGAACCTGAGAGGCAGAGATTGCAGTGAGCCAAGATGGTGCCCTTGCACTCCAGCCTGGGCAATGAAAGTGAAACTCCGTCTAAAAAAAAAAAAAAAAAAAAAGTACAACCTTTTAGTTAGGATGAATAAGTGAATAAGTTCTGGAGATCTATTACACAGCATGTGACTATAGTTAATAATAATGTATTACACACATGAAAATTTCAAATAGATTAGATCTTAAATTTTCTCATCTCGAAAAAATATGTTAGGAGATGAATATGTTAAATAGCTTCATTTATTTCACAGTGTATATCCATATATATCAAAACATCACACAGTACACCATAAATACATTTAATTTTTGTCGATTATTCTTTAAACCTTAATAAAATTGAGAAACGTTCTTTTAAAAAAGTTTTGGATTAAAGTAGTGATAATTGGTTTTCACTTATTTCCCACCAAAAATGTATTTGAGCATTCTCCTTTGACAGGCACCATTTTGGCTCTGCCCTACTCAGATAAAATAAAATAAGATTAATCACACTCAAGAGAATGCCTTTCCAGAATTTACAGGTTAGTGGGAGAGAATTTTTTTTTTTTTTTTTTTTTTTTTTTTGAGGTAGCGTCTTATTCTGTCTTCCAAACTGGAGTACAATGGTGCAATCTCACTGGAACCTCCACCTCCCAGGTTCAAGCTATTCTCCCATCTCAGCCTCCCAGGTAGCTGGGACTACAGGTGTGTGCCACTATGCCTGGCAAATTTTTGTATTTTTAGTAGAGATAGGGTTTCACCTTGTTGGACAGGCTGGTTTCAAACTCCTGACCTCAAGTGATCCACCCACCTCAGCTTCCCAAAGTGCTGGCATTACAGGCATATGCCACCTTGCCCGGCCGGGGTGGGGGCAGATTTCTGAATGCTACACAGGCCCCAAATTTATCTCTTTGTCTTTGTTCTTGCTCTCTCCAAGACCTGTTTATTTTAAAACCACAAATTTGACTTAAGGTTTTCTTGCTTAAAACCTCTTGAAATTCCCCATTATCTCACCATTTCATATTCCTTAGTATGGAATATAAATTCTTTCACAATCAGGAACTTGTTTAATTCTCTCTAGGCATTTCCTGTTTCTTTCCTGCCCACACCCGCCATATTCCAAAACCTGCTACTCTTCCACAACTCAGCCCTGAAGTCATAATCTCTTTGATGTTTTTTGAATCCTAGGTTTCAGTTAGATGACCCTCTCTGATTTCCCTTAACACATCCTATTTTCCCTATGATAGCACTTTCTGCATTACTGTTAGTTGTTATAATCTGAAGCCAGGCTTTGAATCCAGATTCAGATTCTTCACTGTGTGATCTAACTTTTCTGTACCTCAGTTTTGTCATCTGTAATGTAAAGAAAATCACAAGATCTACCTCATAGGTTTGTTGTGAGGACAAAATGAATTGATACATTGAACAGGCTTAGGATGGCACCAGGCAAGCACATAAAGTGTTTGCTACTCACAGCAGTATTGATGTATCCTTATGCCAACTTCCTACACAGATGCCCCAGTTTCTTTGTCTCCATCATAGCAGCCTATGAGCTATGTAGAGCCTGTGACCATGTCCTATTGCTCCTTCTATTCCTGTCTTCAAACACAGCCCAGGGGCCATGGTAGAAGTTCAGAAAAGGTGTACTGAGTTAATTTAAACACAACCCTGATTTAATTTTTTTGAAGGAAAATTCATATTATTTTTATGAACAGAAAACTCAACAGTGTACATTTAACCCAGTTTAGTGCCAAGTTCTTTAGCCTTTGCCTTTTCGAGCTTGGTGATGCGAGCCACAGACTTGGGATCCAGGACGTTGCCTCCCCCGTGATGGCAAATCTCATCATATCTGTCGTTGTAATTGGTCCTGACAGCTTCCACTAGCTTAACCAAAATGCCTTTGTCTTTTGAGTCAACGTGTGTGAAGGCGACAGTGGTACAGGTCTTCCTGTGAACTAGACTTCCCAGTCTTGCCTCCCCCTTGATAATACAGTAAGGGACCCCCATTTTGTGACACAGGGCAGGCAAGAAGACATCAGCTCAGTGGGATCCATGTCATGTGCAGTCACCACCAGCTGAGCTTTCTTGGTGGTGACTGTGTTAACTTCTGTTCGAAGGACAGGTGGTCTCTTAGTGGGGACGTCCCCTTTGCCAGCAACTTTCTTTTCTGCTGGGGCCAACAGCCTCTGCTTCTTCTCTTGCTTTGTCCCTGGCCTGTACTTGTGGGCCAGCTTAAGCTAGGTGAGTACCGTTTGATGGTCCAGGGCCTGGGTGAACTAATTAATCTCAGGAGGCAATTTAAGCTGCTTATAGAGAGTGGCTCTCTGCCACTGCAAACTGATATAGCGGGGCCATTTCACAAAGCGGGTGAGGTCTCTTTGAGGCTGGATGTCCTGTCCAATGCCAAATTTCTTAGGCCTTTTCTCAAACAGGGGATTTGCCACTTTCTTGGCCTCCTGCTTCTTCACTACAGGAGGCAGAAGAACCACTTGAACCTGGGAGACAGAGGTTGCAGTGAGCCAAGATCACACCACTGCACTCCAGCTTGGGCAACAAGAGTGAAAATTTGTCTCCAAAATAAATGAATAAACAAAATAAAATAAAACCTTTCTGGGATATGTATATACACAGTGGAATACTATTTAGCCATACAAAAATGGAATCCTGTCATTGGCAGCAACGTGAATAGAACTGGAGGACATTATGTTAAGTGAAAAGGCAGGAACAGAAAGTTAAACACAGAATGTTCTCACTTATACTTGAAGCTAAAAAAAAAAAAAAAAAAAAAGCCGATCTTACAGCAGTAAAAAGTAAAACAAAGGATACTAGAGGCTTGGAAGGGTAGAGGGAAGAGAGAAATAGGGAGAGATGTGTTAAAGGACGCAAAATTAGGCCAGGTGCGGTGGCTCATGCCTGTAATCCCAGCACTTTGGGAGGCTGAGGCAGGTGGATCACCTGAGGTCAAGAATTCAAGAATAACCTGGCCAACATGGTGAAATCCTGTCTCTACTAAAACTACAAAAAAATAGCCAGATGTGGTGGCAGGCGCCTGCAATCCCAGCTACTCTGGAGGTTGAGGCAGGAGAATCGCTTGAACCTACGAGGTGGAGGTTGCAGTAAGCCAAGATTGTGCGACTGCATTCCAGCCTGGGTGACAAAAGCAAGACTCTGTCTCAAAAAAAAAAAAAAAAAATATATATATATATATATATATATATATAAAACAAAATTACAACTAGATAGGAATAAATTATAGTATTCTGTAGCATCGTAGGGAGCTAATGATATTCAGTTTCAAATTGCTAGAAGGAGGTTACTGAATGTTCACACCCTAAAGAAATGATAAATGTTTGAGATGATGGATATACTAATTACTCTGATGTAATTAATCACTATACATTTTATATATATATATATATATATATATATATATATATATATATCACATCACTATGTACTCCATAATATGTGCAGTTATTATGTGTCAGTTTCAAAAGTTTAAACAAATAAAAAATGCTAAAAGAAAAACTTTTAAACTGAGAAATGTGAGCCATACTAAATAACCCTCAGTGATTGGGTTTTTTAATCTACATAATAGATTCAAAACAAAATGCTTCACGAGCCCCTCCCAGGTTTGCAATTAACAGTAGTGTGAAAAAAAGATAATGTAATTATTCAGAGACAAAATGCTTCACAAGCCCCTCCCAGGTTTGCAATTAACAGTAGTGTGAAAAAAAGATAATGTAATTATTCAGAGATAATGTAATCAACCAGGGCGGAAGAGGTGTGCCCACCGTCTCTTTCTGGAGTATAAAAGGAGTTGCAGGAGGCTAGGGTTATCACTTGGTGAGCTGAGAGTGAAGCTGCTAAGGCTGAAGTGCTCTTCGGACATCTCTACCTGAAGAAAGAACACTGCTACTGAGAGAGGTGAGTAGGCCACACCAACTTTCATGATAAAGGGCCTGTAAGAAGAGCTCCTTGAGCCTTTGTTGGGGTGCATATGTGGTTGGGAGGTTTGTTTTGAAACATTTCTGTAGTGATTCTGGTTTTTGGTTTGTTTGTTTTCGAATTGAGACAGGGTCTCCCTCTGTTGCCCAGGCTGGAATGCAGTGGCATGATCTCGGCTCACTGAAGGCTTTGCCTCCTGGGTTCAAACTATTCTCCCTCCCTCTGCCTCCAAGTAGCTGAGATTACAGGTGCCCATCACTATGCCCTTCTAATTTTTGTATTTTTAGTAGAAACGAGGTTTCACCACATTGGCCAGGTTGGTCTCAAACTCCTGACCTCAGGTGATCCACCCGCCTCAGCCTCCCAAAGTGCTGGGATTACAGGCGTGAACCACCATGCCTGGCCACTGTGGGTAATTTGGACAACAATTTAAAAAAATAGAAAATAGAAAATAAAACATCCACAATTCATACTGATTCACAAATAGTCACTATATGCATGTTCACATATTTCTTTTTTTTCTTTTTTTTTTTTTTTTGAGACGGAGTTTCGCTCTTGTTACCCAGGCTGGAGTGCAATGGCGTGATCTCGGCTCACTGCAACCTCCGCCTTCTGGGTTCAGGCAATTCTCCTGCCTCAGCCTCCTGAGTAGCTGGGATTACAGGCACACGACACCATGCCCAGCTAATTTTTTGTATTTTTAGTAGAGACGGGGTTTCACCATGTTGACCAGGATGGTCTCGATCTCTTGACCTCGTGATCCACCCGCCTCGGCCTCCCAAAGTGCTGGGATTACAGGCATGAGCCACCACGCCCGGCCACATATTTCTTTCCAGGCTTTTTTCCTATGTACAAATATTTTGTCTCAAAACTAGCATTATGTCATTAAAGTTCATTATTTTTAACATTGTTTTATGATCATAACCTATTTTAATGAATATTCTTGGGATCTGATGTAGGTAGTTGCACAAGATTCTTCATATAGATGTACCAGAACTGCATTTAACTTGTCACCAAAGTTGCAAAGTAGTAGAGAAAGCGTATATCCGTGTACATTGATTATATTCAAGCCATTTTTCCTTCAAAGTATACTATTCAACTTTGAACTACAAATTTTGTCTAATCGAATAAGTCCTTAGTAATTGTGTGATACAGCTTAGTTCTTTTTTTTTTTTTTTTTTTTGAGACGGAGTTTCGCTCTTGTTACCCAGGCTGGAGTGCAATGGCGCGATCTCGGCTCACCGCAACCTCCGCCTCCTGGGTTCAAGCAATTCTCCTGCCTCAGCCTCCTGACTAGCTGGGATTACAGGCATGTGCCACCATGCCCAGCTAATTTTTTGTATTTTTAGTAGAGACGGGGTTTCACCATGTTGACCAGGATGGTCTCGATCTCTCGACCTCTTGATCCACCCGCCTCGGCCTCCCAAAGTGCTGGGATTACAGGCTTGAGCCACCGCGCCTGGCCGATACAGCTTAGTTCTATGCAATCTGTTGATGATGTCAAAGCTCAGCTTTTAACACAAGGCTGAAGTTTGGTTTTGGAAACTATGCTTCAGGGCCTTAAAGTAACAGGATGCTGTTGGTGACTTGGGTTCAGATAGACTCCTGTGGTAACTGAATGATTTTCACACACAGTTTTGGTCTCAATGGCTGTGTGTTCAATAGTGAAAGCGAAAGGTCAAGGTGCTTCCTCCTTATAAATAACTAGTTACATGGATGGCCTAAAAATAAAGTTCTTCTTGGCCAAGACAGGTTAATGAAAGCCAGTTTGGTATCCTGTCATGCAGTATAGCTATTTTAGTGTGTCAGTGTAGCTAAATTTGTCAGCCCTCCCTGGACATTAACACATATTTAGATCTTGGTGTTCTAACTAATGAATGATAGCTAAGGAACATGTAGCTTCCCCGTAAAGAGTTGACGGAATTATCACTGATTAAGTTGGGGGAATTCAAATTTAGTATCTTTGTGTATAGGAGTAGGAAAACTATTCATGATTTTAAATTCACTGAAGGACTGTAGGAGAGGAGAAAGGAAGAGGAATTGTGGCATGAACGTAACCAAACTAAACAAAACCGTTGCCCAGCCTGGGATTATAATTGTAATGGAGTACAATTAACATATTTGACTCAGGTTATTTAAAGGTTATGGCTACAGTTGTTTAAAACAGAAAATACAAAAGAAAAATAGCAGGGCATCAAAGTTACTGACGTCAGTTGGCCTTATTTTAAGAAGCTTAGAACCACACCTGAAAATTTCCAATTACCAATATAGAAATTTCTATAGACATCGACTATATCTGGGGAGGGGAGGAGTAATTCAGTGCTGTAAATTCGAAAAAAATTCAGAAAACTGAAAGCACAAATATTCAAATTAACAGATGGTAGCCTCCTCTCAGAGGCAATAAAAGACTTTACAATCCTCACCAGAAGTTTATTTAGTTATAATTTAGTTTTACAGTTTCTTTTTAAGTATATTCCATTACAGTAGGAATTTTCTGTATTATTGTCAAGCTTCTGGTCTCTCTTAAATCTCAAAGCATATGAAAAGCATTCTATTCATGTTCTTTTATCATAATACTGGGAGTATCTTGTCCAAAACTTGACCAGAAATTCTTACATACTTTCTTCTAGACTGTAGTCCCAAATCCTTAGAAGACTGTTTCACGGGCTACCCCAACTCTCACATTACAACCTTCCAGGCAGAATTAGGTGTCTCTCCTTAGCCTTACCACAGCACACAATAAGGAACATCTATTATATAATTTAGGCTGGGCGAGGTTGCTCACACCATAATCCCAGTACTTTGGGAGGCCAAGGCAGGCAGATCACTTGAAGTCAGGAGTTCAAGACCAACCTGACCAACATGGTGAAACCCCATCTCTACTAAAAACACAAAAATTAGACAGACATGGTGGCCTATAGTCCCAGCTACTAGGGAGGCTGAGGCACGAGAATTGCTTGAAGCCGGGAGGCAGAAGTTGCAGTGAGCTGAGATGATGCCACTACATTCCAGCCTGAGTGACAAAGTGAGACTCTGTCTCAAAAAAGAAAGGAAGAAATGTAACAAGCTGTATTGTCACTGTTCACATATAGGTCACTTTTGGGGACAGTCTTACTCTTATTTATGTTTGTAAATCCACCTCTTAGGCAATGCTGGTATGTAGTAGATTTTTGCAGAAATTTTGTTGGAATCATACAAGCAGACAATCGTGTTTTTAGCAGCAATGTTGGAAGTTCATTGGTATGGTTTCTGAAGCACATGGTATGGTTTCTGTTAACATGTGGTTGATATCAGCACAGCCAAGCAAAGCAGGAATTATTCCATATATTTCTGGGAGATTCATACTTCCATTTATTTTCATCTTTCCACTCCCATCACAATTGCTGTTCATTTCTGGTAATATAAGAATAGTGCTAACTGACCCTTTCTTCAAAGAAGATCTAGTTGGCTCAGCAAAGAAAATGAGTTCTGGGCGAGCCGCGGTGGCTGCGCCTGTAATCCCAGCACTTTGGGAGGCTGAGGCAGGCAGATCACCTGAGGTTTGGAGTTTGAGACCAGCCTGACCAACATGGAGAAACCCTGTCTCTACTAAAAATATAAAATTGCCAGGTGTGGTGGCACATGCCTGTAATTCCAGCTACTTGGGAGGTTGAAGCAGGAGAATTGCTTGGACCCGGGAGACAGAGGTTGCAGTGAGCAGATTGCGCCACTGCACTCCAGCCTAGGCAACAAAAGTGACACTCAGTATCAAAAAAAAAAAAGAAGAAAGAAACAAAGAAAGAAAGAACAAAAGAATGAAAGAATGAAAATAAAATGGATTCTGTAGATCTTTAGAGGCTGCCCTGAATAGGAGTACATGACCCTCCAGGGCAAACATTTCCATCATTAGAGGACTGAGTCAGATTTTTAGAATGAAAACAAAGACCTTTGGAGAGTTCCCTGGAAATCAGAATATTTAATAATTCAATATTCTTGTCACATTCATTAGATTAGATCTAGACTAATAGGATGGAAAATCCTTGAAATTATGATGGCCAAAGAGTATCTCCCTTTCTCCTGTGTCTTCAGCAATCCATTTGTATAAATGTCATGGGGTCTGGGTTACCAGAAGTATTACTACTGCCAGTGTAGCTGCTGCTGCTATCACAGTTCTTGGCACCACAAAAACTCTTGTGCCTGTTGCAGCCATTATAGGGGATTTTGTCTCCCTGAATGACATACTAAATTTATATTACTAAAGGCATACATCCACTCTGCCTAGCAATGATGAGCTACCTAACAGCAACAGTACCTGGGAGCTTTTAGGATTTACAGACCTCACCCGGTGAATCAAAATCATCCCAAGTGCCTCTAAAAGGTTTGGAAGCCACAACCTCAGAGAAATTTGAGTATTAATTAATAGATCTATGGATCTCAATTTTATGAAAGGAACAATGAGTCTGGGAGTTCAGGTTTTAGTTTTTTTGTTTTCTTTTCTTTTTGTTTTGAGATACAGTCTAGCTCTGTCACCCAGGCTGGAGTGCAGTGGCAGGATCTTAGCTCACTGCAACCTCCATCTCCCTGACTCAAGTGATCCTCCCACCTCAGCCTCCCAAGTAACTGGAATTGCAGGTGTGTGCCACTACACCCAGCTAATTTTTGTGGTTTTTTTGTACAGAGATGAGGTTTCGCTGTGTTGGCCAGGCTGGTCTCAAACTCTTAACATCAAGTGATCCACCTGCCTCCATCTCCCTAAGTGCTAGTATTACAGGCATGAGCCACCACACCTGGCCCAGTTTTAAGTTTTGACTAGCTCATTTACTAGGAGAATTCTAATCTCTTCTTATGTAAAATGAGATAGCTCCTCCCAATACAGTGTGAGAGTCAGGAAGAAATGTAATCAGATAATAAGAGGGAAATCATTTGAGGAGTTAAATTGCATGGAAATGCAAGATTCATTTCTGTTCTGAGAACTTCCCTTCGGGCTCTGAGATAAATGCCACTTTCTGTGAGCACTTCGATAGGATGAGTCGCTTATCCTTCCAGAGCTCTGTTTCCTGAGGTATAGTTGGAGGATCTTCCAGGCCTTTTCAGCTCTACCTTTACATGACTCTAAAAGTCTTTCATCTTATGTTTAGAAAAACTTTCTTTCCCAGCCCCTTATTGCATTTGCTGCTTTTCATCACTCTAAGATCTTTTTAAATCTCAGCTCCTTCAACAAGGCATGTAGATATAAACACTTCACAATTTCCTTTTTCAATGACCATTGCAGGTAGACAGGGCATTTGCTATACTGAATTAGGCCCTATATGTACAGTAGCCACCTACTAGGCTTTCCCTTCTCAAAAAGGATGTAATTGGAGGAAAACTATTGTAAATACAGATGCTTCTTGACAACTTACAATTAGGTTATGTCCTAATAAACCCATCTTAAGTCAAAGAATATTTTCAGTTGAAAATACATTTAATATCCTAATACACCCATGGCAAAAGTGGGAAAATCCTGTAAGTTGAACCATTATAAGTAGAGGGCCCTCTGTATTGTAAAATCTGTTCTTAAATAAGCTCTTTATCAATACCACTGATCAGTCAGCAATTTGAATGTATTTGTAGATTATCCACTAGTCGACAGAACATACAATACACTTTTTTTTTTTTTAAGATGGCATTTCACCATGTTGGTCAGGCTGGTCTTGAACTCCCAACCTCAGGTGATCCACCCTTTTTGGCCTCCAACGTGCTTGGATTACAGGTGTGAGCCACCATACCCGGCCTACAATACACTTCTCAATTATTCGGGGGGGCAGACAGATTCTCACTTTGTCACCCGTGCTGGAGTGCAATGGTGTAATCTCAGCTCACTGCACCTTCTGCCTCCCCACTTCAAGCGATTCTCTTGCCTCAGCCTCTCAAGTAGCTGTGATTACAGGTGTGTACCACAACACCTGGCTAATTTTTGAATTTTTAGTAGAGACAGGGTTTTGCTATGTTGGCCAGGCTGGTCTTGAACTTCCGGCATCAAGTGATCTGCCTGCCTCAGCCTCCCAAAGTGCTGGGATTACAAGCATGAGCCACCATCCTCTGCCTAATAAAACAACTTAAAGATATTACGGCAAGCTTGCCCTAGATGTGCCTTGTTAGGTATTTTCTCAGGGCATGGTTTCCATATGCCTCATAATGCACAATGGGAGGATGATACCACAGGGGAAGTTAAGTCTAAAATTCTCTGAGCAAAGGCTTCGCCAAAGAGATCAGCATGTCCCTATCGCTTTGGGTGAATCTGTACTACATCAATAATTTATTCCTGAGTCACTGATACTGCTTGTCAGTTCTTGTTATTCATTTCAAAGAATAAAAAGTATGATTATCCTAAACAGTAACATAAAAGTGAGTTGTTAATCGGCTTTTACAAGAAATGCCCAAATATAACAAGCAGAAACTAGTAAACAACCTGTAGCACTTAGGTGATACCATTCAAGATAAACCCATCTGTTATCATCATCATTTCCTGATTTCATCCTCTAATCTCATTGTCTGCTGCCAGATCCTATTTCTTAGGGTTTCTGTTTTCTACCAAACACTAGCACAGTCATGCAAACATCCTTAAATTGAGCACGAAACAATAATAGCATAAAACATGCTAGTTTCTTATTAAATACTTATTATGTGCCAAGTACTGTGTTAAGCACAGGGAAATTAATAGAACACAGCCTCTGCCTTGGAATTCTTCAAAGGGTATGAGGGAGATAGATGACGTTTAAAAAATGATTATCATCATGAGATGAAAGCTGCAATAGAGATATTTGCAAGGTACAGTGAAATTACAGGGAATGGAATACCTGTGTTGATGGGTAAGTCAGGAAAACTTAATTTAAAATTTAAAAATTAATATTAGTTATGGGGCTTGGTGACTCATGCCTGTAATGCCAGCACTTTGGGAGGCCAATGCAGGTGGATCACCTAAGGGCAGGAGTTTGAGACCAGCCTGGCAAACATGTGAAAACCCCATCTCTACTAAAAATACAAAAATTATCTGAGTGTAATGGTGCATGCCTGTAGTCCCAGCTACCCATGAGGCTGAGGCACGAGAATCGCTTGAACCCCGCAGGCGGAGGTTGCAGTGAACTAAGATTGCACCACTGCGCTTCAGCCAGGGCTAGAGTGAAACTCCATTTTAAAAAAATACATAAATAAAAATAAATAATAATAAAAAATAATATTAGGTTTTAGCGGAAGTAGCAAGAGAACATTCCAGGTGAAAGGAATTGCAGATACAAAGCCACAGAGGTCTGAAAAAGTGTGGCATATATGTAAGAAATCACACATTGGTTTCAAATGTCTAGAAAGCATAATGGAGTGGAGCAGGAGGTAGGGCTATAAGGCAGTCATGATCTTGAAGAGTCTTAAATACCTTGAAAAAGAGTTTGGACTTTATCTAAAAGTCAGTGTAGGATCTTTGGAGGATTTTGAAAAGGAGAATAGCAAGATCAGATATGCATTTTTAAAAATGATACTGAACACAGGGATTTTTTAAAGACAGGATGGCTTGGATGGGACAAGACAAGTCATTGAATTAAGTTATTGCAATACAGCTCAGAAAATATTGTGGAAGGAAGTAAAACAGGGAAGGAGGGAGGGACAAAGGGGAGAAGGAATCAGGGAAGGAAGAAAGGAACAAATGAACAAATAAGACTTTTGATAGTAAACAATTAGAAGGAGGGGGACAGTTTCTGAGCCACTGCTCTCCAGACTCAATAGAATGTAATAGCCAGTCAGACAGAAAGGAGGAAAAGGGAGGAAACTAGAAAGACTGTCATGTCTGTGGCTTGAGCACCTGAGGGACAAAGTTTCCAGTCATTGTCTCATGATAACAGTAAGATAAACAGGTCTCATGGGGAAGAGAGATTATTAGTTCAGCTTAAGCCATGTTCAATATGAGGTGTCTCAGTTCATCCCATGGCAACAGATATACATCCAGAGCTCAGAAGAGAAGACTTTACTGGAAGCACATCTTAGAGTCATTATTGAATGTTTGGAACTTGAGAACAAAGAAGTCCTCTAAGTCTGAAATTGTAAAGTGTATAAGAATGGCAGAGAAAGATGATGAAATATTCTTTAAAATACCAACACCTATAGGGCAGGGAGGCAGAGGAAGACATAAGAAGTGTAGGCAAAGCAAGAGCGTTTCAAGAAAGAAACAAAGATATGGAAGGAGTTTCCTCATCTGTCAAGTAGGATCGTCCTAAGAGTTAGATAATGCTCATAAAGTGCTCATCTACTACAATGCTCACCTATTACAATGCCCGCACATAGTAAGCACTGATAAATGTTGAAGGATGGCTCGTTTTAAACTGGACATATCAAAGGCCAGAAGGATGACTGGACTGTATGGAGGCATGAAGGATAGATCATTTTGCTCATTCTGCTCCCCTTGTCAGTCAAAAGAGCACTGGAGAGATGAATCACTGATGTTCACCACGTCCATTAGTGAGAAATTAACAAGTTTAATTTCACCGAAATCAGTTTATACTTACAAATAACACACTAATGAAGAAAAATATCTTATAAATACTCCTTTGTAACAAAGATGATTAAAGCTGTTCTACATCAATTAAAAGGATCATAAGATAATGACTGTAAACAGCAGGGACTTAAGTGATGTTATTTGGGGAAGTGATAGTGCATAAAGCTATTTGATAGTTTCATTTCCATCCTTACTTGTAAAAACAGCAAATTTACTTTTCACAATAAACACTAAATAAAAGAAAAATGGTTTAAACAGCAGTAAAAAAAATCATTTGGTTTAAAAAATGAATTTCACAGCCAGGCATGGTGGCTCGTGTGTATAACCCCAGCACTTTGGGAGCCTGAGGCAGGGTTGCCCAGGCTGGTTTTGAACTCTTGGGCTCAAGCAATCCTCCTGCCTCAGCTTCCCAAAGTGCTGGGATTATGGAGGTGATCCACCATTCCTGGTCAGAATGGTGTTTTTTCTTGACAAAAGCAACCCAGGATGGACATACAGGAATATATAATACTGTGAAAGATCACAAAGTGGCCTAATTCATGAAAGAGTAAGGAAGGTACTCTCATGGTAATGCATTTCATAACGTATCTGACCAATTTTTATAGTTTTCATCATTTATAATAGTGCTTCTTAATAAAAATGGATTACTTGAAAAGTGAGAAGTACCAGTCTGGCAGACAAGGGGAAACTCTGTCTCTACTAAAAATACAAAAATTAGCCCAGCGTGGTGGCTGGCACCTATAATCCTGGCCACTCAGGAGGCTGGGGCAGGAGAATCGCTTGAACTCAGGAGGTAGAGGTTAAGGAGAGCCGAGATGACGCCACTGCAGTCCAGCTTGGGTGACAAGAGAGCCCCTGCCTCAAAAAAAGAAAAGAAAAGCGAAAAGTAAAAAACAAAATACAAAGCCTTTTTTTTTTTTCTTTGAGAGAGGGTCTTATTCTGTCACCCAGGCTGGAATGCAGTGCTCATGATCTAGGTAGGCTCACTGCAACCTTCACCTCCCAGGTTCAAGCGATTCTCCTGCCTCAGCTTTCCAAGCTGGGATTACAGGCATGCACCACCATGCCCCACTAATTTGTGTATGTTTTTAAAGTAGAACTGGGTTTTCACCATGTCAGCCAAGCTGGTCTCAAACTCCTGACCTCAGGTGATCCTCCTGCCTCGGCCTCCCAAAGTGCTGGGATTACAGGCTTGAACTATTGCAGCCGGCCACAAAGCCTAATTTTTGAAATTAAGCTTAATAGTAAGAAAGTTAGCCTGTCAAATCGCTATAAAAGTTTTTAAATGCTTGCTCTCAATTTCTATGCTTATCTCTTCTCAGACCAGTAACAGTTAGTAGATTGGCACCAGTTCACAGACTACACTTGGAGTAGCGTTAGTCTAGGGAATAACCTCTCTTGAAATAGCCACAAGAATGAACAGGAAGGGCAGATTTTCAGTAAAGTATTGCATAATCATATTTTATGATTTGCTTTTACTAAACGCATGGAAGGATGACATATCAGCCCAAATGCCAGTGCATTTGTAATGGAATAATTCCTTTACAGGATCAGAACCTGTAGGAAGCCAAATTAATAATTAAAAGCTTGTTTGTTTAGCAAAGAACCAGAGCATAAGAAAGTAAACAACCTTAAGGGATATTTCAAGGCCATGAGTGCAGCCTAACAGAGTAGTGGAAGCAGGGAGTCTTGCAGTTAGGCCACTGGGATTTGAATTCCAGCTGCATCACATACTTGTATGACCCTAAGCTTTCTGAGCCTGCATGTCCTTGTGTCCTGATTTTTATAATGGGGATAATATCAATCTTGAGAGATTTGTGACAGGATTAATTTACTGCTTAATACAGTACTCAGCATATAGTAAGCACTAAATAAATGTCAACGTTGTTAATACTATCCCATAATAAGGTATATTTCTACAACTACGAGCATGTTCAGTACAGATTCAATGCCCCTTTCCTAGACAGTGCCTGATAAACACTGACAACCCTCAAATCTTTAGACCTTTCTCTTTTGTGTACCCAGTTATCATCTTCCTACTGTTCTCACAATCTTCCTCTGGGAAGATAAAACAGAATTGATTTTGTTTCCGCTTACAGTCACATTCCAGGGCAGCTTCCCTTACATTACACCAAAGTCACCTTGGGTTTTAGATGTTTCCAAATGTTTAGAGGCAATCTCTTGGTTTATAGCCACAAACATGATACATAAACAACTTTAAGCTCCCAGGCAGCTTCTTACTGGTTGGACTATACTCTCACATTTGATGACAAATAAATACATATTAAAAGCAAATTATAATCAGATTAATTCTCCAAGAACATGGAATCAGAATGAAAGTGGTTATAATATTTTTGACAGCTGCTGTCAGGTTAGGATAACCTGGTGCTTCTATCTCTGCTGCAGAGAGTACAATGAGACTACAGACCTACCAGTGCAACCTTTTTGAGCATTCATCTGAAATGATTTTTCCCCAACTGTTAAGAGTAGCATTTTTGGAAAAAAATTACAAAATATTGGAAGTTATAAATAAAAAAATTGTTTATCATCACATCACCCAATGACACCCATAAAGGATTTAAATGTTAGTTTTGCCTGTTAACATTTTGGTTTATTTCTTTCTATTTTTGACAGCGTGGTTTCTTTTTCTTTAGCATAAAATAGGCTCAAAATCGTGACCTTACATCTATGTTTGGCCTTTGACAACAATTTTTTTGGAAGCAGTGGGGCATTTTGTGATGTAATATGTCTTCCCCATTTTATTTCCATATTTCTAATCTCTTCACTTTTCTCTGCCTCTATTGTCCTGAACATAGCCAACACCAATGTTGTCTCTCATTTGACAAGGCAGGAAATCTCAAGTGTTTCACCCTGTTAAAATAATTCTACTCTAGGGCCTTCTCCAACCCATTCTCCACAGAACAGAAAAACAATTTTCTTGGTTTTTTGTTTTTTGTTTTAGTTTTTGTTTTTGTTTTTTTGAGACGGAGTTTCCCTCGTTACCCAGGCTGGAGTGCAATGGCGCAATCTCTGCTCACCACAACCTCTGCCTGCTGGGTTCAGGCAATTCTCCTGCCTCAACCTCCTGAGTAGCTGGGATTACAGGCACGTGCCACCATGCCCAGCTAATTTTTTGTATTTTTAGTAGATACAGGGTTTCACTATGTTGACCAGGATGGTCTGGATCTCTTGACCTCATGATCCACCCGCCTCAGCCTCCCAAAGTGCTGGGATTACAGGCGTGAGCCACCGTGCCTGGCCTGAAAAACAATTTTCTTAAAACACAATTCCTGATATGTGGTGTAATTCATTGTCAGTGAAATAAATTCAAATTATTTCCATGGCCTATGAGGTCCTGCATGATCCAGTCCCTATGAGACATCCAGGCTTATCTCCTTCCCTTGTGTTGCTGCAGTCCCTCAGGTCTTCCAACTCCTTGAGTACCACCAAACTCCCACCTGAAGTTTTGTGTTGTCATTTCCTCCACCAAAAATATCTCTCTTCCTCCCCCTCTTTTTGTGATTCATTGTCATCATTTAGATCTGGATCTCCTGGCAGACACCACCCCTGACTTCACTGTCTAAAGTAAGTCACCCAACCATTCTGTTGACCTCCTTCACAGCACAGATTATAAATATATTCTTCACTTATTTACTTGTTACTTTCTCTCTTTTCTCACTGTATATAAATTTCATTGAGTCAAAAAACATGTTTATGTTCATAAGATAGCAGAATGCCTGGCATATGCTAGGCATTTAACACATATGTGTTGGGGAGGGAGGTAAGGTTGACGGCCACAGATAAAGTTGTAGGTGAAAACCCCAAGGAGAGTGGAAAGTGAGTTCAGGAGGCCTTAGTACAAAACTTCAGTGAACACCATTGTTAACGGGATTGAGAGACTAGGAACCCTGCAAAGGCAACTCAGAAAAACTGGGAATAGGGTGCCCTAATAGAATTTTAGTTGGGAAAGTAACATGATAATATCCCAATAAATAGTGGTTGAGTATTTATTATGTGCATTAATGTAATGTCTGAAGATTAAAGAAATACATTATATGACAACTATGTTTAAAATAGGAGAAATTTCAGGCCAGGCATGGTGGCTCACGCCTGTAATCCCAGCACTTTGGGAGGCCAAGGCAGGCAAATCACTTGAGGTCGTGAGTTCAAGACCAGCCTGGTCAGCGTGGCGAAACCCCATCTCTACTAAAAATACAAAAACTAGCTGGGTGTGGTGGCAGGTGCCTGTAATCCCAGCTACTTGGGAAGCTGAGGCAGGAGAATCACTTGAACCTGGGAGACAGAGGTTGCAGTGAGCCAAGATTATGCCATTGCACTCCAGTCTGGGCAACAGAGCAAGACTCTGTCTCAATAAAAAAAGAAAAAAAGAAAATTTCAAGAGGCTTCTATACTCATTTTCTCTTATGTTCAGTATCTTCCAACCATGAATGGAGCTATAGAAACACACTAAGATAGCAATGTTCGTTGAACATGCCCAGTTAAAAAGCAGCTGTGTTAGGATAGGGAAAAAACATGACTACTCTAGCTTCAGCTGTGTTAGGATAGGGAAAAAACATGACTACTCTAGCTTTTGTTAAATAAATGTTATTATGCTTGCAGGAAATTGTCCAACAACATTTCTCCTTATGTAAGGCCTGCCCCAGTAATGCTGCTTAGGTCAGTGTCTGTCTGGATTATCTGCAGCCTAAATGCCAACTCTGTAAATTAAACCTGTCAAGTGACAGCTTTGCCTTAGCATGCATATCCAACCTTTAAAATTTATTTATACTCCATTCCCTTTCTCTAGCCAGATTAAATTCTCCTTTCCTAAGCTATTTTTGCCTCAGTTCAGACTGTGGCATAATTCAACATATTCTAAACAATCACATGGAGACTGTGGCCTTCCTGATTTTCAATTCACAAATGATTTTTATTCAGGATATAGAACAGCAACAGAAATTTCACCAAGTTTATTAAAATAAGAAGTGTCTTATCAAACTAGATTCCTCCAGGTACCAGTAGGCAAATCAGTCACGAGTTATTTATAGATTCTTGAGTCCTTTATTCATGCCCCAAGGAAATGGTGCCTTTCAGTGTGCACATGAAAAATATTCTGTTACCAATCAATCTGTTCATTATTTCTTCTCTTTTTTTCCTTGAGAGAGAAGGTCTTTGGTCTGTTGCCCCAGATGGAGTACAATGGCATGAGCACAGCTCACTGAAACCCCAAACTCCTGGGCTCAAGCAATCCTCCCACCTCAGCCTCCCAAGTAGCTAGGACTACAGGAATGCACTATCAGGCCCAGATTTTTTTTTTTTTTTTTTTTTTTTTTTTTTTTGTAGATACAGGGTCTGACTGTGTTGACCAGGCTGTGTCTGTCATATCTTAATATGCACACGAAACTCCTACAGAAGTAAATTCTATATTAAGCAGCAGAATTACTAATGTGAAGACACATTCTCATTTGATTTGGAGACTACCTATGCAACTTTCAGGTTTATATTTAAATTGATTACAATTAGACATGAAAAATAACGGGACAGAGAATGGGCATAATAGAGATTGATTCAAGATAATTGTTTCTTAAAATAGACTTTAAAAAAAAGTCCAAAACGGCCTTAATCAATTTTACAGAGAAAATATTACCTCAAATGGTTTGATTTGATGACTTGATGTTACTTCTGATCCAGCAGGATTCATTTATTAATATAAATATCTACATCTGTAGTACCCTCTTGGGTGGGTGACTGTTTCCATTTGTTTGGCTCTGTACAAAACACAGCGGCCCATAGGCAGCTATTGGCCTTTGGACTTTGTCCTTAGGCCAGATTCCTTAAAAGGCTTGTTTTGGCAAGCTTATTTGCTCATTGGAAATTTCTGTGTTTAAAATTCCCACAGAAATTAGGATGTAGCACTGCTGCAGTGTTTTGATGCTTCATCAAAACTTATTCACAAGACTTTTGATAAAACTTTAAATCAATGTCTTAAGGTAGAAAATTAAGTCACTTTTTAACATAAAGCATGTTGTAGTTTTCAACAATATGTATGCACTGGAAATCATATGTTTATAGAGATTTAAGCATAGGCGTACCTTGGAGATACTGCAAGTTCAGTTCCAGACTGCCACATTAAAACATATATTACAATAAAGGGAGTCACATGCATTTTTTGGTTTCCCATTTACATGATAAGTGTGCATAGTACTATGTCTAAAAAACAAGGTACATACCTGTTTTGTCTCACTGAACCCATAGCTGGAGTTGCCTTAAAAGCAGCAGCAGGGGAATTCCCACAAGAGAGTACACAAAACCATTTGGAGACAGGGCTGGTTTGAGATTCGAAAGAAAGAAGCTCTCAATGCCAGAGTGATCAGTCCAAAACATTTGTTAAAGGGACTTACAGGGTGTTGCATGCAATATATCATTGTGATGGACAGCAAGATAAAAGGGATGTTTTACCCATGCAAGTCTGTAGCCAGGGGGTGAGGGGATGGCTTTCACAGGAAAATTTAAGGAATTCGGCTCCGGGTCAGTTTAAGTTTCTTTCCAGGAAACCTAGATACTATTATCAGTGCCTGGGAATGTTCAAGGACCTGGTTTGGGTTCAAGCCACCTGAGGAAAACCTATGGCTACAGCTGGTTGGGTCACTGTGATTTTGGTCGGGACACAGAAAGAAAGTGGGGGAAACAGGTACCCTAAAATACCTTAATTTAAAATACTTCTGCTAAAAAATGCTAAAAATCATCTGAGCCTTCACCAAGGCATAATCTTTGCTAGTGGAGAATCATGCCTCAATTATGGCAGCTGACTGATCACGGAGATAGTTACTGAAGGTTAAGGTGGCTGTGGCAATTTCTTAAAATAAGACAATGGAGTTTGCTGCATTGATGACTCTTCCTTTCACAAAATATTTCTCTGTAGCATGCAATGCTGTTTGATAGTATTTTACACACAAGAGAACCTCTTTCAAAGTTGTAGTCAGTCCTCTTAAACTCGCCCACTACTTTATCAGCTAAGTTTATGTGATATTCTAAATCCTTTACTATTTCAAAAATGTTCACGGCATCTTCACCAGCAGTAGATTCCATCTCAAGAAACTACTCTTTTCTACTTCATAAGAAGGAACTCCTTATTCATTCAAGTTTGATTATAAGATTGCAGCAATTCAGTCACATCTTCAGACTCTGTTTTTAACTCAAATTGTCTTGCTATTTCCACCATACCTGTAGTGATCTCCTCCTCTGAAGTCTTGAATCCCTCAAGGTCATCAATGAGAGTTGGAATTGACTTTCAAACTCCTATTTATACTAATATTTTTACCTCCTTCCATGAATGGCATCTAGAATCCTTTCCAGAATGTTTTTGGTTTACCTTGCTCAGATCCATCAGAGGAATCACCATCTGTGGCAACTTATAACTTTATGAAATGTATTTCTTAAATATTGAAACCTGAAAGTCAGAATTATTCCTTGATCCATAGGTTGCAGAATGGATGCTGTAGTTAGCAGGCATGTAAACAACATTAATCTACTTGTACATCTCCATCGCAGCCCTTCAGTGACCACGTGCATTGTCAATGACCAATAATATTTTTAAATAAATCATGTTTTATCAGTAGGTCTCAAAGGTGGACTTAATATATTCAGTGAGCCATGCTAAACAGATGTGCTGTCAACCAGGTTTTGTTCTGCCATTCATAGAGCACAGCAGAGTAGATTTAGCATATTTTTTAAGGGTCCTAGGATTTTCAGAACGGTAAATGAGTATCTGCTTCAACTTAAAGTCACCAGCCACCTCAGCCCCTAACAAGAGAGTTGCCTGTCTTTCGAAGCTTTGAAGCCATAGCTTCTATAGCTATGAAAGTCCTGGATAGCGTCTTCTTCCAATATAAGATTGTCTTGTCTACACTGAAAATCTGTTGTTTAGTGTAGCCATCTTCATCAATGTTCTTGGCTAAGTCTTCTGAATAACTTGCTGCAGCTTCTCCATCAGCACTTACTGCTTTACCTTTCATTTTTATGTTAGAGAAGGGGCTTCTAGCCTTAAACCTCATAAACCCACCACTGCTATCTTCAGCCTTTTCTTCTACAACTTCCTCACCTCTCTCAGCCTTCACAAAAATGAAGAGCATTAAGGCCTTGCTCTAGATTAGCTTTGACTTTAGAGAATGTGGCTGGTTTGATTTTCTATTCAAAATTCTAAAACTTTCTCCTTATCAACAATGAGGCTGTTTCACTTTCTTATAATTCCTGTGTTCACTGGAGTAGCACTCTTAATTTCCTTCAAGAGCTTTTCCATGGCATTCACAACTTGACTGTTTTGGGTTTGAGGCCTAGTTTTCAGCCTATTTCTGCTTTCAACTTACTCAGCTCAACCATTTTTAGCTTTGATTTAAAGTGAGATGAATGACTCTTCCTTTCACTTGAACACTTAGAGGCCATTGTAGGGTTATTAATTGGCCTAATTTCAGTATTGCTGTGTCTCGCTGATAAATATGCTGATCAGCGAAACAGAATATACACAATATTTATCAAATAAGTTTGCCATCATAAGTGGGTACAGTTTGTGGTGGCCCAAAACAATGCCAATAATAACATCAAACCTCACTGTTCACAAATTGGCATAATAGATGTAATAATAATTTAAAAGTTTAAAATATTGGCAGAATTACCGAGATGTCACACAGAGACATGAAATGAGCACATGCTATTGGAAAAAATGGCACTGATAGACTTGCTTGACAAAAAGCTGCCACGAACCATCGTTTTGTAAAACAAACAAAAACTCAGTATTTGCAAAGCACAATAAATGAAGGTATGCCTGTATACTGTATATTTACTTTAATAATCATATAATAAAATCAATTGGATATGAAATAGACTGTTCTAAAACAGCAAAAGGGAAATAAATTTCAACAATGCTGACAGGAGCCATGGGATACTTGAATTTTTAGGACTTGTCTTAAATATGGGGGTGGAAGCTTACCTTCTGCACTGGTAACCAGATACTTACTAGATTATGGCCCACTGGGGTGTTTGCCTCTATTAAGTATATTTGCTACAGTGTCATTATATCTTGCAATCTAGTGTCTTTTTTTAGGTTGGTATTGCCACATTTAATCCATACCTGCAATATGTTATGCTTGCTATATTAAATGTTTTTATCAGGCTTCCTCTTAGCCCCAACCAATCCAAGATTGAAAATCATGGAATCCTTCACTCCTTTTGTAAACTTGGTATAAATAGAATCAATGTTTACTAGGTATGCTGTTCTTGTAAAGTCTTCTCTGTTCTTCATCAAGATTTGCCAGTCTTCCTGGGCACTCTTGCCTTCTGCAGTCTTTCACCTTACATTAAAATATTCCTTATAACATTCTCTTTTTTTTTTGAGATGGCATCTCACTCTGTCATCCAGGCTGGAGTGCAGTGGCAGGATCTTGGCTCACTGCAGCCTCGGCCTCCTGGCGTTCCAGTTATTCTCCTCCCTCAGGCTTCCAAGTAGCTGGAATTACAGGTGCCTGCCACAATGCCAGGCTAATTTTTTGTATTTGTAGTAGAGACGGGGTTTCACCATGTTGACCAGGCTGGTCTTGCACTCCTAATCTCAAGTGATCCACCCATCTTGGCCTCCTAAAGTGCTGGGATTACAGGCATGAGCTACTACACTTGGCCTCCTTGTAATAGTCTTCCAGTCTTATTTTCCAAGTGTTGGCTTTTATATTTTAAATTGTCGATATAAAGTCCTGTCTATTGTGATGAGGTCAAGGACACATGTTTCGCTGAAAGAAGTAACTTCCAGCCGAGAATCTCGTTTAGCAAGAGAGAAAGTCCCCTATATTAGAGCTTCTTCTGGAGCTTAGAGTAAGCATTGGCTTGTAAAGGTGTTTTCTCACTTCTTGGTGTCTGGAGCGCTGTTTTCAAGACTGTTAGAGACCTGCTTTAAATAAGTACAAGTGCTAAGGCTCTGAGTGCAAGTCTGTAAGGGTTAGTGAGTCCTCAAATCACAGGAGTCTCCTGACCAATGCTGGGATGTTCTACTCTTCTCCAAGAATCTGCAGCTTAAAAGTATTAAACTAAATAGAGCAGACACCCTCAGCATAGCAGTGAACCACAATGGCAGCTGACAAAGAAGCAGGAACATGTAGTGGACTGGTCAGCAAGACCGCACTTATATCTTGTTTAAAATGTGTCCTTTCCTTTGGAAAGCCAAGGTGGGCAGATCACTCGAGGTCAGGAGTTCAAAACCAGCCTGGTCAACATGGTGAAATCCCATCTCTACTAAAAATACAAACAAATTAGCCAGGTGTAGTGGCAGGCACCTGTAATCCCAGCTTCTTGGGAGGCTGAGGCAGGAAAATCACTTGAACCCAGGAGGGTGAGGTTGGAGTGAGCCAAGATCCCACCACTACACCGCAACCTGGGCAACAGAGCAAGACTCCATCTCAAATAAATAAAGTAAAATAAAATGCATCCTTTCTCTTAACAGCAAAATCCTTCTCTATTTTTTCAGCCTTGAAATATGTTCTTTTCATAGTAGGATAGGATGGTACCTTCTCTGAGAGACTAAGACCCTCAGGCCACTTGACAATTTGAGAGCTTTTAGAACTTGATGAGCATAGCTGACTGGATACTTCATGTCAGCACTGCTTGTGGTAATTACAGGATCTATGGATCACAAGGCTCGTAACTTGTATCACAAGTTCTACAAGAAAACTGGCTAACTCAGATTTGGCTCTGTTAATCATTTGCTGAGTTTATATCTTGTCCCACCAAATGTATTTTTTGAAATGTCATTACAGGAAAAAGTTTCACCATTCCAATTATCTGTGTTTAACAACTTTTGGAGTAAGAGTTGCTGATTGAATATGTGCTTTTAAACTACACTATTTATATGTTGGCCAAGCTTTTTATATTAACCCTACCCATGAAGTAGCACCAATATTTTCTCCCAGTGTGAAACTGGTATTTGTCAAAAGCTGTTTGCCATATAAAAGTTTTAAATTGTTATATATGATGAAATCTGTCCTTTTTTTTTTACTTGAGTTCCCCAGCCTGCTTAGCTTTGCCCCATAACCCCACGATTTTTTTTAAGATTTTTATATTTTCTTAGAATTTAAGATTTTAAAGTCTTTAGTTTCTAAAATCATTTATTTGTGAAGGGACAGATTTCTCAAATGTGCTAGTTTTCCTTGATTTAAATGGATTCAAATGTTTCCTACGTGAGCCATTTTCCTCAAAACGAAGATGAATTGTTTTTGTTCCTTTGAAAGTCTGGCCCAGGATTTTTGTTTGTTTTTGTTTTTGAAAGTTCTTACTTCACTTACAGAGTTTATATGAAAGTTGAATAACTATGCAACCAGAGTCTCTAAGTAGAAGTTCTCACAAATCCTAAGATGCTGCAGGGTACTGAGAGAGGACAAAATTTGATCCCTAAAGCCCTCTCCAATCTCACACTCAGTGAAAATAGCAAACAAAAGGCTTCAGTGCTAGTGGAAAACTGAGTTCTTCAAAAGCAGGTAAAGGTCCTGTTTACTCCTTCCCGAGAGCTGAGAAAGGGTTTTCAGATTTTAAGTAACAGAGTTGCCCTTGTATGGCACAGAACTGGGATAAGACTTTACTTCTTAGGGGCTTAAATAATGAAGTCAGTGGAACAGGACTGAAAACGAACATAAAGAACAGCTTTAGCTTTGACGCAAAGAATTGCATCAGTGCTTGAGAAAACCGAAGATTCTTCATTTTTAAAAACGCTTCCTTTAAGCACTTCCTAACCTTTCATTATCTGAGACAACATATCAAGTGAGCAGCAGTACAAAGGATACATGTGATTTCGAAATGCCACAGTTGAGCCAACTGCAGTTGCACGCGTATGTAGTATGGAGGCGGGATCAAAAAAAAGAATATAGGGAGCATAGGGTTTCATCTGCATAAAAAGATACTCTCCCCATCTTCTATAGCATTAAGTTTTGCGAAGTTAAGTTTCTCCCCGCTTGAAAGCGCCCCCAGGGACAAGAATTCATCTTGATCAAGCCTAAGGCCGTGACAGGCAAGGTGTTGAGTCACCGGGTACAGCGGTCATGCGACATAAATATTATTTGATGACGAAGGTACTCCAGGCTCAGGTGCCAAGGTAAACCCTTGGCAAAGACGACCGTGGTTAAGGCATTAGAAAGCTGGGTCGACACTGAGACGCACTTCCAGCCCTACAGGGACTGCATTTTACGATTGAGGCAAACTTCGAGTCTCCTCATGTGACATGCGTGTACTCCTAGATGGTTTTAATTAGGCGAAACGCAGTTTGCAGCGTGATTCCCTCCAGTCGATAGAGCGGAATCTCTCTGGCTCCCACCCCTTCTTAACCTCAGGCTTCCTGCATCCCGGAGTCCCCCTGGCAGCCCCTTCCCTCCCCCGCCCGGGGATGCTCCAGCTCGGCGCTTAGCCATTCATCAACCGGTTCACACCGGTGGCGGCCGCCGCGGAGTGACGTCCGCGGGGGGCGGGCCTCCGCCCCCGCCTGTCGGCCCCTGGCTCGCAGTTCCAGGCCGCGATTGGTGGCTGCAGGGTTGCACGTCGCGCTGGCTATAAAGGGGAGGGCTTGTGACGCAAGGGCGCCTCGGCGCGCGTATTGGCTCCTTCGGCTGCGGGCCGGCTAGGCTACGCGCTCTGCTCGGAGCCGCTCACTGCATGGTAGAGTCTGGTGCCCCCGCCGCCGCCTGCATCGCCGCCGCCGCCGCTCCGCCACGACCGCCGCCGCCTCCTGCCCTGCAGCCGCCGCCACCGCCTGTGTCGCCGCCGCCTCGGGACCGGCTGTATGATTAGGCCACAATCTTCAATGAGTAAACATATTCCCGTGAGTAGCCGTCGCACCGCCGCCTCTAGGGCTGGGAATCCACGACCGGCCCCCCCATCCCGGCTGTCGCCTTTGTTCGGAGCCCGGCGACCGCTCCAGGTGGCCCCGGGTGCGGCTCCGGTGGGTCCCGGTGGGAGCGGGCGGGTGACGGCCCCGTGGCCGGCCGATTGCGGCCGCTGTGCGGAGGCGGACGCCTGGCCCCTCGGCGCTACTGTGTGGCCGTTGGCCGCCGGAGGCACCGGCTTTTCGGTCCCTCACGAGCCCGGGGCAGCGGGGGCGGCGCGGTCCGTTCTGTGCGGCGGCCCAGGGCAGTTTCGGCCTCCGCAGCGGGCCGGGTGGTGGCACAAAAGCCGCTTTGTGACCGCCGTCTCCGCCCTTGGCCCTTTGGTCCGGCGCGCCCCGTCCGGGCACGGCAGGCTCCGCGGCGTCCCGGGGCCTCTTTGTTCGGCCGGTGGAGAGTGGCTGCCCCGGGAGCGGGAGACGTGGCCCGGGGTGGGGCGAGGGCTGCGCGTGTCACTGCGGAGCCGGATACGAGGAGGGCGCGGCGGTGGCGGGTTCGCCTCCAGATCCGGGCGGGCGTGGGGTAGGCGGGACAGCCCGGCACTGGTGATGACGATCTGGGCCCTGAGCTTCTCGGAGCTCCCGGGTGAGCGCGGAACTGCAGCTGAGTGCAGCCGCACTCCCGTGCTCGACGGCCGGGACCCAGCCACAGACAAAATGGCCTCGGCGCCCGCGCCTGACTGAAGGCGCGGCGCGAACTCGTGATTGCGGCGCGGAGAGGGGGCGCAGCGGGCGGGCTCGGAAGCACACGGCCGCGTGCACGGGGCGGCGACCCTCGGGGGCAGTCCACGAGCTGCACCCCTGTCCGGGCCAAAGAGGGGTTCTGCTAGGTGAGAAGTCCGGCTCTCGGCCCCGCCCTCCTCCCAGGCGCCACCTGGTAATTCGAGCTGTTCCGGATTTATCGCCCCACCTCGGGCTCTGGATAATGGGAACAAGTCGAGTCTTGTCCTTTCTCTGGGCCAGTCGTCGAGAAATGGCCCAGGTCGTAGCGTCTTGGAAACTGCCAGGGCTACTGTTAGTTAGATTGAAGCATAGGACTTCCCGTCCGGGCAGCAGCATACATTTCCCCTGCCAATTTTGGAAGGGCCCTGTATGGCGCCTTTTAATCGAGGACTGTTTAAAACTGTTGCTGAACTCTGGTGTAATATGTTGTTGCCTCCTGTTGGGTTGTGGCAGCAGCAGCCAACCAGAGCCAGAATTCTGAGGGTGGTGGTTGTTTTTTTTTTTTAATCTTCTTTCCTCGGAATTATCCACCAGTCCATGAGTACTAAGTTGTTATTTACACTATGATTGGAACCGTTGACCTGCTAGACATCCAGATTCTGAGGCAGTGCTTCCAGTTTCTCAATCAATTGAAAACTAGATCATTCCCAAGAGTGAGCAACATTTTACACATGCTTTGTTAAGTGCCTTGCCTAAGACCTAAGTAGATGTGGAACAGACTGTCCAATGAATTATTTGACAAAGGACTTATACACGTTAGTTGGCTTGACGCTGCAGTATGGTAGTGACTTAAGCTTCTGCACAGAAATTGCTCTTTCCTTCTCTCCCCCTTGTATATGATTGTAATTATAATGCAACTGATATGTGGGAGGAAAAAAAATACCCATCATGGATAGTTTTTCCTGTGGGTAGGAGATTGGGAATGGAGGAGTGTCTTGGGCATAACAGAAAGCTGTCAGTGGTCACCACTGCTTTATTTTAACAGGTGAGTCCCCCCAGCCACTGGGTGGCTCCACTCAGTAAAAATAACCTGTTCCGGAAAGGAATTAATGTAGTGCTTTCTTTGCTTCCCGGTGAAAGTGCTTACTTATGTGAAGGGATATGGCCAGGCTAGGTTGTAGCCAACAGGAGTTTTAGCTATTAAATATGGAATTAATAGTGTGAAATACGGTCTCAAATCAGCTTTCAATTGAAAAAAGGTAGTACCTGGAAATTAGAACACTGATGAGTCATTTAAAAAGCCTTTAAAGATCATTGTATGTCTTTGGGTAAGTGTCAGAATACACTTAGTATATTCTACGGAGGTAGTATTTAGAATTTGGGGTGAAAGTATAATGAAAGATTACTACAGTCTCTGTTAACTGTAACTGCAATGTCTTTAATAGTAATTTAGACACGAATTTTTTAAGCCAGCTGACCAACTAGGTGAAGTAACCCGTGAGGGCTAGTTTGAAAAAACTTTTAGTGAGTCACCTTCCTTATGGGACCTTTTGATAAATGGCTGCTAATGCTAGTTCCTGTGTTTTGCCAGAAAAGTAGACTGGGTTTTTGACGATGTTTTCTGGACTCTTAGATCACCATAAGAATTATTTTTGAAAATTTGGCAAAGTTCTAGAAACTATAACTACCATGGGACTATTTAAAGGTATAAAATGAAAATGGGAGCAGATTGTTGGAATTTTAATTTTAAGCTTTCAAATGCTTAAATTTAAGCATGGAAACTAATGGAACCTTTTGTTAACACATTTTGTTTGATAATGAGAGTATACATGAAGTGCTTGAGGCAGTGGCTGAGACTTAGTGCTCATGTAAACCTGTTATTAATACTTTCCTTAGTCCCCTCTTTACTACCAAGTACACAGATACCTTATAAACTATTTTGAGAGAAGACTAATTATTAACATCAATGTCTTCCATGTACATATTTGAAAGTATCATTTAATGTTTGTTATTGGCATAAAAATGGTTTAGTTCTTAAGGGAAAACTTAGAGAAAATATAAATACATATTTATTTATATTTATGGGTGGCAGTAGTTACCTTGCTTTTGAGACCCACCACTTCACCTTTAACCTCCCGTTGTCCCCCCTTCTCTGAGTTGGATTTCAGTTTTGGGTTGTATATGTGAAATTTTTGTTTTAAAATATAAAAGAATATTATTAAAATTATGAACATTATAGTCATAAATGGGAGTTCGTTCCTTTAAATTCATAAGTGTACATTCTTAAGATATTTCATATAACAAGTTGATTTTCTGACTCATTTTCCTCATCTTTAGTTAAATGGGAATGATAACAGATTGTTAAGGATAAAGTGAGATTCTAAATATAGAAGCATTTAAAACAGTCTAAGAAAAGGATATAAAAGCAAAAAATTGAAAAGGAACTTAGATGTTTCAGTTTATGAGTTAAGTAAATCATGCAAGACTAATAACTTCAGAGTTTTCTGTGAAGTTTGTATCAATGTGTATGTATTATGTATGAATTTCACCAAAATGTAACAATGGTGGTTTTTTTTTGTTTGGTTTGGTTTTTTAAGAATCTTAGTAATAGATTGTTGATGATTTAATCTGTATTCACCCCTTGAGTTTTGCGATTCAAGTAAAAGTTGATAAAGTGGCCCTGGCCCTGCTTTATTAGAAAGATAGTTATGCACTTAAATAATGTAAAGGCATAATATATTTCTTTTGAATTGGAAAATAACTTCTCTCTTTTTTTCCCTCTTTTTCTTTTAAACAGCAATTCTGTGGTGTTCTGGGTCACACATTTATGGAGTTTCTGAAGGGTAGTGGAGATTACTGCCAGGCACAGCACGACCTCTATGCAGACAAGTGAACTGTAGAAATTGATTGCTACTCCACCAAGAAGCCCCCATAAGAGTGGTTATCCTGGACACAGAAGTGTTTAATTGAAATCCACAGAGCATTTTACAAGAGTTCTGACCTGGATGGGGTAGACCTCAGTGCACTTCTTTTCTGTTGCCTCAGTATTACTGGATTGAAGAATTGCTGCTTCTTGTTAGGAGGTTCATTTCATTTATCATTACTTAACAACTTCATACTCAAGAGCACTGAGAATTTCAAGTGGAGTATATTGAAGTAGACTTCAGTTTCTTTGCATCATTTCTGTATTCAGTTTTTTAAATTATTTCATAACCCTATTGAGTGTTTTTTAACTAAATTAACATGGCTCGAATGAACCGCCCAGCCCCCGTGGAAGTCACATACAAGAACATGAGATTTCTTATTACACACAATCCAACCAATGCGACCTTAAACAAATTTATAGAGGTAAGATTTTATAAATTTTAATATCTTACACTGATTGCAATATAATAGCTTATAACTAACAAAGTAAATACTATTTTGGAAAATATGAAATGGTGTAGCTACAATTTCAGTTCCCGGAAATAAATGCCAATATCATCTGTAGGTTATAGGTATATTTATACATTTTGAGAAGGGCATGTGCTTTAGTTAATTGTTCATGCATCTGAACTATGTTGCTTAAATTGATAATGTGGACAGCAAAACAGTAGAGCTGTCACTTAGCTTGTAACAAATTTACGTGGGAAAGGCTGCCATTTATGGATCTTTTTAATATATCTGCTTAACCTAATGACAGATGCTATAAACCAAAGTTGATTTTTCTTGGACCCCATTTGATGCTTAGAATCCAATTTTCAACTACTAATTCTGTTCCCTCTTAATGGTAACTATGAAGCCGAAACTCTACCTAGCCCTTTTTACTAGGAGAAGGGAATGGAATGCTGAATAATATATCCAGATGTGTACATGTTTTATTTTATAAATATCGACAGTTGTTAAGAAATGGCAAAAACGGCAAATAGGCCTCTCAGAACATAGGGAAATACTTTGCCAGGCTGGAGTGTAGTGGCGTTAGCTCGCTGCAGCCTCTGCCTCCTAGATTCAAGTGATTCTCCAGCCTCAGTCTCCTGAGTAGCTGGGACTACAGACTTACCACCGTGTCTGGGTAGGTTTTGTATTTTTAGTAGAGACAGGGTTTCACTATGCTGGCCAGGCTGGTCTCGAACTCCTGACCTCAAGTGATCTGCCAGCCTGAGCCTTCCGAAGTGCTGTGGTTACAGATGTGAGCCACCCCACCGAGCCCAGGCTGGGAAATACTATAATGGTGCTTTTATTTTTGATTACCACATATATATATAATAAATGTCGGGAGAGTTATAATTAGTAATAATTAGTAGTTTTTAAAAAGTACTAATTAGCAATAATGCATTTTGAAGCTTTTAGTTTTAAATGATATGTGGGCTTTTTTACTGTATTTTCAGGATTCTAGAATCTTTTTTTTTTTTTTAATTAAAGAGACGGGGTTTCTCCACGTTGGTCAGTCTGGTCTCAAACGACTGACCTCAGGTGATCCACCCGCCTTGTCCTCCCAAAGTGCTGGGATTACAGGTGTGAGCCACCTCGCCCAGCAGGATTCTAGAATCTTTGACTACACTTACAAGGCTTCATTTTATGTACTTCAAATGGGTAATAGTTTAAGGAATGAGTATAATTGAGTCAGTTCAGATTACTTGATTAGTTTATAAATCATTCCTTTAGTTATATTTACCTTTCTCTGCATTGTTGCTAGCCCTTTTTGGTTAATGTTTCATCCCAGTCCGTCCAGTATTACCATGACTATAAAGAACTAGTATTGTCATTTAAAACAAAATTTGCTTCTGTGTTAAACATACCATTCTTTAAATGATTTTCTGTTCACCACCATACTTAGTAATCAGAGATGATCAGAACATGTTGCTATGAAGACTTCATTAAGATTTTTTTAATGTATGTTTTATCCAGGAACTTAAGAAGTATGGAGTTACCACAATAGTAAGAGTATGTGAAGCAACTTATGACACTACTCTTGTGGAGAAAGAAGGTATCCATGTTCTCGTAAGTATTTAACAGTTTCTATGTGTTTCTGGTGCTATGTTACAAAAGTTTATTCAAATAGTAAATTCAAATAAATATATAAGTCATAAATAGACTTCAAAAAGCTAAAAAAAATTTTAATTATTATGCAGTATCTTTATTTTTAAATAAAGGTGAAAAGCTAAGCAAGGATTTGAAGTTGTGAAACATTTTTGTGAAGATTGAGCGTTTAGTCACATTTGGTGGACAGAGGTTTAATAAGATGTGATTAAACATTAAAATGAGAATGCTTTTGAAAACATTTGGATGTCAGAAATTTAGAATTACTACCACAGTATTCATATTAATGATCTAAAATGTTTATTCTTTTGACTTAGGATTGGCCTTTTGATGATGGGGCACCACCGTCCAACCAGATTGTTGATGACTGGTTAAGTCTTGTAAAAATCAAGTTTCGTGAAGAACCTGGTTGTTGTATTGCTGTTCATTGCGTTGCAGGCCTTGGGAGGTAAGTGAATTTATCAGTTTGATTCTAAGTAAAAATGTGAGTTGATATAAAAAATACTGAAACTTGGGAAAAAAAATCTCCTTTTTTACTATAAAGTCAGGATTTCTTATGAGTATTAATTACTTAAATAGGAAGGGTGGTAGATAATGATACTTCTGGGTTGGGGAATGTTTGGAGATAAAAGTTTACCAGGATTTGGTTTTGAAAAACCTATTTATCAAAATTCTTACCTTACCAGAGCTCCAGTACTTGTTGCCCTAGCATTAATTGAAGGTGGAATGAAGTATGAAGATGCAGTACAATTCATAAGACAGTAAGTAATGGATTCTCTTTTCATTTGCACTCTTTCATTTCCTTGTTGAATGTCTGTGAGTTTAAGTAATAGCCTAATAGTCCATCTAATTATTATGGTTATTTTTTGAGATAGGATTAAAACCAGGAAATCAAGATGTTACATTCTTTTTTGCATGTCATGCAGATGCGCATATTACTAAGATTCTAATCCAGCAAGATTCTTTGAATTACTGTTTTGCTTTAAATACTTTATTGAATAAGTTGATTATTAGTTTTCATTTTTATTGAGGTATAAGTAAGATACAGTAAAATGCACAGGTCTCCAAAAGAGACCAGTTGACAATAACAGCAAAATTAACTATCTAATACAATGCATAGAATATTTTGAGTGCTCTAGAAAATGTCTTTGTGACTTTTGTAGTCATCTTCCCTGCCACCAGAGGCAACTTCTGACTTCATCACTATAAATTAGTTTTGTCTTATCTTGGACTTAACCTATAAATGGATTTGTGGCTATTGTAACCAGTACTCAATATAGAAAATTAACTTTGTGTGATTTTTCCATTTGCACTGATGTGCCTGTTCATATTTCTCTCTGCATCAGGTCGCAACCTAATTAATCAAAAAATAAATTGCCACAAGAGAGGTGATAGTTGTCTGTAGACACTAAATATTACTGTGGGGGCTTTTGTTGTAATTGTTTCCTTTTTTTTTTTTTCCCTCCCAGAAAGCGGCGTGGAGCTTTTAACAGCAAGCAACTTTTGTATTTGGAGAAGTATCGTCCTAAAATGCGGCTGCGCTTCAAAGATTCCAATGGTCATAGAAACAACTGTTGCATTCAATAAAACTGGGGTGCCTAATGCTATTGAAAGTGGAATCTGAGATATGACCTAATTTGTTACACAGATTAGCCAACATGTTGGCTTAGTGAATAAGTCTAATGAAGCTTCCACAGGAGTATTGAGAGGCATTTTTACCAGGCCACAAGCTAGACAGATTTGGCAACCAACCTATTTAGACACTTGGCAAAAGATTCTTGTTGTCAGCATATCAAATGTGTCTGTCATTCGTACCAATTGACCATTCCCAAAATCATGTAGTATTGAGTTAATGACTTGTTTCAATCTATTCCCATGCCAGAATCTTATCAATACATATGTAGGAAGATTTAGGTGCCAAAATACCCAGCACAATACTTATATATATATTTTTAGTACCATACAGAATTAAATCCCAGGAACTATGAACACTCTAGACCTTATGTGGTTTATTCCTGCAATCATTTCAGACATTGAAAGTAGGGCCTACATTGTTATTTGCCTGCTCGCTTTATGTTTACATCTCCCACATTCATACCAGTATACATCAGGTTTGCTTAACCATTGCATTTTTTTTTAAAACCAAGTCTTAAAGTGATTATTTAATGTGTTTCTATAAATCTCACTTTGTGCTGTTATAAAAAACCTCCATTTTGAAAATCTACATTGTACAGAAGCACATGTCTTTAATGTCTTCAGACAAAAAAGCCTTACAGTTAATTTAATGTTTGCACTCTGAGGTGCAACTTAACAGGGAGGGCCTGAGAAAGAATGGGAGGGGGCTGTTAATTATTTTTAGCAAAGTGTTGCCTTTGTCTTGTGCAGAACATGTAGAATATGCTCTTTAATTTAGTAAAATATTTTTTTAAAAGGTAGAGATGCTTTGTTATTGTAATCATAAACTTCCTGAAATTCTTGTAATTTTTTTTCCATACTTATCAGAAGTTGTTTACCAACTTATTTTTGTTTGAAAGTGTGATTCTTTTTTTTTCCTTCCGAGCCTCTCTTGCAAAAAAAGAAGTGGGTTTCTGCTAATGAATTGAGCAGACATCTAATATTTTATATGCCTTTTGAGCTGTGTAACTTAATATTTGGATACTTGATAATTTGTTTTATTATGTAATTGATAAAATGGTGATGTGTATTAATGTTAGTTCAACCATGTATTTATACTGTCTGGGGATGTGTGGTTATAGTTCTGTGGGAGAAATAATTTGTCAGTGTTCACCAGCTTGTAAAAACTTAGTGCGAGAGCTTAAACATCTAAATAAATAATGAAATGCATTTATCATCATTGAGATTGTTTTGCTTAAAATTAACTTGTTTTGTAGAAAACGAATTGCACTTCACTTAATGCCATTTGATGTATAGTGTGTCCTCATCTTTTTACAAATGAAGGATTATAAATGAAGTCAGCATTTTAGTAAGCTTTTAGACAAAATTTGTTAGAGTCATTCATGAAAACAGTTTAATACTAAAAGCACTTTCCATTACATTTTAAAGGTCTAGATAATTTTGAACCAGTTTATTGTGTACTGAGGAGAAATCGTGTATAGTAGAGGACAGCCTAGATTTCTAAAGCTCAGTTCCACTAATTAATGGTTTTGTGCAACTTCTGAGCCTCAGTTTTCTCCTTTGCAAATTAATAATTACATAACTTAATCGATTTTGAAATTAGTTTAAACATTAGTATTTGACACATTGAAGACTTAATGTTAAGTTTCCTTTAATGATCTAAAATAATTCCTTTGATAGCTCATGTTAATCTAAAAGTGGTAGATGTCTTTGTCTTAATTTTTTTTTTCAATAGCAGTTACAAATGTAAAGGATTCAAAGTTCAGGTAAAAAGTGGTACTCCACCTTGTGTTTCTAATGCCATCTCTTCATACCATTTAAATGCCTAATATATTCTATTACTGAAATTTAGAGAGGGCAAAGGGAAGAACAGGGGCCTCTGGAGGCCCATGATTATTTAAATCTTGGGTTATTTGTGATAATAATCACAAATTTTTGGCTATTGGTTAACCTGAGCTTTTTTTTTTTTTTTTTTTTTTAAGGAAATACAGCCTAGTCTTGATGAGAACATAATTTTATATAACCAATTACTAAATGTTAAACTATTACCACACAGCCCATAAAACAGCATTTGTGTTTATTGAGAGAGGATGTAACATGATTAATGAAAAATACCTTTTGAGTTTGAAAAGAAATTAATTTGCAGTGTTGGATTGTATATATGGTGCTAAAAATAAATTTACTTTATAAACCTTATCTGTACAATATACAATGTGATGAAATTTGCTTTTTATCCAAATATTTTGTATCTTGTAAATATGGCTAATTATAGGAATGCCTATAATATATCTTAGATTCCTTATATCTAATAAGAATTCAGAGTTATGAGTTGAAGTCTTGAATGCAAGAAATTATCTGATGGTGTCTAAAATTTGGTTAGTTGGGTTTGGATACCCTTAATGGGATGATGTAAATAGATACTAGTTGCCTAGGCTTGTCTATAGAAACCATAATGTTGCTGATGTAAGTAATGCAGTTACTGAATCATAAGAAAATGCCGTCTCTTTTCAGCTGAAGGAAAACTCTAGAAATAGGTGCAGTTGATCATTCTGCAGTGCACTGTAACCATTGTTTCCCCTAGTGCCCTCCTTTCCCTAGGGCATTGCTCTCCTATTCCCATGCCTTAACACAGCTCCATACCTAGAAGCAGCCAGCCCAGGCATGCAGTCACATTTAATCACATCCCCCTTCTGGAGTGCTTCAAAATGATGTGGTCCCTCAACTTGGCTAAAGAATCTCAGTCTCTAGAAATCTGTTTTTTAAATGTTAATCGTCATCTGGTCAATATTTACTGTTTGCTGGGCATTTAAGAGTATGGCAAAGAGCATGAAAGATGGTGTCACCAGATTTTGGTCACCAATGAGTACCCCACCCCTTGCCATGATTAAGAGAGGATGTTTTCTATTAGAGTTTCAGGAAATATAATTTGAGAATACTTCAAAGGGAAGTGGAAGTATAAATGAATGATGTTTTTCTTTTACATGTAAACAATGAAGTTATTTCAAAGTAACTTTTAAACAAAATACATGAAGTAGTGTCTGCCTTACATGTTTATATTCTACATTTTTGCTTCCTTAAATTAATATGTTTGTGTGTATATATGTGCCTCACACCTGAATTGAAAATTAAAGACTGGTTTAAAAGTGGCATTTAATGTTTCTCCATTACATTTGGGGTAACCCACCTAAGTGGTTGGAAGGAAAGTAGGGGAAAATTTATATTTGCCTTCAATGAATTAAACCAGTTATATATGTTAAGGTATGAATGAAAGGATTGATGGTGATTTTATAATTATATATATATATTGCCGGAGAAGCCAGTTAATGTACTTTCTGCAAAGTAACAATAAATTGATAGCTACCATTTATTAACTGATTTTATTGTCAGGTAATTTTTATAATTTGATTCCCGTCCGACAGTCTTGTCCCAATTTTATAGTAAGGGATTTGAGCGTCCAGATAGGCTAGCTAGTTAAGTGGTAGAAGTCAGGGATTCAAACCTGTGTTTGAGCCTATCCGCTACACCGCACAGTTATGTAAATAAATACACAAGACTTTTACGTAACTAAAGCAATTCTGAGTTTTGAACTCTTGTTGAAATCCTCACTTTTTCCTTGTGAAGACTGTTGTAATTTTCTTCATTTAATTATGAAAATTATTTATAATTTTCATTTAAATTGAGCCCTTTTTCTACCTTTGCAGAAAAACCTTTATTTGAAGTAAATCATAATAGGCTAAATTATGCTGCAGGAACAACCCTGAAGTCTCAGTAACTAAGACAATTTAAGAATTATTTCTTAAAATTTATGTCCATCATAAGGGCCCAGGCTAATGGAGCCATCTACTCTTTGGAACAGTGCTAGCTGTGGCAGAAGAGATTTAGTGTCTCACTTGGTGACTAAATGCTTGACTAAGAAATGATACAAGTCACTTATATGCAGAGCAATTGTATCATGTGCTGAAGGGCCAGAACTGCACAGAATTAATCACCTCCACCTGAGGATTTAGGAGAGTACATCCATAGCAACGTTCTACACAACTGAAATGCCATACATAAAGGGTTAAAGTTTCCAGGCAGCCAAAATAGATGTCATGATGTTCAGGCACCAAAGTTGAGAAGCATGAGGGTAGCAATTAAGATACACTTGTAAGCCTGATACCAAGAGAAATTTTGAATGAAAAACTATACGATATAAAAAGTACAGCCATTTGGGACAAGTCAATGCTGTGACTAACAGCTTTAAGCTTATAGACCTCAATTGACTTTAAGGACATCGATATTTCACACACTGCACAGCACAATTAGATGCTTATAATGATTGCCCATAGTTACCGTGTGTGTGTGTGTGTGTGTGTGTGTGTGTGTGTGTGTGTGTGTGCGTGTTCAGTGCTTGCTGCATTTCCTTTTTTTTTTTTGAGATACGGTCTCACTTGGCACCCAGGTTTGAGTGCAGTGGTACAATCTTGGCTCACTGCAGCCTCAACCTTCTGGGTTCAAGTGATTCTCCTACCTCAGCCTCCTGAGCAGCTGGGACTACAAGCATGCACCACCACGCCTGGCTAACTTTTGCATTTTTAGGTAGAAACGGGGTTTCACTATGTTACCCAGGCTGATCTCAAACTCCTGAGCTCAAGTGATCCAAAGCCTCGGCCTCCCGAAGTGCTAGAATTACAGGAGTGAGCCACTGCGCTTGGCCAAGTTTGGTTTTGTGGTTTTTAAGGCAAGGAATTTTATGATCAAATGTTTTCAAGGGACAGTCTTAGGTATATTAGAGAAATGGGCTAATCTTAGACATTATTTATTGCAATATTAGAACCTTTAATATGCTGGTGTGAGTTTTTAATCTTTCCAAGAGAACAATATTGTGTTTAGCCATTGTATAAGTCGGTGTCTTAGAAGAAAACAGATTGCTCACTCTCAGTGGTTAAGAAGCGTTTAATAGAGATACAAGAACAAAATATTTCAGGCCAATATTCCTGATGAGCATTGATGCAAAAATCCTCAATAAAGTACAGGCAAACAATCCAGCAGCACATCAAAAAGTTTACCCTCCACGATCTAGTTGGCTTTATCTCTGGGATGCAAAGCTGGTTTAACATATGCAAATCAATAAACATAACGCATCACATAAGAACAACTAAACACAAAAATCATATGATTATCTCAACAGATGCAGAAAGGGCCTTGGATAAAATTCAATATCCCATCATGTTAAAAACGCTCAATAAACTAGGTATTGATGGAATGTAGCACAAAATAGTTAGAACCATTTATTTCAATATCTTAACTGAGTGTGCAAAAGCCAGAAGCATTCCCCTTGAAAACAAGCACAAGACAAGAATGCCCTCTCTCACCACTCCTATTCAACATACCATTGGAAGTTCTGGCCAGGGCAATCAGGCAAGAGAAAGAAATAACACCTATTCAAATAGAAAATCAAACTGTCTCTCTTTGCAGATGACATGATCATGTATCTAGAAAACCCCAGAGTCTCAGTCTCCCAAAGTGCTGGGATTACAGGCATGAGCCACTGCTCCTGGCAAAAGAAGCATTTAATAAAGGGAAGCCTACTGGGATACTGCGATGCTGTTGCCGCCTCTCAGTCTAAAGAGGCAAGGCAGGGGGACCAGTCACTGGGACTGGGGAGAAGAGCTAAATGGATAGGACTTCCTCAAAGAAGCTGTGACCTTAGTTGGAAGATACAGCCAACTAACGGCAATTCAGGTGGAGGCCAATAAAAGACCAAGAAATATTCAGCCTCATTTCTGCAACCCCTTTGATGTCCTACTGGTCTCCCTTTTCCCTTCTCCCCAGGCAGAAGGCAAAGGGACCTGCAGTCTATACAGATCAACCTTTTGGAAACAGAGCAGAATAGAGAACAGGGTGTAGGAAACAGATAACATCCTGTACCACTGCAGATGCCTTTTTTTCACAGATGACTGCTTGAGATTAGTGAACTGCAGAATACACTGGGGAAAGCTGACATTATTCATTTTTTAAGATTTCCAAACTGACACATTTTGTTTTTTAAAAGTGGCAATACATATATTTTTTGGAAGTGACAATAAAATGGAGGTATCTACAGTAATATGAAACAGCTCATTCATTCAATTTCAATTTAATGACTCAAGTGTTTTTTATTTTATTTATTTTTTTGAAATGAAGTCTCCCTCTGTCGCCCAGACTGAAGTGCAGTGGCATGCGATCTCAGCTCACTACAACCTCTGCCTTCCGGGTTCGAGTAGTTCTCCTGCCTCAGCCTCCTGAGTAGCTGGGATTACAGGTGTGTGGAACCATGTCCAGCTAATTTTTGTGTGGGTTTTTTTTTGAGACGGAGCTTCACTCTTGTTACCCAGGCTGGAGTGCAATGGCGCGATCTTGGCTCACCGCAACCTCCGCCTCCTGGGTTCAGGCAATTCTCCTGCCTCAGCCTCCTGAGTAGCTGGGATTACAGGCACGCGCCACCATGCTCAGCTAATGTTTTGTATTTTTAGTAGAGACGGGGTTTCACCATGTTGACCAGGATGGTCTCGATCTCTTGACCTCGTGATCCACCCGCCTCGGCCTCCCAAAGTGCTGGGATTACAGGCTTGAGCCACCGCGCCTGGCCCTGTGTTTTTTAGTAGAAACGACGTTTCACTATGTTGACCAAGCTGGTCTTGAACTCCTGACCTTAGGTGATCCACCTGCCTCGGCCTCTCAAAGTGCTGGGATTACAGGCCTGAGCCTCTGCACCTGGCCATTACTTTTCAGTCATGAAAAAAATACAGATTTTATAGTGAAATAATAAAAAGAATTGCCCTTGGGACCTTCTTTAGTTATAGGCATGAGCCACCGTGCCCCTGCCATCAAGTGTTGGTTTTTGGGGAAGAGACAACATAATGTTCATTTCACTTTTGAATTGAAGAATGTGATCACAGGCTTGATAATTTTTGCAAAAATCTTTCAGGACTTTAATTTTTCCAAAGGCCAGGCTTAGCCAGTTATGATTTAGATAATTTTGTCCTGAAGCACTATACACGTCCATATAAATGTTCCTCTTTTTAATTTTCAGTTGACTTAACTCTGCCAGATCCTTATCCGACAATAACTTTTGTTTATTTGAGCAGTTCTCAAGCAACACTTTCACTGACTTTGTCAGCTTAAATGACAGAGAGAGGCTCTCTAAAAGAAAAGATGTTTATTTGGAAATAGGGCATTGCAGTGGAATTCTTCAAGCCAGAGTAAACTATGTGCATATTCATAGTTTATTCATATTCAGGAAGGTAAAGGAATATAAAGGTTTTTAAGAAAAGAATGAGGATGACATAATTGTTTTCAAATAATTATCCTTGGCAACAAAGCTCAAAAACAAGGGTGACAGAAGTCCAGGGTTAGATAGACAGTTGCTGGGCAGATGTCCTTGCAAAAGAATTTGTTGTATAAGGTTGCAGTGGCCTTTGTACAAGGTTGGTTTTTGGAGAGCCTTTGTGATGGTCTTTGTTATCAAGCAAACAAGCATGTGAACCCTGTCTTCATGGCCTTTCCTGGCTCTAGAGGCTTTTTTGTTGTTGCTTTAACATTAATGATTGCATTTTGATTCAGACAACTTTCAAAACTTCATAAAATTCAGCAACTTAAATTCCAGTTTCATTTGTTTACCTTGTGTTATTGGCTACATTCATTGGCAAGAAGACCAATAAATAGGTTTGGATGTACTGGACAATACTGATGCTAAAGTAAAGACCTATTTTACAAGCGGACCTTCACTACAGCTTCATTAACATAGGAACTCAAAACAGTGGGGCAGCTAAAAGCCCCTAGATTGAAGGAGTAGGTAACAGAGTTCAACTAGAGCAAATGCAACTTAGGTAGGTGTGATCCATCGTAATTCTACTAGAGGCCAACAAATAGTGTTGTGGGGATGATGCCACAGAACTTCACCAGTAACTTCCATTTCCTGTCAATGAAGAATCCAGCCTGAGAGAAATAACTCAATAGCTGGTTTCTTTAATTATCATAACACAAAATCTGTAACATGATAATAACTGCAACCAGGCCTGCCCCAGTTTCAACATACTGTATCTAAATATCTGTTTCCTTTGCAAGGAAACTATTTCAGAAAAATCTCTATCATGGTATTGCCCCTAACTTGAATGCAATTATAAGAAAATCACAGTATGCTAAGAAAACAGCTCTATGAAAGTTTGTTCTGTTTTTACTAGTTAGTATTTGACATATATGACTTAACTTTTATCATGTATGCTAGGATTTTAAAATTCCAGTCTTTAGGAAATTACAGAGTTCTTCAACTTGAGAATCAGGAAATTATGCATTTATTCCATAGACACTCACTGCATGAACATTATTACATCCTATGTATCAGGCAATGAAGACAAAGTGATGAAGACGAACCTGGTCCTTACCTTCATGGGACTTAGACTAGCAGGTTGAAATTTAAACATGAACTACTGGCTATATTATAATAAAAACAACTAATCTAAATCAAAACAGCTTCTCCCTAAAGGTTCTGGATTGCAAAAGAAACATATTAAAATACCCCTGATGCAAAATTATATTCAAATAATTTTCATTGGTAGCTAGCTATCAGCTGGATGCTATTAAAACCCAGATTTAAAGAAAGCAAATACTGACCGGGCATGGTGGCTCATGCCTGTAATCCCAGCAGTTTTGGAGGCTGAGGCAGGTGGATCAGCTGAAGTTAGGAGTTCAAGACCAGCCTGGCCAACATGGTGAAACCCCCATCTCTACTAAAAATACAAGCTGGGCGCGGTGGCTCAAGCCTGTAATCCCAGCACTTTGGGAGGCCGAGGCGGGCGGATCACGAGGTCAAGAGATCGAGACCATCCTGGTCAACATGGTGAAACCCCGTCTCTACTAAAAATACAAAAAATTAGCTGGGCATGGTGGCGCATGCCTGTAATCCCAGCTACTCAGGAGGCTGAGGCAGGAGAATTGCCTGAACCCAGGAGGCGGAGGTTGCGGTGAGCCGAGATCGCGCCATTGCACTCCAGCCTGGGTAACAAGAGCGAAACTCCGTCTCAAAAAAATAAAAAAAAATAAAAATAAAAATAAAAATACAAAAATTAGCCGGGTGTGGTGGTGTGCACCTGTAATTCCAGCTACTTGGGAGGCTGAGGCAGCAGAATCGCTTGAACCCGGGAGGTGGGGGTTGCAATGAGCTGAGGCCGCACCATTGCACTGCAGCCTGGGCAACAAGAGCAAAACTCCATCATGGAAAGAAAAAAAAGAAGAAGAAGAAGAAAAGAAAAAGAAAGCAAATGTTTAGACATTAATTAAATAACACTTGTAGTTACGCCAGCTAAATATGCTATGTAAAAAAGTAAATACAGCCATGTTTAACAGTGTTCATTGGTACATCTAAATATTCAAATCCAGCACAGAAATGCAGCTCGAAAAGCAAAAATTTGACAGGTTGAACTTCCAAGCATAAATATTGCCGTTAAGTTGCTGGACTGGCTGCACATATAAATCAGGTTGTTCCTTGTGGAAGATCTAAAATTTACCAAACATTTCTATTTGAGAAATGATTCTGCCCACTAATTCCGCCTAATCTTGATGGATGAAAAAAGGTTATCATGAGTTAGGTCTAGCCATCTTGACAACACAGTCAATGAAAACTGCTTTTCTTCCTTACTTTTTTTACTTCTAGAAAATTTCATCTTTTATGACTGTACAATGCAGGCAAAAACTAGGACTAGTAACTTTTGATTTACTGACAATATGTGTTGTCATCAGTTCCCAGCATTTGTCACAAATGCTAGGTAGCTCCTTTTTGGGAATTTTTTTTTTTTCAGACAGAGTTTTGATCTTGTTTGACCACTAATATGAATAATGGATTAATCAGATTATCCAGATTAATCCATCATTCATATTGTGGCCAAATTGTCCTGTCTTTGAACAGTGGCAGCTTCTGCAAGTTGACACCAAGTGTTTTTGATCTGATCCCTGCAGAATGGATCATTTCTTTGCTGTTTGTTATGACATGATGTTTCAGCCTCATCATATACCTTTTCTGGTCCATGTCTAGAATCAGCCATTCCCCTAAGAAGCATCAATTCCATCTATTTAGAAATGGCATTTATAGCACAGTCTGTGTGCTAGGTGTTATTTTTACTGGGTCAGTCATTATCTCCACGTTTTTTCAGTGGGCAAAGGTTAAAAAAAAATCCTTAAAAAAAAAAGCATAGCCACAAAAAAGAATGAAATCATATCATTTGCAGCAACATGGGTGAAGCTGGAGGTCATTATCATAAGTGAACTAACTCAGAAACAGAAAACCAAACACTACGTGTTCTCACTTATAAGTGGGAGTTAAACAATGGGTATTCATGGACATAAAGATGGAAATGATAGACACTGAGGACTCCAGAAGAGGGTGGGAAAGGAGCAAGGGCTGAAAAATTACCTTTGGGTACAGTGTTCACTTGGGTAATGGGTAAACTAGAAGCCCAATACCCACCAATATACCCATGCAGCAATCAGGCACACAAATCCTCTGAGTCTAAAATAAAATACAATTTTTTTTTGAGATGGAGTTTCACTTTTGTTGCCCAGGCTGGAGTGCACTAACATGATCTCAGCTCACCGCAACCTCCACCTCCCAAGTTAAAGTGATTCTCCTGCTTCAGCCTCCCGAGTAGCTGGGATCACAGGCATATGCTATCACGTCTGGCTAATTTTATATTTGTAGTAGAGATGGGGTTTCTCCACGTTGGTCAGGCTGGTCTTGAACTCCTAACCTCAGGTGATCCTCCCATCTCAGCCTCCCAAAGTGCTGTGACTACAGGCATGAGCCACTGCACTCAGCCCATAAAATACAATTTTTAAAAAAGAAGCCAGTCATTAAAAACTACATTTTGTATGACTTTATTTATATGAAATGTCCAGAACAAGCGAATCTATGGACACAAAAAATAGATGGTGTTTGCCTAGGAATGGTGAAAGTGAAGGAGCATGGAAGAGGGCGACAGCGATAGCTAAGGGATGCAGAATTTCTTTTTGTGGTGATGAAAATGTATTAATATTGATTGTGGTGGTGGTTATACAACTCTGTGAATATTGTTGAGAGACACTGAGTGGTAAATGGATGAACTATACAGTACGTGAATTATATCTTAGTAAAGTTGTTTTTAAAAATTCCTTTTGCATTTTAGAGAATAGCATAATGACCTTTCTGTATGAGTTAATCTGAAATTGATGAAATAAACACAATTCTGTATCCATTCACAAAAGCGAAGATAAGAATTTTCCGGAACATTCCACTAAATATTCTCCTCTGATTTGACCTGGCTTGCCTCACCATGGCAGTAGAACTAAAACAAAATACTGTTTAAAAGGAAAAAAGTCTCTCAATTTCTGTGAAGAATGATGTATGATTCTGATTTCTCCTAAGGGTAAATATTATGATATTATAAGGAAAAAAATATATGTAATAAGAAGAAGTGGCAGAAAGAAAGTCAGAGTTTAAGAAGTAAGTGCATTATATAGGCCAGGCATGGTGGCTCACTCCTGTAATCCTGGCACTTTGGGAGGCGGATGCAGGCAGATGGCTTGAGACCGGGAGTTCAAGACCAGCCTGGGCAACATGGCAAAACCTCCTCCACAAAAAATACAAAAATTAGATGGGCGTGGTGGCCTGTGCCTGTAATACAAGCTATTATGGAAGCTGAGGTGAGAGAATAGCTTGAGCCTGGGAGGTGGATGTTGCAGTGAGCTGAGATCACACCACTACACTACAGCCTGGGTGATACAGGGAGACCGAGTCTCAAAAAAAAAAAAATAAATAAATAAGTGCATTATGAAGATAATTAAATTGTAGTATAAGATTAACTATACTGAGGCCAGGTGCTGTGGCTCATGCCTGTAATTTCAACAATTTGAGAGGCCAAGGTGGGCAGATCACTTGAGGTTAGGAGTTTGAGACCAGCCTGGCCAGCATGGTGAAACCCTGTCTCTAATAAAAATACAAAGATTAGCTGAGCATGGTTATGTGCACCTATAATCCCAGCTACTGGGAAGCTGAGCCTGGAGAATTGCTTGAACACAGTAGTTGGAGGTTGCAGTGAGCCAAGATCCTCACCACTGCACTCCAGCCTGGGGAGAGAGTTAGACCTTGTCTCAAAAAGGAGCGAGACAGAGAGAGAGAGAGAGAGAGAGAGAGAGAGAGAGAGAGAGAGAGAGAGAGACGGAGAGAGAGAGAGAGAGAGACAGAGAAGAGAGAGAGAGAAATTTTAATTGACAAATAATTATGTATATTTGTGGGGTACAATGTGATGTTTTGATATATCTATATATTGTAAAATGATTAAATTAAGCAAATTAAATCCATCACCTCACATAATTATTTTTTGTGGTTAAAGTCTGCCCTGTTAGCAATTTTGAAATATACATTATTGTTCACTGTAGTCACCATTCTGTGCAATAGATCTCAAAAACATGTTTTCTAACTAAAATTTGTACCCTTTGACTATCCATCTTCCCACCCCCATTATTAATTATATCAATCACGCGATTAATTTTATAATTATTTAAGTCAGGCAAATTAATTAGGTGCCCCAGAAAGAAATAGTTATTTCTTGAGCTCTGTGCCACGTGCTTTGGTAGATCATTAAGAAAGGCTTTACTTCCAGTAACTAAGGAATAGAGAACAGCTGTTCTATCACTATTCCTAGATTTAATCAAGTAACCGGTTTAGACTCTAGTAGCTCTTAGTGATGGCATATGATGAAAATCAAGTGGGAAATTTAGTCATATTTTCATCTATTGCATAGGTCATCCTTGAATGTGGTAATTTCGATGAATAAATCTTGATTGCCAGGTCCTCGGGCACTTCTACCTTTTCTTCCTTTACAGAAGGCCCATCTGCTCAGGCATTTTGAAATAGCGTCAGAGAACGAATCACGTTGGATCCAAGCAGTGGTTCCCAACCCTGGCTGGACATCATATTCTCCGTGAGAGAATTTTACAAATACTGAGCTACAGCACCACCCCAAAACAATTCCATCAGAATCGTTGCAAGTTGGATCCAGGTGAAAATAGGTTTTAACATTTTCCCTGACGTGCAGTCACGGAGCGGGTCCACGGGTCTGAGCCAATCACGGCAATTGAGCTCCTTTATCAGTGAGCAGGGGAAGGTGCCTGCTGTACCTCTGAGACTTAGAGGGGAATTCTGTTATCAGGAGAAAGGCTTCGAAGTATCCGTGGCGTGCCTGGTGCCTGGAGCAACATCCGGTGAGTAGGGAGGGCTGGGTTGCGGTGGCCATTTTGCGACTCTCAGGGAAGACAACTGAAGCCATCAAGACAGCTGAGCGCGAAGGCCGGAGGGTTCCGAGAGTCACTGTAACGGCAAGGAGAATAACTGATTTACGATAGGAGCGAAGTCTCACACGAATGTGGAAAGGGTTTCAAAAGTGAAGGTCTGGAAGGGAGAGTCAGAGAATCAGAGAAGTGGGCTGAGCAGTCCACCGAAGCACTGACCTGGGTCACACACTGCAGCTGGCCGAGGAAGCCGAGAAATGGAGCGTGACCAGTGGCCAAAGTGGGGCTGCAAAGAGCGCAGTCAGGGAGGGTCTCTTGAAATTGCCATCTCTGGGGAAAGGGTTGCCTTTGCGTGGTTGCCGCCCACACCCTGGGTCAGGGGCTGTTATTGATCAGCCGCGCCAGCAGGTGGCAAGAGAGGCAAGACATGGGCTGGAGACCGGAAGGACAAGCTGGGACTCGCGGCTTCTGTCTCTACCTGTCGCCGGGTTTCACAGCGATGACCTTCTGAGCCCAGTCACTTCAGTTTCATTCACTTTCCAAATCTCATACACATTCCTCTTTTGTTCAAGTCTAACCCAGAACCATAGACGAAAGAGGATTCTGGGAAATGTAGTTCTCTTCCTCAGCCAAGAAATGGGATAAACACGCAAGTTACAATCCTTATGGAAAGTCTAAATTTGGTGGTTAAAAATCAATAATAAAGACAAATTTGAGACAATACCAGCTGACTACTTCCCAGAAGCTTGCCGTCCCTCTTATTTATAAATGCAAATGAATTTCCTTACATGTGTAGGCCCGCGCCTCTTCCTACGTTCTGGTACTTCTCTCTTACAGAGATAAATTGATAATAAGCACACACTATCAACAAAGAGTAAAAGATTAGGGACAAAAATTCGAAGGCTAAGAAGGATTTAAAAAATTTTAAATTTGAAGAAGCAGACTGATGTTAAAATAAAGATTGATGGGAATTAAAACACTCAATAGATAGGAAAAACAGACGGATGTAGGAATTAAAAACAGGAAACTTCTACTTTTAAAAGTGTTGAGATTAAAAAGTAGACAGAAGCAAACCAAAAAATGGGGAGAGAGAGAAAAAAAAACACAACAGATGGTACAAGGGAGAGAGACTGCAATATATTGAGTTCCTGGTTGCAAACACCTCTGATGCTAACTGTACTGCTGACTTAATATGTTTTCTGTTCTATTTTGTTTGTTTATTGAGTCAGAGTCTCCCTCTATTGCCCAGGCTGGAGTGCAATGGTGCAATCTCTGCTCACTGCAACCTCTGCCTCCTGGGTTCGAGTGATTCACCTGCCTCGGCCTCCCAAGTGGCTGAGATTAGAGGCACCCAGCACACACCTGGCTAATTTTGTATTCTTAATAGAGACAGGGTTTCATCACGTTGGTCAGGCTAGTCTCAAACTCCTTAGGTAAGGTGATCCGCCTGCCTCTGCCTCCCGAAGTGCCGGGATTACAGGCATGAGCCCGGCAGGGTTTGTTTAAATGAGCCAACCAATTCCGATTTTTGCCCAAACTAGTTCCCTAAACCAGGGTTTTTTTTTTTTTTAATTTTCAAACAGGAGTAATAATAAATTTTATTAGACAAGCAGTTTTTGGAAATTTATCCAGTTATTTATTGCACCAATTTTAGTTAAACGAATCTTTTAATTTTCTTTAATGTTTGATTTGGTTATTTAACAATTAATTTTTAATCCTTACTCCTTGAAAATCCTGCTGTCTACTCTTCCTTTAAAGGTGGTAATTCCAAGATTTGAAGAATGATAAATAATAACATATAGAAAGGATTCCTAGGACTATGATATGCAATACCTAGGACTATATGATATGCAATACCTCAAAACCGAACACACTTGTTCTTCAGCTATACAGTGGATAAAAAATTCAGAGACCTAATTTAGTATTTTGAAGACAGCACATTACCATTTATACCAAGAAGAAAACACCAGGACAAAAAATGAAACTAGTAAAGCTTTTAGGCAAAGTTCTAAGGGGAAGAGTTATCTGGACTGCCTTACAAAATAAGTATATGTCCTGTTTGTGGGAAGTACAATGAAGAGAAGACAAGGGTGTTCAATGTTGGTTCACTTTATGAAAACCAGGATTTAAAAAAACTATTATTATTCTTAATTCTAATTATAATTCTATTCAGGATTTTAAAAAACTATAAAAATGGAGGCTTGCTCTGTTGCCTGGGCTGGAGTGCAGTGGCACGATCTCAGCTGACTGCAACCTCCACCTCCCAGGTTGAAGTAATTCTCCTGCCTCAGCCTCCTGAGTAGCTGGTATTACAGGCACCTGCTGCTTATTTTATTATTATTATTATTATTATTATTATTATTATTTGTATTTTTAGTAGAGGCAGAGTTTCACCATGTTGGCTAGGTGAAAACCCAGCATTTTGATGTTAGGGTAAGAATGCTCGGCTGGGGCGGAATAGTGATCTATTCCACAAACGTTAATTGTTCCCTCTTGAGGGGCAAAACACTACCAGAGACCAGACCCAAGGGACTGTGTATGTGGAAAGAAGAAACCAGAACCTACCAATTGATACTAATAAAATTTCAGAATCAGGAACTGATTCTATAATCTTTTCTGTTTGTTTTTAATTGGAGAATGAGAGTGAAAGTGAAGTCAGAGAAGAAGAAGCACTGTCTATCTCTCGGTGTTTTTCTTTTTCTTTTTCTTTTTCTTTTTACACAGGATCTAGCTCTGTCATTCAGGCTGGAGTGCAGTGGTGAGACTAGCTCACTGCAGTCTCCAATTCCTGGATTTAAGCAATCCTCCTGGCTCAGCCTCCTGAGTAGCTGGGACTGCAGACACATGCCACCACACCCAGCTAATTTTGTATTTTTTGTAGAGATAGGAGGGTCTCACTATGGTGCCGAGGCTGGTCTCAAACTCCTGGGCTCCTGTTCCTCTCGCCTCAGCCTCCCAGAGTGCCTGGATTACCGGTGTGAGCCACCTTGTGTGTCCTGTTTTATAGGTTTTTAAAATTGATACATAGTAACTACATATTTATAGGGTCCATGTGATGTTTTGATACATGCCTACAATGTATAGTGATCAAATCAGGGCAATTGGGCTATCTATCACCTCAAACATTTTTCATTTCTTTAAGTTGAGAATATTTCTAATCTTCTTGTGTAGCTATTTTGAAAGACACAATAAATTATTGTTAACTATACTCACTCTTCTATCCTCTTTTCTGTATGTTCCACTTATTTATTGTGGCATTAAGAAAACACTCCAAAACATAGTATTTTAAGACAGCAATCATTTCCTTATCTCTCATGGTTTCTGTGGGTCAGGAATTCAGGAAAGGCTTGGTTAGATGGTTTCGGCTTGGGTTTCTAATGAAATTATAGTCAGACCCTGGCTGTGCAAATGAAGGGCTGAAGCAACTGGGGGCAGGTCAAGCATCTCTGTAGTAGTCTCGGGGCCTCTTTATTTTAGGCTTCCTCAAAGCATAGCAGCCTGAGAATATTTGGACTGTTTATATGTGGGTAGCATTCCCCAGTGTGGATCAAAGTGACTGTGCGGCATATGTATTACTTATCCTTGGATGTCACATGACATTCCTCTGCCATATGCTTTTGGTCAAGGAGGTCACAAAGACCTGCCCAGGTTGGGGAGAAGTCGTAGTCTAGACCCCATCTCTCAATGGGAAGAGAGAAAATATATGGTAAGAAGAGAGGTGAGATAAACGATACTGTTGTGGCCATTTTTGGAAAATGTAATCTGCCACACTGCGCCTACCCTTTAACATGTATTTTGTTTTTAGTGCTTCTGAATTGTCTTTAGATTTCATGTTCATTGTTATAAATATCCCTTGGCATAGCCATTCTGGTCAGCCAGAAGGGGGAAAGTACATGGAGAAACACGTCACTTTTAATGCCATTCCACCAGTAAGATTCCATTAGGTAACCACACCCAACTGGAAAGAACCTGGGAAAGATAGTCCAGCTGCATGCTCAGGAAAAAGAAGAAAATGAATTTGATAAAGAATAAGCAGTCTTTGCCTCATCGGCTAAAGTATTGGAAGTCATTTGTATTTCCAGGAGTGTATAAGAATTTCTATTCCTCTACACTTTTACCAATACATAATATGAATTTTCAACTTTTCTCAAGCCAGTTGGTATAAAACAGCCTAGCACTGTGTCTTTCATTTGCGTTTCTCTGATTCATAGCAAGGTTGAACATCTTTACATATTTTTCTTTTGCCATCTATTTTTTCCTTTTCTGTTTAAATCAATTGCTTTATTTTTCCCTTCTGCTTTGCCTTATTTATCTAGTGGCAGTTCTTTGTAAGTTCTATTATATATTGTTATATGAATTGCAAAATTCTTCCAATTTGTGCCTGTCTTTTCACTTTGTTTATGGTATCTTTTGTTATACAAAATTTCAAATATTATATGCACAAATGTTATTATATGCAAATTTATCAGTTTTCCTTTATGACTTGTGCTCTTTGTGCCTTATTAAAGAAATCTATTCTTGCTCAGGTATAATGAAGATATTTTCCTGTGTTTTCTTCTTTAAGTTTTATAGTTTTGTTTTTCATGTTTAGTGTCTATTTCATTTTAATTTTTGGGGAGTGGCAAAACTTTCTTACCCCATATGGAGGATCATTTGTTTCAGCATCATTTATTGAATAGTTTATCATTTCCAAATATTTATAAATAAAAATTCTACTATAAATTTAAAAAAATATATGCATGGTCTATTTGATTATCTGTTTAATTGTAAAAAGAGCATGTTTTAATTATTATACATTTAGTAAAAGCTTGATATCTGGTAAAGATAATCCTTCCTCTTCTTTGAAATTGCCCTGGCTCTTCTTGGCCTTTTTCATTTGAGTTTTGCATGGGTTTTTCAAATTTTATAAAAATCTTTGGATGGATGATAGAAATTGCATTAATGTCATAGATTAATTTGGAAGAATTGCCATATTTATGATGAGATCTCAGAATTCATTCAAACTTCTTTTTAATGATTCTAGAGTATCTTTTTATTGTGATAGTGGGTTACAATTTTAAGATACGTATGTATTTGTCAATGCCATATAACTTTATAACACAAAATAGGGATCATAAACTATAGACTTTAGTTAATAATAATATACTGATACTGGTTTATTAATTATAACAAACACACCACATTAATGCAAAATTTCAGTTATAGGGGAAACAGTAAGCTGAAGAGTAAGGAGGTATGTGGGAACTCTCTTATTATATGCTTAATTTTCTGTAAACGTAAAACTGCTTTAAAAAATTAATTAATTAAAAAACTCTTAGGTTATGGTGTTCAATTCCTATTAGTTTTGAGACATAAGGCCAGGTTTTGTGTGTGTTTGTGTGTGTGTTTCTTTTACTTAGTTTCCTTATCTGTATCACAGGGGTTATCATGATACTTATGACGATACTTACCTCAAAGGGTTGTGTGAGGATTATATAATATGTGGAAAATGTTTAACATAGTGGTTGGCATATTGGCAAACTTCAATGACAGCTACAATAATAACTCAGGCTCCATCACTTCTCTCTCTCTCTCTCTCTTTCTCTTTTTTAAGACAAGGTCTTGCTCTGTTGCTCAGGCTGGAGTGCAGTGGCACAGTTACAGTGTACTAAGCTCTAACCCCTGTGCTCAAGTGATCCTCCTGCTTCACCTTCCCAAGTAGCTGGGACTACAGGCATTTGCTACCACACATGGCTAATTTTTAAGTTTTTTTGTTTTTTTGTTTTTTTTTTTTAGAGACAGGGGGCTTGCTGTGTTGTCCAGGCTGATCTTGAATACCTAGTCTCAAGCAATGCTCCAACCTCAGCCTCCCAAAGTACTGGAATTACAGGTACGAGCCACCATGCCTGGAACTTCTCTCTTCTGATAGATTAACGTTCGTTCCAGCTTTAGATTTCCCCTCTGATTTAGTCGTTAGCTGCTTAATCCGGTCATTGATTGTAAAAATATTTATTCTCTCTCAGATACTGGTCAAGGCAATGTAGATACAAAAATATATGTTTTCTTGTTATAGAGTGTTGGAAGAGACAGACTTAGACAATAACAGTGTGACGCTATGGTGCTATGAAAAGAGATGCTTGACCTTCACTCCATGTTTGGCTGCAAGGACAGTTGCAGCAAGTATTCAGCATTTTCCAGGATTTTCTCAACCTCTAAGTCTAGCTGGACTTGGGACACAACGTTCTTTGGTTTGACTGAAGAGTCATTAACCAAACCTAGGTTCTGAAAGAATAATGCATTCTGAAATATTTGAGGCCCCAGTAACTCAACTTAGACCCACCACCATTAGCAGCTGGTGTTCTGGGTTGATTGTCTGCTTTCTATCAAATAAAATGTACCATTAGTATTAATAGCAACATGTATTATGCCACTATTGAAAGTAACAGCTCCCTCCATGACTTTTAGAAGCCAAACCTTGCCTATCACACTGCTTCTGTTTCCCTATTCAGGCCACTCATTTCACATATACGTGTTGCCACTAACACCCAGCAACATCTCCTAGAACACCAACTGCTCCACCTTTCAGAGTCACCTGAATCCTTTGTGCCAGTTTCTATAGAATCCCCACAACCTCCTTACTGGGTCCCTGCTGTGTCCTGAATGCTTCATGAGCTGGGAGCTCACAAAATGTCTTCCTAAAGACAGTGACTCTTGAAGCAAGCCAAAATATGACCTGATGCCAAGAATTTATAATGTCTTCTAAAAGATCTCTGGTTCTCATGATCCTCTGGGAAGTTTTGCTTTGTGGTTTTCATTTCCTTTTGAGTATTATGGCATAAAATGACTTCTTGCTTATGAAGGAAAGTCAGCTTTCATTCTGACCATATATGAGAAGAAATTAAATTGGTTAGCGTCTCAGTGGTTATTTGTCCATAATCATATTTTTTATCTTTTTACTGGCTGAACTAAGCTTTTTTCTAAATTTATTATTTTAATTTAATTTTATTTTTTGACATGTTGTCTCACTCTGTCGCCCAGGCTAGAGTGCAGTGGCGTGATCTCGGCTCACTGCCACCTCTGCCTCCCAGGTTCAAGCAATCCTCCTGCATCAGCCTACCTAGTAGCCATAAAAAAAAAATAATGAAATTCAGTCATTTGCAATAACATGGTTGGAACTGGGGGTCGTTATGTTAAGTGAAAGCTGGGCACAGAAAAGCAAACATCACATCTTCTCATGTGTTTGTGGGATATAAAAATCAAAACAATTGAACCTTCGGAGCTAGACAGTACAAAGATGACCACCAGAAGCTGGGAAGGGTAGTAGGAGGGTGAGAGGCAGGTGGGGATGGTTAATGGGTACAAAAAATAGAATGAATGAATAAAGCCTAGTATTTGATAGCACAACAGGGTGACTATAGTCTGTAATAACTTAATTATACATTTAAAAATAACTAAAAGAGCATAGTGGGATGGTTTGTAACACAAATGATAAATGCTTAAGGAGATGGATATTTCATTTTCCATTATGTGATTATTACATATTGCATGCCTATACCAAAACATCTAATATACCTCATAAATATGTATAGCTACTATGTACCCAAAAACATTAAAAATAAAAAATTTAAAAATCGGAGGAAATAAAATCAGTTAATTGCCATAATGTACTAAGTTTTCCTTACCTTATGTGTTAACTTTTATACAGCAATATGAGTTATAAAAAACCAAAACTGCAGTTGTAATACAAATATACTTCAACTTACATTTTTTTCTTTTTGAGACAGAGTCTTGTTGTGTTACCCAGACTTGAGGGCAGTGGCACAATTTCGTCTCATCACAACCTCTGCCTTCCAGGTTCAAGTGATTCTCATGTCTCAGTCTCTTGAGTAACTGTGATTACAGGCACATGCCACCATGCCCCAGCTAATTTTTATACTCGTAGTAGAGACAGGGTTTCGCCATGTTGGCCAGGCTGGTCTCCAACTCCTGACCTCAACTGATCCACCTGCCTCGGCCTCCCAAAGTGCTGGGATTACAGGTGTGAGTCACCGCACCTAGCCTATTTTCACTTTTGGCTTGATTCATCCTAATCATGTAAAACATACACATGTTTATGAGGAGAAAAAGCAAATCCAGCCCTAGAAATCATGGTTTTTGTTCCAAGATAGTGCTAAAAGTACTTTGATTGTAGAGATCTTAGCAGTAGGTAGCACAACAGTTCATTTACACATTAATCATTTAAAAACCTAACGTTTGGTTTCTTGTAATGTTATGACTACCAAGCAGTAGTTAATTGCTCTAGAACACATTACGAGTTCTGAATGCCTTTTTTTTTTTTCCGCTGCAAAGAATGTTCAATCACGTCTCCTGCCTCTTCTTGTTCACTGGATTTCAGTATTACCCACAATGCTTCTTATAAACTAACCTTTGGTTTCTTAGAAAGCTAACATAGAAAACAATCAATTACAACTATGTGCATATATAACAGAAATAAATCTGATCTTAAGTGAAGTTAACATTTGCCAATGTTTCCATTGATAAGGAAGCCAGTCACAGAATCTGAATATAGAACAAATTTTCTCTTTAGTTACTGAGTGCTTTTAACAGAGGCCAAAGAAAAGCATTTTCTGAGGTTCAAATGTTTTATATATATGCATATATATATATAAATACACACATATGTATATATAACATGTAATATATTAAGTGTGTATATATGTGTATTGTACATATAAAATATGTATATATAATTTTAATATAAAAGTATATATATTTTTAGGGAGAATATATGTTGTACTCACATCGTAATCAGGAGGGTGGTTCAGATATTTGCATGTTCGTTTGTCTTCAGAAACATATAAAAACCCAGCACATGAACACAATTTTGCTGACTTAACATTTTTTGCAAATCTTGTTTAAAGGTTTCTACTTTCCTGGTGCATTATTTTCAAATACAGTTTTAAAAGTTGTTAGGAATGCTTACTTATTTTGGATTGATAAAGTTTTCTGTCCAAAATATTAGTGTGAAGTGTATGACACATAAAATTACCTCAGCTTAGTAAATCTTCTGTCCTATTATATATGTAGTTCATTACTTTTTAAAACTGTGAATTTTCTCTGTGCGATCACTAAATTCAATTCTAGCATTTAAAACTGTAAGGCGAACTAGGTAAAGAATCTCTTTTGACTCGCGTCGCGGCCGCGGAGACGTGAAGCTCGTGAATCTCCTCCCGCTCCGGGTCGGCGCTCGCCCTCGCTCTCCTCGCCCTTCGCCCCGGCCCCGGCCCCGCGCCCGCCATGGAGAAGACGGAGCTGATCCAGAAGGCCAAGCTGGCCGAGCAGGCCGAGCGCTACGACGACATGGCCACCTGCATGAAGGCCGTGACCGAGCAGGGCGCCGAGCTGTCCAACGAGGAGCGCAACCTGCTCTCCGTGGCCTACAAGAACGTGGTCGGGGGCCGCAGGTCCGCCTGGAGGGTCATCTCGAGCATCGAGCAGAAGACCGACACCTCCGACAAGAAGTTGCAGCTGATTAAGGACTATCGGGAGAAAGTGGAGTCCGAGCTGAGATCCATCTGCACCACGGTCCTGGAGTTGTTGGATAAATACTTAATAGCCAATGCAACTAATCCAGAGAGTAAGGTCTTCTATCTGAAAATGAAGGGTGATTACTTCCGGTACCTTGCTGAAGTTGCATGTGGTGATGATCGAAAACAAACCATAGATAATTCCCAAGGAGCTTACCAAGAGGCACTTGATACAAGCAAGAAGGAGATGCAACCCACACATCCAATCCGCCTGGGGCTTGCTCTTAACTTTTCTGTATTTTACTATGAGATTCTTAATAACCCAGAGCTTGCCTGCACGCTGGCTAAAACGGCTTTTGATGAGGCCATTGCTGAACTTGATACACTGAATGAAGACTCATACAAAGACAGCACTCTCATCATGCAGTTGCTTAGAGACAGCTTAACACTTTGGACATCAGACAGTGCAGGAGAAGAATGTGATGCAGCAGAAGGGGCTGAAAACTAAATCCATACAGGGTGTCATCCTCTTTGCTTCAAGAAACCTTTTTACACATCTCCATTCCTTATTCCACTTGGATTTCCTATAGCAAAGAAACCCATTCGTGTGTATGGAATCAACTGTTTATAGTCTTTTCACACTGCAGCTTTGGGAAAACTTCATTCCTTGATTTGTGTTTGTCTTGGCCTTCCTGGTGTGCAGTTCCTGCTGTAGGAAAGTATTAATAGCTTCATTTCATATAAACATAAGTAACTTCCAAACACTTATGTAGAGGACTAAAAATGTATTTGGTATTTAAGTAATCTGAACCAGTTCTGCAAGTGACTGTGTTTTGTATTACTGTGAAGATACGAAAATGTAGTTAATTAAAATTTGAAGAGTGTTCCACATAACTTCTTAATTTCTACATTCCCTCCCTTACTCTTCGGGGGTTTCTTTCAATAAGCAACTTTTCCATGCTCTTTATGTATTCCTTTTTAGTAGGAATCCAGAAGTATTAGACCGAGTGGAAAAGCACTTGCCATTTCTGGCTAGGGGTAACAAATTGAAATGCCTCCTGTGTCACATACGGAGGTCATGTAAATCTGTGGCAACAGGGAGTTTCCTTATTCACTCTTTATTTGCTGCTGTTTAAGTTGACAACCTCCCTTCCCAATAAAAATTCACTTACACCTCCAAAAAAAAAAAAAAAAAAAGAATCTCTTTTGTTGGAATTTGAGTAGCTATTTGCTGCTATATTCTGTTGGAGTATTTGTCATCTTATAATAATTTATAAAGATTTTGTCTTGCAAGCTTCTACTTAAAATTCAGTAGACTCACAGTGAATGAAAACAATGACATACTGAATAACAAAAGGAAGCCTTATTTTAATGAAGGGAGTCGTCCTTAGCATTTTTTGGCATTTGAGGAACATTTTATTACTTTTCTTGAAAAAGAAAGAAGAAAAGGGGAAAAGAAAGAAAAGCAATCTGTGTAATACAAAGTAACACTATTAGGAAAACAAGTAAGAATATTCATAATGAATTCATTTGATTTATAATGAATCTAATGCTGTTGGAACTCATTGTCTAATGAGAGATATAGTTAAACCTTCACAATAAAAAGTGATGAACGTGTTTTTCACTGCTATGGAAACCGTAGACCTAGATAGAGCCCAATCTTCAGAGACAGTTTAGGAGAGCACATGTCTGATGTCAATATTTTGGAAACTCTGGGAGAGCAGGGGCAGAGTATTTCAACAGACCTCATCTGTATTTGAATTTCTAGACATAATGCTAATGAACATTTGGGTTCCACTCAGCATTTTTTATTTAAATGAACCTTTTCCAAAATCTTTTCATGTTCACTAAAGCTAGTACTAGATCTGATTGAATTCAGTGTTTAAATGTGTTAAAGACGGATTTTTTTTTTGCCACTATAAATATAGTTTATTTAGTTATTTTTGTTTACAACTGAAACTCTGGGAATTCAAAATGGACATCCTTTCCAATGAGCTTCTTACAGATAACGGAAAAAGTCTCAACCTTTTATTCTACATTCTCCTGCTGTGCTTGTCCAGTGAACCTTATGAGCCAGCTGCCATCCCGTTTCTCTCCCCTCCCTGTCCTTACCAGCCCACCTTTTTCTCCTCACTCTCTGGCTCAGGCATTCTCTGAGTCTGATTAATGAACAGCCCAAGCTAGAGAGAGCAAAGGACTGTGTGTGTGTTGGTGAGGGTGGAGGAGTAAGGGAGGGGTGTTGGAGGAGCACCGCAGCCTCTCAGACCCTGCCTGCAGTGGAGAAGTGGGAAGATCAGCCACCAGGTTCAGTCTCAAGGTCAAAATCACCAAACCACACAAACCTTTTAATACTGAACATTGAATCTAGTGTGTAATTTTGCTAAAGGGTATTGTACTTTTTTCTCTATCATGTTCTCGTTGTATTATTCTAGCTTGTGGTAGGCTGAGTGCCCAGCAGAGGCATGGATAACTGTCCTATTCCAGAAAGAACTGATAAAGGTAGCTCTCTTAACAAAAATATATGGCTACTTCTGGTGGGGCGCGGTGGCTCAGGCCTGTAATCCTAGCACTTTGGGAGGTCAAGGTGGGTGGATCACCTGAGGTCAGGAGTTCAAGACCAGCCTGGCCATCAGGGTGAAACCCCATCTTTAAAAAAAAAAAAAAATATATATATATATATATATATATATATGGCTACTTTTACATGTGATTACTTCAGTAGCAATGTCGCATGATGTTTCCTTATCTTCTGACCTATATTTGTCAACCCCATTGATGGGCCTACATCTTAGCTTGCATCTACCTGTCATCGAGAACACAATGCAATTACAAAATTGCTCTATGTTTTATAATTTCGCTGGAACATTTCTCCCTTACTTTTTGTTACCGTATCATATTTTTATCACATGATGTTACTTATCAATTTCTATCATATACTAAAGGTATTTATATGTGTCCTTTGTATTATCTACTAAACTGAAAACTGAGAGGAAGTTGCATGTCGAATTCTTTATAAGGTCAGCATTTAACATGTGATATATATTAAAAACATATAGATGCCCAATAAATATTGGTTAAGTAAGAGAATGGATAAGTTAACATTCTCTGCCTTTCTATAATCTCATGGACTCTGCTTTTGGGTGCTCTTTAATTTGGCATCTTTAACTCTTCAGTATTTCTACTGTATTGCTCTGACTGTAACATTTTCATCATCTTTGCCCTCCCAAGCCATTGGATTTTTATTCACTACATTGCTTTAGTAAGTGTTGTGCTAAGATGACACAAACATTTTAACAGCTTTATAAGATGTTTTTAATGTCAGCTTTTATGAATACAGACACATGACAGATGAGGCACTTTTTTTTTTTTTTTTTTTGAGACGGAGTAGTCTCACTCTGTCACCAGGCTGGACTACAGTGGCACAATAGCTTACTGCAACCTCAGCCTCCTGGGTTCAAGCAATTCTCCTGCGTTGGCTTCCTGAGTAGCTGTAGCTGGGATTACAGGCATGCACCACCATGCCCAGCTAATTTTTGTATTTTTAATAGAGATGGGGTTTCACCATGTTGGTCAGGCTGGTCTCAAACTCCTGACCTTGTGATCTGCCTGCCTCGGCCTCCAAAAGTGCTGGGATTACAGGCGTGAGCCACTGTGCCCGGCCAGATGAGGCAATTTCAACCAAAATGAGCTGAGGACATCTTTTATATTTTGGTAGTATTATCTGCAGTCTCCCCAAGTATGAATGTACTAATATCTAAAATCATCAGGAGGAAGTTATCTTGAGAGATGTTTTATTATGTGTGAGTGAGTAAAATGTTTGGAGGGAGGAGATCAGTTTAATTTTAATTTTTGGTTTTTAAGGCAGGGTTTCATTCTGTTATCCAGGTGGGAGTGGGAGCGCAGTTGTGTGATCATGGCTCATTGCAACCTTGTCCTGTTTGGGGCTCAAGTGACACTCCTGCCTCAGCCTCCTGAATAACTGGGACCAAAGGTGCATGCCACCACGCTTGGCTAAGTTTTTGATTTTTTCAGAGCTGGGGTTTTGCCCTGTTGCCCATACTGGTCTTGAACTCCTGGGCTCAAGTGATCCTTCCACCTCAGCCTGCCAAAGTATTGAGATTGTAGGTATGAGTCACCACACCTGGCCCAGTTTAAATTTTTTTTTTTTTTTGAGATGAATTTTTGCTCCTGTTGCGCAGGCTAGAGTGCACTGGCACAATCTCCGCCTCCTGGGTTCAAGTGATTCTCCTGCCTCAGCCTCCTGAGTAGCTGGGATTACAGGCACGCACCACCATGCCCAGCTAATTTTGTATTTTTAGTAGAGACGGGGTTTCTCGATATTGGTCAGGGTGGTCTCGAATTCCTGACCTCAGGTGATCCACCTGCCTCAGCCTCCCGAAGTGCTGGGATCACAGGCATCATGCCTGGCCTAAGTTTTCTCTCTTTTTTAATAAAAAAGTTAAAAATTAAATAAAAATATATGTATATTAAATAACTGTGTAGAATGGCTTAAAATCGAAAGTAAAATAGAAAGTACTCTGCTGCCCAGCTTCTAGTTCTTTTAGTAATTATTGTTGTAACTCCATAGCTCTAAATCATTTATTACTCTAGATTTACCAACTTGGGATAATATATACTATATATTGCTTCCTAATACAAATCATTTTTCATACTTCCCAATTTTCCCATCCATACCTCTCAATTAAATTTTTATTTTATTTCCATTTGTGAGCCACCATTCCTAGATATGTAAACTTGGGCAAGTTACTTAACCCTCTGTGACTCAGTTTTACTGTCTTTCAAATGGACAAAGTTCTTTGAGGGATTATTGTGAGGATTAAATGACTTAATGTCTGTAAAATCCTTAGAGCTATGCCTGGCACATAATATATACTATATAAGTAAGTAATAGCAGTCACTACTCTTGCTTTTCTTTAAATGGCTATTGATAAATTCACATATTCTTAAACATTAGTGTCATATTCAGTTTAGATAGAATATATTGGCTCCCTGTTTTCTAAGCTACTCTTGCATTTTCCTTCATCTTTCCTTCTGACCTTGCACCCCCTAATTTATAAGACTTAAATAATTAATGTAATTAAATGAATTCATTTAATTCAGTCATTTGTTCTGTAACAAACATTAAGATTTCTATGTTTTGTGTAGAATGATCTTGAAACTTGAAACCCTCAAAAGATAGCAGTTACATTTTATGACAACTTTAATATTGTTTACCACAGAGTAAAGTAGAATAAGGTTATATTGTTATACGTCTAACATCATTACCCTGTACCAATTTTTAAAAAGTTCCAAACATCAAGATAAAATATGTTCTCTTCTTACATTCAATTGCCTATTCAATCATTCCATATTTTGGTTTGCTTTATTTTTGACCCATCTCTTTTTTTATTTACAACAGTATTAGTTTATACAAATTCCTACTTTATACAATTTTTTTGTTTAGGCAGCTTTTCAGTAACATTTCTATTACAAGTTATGCATGAAGTGTCCCAAGAGAAAGTTGAGAAGCTTAAAAGAGCTACATATAAGGGACAGGTGACAGAAGGGCAAAGGGGGCAAAGCCATCATTCTGTAAACCATCATTTCTTTCCTTTTTTTTTTTGAGATGGAGTCTCATACCATCGCCCCGACTGGAGAGCAATGGCATAATCTCGGCTCACTGCAACTTCCACCTCCCAGGTTCAAGTAATTCTCCTGTCTCGGCCTTCCAAGTAACTGGGATTACAGGCACCTGCTATCATGCCCGGCTAATATTTTGTTTTAGTAGAAACGGGGTTTCGCTATGTTGGCCAGGCTAGTCTCAAACTCCTGACCTCATGATCCGCCGGCCTCGGCCTCCCAAAGTGCTGGGTTTACAGGCGTGAGCCACCTTGCCCAGTCCATCATTTCTTATAAAACCTTTATTGTTTACTGATACTTCTGATTGCTTCTCTTTCACCTTGCTGACAAAAGAAACATAATGCTTTACTCTATGTGAGGATTATCCAGCTTGTAGAAATTACTGTCTGTTGCAGGACTGTTCCAAGATCCCTCTAATTTCCTGCTTCCATATGGACAGACTTTGTCCTAATTTTCCCCTGGTTTAGCTCCATTGTTTCCATACTTTCCTCTTTTTCAGTTTTATTCCTTATTCTGCTAAACTGTGTATTTAAATAGTATCCTCAAAAAAGATGATTGGGAGATCAACTTTCTGAATTCTTGCATGTCTAAAAATCTATTTCTTTGTACTCACAATTGTCTGATAATTCGGACATAAAATATTAAAGTCCAAAATCATTTATCTGAGAAGTTTATAAACACTTTTCTTGATTATCTTTTCATATCTAGTGTTGCTATTTAGAAGACTGTTGACAGTTGGATATTCCTTACTCTGTAATTGAACTTGGATTTTCTTTCAGGAAGCTTTTAGAATTTTGTCTTTATCCTTGGTAATCTGAAATATAATGAAGATGTGTGAATGTCATATTTTATTTTATATTTTATATAGCTTAGTTGACTCTTTATAGGTCCTTTCAGTTTAAAAACTTATTTGTTTTCAGTTGTAAGAATTTTCTTCCTTTAAGAATTTCTTCTCCTCTATTTCTTCAACTCTTTTTTTTTTTCTGAAATATACATTAGGTCAAGTGTTGGAGTTCCTAGATTGAGCCTCTATATATCACCTTTTCTTTCATGCTTCCCATCTTCATTTTTGCTCTTTATTCTGGAGACTTTCCTTGCAGTACTTCTAGTGTTTTTGTTTGTTTGTTTCTTTTAGAGTCTCATTCTGTTGCCCAGGTTGGATTGCAGTGGTGCCATTTCAACTCAGTGCAACCGCCGCCTCCTGGGTTCAGGCGATTCTCCTGTCTCAGCCACCACGCCCGACTAATTTTTGTATTTTTATTTTTATTTTTATTTTTTTTGAGACGGTGTTTCCCTCTTGTTACCCAGGCTGGAGTGCAATGGTGCGATCTTGGCTCACCGCAACCTCTGCCTCCTGGGTTCAGGCAATTCTCCTGCCGCAGCCTCCTGAGTAGCTGGGATTACAGGCATGCGCCACCATGCCCAGATAATTTTTTTTGTATTTTTAGTAGAGACGGGGTTTCACCATGTTGACGAGGATGGTCTTGATCTCTTGACCTTGTGATCCATCCGCCTCGGCCTCCCAAAGTGCTGGGATTACAGGCTTGAGCCACCGCGCCTGGCCTGATTTTTGTATTTTTAGTAGAGACAGGGTTTCGCTATGTTGGCCAGGCTGCTCTCAAACTCCTGACCTCAAACGATCTGCCTGCTTCAGCCTCCCAACGTGCTGGGATTGCATGAATGAGCCACCGTGCCCAGCTGCATTGTTTTTTTTTTTTTTTTTCACATTTGTTTTTTGTTTCTAAAAACTTTTTTGTGTTTCCTGATGGTTCATTTTTCATAGTTTCTAGCATAGTTTTTTCCAGCAGAGTATCTAGCATAGTATTATAGATACAATATGACTTCTAACTTTTCAGAGGATACTAATAAGAGTTTTATCAATGTTTTAAGTTCTCTTCTCTTTCTCAAATTGGCTCTGTTTCTGCTCATTTTTGGTTTGTTCATCCTGGCCTTTTACATTAAAATTGTTAATTTTCTTCCTTTTTCTGGGGAAATGTCCATTTATATTTACAAAATAAAAGATAGGCTAGTCAGTATCAATGCTGGCATGAATTTCTCCAGCTGTGTGTTGTTTCTCCAGTAGGTCTCTTCCCTAGCTGGCAGCAACATATGTGTAGATGAGTGAGGGCTATTTGTTGGCCAACTTCATTTAGTCTTTTTAGGTAGAAAGCAAGAGGACAGGCCGGGCGCAGTGGCTCACGCCTGTAATCCAAACACTCTGGGAGGCTGAGGTGAGAGATCACGAGGTCAGGAGTTCAAGACCAGCCTGGCCAACACTGTGAAACCCCATCTCTACTAAAGCTATAAAAAATTAGCCGGGCCTGGTGGTGCATGCCCGTAATCCCAGCTACTTGGGAGGCTGAAGCAGGAAAATCGTTTGAATCCGGGAGGTGGAGGTTGCAGTCACCCGAGATTGTGCCTTTGCCTTTGCACTCCAGTTTGCGTAAACAGGGTGAGACTTCGTCTCAAAAAAAAAAAAAAACCAAGAGGAAAGTGCGGAGAAGCAACAAATAGTCAGAATGGGGATGCTGAGCCTTGTTCTAGGATACAATGTTTTTTGCTGTTGTTTTTGAGACAGAGTCCATTCTGTCACCCAGGCTGGAGTGCAGTGGTGTGATCTCAACTCACTGCAACTTTTGCCTCCCTAGTTCTACTGATTCTCATGCCTCAGTGTCGGGGTTAGCTGAGATTTCAGGCATGCGCCACCACACCAGGCTAATTTTTGTATTTTTAGTAGAAATGGGGTTTCCACTGTGTTGGCCAGGCTGGCCTCAAACTCCTGGCCTCAAGTGATCCATCCGCCTCAGCCTCCCAAAGTGCTGGGATTACAGGTATGAGCCACTGCACCCAGCAACAGGAAGTTCTTTCAATTTCTTTAGAAAATAGTCTCCACTCAACTCTCCTAGTAAATTTAGGACCTCTGGTCGCTCTGCTTCATAAAGAGAGGAGTCAGAAGGATCAACTGAATGATTGTTCCAGAAACAGGCTCACTAACTACCCAAGTAGAAGCTCCCAGACTGGAGCCTCTCTGACTTCCACTGGCAAGTTCAGATCCTACCTCATTATAACCTCACTATAGCCTTCTTTTCCTTGTATTTTAGGCAGAAGCTTTTTTTTTTTTTTTTTTTAAGACAGAGTTTTGTTCTTGTTGGTCAGACTAGAGTGCAATGGCACAATCTTGGCTCACCACAACCTCTGCCTCCTGAGTTCAAGTGATTCTCCTGCCTCAGCCTCCAGAGCAGCTGGGATTACAGGCATGTGCCACCATGCCTGGCTAATTTTGTATTTTTAGTAGAGATGGGGTTTCTCCATGTTGGTCAGGCTGGTCTCAAACCTCCTGACCTCAACTGATCCACTCACCTCAGCCTCCCAAAGTGCTGGGATTACAGGTGTGAGCCACTGCTTCTGGCCAGAAGCTCATGTTTTATGTTATTTGGTCAACAAACTGCCATCCACTTTCCATCTTTCTGCTACTTCCCATTTTACTTACTGCTATGGGGTTATTTCCTTCGTATTTCTTTACTGAAGAATAGATAGGCATTAAGTCAGTGCACTCAGGTTATTAGCTTCCTTTATTCATTAAGCAAATATTTATTGAGTTCATATCGGGTCAATATTAACATGAGATTGGCTTGTTGGGCTTGTAGATTTTCTCAATCTAGAAGGTCATTTTTCTTCAAAAGACATGAAGGACCCTGAAGCCCAGCCCCTAGTCACAGCTCCACTGAGAGAAAACTAGATGGAGCTGATTGACTGTATGCCAGACCAGCAGCCGGATTCCCTCTCCCTTCCGCTCTTAGGCTTTTTAAACTTTCCCTCACTTTGCCTGCCCCTCCTTTCTAGTCTGGCTTCCTATTTATTCTTAAGAGCATGGAATTAATGACAAGACAGTAGGGAATTATTAGGCCACATTTGAAGGAAAAGTAGAACCTAGAGAGTTATTCCAACAAGAAAGGTGAGTTAAAGAGCTCAGTCCTATGAGACTAGCTTCACTTGAGGCATCAGTTGCAAGTCTCAGGTTGTGACTTGTACTTCTGACCAACCAGCTATAAACTGAAATCCTCATGACCAGCTCCCCTGGTTCAATAACTTGCAAGGACACTCAACAAACTCAGGGAAACACTTTATATTTACTCATTATAAGAATATTGCAGCTGGGCGCGGTGGCTCAAGCCTATAATCCCAGCACTTTGGGAGACCGAGGCAGGTGGATCACGAGGTCGAGAGATTGAGACCATCCTGGTCAACATGGTGAAACCCCGTCTCTACTAAAAATACAAAAAACTAGCTGGGGGTGGTGGTGCGTGCCTGTAATCCCAGCTACTTAGGAGGCTGAGGCAGGAGAATTGCCTGAGCCCAGGAGGCCGAGGTTGCCATGAGCCAAGATCGCGCCATTGTACTCCAGCCTGGGTAACAAGAGTGAAACTCCGTCTCGAAAAAAAAAAAAAAAAAAAAAAAAAAGAATATCGCAAAGAATACAGGTGAACAGCCAGATAGAAGAGATGCACAGAGAGGGAGAGGTATGCGGGAGCTTTCACCCCATCTCCAGGCATACCATCTTCCAAGCACCTCCACATGTTCAGCAACCTAGAAGCTGTCTGAATCCTGTCTTTTTAGGCTTCTGTGGAGGCTTCATTACATAGGCCTATGACTGATCACAGCACTGGCTGTTGGTGATTAACTCAAACTTCAGCCCCTCTTTCCTCCCCAGAAGTTGGGAATGACACTGAAAGTTTCAATCTTCCGCTTACACAATTGCTTCCCTTGGCAACAAGCTACCATCCTGAGGCTACTCAGGAGCCCACCAAAAGTCACCTCCGTAGAACAAAAGATGCTTCTATAACCCAGGAAATAAAATAAAACAAACAAAAAACTTAAAAAAGAGAGAGAAAAAAGAAATTTCATTGTTTTCATGGCTGCAACATGTTCAATTCAGATAATGAATCATTTGTAGTTCCTGAAACACACCAAGTTCTCTGGTACATCTTTGACCTTGAGGACATCCCTTTGGTCACAAATGCCCCCATGCCTACTCCAGGCCAGATAACATACAAATATGGGTCCTCTACAGCAACTGCTTTCACACCAGGCTGCATCCTAAGTATCTACTGCCACTCTTCTGAGTTCTTTGAGGGCAAGAACAATACCATTTATTTCTGAAACCTATTGGGGTGCATAATGGAATAAATGAATAAACAAATGAGCAAATAAATGAAATGTGTTGGCTGGGAGAGTAAGGCAGAGGAGCTTAGAAATCTGATGCCTCAGGTCTCTCTCTGCTCTTTTCCTGGGCCTTAGAGTTGCTGAAATTTGCAAGGTACTTTATAGCTTGCTGCAGTCCTGATGCATGGAAAAGCTTTATTTTATGGTTTGACTCAGCCTTTCTAGGCCTCACTCCCACAACCCTGGTATGCTATGGAAATTTTCACCCCCCCCCCCCCGCCCCCCGCCCGGGGTAGGGCTTGTACTTCTTTTCACCCACTGTTCACTGCTGAAAGCCTGAGTACCTGTGGGCCATCTTTCTGGAGAAACGGAAATGTGTGGAAGGGAGCAAGCCTGCCAACGTTAAGAAAAAGTGTTTTAACTTAAGCCTCCAAATTCAATGATGATCTCAGTAAAATGAGTTTGAGATATTTTGTTGTTTGTTTGTTGTCTCTGTCACTTCTCTGAAAAGGTAAGTTTTCCTCAGTACTTCTAAGGGATTTTTCAGCTAGTGGTTTCCCTTACCAAGTTCTACTCTACTGAATTCCTTCAGGGTTTTGTTTATAACCATAATTTTATTCTTTCTGAATGCCCTTTTGAAATGTCATACTGAGATCCACCAGAAGAGTAAAGATAACTTTAGGCTTATTTTTATAATTTATCCAAGACATCCCAAGTGATCATTAAAAAAATTACTTATATCTATTTTCCTTTCTCAAAAACACATTACAAAAAGATTGTAAAACAAAGTCCTGAGGGATTGATGTCAAGACATGGGGTGGAACTCTAGGAATCCAGTGACATCAGGACAACCCAGACCTCCTTTGTAGAACATTTGGTATTGGGAGTGCTTAAAATATCAGAAGAGTGGAGAGAGAAAGAACAGGTCTTCACCACATGCCTGTGACTTATTCTTCCACCCTGCACTAATCTTACAATGTGGACTGTGGTTGGCCCTACTCTAAAGCTTAAATCAGCAAGTACTGCAAAGGTTTTTGAACAGTGCAGACCACACAGCAAGGTGCTCAGCAGGTACTGGCTGAATACTCTAATGGTCCCTGCAGATAAAAGCCACAAATCCTGTCCCTAAGGAGCTCCTTTTGGTTGGAGTGACTGACAAGCAACAATTACTTCACAGTGCTTATTAAGGGCTGAGGCAGGGGTTAGCTTAAGTGGCTGTGGAAGCATGTAACCATGACCAGTGGGTCTGAAACGTTTTTGTCTCTGGACTCTTACCCAATATTTGTTACTACAAATAATGTATTATGAAAAGTATATTTTCCAACAAATTAATAAAAAGTGTGATGTTTAAAATTTTTGCAAATCTCCTCGATTTCTGGCTTACTAGAACATGGTTGGATTCTCATATCTGTTTGTGCATTGAATCAGCTGCTGTATGCTGTTTTGGCTGCAGGGTGGGAAGAAAATTCGGCCTTAGACTCACGCTTCTGGCAAAGGAATGGAGGCTCTTCCGAAAGGTCTTGGGGACCCCTCAGGGAATCCCGGGACAGTATTCTGAAGACTGCTTTGCTGGATACCCAGAATGTTTCCTGGAGGAAGCGATTTGAGTCCTGAGGTAGATCATTTTAGAAAATCTTTATGTGGGGTGAGAGTAACGGAGGTAGTTAATGGTGAGGCTGTTGTGCCGAGCTAGCACAGATATCTGGGCAGAGGGCTCATCTACTCCATCCTAGTCTACCATTCTTGAACTCACAGTCAATTAATTGATAAAAAGCACCTCGGGGTGGGGGAGCTGCATATCAATATTATATTAACTGTGAAGCCTTAGTGCTTATCACAGCCGAGAAAAAGCGCTCATCTGATTCGCCCCTCCCGGCCGCCCGGAGGTGCGAGCTAGAGGCCCGCAGGCGGTGCCGCGTCCTCGGAAGACAGGGAGGAGGGCGGAAGCGCCGGGGAGTGCGGCAGCCCTGGGCCCTAAGGCGGCGAGGCGCGGGAGGCCCCACAGCGCGCAGGCGCGGCAGCGACGCAGGCCGCGGCCCCCGGAACGGTAAACAGTGGGGTCACGTGACGCGGCCCCTCTACAGCTCCCGCGCCGCCGCCGCCGCACGCCCATGCCTGCGGGGTCTCGCGCCGCCGCACGGTCTCCACGAGGCAAGCGACCTTCGGGCCCAGGGCGGCGGCGGCTGCAACGAGGATTAGGAGGGCGGCGCGGAAGCCAGGAATAGTGTCGTCAGCAGCAGCCGTTCGGTCCCTGGAGGAAAAGAGGCTGTGGCAGCGACGCCGACGTCCTGCGCGTACCCCCTCTCCGCGGCACCCACCGGGCCCCCTCCTCCTCCTCTTCGGCGGCGGCAGCGTCCACCATCTTCCTCTTGCTGCCAGTGGTAGCGCTCGTCTGGCGGAGCTGGGTGAGTTGCGGCTGTGGCCGCGGCCAGGGAGACGGGCAATCCTCCCCTCCCCCATCCCCTTCCACTCGCACGACGCCTCCGCGGGCCTCTCCGCCCCTCCCGCGGCGGACTCTCCGCGCCTTTCTCCCGCGCAGCCGAGGGATCGCCTGTCGGGCCTCTTGCGCAACGTCCTCGGCCTACCTGGGCCGCGCCTCTGCCGCCTGTGGACCGTTCGGACGGCGGGCTGGTGAGGGAGCCGCAGCGGCGCGGTCGCCAGGCGGAGGGTTGGGACCGCGGCCTCTCCCGACCGCTGGTACCCAGCCGTCTGCTGGGAGTGCGCCCCGCCGCCGCCGAGGTGCGGGCGCGCAGGCCCGAGACACGGCGGGCTCTGCCTGGAAGGCTAGGCGCGCAGGCCCTCGGATCCGGCCTTGGGGCCTCGTTCCTCTCAGGGATCCCCAGCATGGAGCTTTGGGTCCTGGTTTCGGGAAACTGGCACCGGCCCTGGCTGCGAGGCTGCTGCCTACGGCTGCTTTTTGGAGATGGGAGTTGCTGCTCCATTTATCCTCCGGTTACCGCGGGCTTTTGTGCCCGGGACCCAAACTATCGACTCCTTTTGCTTAGTTTGAAATGAGAAGCCTAGACTCTTGCCTTCCGATGATACACGTAATTTAATGAACCACTTGTCGATACGGACGTATTAATGGTGCTAAATAAGCGATCACCTGACGCGGGGCGGGGGCGGTGCGGAGAGTAGAAAGGGAGAAATGTTGATACCGCGTACAGTTCACAGTTCTGTGTCTCTTCAGCAGTGTGTTGCCGGGTCAGCTGACCTTTCTCCTTCTTTGGGCTTTTAAATGCCAATTCCTAGAGACTTTAGATTGGGGTGGTTATTAGTGCTTTTCAGTAGTCACGCCTAGAATATGTTCATGGGTTAATGTTAAGTGGCAACACTGCGTTAATATCCTGGTCCTAAGTCTTCATTATATGTAGAGATATTTAATTTAAAAAGAATAACCGATTATTGAGCCTTCTCTAAATATTAACTTTACTATTTATTTTAGGCTAAATTTAGAAAAACAATGCAGTAAACTCCACAGGGAGTACTTAAACAGTAGATTGTTGTGTTTAGTATTTTGGGGGTCGAACTTGTCTTCCCATTGCCAAAATGATTATGCTCTAACAGAACTACACCTCAATTACTGATTTTTTGATTCCTGAATGAAATGTTTGGCTCTGTGAAAATATTTGTAGAATAAGGTATGTTTGTGATAGAGCGACATGTGAGTCAACCAGAAACTTTGCTATTATAGCATACGTTTCTGAATTTACAGCACAAAAGGTGTTAAGGTTATTTTAAATAGTAATTTTTAAGTTTAGTTATCACTTAGACTTTTTTCCCACTAAATTTTATTTTCATTCATCTGTTTACTGGTTATATATTAACGTAATGATTGCTTCATCATCATTGCCATTATCACTGTTATTTTACAATGCATACTTCTTATTCCGGTGATAGTAGCCTCGAGTTTAATGGGAGAGACTTTTAGGAGTGATGATTCCTCTGATTGTGCCACACAGTCAGTCCTGAAATGGGCCACTTTTATTTTAAAAGATTACAACTTTAGCTTTTAAGGTTTTTCAGATAGCTGTACCTGGTGATTTGTCAAAATGATAAAAATGAGCCAGTGATGGGACCAAAGTTTGCCTCTTCTTTACATTCTTTATAGGTTCATTTATCGAAGAATAGAGAAATGTAGTTTATTATACTTCTTTTGCATACTGTTGGGAGACAAGTGAACTTACTTATTACATTGAATTAATTATACATTCTCTCTTGTTGGGATAGACCTCAGATAACTTTATTATGTTGATCTTATGGTATACTTACATGTTGCATAATCAGAAAAGTCTTAAGAGAAGTGTTCTATGTAAACACAGGTGAAAAAAATTGGTTTGGTCAGATGCACATTTCAAGATAGAAAAATTGAAAGGAATTTGATCATTTCAAACCATGTTATTAAAATTTAAATTATTATTATTAGAATCCCCTAGGAAAGGTTGACAGTCTTTGAGTTATGTAATGTATTACTTATTAAAGTTGGGAGGTAGCAAGTGACAATTTGGAGTATTGCAAAATCAAGAGCTTAGATTTTTTTTTCCATAGTATGAGGCCTACTTGGAAAAACTGATGAATAAAAATTACACATACAATTTGGTGTTTCAGTTATTGAAATAGATGATGTTTATCTTCCTTAACATGGTGGGATGATGTTTGCTTTTTTGATATATTTTGCTTTCTTAAGATCTATTTAAATTTCTCATAAAATCCTTTTTACATATGTTTTTCTCTGGAGATAATAACTTTTCTGTTTTTTAGTGAGGTAATGAGACTTTTTTGGTTAGCATTTAGGTTTGTGTATTACCAATAACTGTTTGACCACACAGTGTCAAGGAGTTCAGGGTTCTTAGAGTGCCGATTTCTAACAGGTTTTATTCATCCACATTTCAAGAATTCTTTCTGACAAGTGGCTGCTGGATTTCTTTCTTTTCTGGAAAAGTACATCTTGGGCTATGTTTCTCTTATTTCTTCTTGGAGCACCCTCTGAGAATTCTGGAGTAGCTTTTTAGAAGGATAGACCCTTTTCCAACTATAAAAATTAAATTACTTAGCAAACTGTTACACATTTATGATACTGTTGCATTTTTGGGAACACAGTCAAAAAGTATTAATTGTTGCCCTTTGATTACACATGGAAAGATATTGACAGTGTTGATGTGGTTAAACATACATGAGAACCTTAGGCAATTTCTGTTCTCAGTGAAGATAGTATAGACTGGGAAACAAGAGTCATAGACATCCGATGTTAAACCAGTGTATTAGGAGTTAAAGGGGAAACAAAACAAAACAAAAGAAAAAAGAAGATGAAAAAAAATATAAGAGTTAAAGGGGAAAATGTTGAGTTTTAAAAGGCATTGTCTGAGGAATTGCCGTATGTGTGGACTTCCAAATTATTGTCCTGCATAATGTGTTTAGTTTAGACCATTTTAAATGGTATTTTAAATTTTTATGACTGATACAGTTAAGAGTGGATATAGAGAAATACTTAAGTAAAAATTTTAAGATTAGAAGTTTTAATCTGTTGGCATAATCTAACTTTATTAGACAGTTTTGAAGAGCATGGTAGATTATACAGAAAGGTTGAACTTTAATAATTTATTTGTAGTTTTTGTGAACTGGGCACACGAAAACACGAACTTTTAGAGTAAAAATAAATGGAAAAGTTTGTAGCTGATAAATTGCTTTTCCTCCGACGATAATTATATATATGCATTGAGGCTAACTTTTTTTTTTTTTAATGTGTAGACGGTGGCTAAGTGCATATTCCTGCTTTATTTTGGAAGGATGAGTCACTTTTGTTTCTAGCATTTTTAAAGATTTCATTAATGACACATTAAAAGCATAAAAATTAACGTGTAGAGTACATTACAGAGTGTAAAAGCGTAGGCTCAGGAATCATACTGCCTGGGTTCAAATTTAAGAATAATGGATATGTGACCTTGGGCAAATTATTTAATTATTTGGGTCTCAGTTTGCTCTAAAGAGGAAGGACTAATAATTGCAGCTGCCTTACAGGGTCCTTGTGAGGAGCTAATGCGATAATGCGTACAATATACAGGGCCTGGCATACAGTGTGTGCCAATTACATGTTAGCTTGGGCTGTTACTACTTAGGCCATAGTTTTAATGATGAGCCAACTCCACTGCTTTGGTGGTTTATTCAAACTCCTAATGCTTATAATGTCAGTTATCATATAATGCCAATAAAGCTGTAAACTTTGAAGTTAACTCTTTCTTGTTACTGTTGGCTACTGTAATTCTGTGTTTGCCAGTTTTAACATCTGATCCTTTCCTAGGGCCTTAGGTCTGCTTTGGTGTTAGTTATCTGTGTACAGCAGACACCTTGCTGTCTTTTCACCTGATATATTTAGAAAAAAAGTTATCATCCTTGCTTTCTTTAATGATGTCTTGCCAGTAGATTCTAACTAATGAAACTGAACCAGAATTTGAATTGGGGGTGCAGAATTTTTGACTAGGTTGATTTGCTTTGTAGAATGGTACTTTATAGTATTGTGTCATACTACATGGCCTAACCACTTAATAATTTGACACTGTCCTAGAAGGATAACCCATGATTCATCTTCAGTGTTGTTACACCATAGTAGTTAAGAACTGACCTTGGTGTAATACAGAATGGATTTGAGTCTGCCACTTATTTATTTTATAATATTGGGTGTAATTTTGCTAAACTTTAGCCCTTCTCTTGTAAATTGGGCATGATAGTACCTGCCTAATGGTTTGGTTGTGAGGATTAAATGGCATGATGCATATAAGTTGTTTACACAGTGCTTTGCACACAGTAAGCATCCAGTGAATTTAACCTTATAAACACATAGGGTAATTGTAAGCACATTGACTCTTAAATTTTCTGGGTTCAAATTTTAGCTTTGTCCTTCCTGTAAGGGATAGCTTAGACAAACAAACAAATAAAACGGAACAACTTTTAGCTCCATTACTTACTGTGGCAAATCATTTAATCTCTTTGATCCTAATTTCATTTTCATTTTTTTGTGTGTGTGTGTGTATCAGGATAATATAGGGTTGCTTTGAGGATTAAATAAATTAATAAATAAAGAGCAGAATTTCTTAAATGGGTTGACATTTTTGGCTGGATAATTTGTGTGTGTGTGTATGTGTTTGTGGGGGGCTGTCCTAGTGCATTATAGCATTACTAGTTGCAAATGGCACCCTTTCCAGTTGTGATGACCAAAAATGTCTGTAGACGTGGCAAATGTTCTCTGCATGGGCATACTCACTTCTGATAGAGAATTACAGATATAAAGCTTGTAAAACAATGCCTGGCATGAAGTTTGAGTACCAGAAGTTTTGTTTTATTACCATTGCTATTAGTAGTAGTTTTGTTGTTCTACCACTACTGCCTATTAGAAATAGGCCTTTAGTAAGAATGCCTGATGAAATTGCTTAATTTAAATGATGGTATAGGGGCCAGAAGGCGTCAAGTGTGCTCCACTTTTAAGACCTTTGCACTTCTCGGTCTTTGGATTGCTCTTAACTCATTATGCATTTATCACTACCTCACTTCAGATTTTGGTTCAAAGGTTACCCTGTGAGGCCTTCACTTACCATGATACATAGACCAATTCCCCATCACCACCACCATCACTACTGCCTTGTATAACTTTTCTTCAGAGTTAATAGTTTTCTGATATATTTTTGCTCCCCTCATACCACCTGGTACACACACTCACAGACACAAATGTAGACTATGTGAGAGAGTACTTCATTTTAGTATATAACCTCTTTGGCCTTTGATAGCAGTAGTGATTTATTGTTAGATAGGAGTGTGTGTGTGTTTGCGTGTGTGTGTGTGGGGGGGTGGTTTAAGAAATAATAGGATAAAATACATAGGTTTATTTTGAAGTTGTTTTTAGAAAGTTGGGATAGAAAATTTTAATTTGCTCTGAAAGTAAATGAGTTTTTGAAAGTGTAATCCTTCCCCCCCACCCGACAGAGTTTCATTCTGGTCCCCCAGGCTGGAGTGCAGTGGTGTCATCTTGGCTCACTGCAACTTCTGCCTCCTGGTTTCAAGATATTCCCCTGCCTCAGCCTCTTGAGTAGCTGGGATTACAGGTGCACGCCACCACACTCAGCTAATTTTTTTTGTTTTTAGTAGAAATGGGGTTTTGCCATGTTGGTCAGGCTGGTCTTGAATTCCTAACCTCAGGTGATCTGGCTGCCTCCTCCCAAAGTGCTGGGATTACAGGCGTGAGACGGTATACCCAGCCTAAAGTTAAATTATTTTTTGCTGTTGACGCTTTCTAAATCTCATCTTTTTGCATTCTATTCATATCTGAAACACTTAGAAAATAATTAGCGTGTTTTGTTAGTATAAACTAAACCTGGTTTCAGTATAATTCTCTAAGAATTACAGATGAAACACATATTTTAAAGCAGGAGATATGTTTGAACTCAGATTAAATTTTATTTGGGAAATAGAATCTTTACAAATGGTCCATCAGGACCAGCCATTCATAATTAAGACATGCTGTTTGTTCCCTTTGCCTGGAGTATCTTCTGGATCTTTAGCACACATCACCTGCCTAGCCTTTCTTAGCTTCCTGAGTTTCACTTTTTTCTGTAATATTATTTGCAGCCCTTCAATATGGCACTTAGCATTTTGTTGTGATGTTTTTATGTGTTGTATTTGTTTATGTGTCTGTATTGTTTTGAATTGTGAGTTCCTTGACTTTCAGACTGGAGTTGAGTTCACTAAATTAATAATGTGTTGTAGTAGATGCTTAATACATACATGAGTAAATTCATTTTGAATTATGCAGATTATCCACTTACGTACTTAGCTACATATATTCTGTTGTCTGTAAACATGAGTTTACCCAGAAACAATTTGACTTTAACATGTATATTCGCAAATTACCAATACTGATTTAATTGGATATACACATATCATTAGCCATTTAAAATACACCCTAAATAGGCTTATTATGTTTTAATTATTTAGAATGCCAGTAGATAGGCTTATTATTATTATATAGGGAAGCATTTAAGTAAAATTTCAGTGTAAGAAACAGAGATTTGTTTAAATTGGACGATTTGTTTAATTAACAAAGATACTAAATTGGCTTCCAATTTTCCCCCTTAATTAGATTTAATTATCTTTGTTAACCACATTACTAGGTATCCCAGAACGTTCTATCTTAGATTAGTGTTTTTTTTAAAGTCTTTATTTTGTAATAATTTTATACTTACAGAAAAGTTGCAAAGGGTGTGTAATGTTTCTGTATATCCTTATCTAGTTTCCCTGGTAATGCTAGTGCCTTTATCAGAACTGAGGGATGATTATTACTGGTGTATCACTGTTAACTAAATTACAGACTTTAATATGATTTCACCAGTTTTTTTGTCATTGTCCTTTTTCTGTTCCATGATCTAATCCGGGGTACCACATTGTGTTTAGTAGATTAGTGTATCCATTACAAGTGAGTAAATATTTCTACATTTGGCTAATTTGTTTAGCATTAGAGTGATTTTATTTTTCAGACTGTTCACTTTATATCTGAAACTGATTTTTAAAAATGAATTATATCTCCAATAAATGTTACTTTTGAGGTAGTTTTTTTTGATGGCTCTATACTGTTCATTTTTGGCATTTTCTCTTGGAATTACCTCTACAGCCAGTTGGTACCACATAAGAAAAATTATTCTCACTCATCTGTAACAATTTTCTTTAAAATGTGTTCCACAAAACACTAGGATTGTGATTTGTCCTGTGGAAATTGTCTTCTTTGGAGTCACAAATGTGATACACTTTATTAATATGTTCTTAGAAGAATTTTCATTTTCATTAGCTTGCTAAACATGTCTTACACAGTGGTAGCTACTTAGTAAACATTTGATGAATAAGTAAATGCTATTGTTACGGAAATCTAACTTCAGTGTTTCTCCACTTGTGACGGTGGAAACCTTTTTCCTGATAATGCCTGTTTAAATCTGGGGAAACATACTTTATAAGTCATAATAATTTTGACTTAAAAATGGTACTAGAAAGATTGACCCATTTTATTTATAATATGTTTTATTAAAAAATTTGATCTTCAAGAAATATGTTATAGACTCTGAAACCATTTTCAGTGAAGGAGTTTTGGGATAGTTTCACTAATAGCAATATTCTTGAAGAAAAAAATTGCTCTTTTAGATGACTAGTTAGAATGGGCTGGTTTTAAGTACAGCTGTGTGATCTTGAGCTTTGTGACTATAACTTCCGAATATTACGAATGTTCCCATCACTTGAAAGCACACAGCAAGCATATAGTTAGTACTACAGAAAGACCTCAGAGAAGTTTGCAGAATTTGCTAGTCTCGTGTTCCTGTGGGAACAAGTGCATTTATTTTTCAGTAGATTCAGCATACCATTTTTTGAAGGAAAGTTAGCCATTTGTTTGTAGAGCCGAAACTTCCTTTTTTCTTTTTGATCTGAGAAAAAAGATTACTAATTAGGATGTAATTCTCTGAAGAGGAGGTAGGTTTGGCCTGCAGTAAGGCTTGGATTCCAGCACATTCAAATAAATGAATCCATTGGTAGTTCTACTTAATTGTAAAAACGTTTAGTAAATATTTTCATAAATTATTTTTGATTATCAGAATTTAACATACTAAATTTTTTTGGAACCTAAAAACATATTAGGTGGAAGAATTGGTGATGTATGATAATTGAGGCTTTCTTTGATACTGAGATCATATAGTGGTAGAGAATTCCTAAAGGAACTTGTCCTGAGTTTTCTTCAGCATTGCTAGCTACAATTTTCTGTCAATTGAGAGAATGCATGTAAGATAAGCAGCAAGTCTGTAAAGTAGTTAGCATTTTCTTTCAGTGCTTTATTAACATTTCAGTGTAAATAAATGGAAAAGAAAAGAGAAGAGATACTGAAACTCTTTTTTTTTTTTTTTTTTTGAGACGGAGTTTCGCCCTTGTTTCCCAGGCTGGAGTGCAATGGCGCGATCTCAGCTCACGGCAACCTCCGCCTCCTGGGCTCAGGCAATTCTCCTGCCTCAGCCTCCTAAGTAGCTGGGATTACAGGCATGTGCCACCATGCCCAGCTAATTTTTTGCACTTTTAGTAGAGACGGGGTTTCACCATGTTGACGAGGATGGTCTCGATCTCTCGACCTCGTGATCCACCCGCCTCAGCCTCCCAAAGTGCTGGGATTACAGGCTTGAGCCACCGCGCCCGGCGATACTGAAACTCTTGTCTTTAGAAGGGCATTAACTTTTGTGAGGAAATTTTCTTGGCTTTTTTTTTTTTTTTAATTGAGGTATAATAAATTGCACTCATTAAAAATGACCAGATTTTTGAAACCGTTAGTTATCACAGTCAAGATTCAGGACATTTCCATCATCTTTCAGGTACGTGCCCTTTGCAGTTCATCCTTCCTCTATTTGTGGCCCAGGCAGTCACTAATTTGTTGGATTTTTTTTTTGAGATAGAGTTTGCTGTTTCGCCCAGACTGGAGTGCAGTGGCTTGATTTTGCTGCAACCTCCGCCTCCTGGGCTCAAGTGATCCTCTCAAATAACTGGGACTGTAGGCATGCTCTACTACACTTGGCTGATTTTTGTATTTTTTTGTAGAGACGAAGTTTTGCCTTGTTGCCCAGCCTGGTCTCCAACTCCTGGGCTCTGGTGATCTGGCCTCCTCCTGAAGTGCTAGGAATACAGGCATGAGCCACTGGGCCTGGTGAGAAAATTGTTTTTAAAGAGCCTTTAATGAGTGAAATCATCCCAGCCCTTAGTTCACTGTGAAAGTGTAATACTTAATGGGTATGGGCTGTGGAGCTTGAAACCCAGGTTAGAATTTTGGCTCTGTTTTATGACTTTGGGGAAAACATTTAAATTATTCAAGTGCGTTTTTTAAAAATAATGCAAGGATGATAATAGATCCTATTTATTATTGGGGATTAAGTTACATAAATGTTGGTAAAATGTTTAGTGCAGTGTGACATACAATATATAACCAGTGAATGTTAGTTTGTATCTGAAATTCTTCTCTCATTTTTATAGGGGGAAAGAATTCAAGACTAGTTTGAGGAAATTTTGTTAGATTTGGAGCTAATCTCAAAAATCTTGGAATTAAGGAGCCTAGGATGTTCTAGTTTAATCAGTGGAATTTTTGGTTAATTTTTTTTTGGTTGACTTTCCACCATCTGAAATATGTTGATTTGTTCTTTTCTCGAACCAGTTTAACTTAATTGGTTAACTTTTCATAATTGAGGCTCCTGTAGAGCTTTGAAATGACTTTTGCTGAATATATAGGTACAATTCAAATGGGAGACTAACTTGATACCTGTATAGAACACACATAAATAAACTTAAGTACATGATACAGATTGTCTTCTTGTCACTTATCTTGTTTTTCTCCTAAAAGAGGACATTGCAAAAAGGTGTGTTTGTGCACATCTTTGTGTGTGTGTGTAGTTTTTTAAGTTTTGATTGGTTGGGTTAATAGTTTCTTTTTCATTTTCCATGCCTAGCCACAATAAAAACCCTTTGTCTATATATGTTACCTTTCTTTAAATAATTTTAATACTTTGTGAGTAAAACAATGATACTTTATGGTTTTAATAGGTATAGGATAAAAATTTCAAGTATTTGGTTTTAGCTCTTTTATGTGGATTTATTGTAAAAGCAGTGTCTGATGCTTAATTGTGAAAAGGTTGTGGTTAAAAAACAACTGTTTTTATGCTTTAAGCCATGTAATTTTTTTGTATGTGTCAAGTTAAAATACCATGTACATAGTTTTTTTTCCCCCTAAAAATGATGAACTGAGTAAACATTTAATAGGATTTCTGGTAAAATTATATACTACATGCATGATGAAGAAACATTATTTAGTAAAGGTTCGTTCTACATTTCCAAATGTATTTTCTTAAAAACGAGTGAGGTTTTTTTAAAACAATAATTCAGAAATACCTTAAGTGTGTTCTTAGACTCAAAACTATTAAAATAATTTGGTATTAGGTGATTTTCAATTGATAGCTTTATTTCTTATGGTATTTTTTTTGTCTTTCTATAGGGCTGAAAGACACACAGAAGTCTTCATGGATATAGTTGATACATTTAATCATTTAATTCCTACTGAACACTTAGATGATGCCCTATTTCTAGGATCCAACCTGGAGAATGAAGTCTGTGAGGATTTTAGTGCAAGTCAAAATGTCTTAGAGGACTCGCTGAAGAACATGCTCAGCGATAAGGATCCTATGCTAGGATCTGCAAGTAACCAGTTCTGTTTGCCTGTTTTGGATAGCAATGATCCCAATTTCCAGATGCCTTGTTCAACAGGTAATTCTTACTTTTTTTTTTTTTTTTTTAGTCTGCAATTTAAAATAAGAAAATTTTCAGCAGCTTTTTCTTTTTTCTTCTTTTTTTTTTTCTTTTTAATGAGGAGGATAGTGAATATAGCGTTCTTTCCTTTGAATTTAGAGCTTCTTTTCCAGGCATCAGAATTAGAATTAAAACTAAATTTTCTTCCAAGGAGTGTGGCGTTATCCTCAAGGATATTATGGATATAGGTAGGGTGACCATATAATTTATTACTCAGTGTGTGATACTTTTTGGAATTACAGGGAGTACTTTAATAATTATAGCATGACAACATGTGTAAATTGGGATGCTTTAGTAAATAGGGATTGCTTGGCACATGGAGACATGTGGTCACCTTAGGCCTTCTTCAGTCAAGGAGGATGGCTGAATTGACCTTTCTCAGCTTACCTCCCAGTCCCTGAAATATATTACATTGTTTGCTCCCATTTCAGCTCCTTTGGTATTTTGTATACATGTATCTTACAACCAGAGAAATAACTTTATACCTCTGCTGCCCTATATAGTAAACATTAGCTACATGTAACTATTGGTCACTTGTAATGAGTCTGGTCCTAATTCAGGTCTGCTATAAAATGCCCATTAGATTTTGAAGACTCAGTATTAAAAAAAGTTAAAAAATATTTATTCAATTTTTTTCTAATGTTGCTTATGTGCTGAGGTAATTATTTTGGATATTTGTGGTTAAAATTTATGTCACCTGCTTTTTTTTTTTGCCTTTTGAAAAATGTCAACTTGAAAATTTAAGATTACATATATGTCTTACATTATATTTCTGTTGGACAGAACAGGGTCTATAGTTGAAGTAACTCAAAGACTGAAGATGGTAATTTTCTGTAAGGTTAAACTATTCTTAATAAGAAATTACTTTATCATTATGTTAATTTATAAAAAACATAGTTTTTCTTTTATAAAGCAAATATTACTGTAAACTTTGTGGCAATTATTAATACCTATTCTGTGAGTAAAATTAGAGGTAAAGGTAAAAATCAGCCTCCCATGAAACAGTGAGGTTTTCCTTCACCATTCCCTAGTGTACGTAGTTCTCAGGTTTATGTGATGTTGGTTTGTTTTTCAATGACTAGACTTTTTCTTCTGTACAGTTTTGTTCAGCATATTTTTCATTTCTTAAATCATTTTCTATGTATATTTTAAATTTATTATAGCAATACTTAAAGTTGGGAATAGGTGGTCTGCTGTTTACCTACAAGTTTATCAGGTTACTCCGCCTGAGGACCTCAACACAAGGCATCTTCATTTTAACAACTCCTTAATACTGAAGTCTTTTGAATTGCTTGCTAATAGTGTATCTCTGATTTATTTATATTGTGTTGTGTTATTGCTTAGGTTTACATTGTTTCTGTTGTTGTATTCTAAATGTTTTAAAGTTTTAAAAATTTTGTTTTATGTATGCATTGTTCAAGTTTTTTACTTTAGTGATTGTTTCAGTATAGTAGCTTTAATTATCTTTATTGTTAAGCACCTTTGACAGTGTTTAGTTGTATGCTTACTGTCTTTTAGTTTAGTTCAAATTCAGGAAAAACGTTTATTGAATATTAACATGGTGGTTGCTGGAACTACAGTTACCTTCAAGGATGTTATATTGGGTGTGGAACTGACATGTGTCATTCTGTTAGACCTTTTTACTTAAAAAATTCCAGCCCTATCATAATACTTTTATTCTTATTTCCTGTCCTTTTTAAAAAATGGATTTCTGTTGATATGAAAAATTACTAGTGTGAAAAATCTCTTCAGTTTTGTTTTACATTTCTTTTGCTAGTAGAAGACTTAGTGTATCTTTATGAAGTACTTAGAAATTTTTTGTGATATGATATGTTTGTTTATGATTCTGTTATCTTTTAAGTGAACTTTTGAATTTAGGAACTTAAGTTACTTCCTAAATTTTCTGATACTAAGATTTGTTTACTACAATTATTTAGCAGAATGTTTGTATATATGTGTAGTATATATGTTTTTAAGATATGTAAGAAAATATGTGGGGGAAACTTAATAAGGCTCTTCTGTTTAGGATTTTAAAAATTTCATTGTGCCATCTAGCAGGGGATTTATCTTGATTTCATCGAAGTTCCTTTTGCCCTATGAGATGTTTGGGTCACTAAAAGGCCCACACATTTTCTGAAAGCAAAATGGAAAACATTTTTGAAGAAAAAATTAACTTTTTGTTAGATTTAAGAGAGAATTGCAAAGAAGAAATCTTATTTATTTATTTATTTATTTTCGGTAGAGACAGGGTGGTGTTATATTGCTCTAGCTGGTCTCTTTTCTGACCTCAAGCCATCCTCCAGCCTCACACAGTGCTGGAATTACAGGCATGAGCCACTGTGCTTGGCCTGGGAAATCTTACAGTAGTTATTAATGAAAACCCTATGTGGACAGTAGCTTTCAGCTATTTATAAATAACTTCACCTTTTTTTTTTTTTTTTTTTGGAGACAGTCTCACTCTGTCACCAGGCACCAGGCTGGAGTGCTGGAGTGCAATGGCACAATCTCAGCTTACTGCAACCTCCACCTCCCGGATTCAAGCAATTCTCCTGCCTCAGCCTTCCAAGTAGTTGGAACTACAGGTGTATGCCACCATGCCCAGCTAATTTTTTGTATTTTTTAGTAGAGATGGGATTTCACCATGTTGGCCTGGCTGGATGGTCTTGATCTCTTGACCTCATGATCCGCCTGCCTCGGCTTCCCAAAATGCTGGGATTACAGGCGTGAGCCAACGTGCCCGGCCATAACTTCAGCTTTTTATTGTAAAATAGAAACAACGTAGTTCTTGCCCAGATTGTTGTTCCTGGCACTATAGGCTTTTACTAAGGGTTTTCATTGACATCAAGCAGGGAAGTAATCCTATTTTTATTCCTTACAACAATAAAAGCTGTAGATTGTGGTTATTTTGTAACCTTAGTGCTAAAATTAACTAGCAAAATAATTGCTACATCATCTTTTCTGTTATGTTGAACTAGGTTGGTTTCTGTAGTTGTTAAAGACCATTTTTTCTGTTGACATAGTTTAGTGATTTGGATTATATTTCAGCTGTCTCAAAAATACTATAAAGTAGTTTTAAAAGTCATAAAAATAAGAAACATAGATTACGTTTCTCTGTTGGATGCACAAAAATTGGGATGCCAGCTGTTTCATTTTGAGAGAAAGCAGCCAGTATTCTTTGAATGTTTTTGACTGTGTAAAGTATTACTTTATCTAACTGTAGTTTGCAGATGGTTTTTAGGTGTGCCCAGTAATACATTTTTTTTTAACCTCCAGTGAGTGAGCAAAAGAGTATTTTCCCAAGTAATAGGTTTGAGATACTGAATATACTGTTTACATATACCACTTGAGAATGTATTCAGAATCACTGAAATGGTGTATGCTGGCATTATCAGTATTATGAGAAAATGTTTGTTTTCTCTCTCATTTTGTAAACAAATGTGTTCCCTTTTTACATTGACAACTATGATTCATAAATGTGAAACAATCTCATGTTTACAATCCATTTCTTAATAGGAATATTGCAAAGACATGTTCAATGTCTGTAAGTTGATATCTTTAGTTTTTACGATACAGTTCAACATTGTTTTAAGACCAAGAAAACAGACACACTGTAGAAACATGAGTATTTAGAGCAGCCTTTCATTCAAATAACACTGTTATCTATTACCGTAGATTACTACTTGTAGCTACTGCATCCTTTAGTGAAACGATATCCTTTCAAGGCTACATTATGGCTAGCAAAATCATCATTCACTTAATTAAGAAAACCCTCCTATAGTACGGTTTTTGGAGATTAAGCAAATTAAAAAGTCATTGAACTCTTACAGGTATCCTTAATATTTCTGAAGAGTCGATTCATACTGTGTAATTGAGTATATTTTCAACTAAAGGAGAATACCTGCTTACATCACATGTTGCTTTTCTATCATAAGTGACATTGATGTGATATGACATCAAGCAGTGTTGTTTAATAGAATCTTAGCTTGCATTGCTTTCTTTTCAAGCAAGTATTGTAATACTTGTAATATATGTTAAGGCTAGTTTTACAGTTAGTAAGACTATCAGTAATAGTGTGATTTAGTTCATTTTTGGCACATGCATTTTAAACTTTTAATCATACCTAGTTTGATGCTCCTTTATCACTAGACAGAATTCATCTATGTAATAATGGAAAAAAATTATACTGTACCTGTTTTGGAAAAAAGGTTTGGTGTACCAGTGTGACACTGAGATTCGTTTAACTAGTTTTGGGTTTTATGGCTTCGTGTTTCTCTTGAACAGCATTTTCAATCAGACAGGACATTGAACTAAACATGCTGGTTCTCTGGTCTAGTAAAATTCAGTTTTCAGATGTTTATTATTTTGCTCCCTATTTATACTTTTTTGGGGAGTGGTGAGGCTATTTGTGCATACTAAATACATCTCTGAATCCAACTACACGTATTAGTTCTTTCTGTATTTGCACTGGAGTCTTTTCACTGTTGTTGTTATTAGTATTTGTTGATTTTTTTTAAAGCTTCAGTGAACCTTTTACACTATTAATCTTATTTTTGAGAATTGAGTTTTAAAAAATTATTTGTCTACAAAAATTAGCTGGGCATGGTGGTGCATGCCTGTAGTCCCAGCTACTCAGGAGGCTGAGGCAGGAGAATTGCTTGAACCCAAGAGACGGAGGTTGCGGTGAGCTGAGATCGCGCCATTGCACTCCAGCCTGGATAACAAGAGTGAAACTCCGTCTCAAAAAAAAAAAAAAATTATTTGTCACCTAATTGTACACATTTATGGGGTACAGTGTGATATTTTTATGTATGTGTACAGTGTGTAATGATCAAATTAGGTTAATATGCATACTTATCACCTGAAATTTTTGTCATTTCTTCGTGTTAGGTACATTTAAAAGCTGCCCTTCTAGCTATTTGAAAATGTACAATAAATTGTTACAGTTATGCTACAGTGTTAATAGCATATTGGAATTTATTCCTCCTATCTAGCTGTAATTTTTTTCTTTTTTCTTCTTCTTTTTGAGATGGAGTTTTTCTCTATCATCCAGGCTAGAGTATAGGGGCTGATCTTGGCTCACTGCAACCTTCACCTACTGGGTTCAAGTGATTCTCTTGCCTCAACCTCCTTAGTAGTTTGGGATTACAGGTACCTGCCACAATGCCTAGCTAGTTTTTGCATTTTTAGCAGAGACTGTTTCGCTACATTGACCAGGCTGATCTTGAACTCCTGACCTCAAATGATCCTTGGCCTCCTGAAGTGCTGGGATTACAGGTGTGAGCCACCGTGCCCTGTCTAGTTGTGATTTTGCATCTATCAACAAACTTTTGGCTATTCCCCCTGCTCCTTACCCTGTCCCAACTCTAGTAATCACTATTGCACCATTTACTTTTTTTTTTTTTTTTTTTTGAGATGGAGTCTCAACTCTGTCGCCCAGGCTGGAGTGCTGTGTCACTGTCTCAGCTCACTGCAGCCTCTGCCTCCTGGGTTCAAGTGACTCTCTTGCCTCAGCCTCCTGAGTAGTTGGTATTACAGGCATGGGCTACCATGCCCAGCTAATTTTTTTGTTTTTAGTGGAGATGGGGTTTCACCATGTTGGCCAGGCTGGTTTCGAGCTCCTGATCCCGTGGTCCACCTACCTCGACCTCCCAAAGTGTTGGGATTACAGGAGTGAGCCACTACAACCCGCCTGTACCCTTTGCTTCTATGAGCTCAACTCTTTTGTTGGTATATGAGTGAGAGCATGTGGTATTTATATTTCTGTGCCAGGCTTATTTCACTTAATGTCCCCTAAGCTCATCTGCGTTCCCATGATGGCAGAATTTTGTTCTTTTTTAGTGGTTAGTTGGTATTTCATTGTGTATATATACTACGTTTTCTTTATTTATCCACCTGTTGGTACACACTTAGGTAGATTTCTTATTTTGGCTATTGTGAATAGTGCTGCAGTAAACATGGGAGTGCAGAGATACTGATTTCGTTTCCTTTGGATATATACGCTGAAAGTGGTGGAATTGCTAGATCATGTGGTAGTTCTGTTCTTAGTTTTTTGAGGAACTTCCATACTGTTTTCCATAATGACAGTACTGATTGACATTCCCTCCTAGTGTGTAAGAGTTCCCTTTTATCTGCATTCTTGCCAGTGCTTATTATTTTTTGTCTTTTTGTTAGTAGCCATTCTAAATCGGGTGAGATGATATCTCATTATAGTTTTGATTGGCATTTCCCAGATGATTAGTAATGTTGAGCATTTTCTTCATATACCTGTTAGCCATTTGTATGTCTGTTTTGAAAGATGTCTATTCAGTTTATTTGCCTTTTTAAAAAATTGGATTATTTGCTTTTTGTTGTTGTTTGAGTTCCTTGTATTTTCTGAATATTAATCATCTGTTGGATGGATCAGTTGCAAATACTATCTCGCATTCTGTTGGTTTCTCTTCACTCTGTTTATTGTTTCCTTAGCTGTGTAGAGCTTTTTAGTTTGATCTAATCCCAGTTGTCTGCTTCTGCTTTTTTGCCTGTACTTTTGAGGTCTCTAAAATTATGCACAGACCAATGTCCTGAAGCATTTTTCATTTTCTTCTAGTAGTTTCTTAGTTTTGGGTGTTACATTTAAGTCTTTAATCCATTGGAGTTGCTTTTGTATGTGGAGAGAGATGGGGTTTAGTTTCTTTTTTTTTTTTTTTTTTTTTTTTTTTTTTTTTTTTTTGAGACGGAGTTTCGCTCTCGTTACCCAGGCTGGAGTGCAATGGCGCGATCTCGGCTCACCGCAACCTCCGCCTCCTGGGTTCAGGCAATTCTCCTGCCTCAGCCTCCTGAGTAGCTGGGATTACAGGCATGCGCCACCATGCCCAGCTAATTTTTTTTTTTGGATTTTTTAGTAGAGACGGGGTTTCACCATGTTGACTAGGATGGTCTCGATCTCTTGACCTTGTGATCCACCCGCCTCGGCCTCCCAAAGTGCTAGGATTACAGGCTTGAGCCACCGCGCCCGGCCTCTTTTTTTTTTTTTTGCTCATAAATGTACAGTTTCCCCAGTACCATTTATTGAATAGATTATTCCTTCCCAAATGAATGTTTTGGTTCCTTTGTTGAAAATCAGTTGGTTTTAAATATGTGGATTCATTTCTGGGTTTCTTATTCTGTTCCATTGGTCTTTGTCTTTGCTCTTAGGCCATTACCATGTTGCATTGGTTACAGTAGCTTTGTGTAATGTGCTTTGAAGTCCGGTATTGTGATCACTCCAGCTTTATTTTTATTTTTTTGCTCAGGATTGTGTCAACTATTTTGTTTTTTTTTCTCCCCCCTGTGGTTGTATACAGACTTTAGTATTTTCTTTTTCTATTTCTGTAAAGATTGTTGTTGGTATTTTGATAGGCATCGCATTGAATCTATGGACTGCTTTTGGTAGGTAGTATGGTCATTTTCACAATATTAATTTTTCTAACCATGAACATTGAATGTCTTTCCATTTTTTTGGTGTGTGCTCTCTTTAATCTCTGTTATTAGTTCTTTTGTAGTTGTCCTTGCAGAGATCTTTAACCTCTTGGTTAAATTTATTCCAAAGTGTTCTACAGTTTTTGGTGAGTAGCATTGCTTTCTTGATTTTTTTTTTTTCCACTATTTTATTTTGGTATGTAGAAATGCTACTGACTTTCATATGTTGATTTTTTATCCTGCAAGTGTTTAATGCATTTGTTTTTAAGTTCTAACAGTGCTGATACACAGTTGGACTTCTTTTCCAATTCGGATGCATTTTAGTTTTTGTTTTTTCTCTTGCTTAATTGCTTAGAGAAGGACTTCTAGTACCGTGTTGAATGAAAGTGGGCATTCTTGTCTTGTTTCAGGTGTTAGAGGAAAAACTTCTAACTTTTCCCTGTTTAGTTTGATGTTGGCTGTGGGTTTGTCATGCCTTTATTGTGTTGAGGTACTTTTCTTCTATACCTAACTTGTTGAGAATTTTTATTGTGAAGAGATGTTGAATTTTAGCACTCACTTTTTCTATGTCTATTGAGATGATCCATGTCATTTTTGTTCTTCATTCTGTTGATATGATGTATCACATTTATTGATTTTTATATGTTAAACCATTCTTGCATTCCTTGGATAAATGCTGCTTGATTGTGGTGAGTGATCTTTTCAGTGTGCTGTTGGATTCAGTTTGCTAGGATTTTTGCATTTATATTAATCTGGAATATTGGCCTATAATTTTCTCTTTTTGTTGTGTTTTGTCTGGTTTTGGTAATGGTAATGTTTGGTCTGGTTGTGGTCAGGGTAATGTCAGTCACATAGAATGCCTTAGAAAGAATTGCCTCCTCTTCAATTTTCTGGAAGAGTTTGAGAATTATTATTTGTTCTTTAAGTGTTTGGTAGAATTCTGCAGTGAAGACTGGGTCCTGGGCTTTTCTTTGATAGGACACTTCTTACTACAGAGAGAATCACATTTGACAGGAAAAATACAAATTTAATGCATGTAGATATGCAAATGAGATAGAAATACATTGGTTAAGACAAAATACATACTTTTTAAAATTTTTTTATTTTTTTGAGACGGAGTTTCGCTCTTGTTACCCAGGCTGGAGTGCAATGGCGCGATCTCGGCTCACCGCAACCTCCGCCTCCTGGGTTCAGGCAATTCTCCTGCCTCAGCCTCCTGAGTAGCTGGGATTACAGGCACGCGCCACCATGCCCAGCTTATTTTTTGTATTTTTAGTAGAGACGGGGTTTCACCATGTTGACCAGGATGGTCTCGATCTCTTGACCTCGTGATCCACCCGCCTCAGCCTCCCAAAGTGCTGGGATTACAGGCTTGAGCCACCGCGCCTGGCCCCAAAATACATACTTTTAATTAAATGTTAAACAAGATTAACGGATTAGTCTTGTGAGCATATGCCTAGCCTTTAAGAATAAAACTTAATTTCTGTAAGATTGATGATTAAGATTAAATACCATTCTTGAGTTTTACGTAGAAGGGTTTAGATGAACGTGTAGTATGTTTTGAAGAGAGCAAAAGATAGAGGTAAACACTTCATAGAACTAGAGTTGTAACTTAGGAAGAGGAAAATGCTGAAAGGTCTGAAGCATCTGACCTAGTAGCTGCCATAGATATTTGAAAGTTGATCATATTGACAAGAACTTTGACTTCTTTATGAATAAAAGGGAAAGACCTAGGTCCATTAGGCAGCAATTAGAGGGAGGCAGTTTCAGTGGCTAAAAGGAGGAACCTGTGGTTTCCCAAAATGGAATTATAGGTTCCCTGGGCATATGGAGTTTTTGCTTTTACTGGATATGACCCTTTGACTGAGGTGTTTCGTTGGGGATTCAGGCACAGATAGTTACTTGCATTAGATGACCTTTGTTTTGATTTTTTGAGATAGGGTGTCACTGTGTTGCTCAGGCTGGAGTGCACTGATACAATCTCAGTTCACTGCATCCTCCCCCTCCCAGGCTCAAGTGACGCTCTCACCTCAGCCTGCCTAGTTGTTGGGACTACCGGTGTGTGTGCCATCATGCCTTCCTTATCGTATTTGTATGTATATATATTTTTTGAGACAGAGTTTCGCTCCGGTTGCCCAGGCTGGAGTGCAATGGCATGATCTCAGCTCACTGCAATCTCCGCCTCCAGGGTTCAAGCAGTTCTGCTTTAGCCTCCCACATAGCTAAGAAAGATTACAGGTGCCTGCCACCATACCCGCCACCACACCCCCTACCATGCCTGGCTGATTTTCTATGTTTTTAGTAGAGATGAGATTTCTTCATATTTGGCAGTCCAGCCTCGAGCTCTTGACCTCAGGTGATCCACCTGCCTCGGCCTCCCAAAGTGCTGGCCACCACGACTGGACTATTTTCGTATTTTTTGTAGAGATAGGGTTTCATCATGTTGCTCAGGCTGGTCTTGAACTCCTGAGATCAAAATTTCTGGGATTACAGGTGTAAGCCACTGCACCCGGCTTTAGGTGATGTCTTAAAGTTTTTTTCAACCTCAATTATCCATGAAACTGTTACCTCTTTTTATTAAAAAAAAATAAAAATTATTATGTTCCCTTTAGTCCTGAGTCCTATTTGTAGGCTTTATGTATTTCATAGATTCTTTAAATTATATGCAGCATAGCTTAAAAGCACAATTGATAACTACATTTATGTAAGTAGCTTTAATTACTCTTAGTTCAGTTTATTGTCATTTTAGTTCTTGTGCTTTTTCTGGGTTATAGACTGTTGTTCTATGTAGACATTTCTTCTTTTTCTTTTTTCTTTTTTTATTGCCATGTCGGAGTTTTGCCCCATTGCCCAGGCTGGTCTTGGATTCCTGGGCTCAAGCTATTCTACTGCCTTGGCCTCCCAAAGTTCTGGGATTACAGGCATGAGCCACCGTGCCTGGCCTTGCTTTAGATATTTCGAATAGACTAAGCAGTTCTTTTCAGATATTTTTCCATAGTAATTGCTCTAGCCATCCTTAATAACAGAAATAACAATTGAACTCAACATACAGTCTTTTATTGTTGTTAGTACTAAAATATCCTTTCTAAATTCAGAAAATCCAGAGTAGGGAATTTCTGTTCCAGGCCAGAGCTTTCCAATTTAAGTTTTTGTTTTGCATATTCTGTGGCTTTTCTGTTTTAATTCTGCTCAGCAAAACCAAGAAACAAACCTTGGACCACGACTAGAACAGTTTTTATTCTAGTACAGTTGCGCTGTGTGTGCGCGCGTGTGCGTGTGTGTATAAACTTGCATTTCTGTGCTGCTGTAACAGACTTCGTTTTCCACGGTCTCGAGCATACTGTTGGTCTATTGAATTCATTTTTACCCGGGAGATCTGTTGCCCAGAGCCGCCTGTCTGGGTTTGCTTGTCGTTTTCTATGCATGTTATACATCTTCTGTCTCTGAGCTTTACTGCTCTCCTTGATTAGAGCTATTGTTTCCCTATATTTCATCTTTTTTTTTTTTTTTTTTTTTTTTAACTCCATACTTTGTTTCTTTGTTGAAGTCCTTGGTAGTTTTCTGATACCCTCATACTTGACTAATGACTTGCTTTTAGGTAGAATCCAAAGTTGAATATCACTTTTTCCTCAAATTTTAATGCAGTGTTTCTTAGCCATCTAACATTTAATGTTGCTGCTGCGTTGCCTGATACTTAGAAGTCTTGTTACATTGTTAGGTTGCCTTTTCTCCAGTCCAGCTTCAGGATCTTCTCTTGACCTTATGATGTACTGAAATTGTAGTGATATATCTGCATTAGTTTTTTATTTATTTTCTTGGGTGGGCCTTTTCAGTTTGGAGCGTGTTCTCTTCAACTCTGGGAAATTTTCTTGTGTTTTCTCTGCAAACTCCTGGAAGACAGGTGTTTCCTGGTGCTTTTAGCCTATTTCTTGCATTTTTCCAGCATTTTGCTTTATGTCTTTCTAGGTATTTATTGCCATTATTTTCCACCTCTTTGAATATTTCATTTTGACACATATTTTACTGTTTCTAAGAATTCTTTAATGTATTCTCTTTATTCAGTTTTTTTAGTAGTATCCTATTTTCATAGTGATATACAGTTGACTCTTGAATAATATGGGGTTTAGGGGCAAAGAACCACCATTCCTTGCGTTCAGAAATTCACGTGTAACTTTTATCTTCCCCCAAACTTAACTAGTAATAGCCTGTGTTGACTGGAAGCCTTCCTGATAGCAGAAACAGCTGATCAACACATGTTTGTATATGTTAGGTGTGTTATATATACTGTATCTTACAATAAAGTACCCTAGAGAAATGTCATTAAGAAGATCATCAGAAAGAAAATGTATTTAATATTCATTAAGTGGAAGTGGATCATTAAAAAGGTTTTCATTCTCATCTTCATATTGAGCAGGCTGAGGAGGAGGAGAAAGGGGAGGGGCTAGTGGCTAGTCTTGTTGCCCAGGTGGCAGAGGTAGAAGAAAATTGATGTGTAAGTGGACCTGGACAGTTCAAACTCATGTTGTTCAGGAGTCAGCTGAATAAGTGTCTCTTTATAATCTGAATTAATGTTTCTACTTATTTTGATCTTTCTTACATTACTGCATGCTTTCCCCAAAGGTCAGATTAATTTTGGTTGTTAATGTTTACAGTGAATAAGAAATCTAGTCAAATTCTGCTGTGGGATAAGTAGGCTTTAGATAGATAGCTTGAGGTTATTTTGGGGAACCAGGGTGAGAAGTACCTTAGCATTAGGTGTTAACTGTCCTACTTCCTTCAGTTCATTCAACTTAAGTTTAGGGTTAAGAGAATATTTTCTCTTACTTGGCATTTAATGCTTGGTTGTAGGCCTTGCTGGTTTAATGCTTGGTTGTAGGCCTTGCTGGGTGTTGAAGTTGGGGAAGAGATGAGGCTGACCTCTCAGTATTAAGGCTTTCAGTTAATCCTTATGTCTAGCCCAGCTGACTACTTATGCCATCTATCATTGCATTTTTAGGGATTCTAAAAGTGTTGGACAAGGTTGTTCACAACCTCTTAAGCTTCAGCTCCTTTGAACTCTGGGCTATGACTTTTTCATGCTCTATTTTAGTAATTTCTTCTATTGAGTTTTCTCTTAATCTCCTACAAATGTGTTTAAATCTTTTATTTGCTTTTGGTCTTCCTTTTTATTCACTTTGTTGTTACGGGTTTTTACCTTCTATTCCTTCTCTTTTTAATGGGATTTGGGGGTGAGGAGAGAAGATAAAGATGTACGAAGTCTGCCACATTGAACTAGTGACTCTTTTTAATGAAGTGTAAATAAAATTTCTGGCATCCAGTAATTCTTACTTAGGGATTTTGGAACCCTGTTCATTATTACTTTGTCTTTGTCAGTGTTGAGCATGGTGAATTTGCAGTACTTTCTTTGCTTTCATAATTTTTCACCTGTTAGAAATATTAATCTTGTGTTAATATTAGACCTATTAACAAACTTCTCTGAGTTTGCAGGATTCTCCAGAGAAACAGAACCAATGTATGTGTGTGTGTGTGTGTGTGTGTGAGTGTGTGTGTGTGTTTATAGTGAGACAGGGAGAATGAGAGATTGACTTGCATGATTGTGGAGACTGGCTGGCAAGCCCGAAGTCTGCAGGGTAGGTTGGTAGGCTGGAGACCTAAGGAAGGTTCAGTGTTGCAGTTTCAAGTCCAAAGGCATTTTGGAAGCAGAATTTCTCTTATTCAGGGGACCTCATTTTGTCTCTGAAGGCCTTCACCTAAATGGTTGTGGCTGACCCACATTGTGGAGAGTAATGGTTTTTACTCATAGTCTTTTGGTTTAAGTGCTAATTTAAAAATACTTTCACAGCAACGTTTAGATTGGTGTTTGACCAAATATTGGGGTATCGTGTCCTAGCTAGGTTGTCATGTACAATGAACCATCTCTCATCACAAAAAAATGGATGTGAGTTAATTAGTTTGATTTAGCCATTCCACAGTGTATTTATATTTCAAAACGTGCTGTACATGGTAAACATATATTGTTGTCAACTAAATAATTAAAAAAATCAATTTAGGTATCACAGCAAGGTCAGAAAACCTCAGAACATAAGTTCTTTGAACTGCTGTTTTATATATATGTTACCATCAAACTAGTGTTAATCTTAGGATTTCTGAGAAAGTGATTTCGAGATGAGTTTGTAGGCAGATACAGCTTAAAAAGAAAGCCCCTAGCTCGTTTCTCTTAAGGGATTATACTTAAAGGAAATTTTAAAAATAGTTAATGTGTGGATGTTAATGTACCAAATACCATGCAAAACTACTTTGCTAGCGCTATCTTACTAAATCTTCACAAAAACTTTAAGAACTGTAGAATGCTTCAGGTTGAATATCCCTTATCTGAAATGCTTGGGATCAGAGGTGTTTCAGATTTTGGATTTTTTTTTTTTTTAATTTTGGAATGTTTGCCTTATACCTCTTGGTTCAATAAGCTTGCCTAATCCGAATATCCCAAATCCAAAATGCTTCAGTGAGCATATCCTTTTGAATGTCGTTTTGGTGTTCAAAACGTTTTGTATTTTGGATTTTGATTTTTGGGTTAGGGATACTCAGCCTGTACTATTAATCTCATTTTATAGCCCAATAAACTGAAGTTTTGAGAATGGTTAATTTCTCAGGGTTACTAATATGTCAGTCATAGTACATGGATTGCAATCCATCCTAAATATTTTTTGCCTTCAAGTACGTAAATGCCATTAGGCACAGTGCTCTAAATTAGTTATGAAATTTTGTTTAGCTTTGTAGTTAGCAAGATTAGGATGAGGTTTTTTTTTTTTTTTTAATTTTAGTGTGTGTATGTTTCTTTTTAGTTCTGTTTTTGAAAGAACAAAGAAGATAGCTCTCTTTCCTGTTTAAAGAGTATGTGTGTTTATAGGAAAGATGTATGAGTACCCGAAATGGCTCTTAGTTTTTAAAGACCAAGAGAGTTAAAGAGAAAAACAGTCATTGGCCAATGATTTTGTTAATCTTGAATACCAGAGAAATGCTCTCAAGGTGTGCCTTTGATAAATGCCAACAGGTAGACATGTACTGCAAGCTACTCGAACCCTTCTTTATCACATGAAGTTGATTCAAGATGCAATGCAATTTGATATAAGAAAAAAACTCTAACTTCATACCCATTTTATAGTTGAAGAAATTGTATCTTAGGAATAAACATTAACTTGGAGAATTTTTTTTTTTTATACAAATGAGCTGATTTTGGCTTTATTCATTTATTGAATGTCTGTTTTATGCCAGCTAATATTCCAGGCAGTGGACATACAATGTTGAATAAAACAAAACTTGATTTCTTCTGATGGAGCTTAAAGTTTAGTATAGAAATAAATTTTCTTCTGATTTTTCCAGGATGTTTAGTAGGGTAGTTATTTAGCATAAACTCACTGGGAGAGGTTGTGTGCCCTGAGTTTTCAGTGTTTTTTGAGCTTTCTTGCTCAGTATGGCAAGAATGCAAGGTGCTGACTATTTTCCTGCATGGTTTGTAATTACAGCAAGCAGCATTGAAGGATGATGTTAACATTTCCTCTCTCTCCCTTACCTCAGACAAACAGCTGGCTTGCTTACTGCTCATTCTAAAAGGCAATGCATTCTCAAAACTGGTCTTCTCCTGTATTTCAACCCACTATGTGTGTAGGCATCTATGTAGGCATACTGTGTTGTCCCTGTGGAACTTGAGGAGACAAGGGAAAATTGTCATTATGCTGCTTGCTGTGTCATGGATGACAGAGTTCTTCCTCTTTTACCCAGTAGCCTTGTGTCTTCTGTCAGTGAACATGAATCAGTAATAGGCTAGTTTGTTAGTTTGTGAGTAGGGTAAAAATCCCAGACCCTTTACAGTCCTTGCGGTTCTCAACATTACTGTGTTTAATCAGGAATTATTCATGGAGGTTTAGCAATACTTTAATTATGAATGATATTTTAATTTAAATAATTTACCTCTAGGAAGGCAGGAATTGCAGCTATAGTATGTTGTTCATACAGGCACTAGAATAGTGGGCATTTAGTAAATTTTGACTGGGAAAAAGCACAAGGAAAAAGTGGGATCAGATAATGGGAATGGAAGTTAAAAAAAAATAAAATGTGTGTTACAGGTGGGTTTCAACTTTGCCTGTCAGATTTATAGCAATTACTGTTGAAGAGGAAACATTCCAAGGTGAGGAATACAGTGTCTTGAATGTAAAAACAACTTTAGTACCCATAAAAAAGAAAATTATTTTGACACTAAAACTGGAAAAAAATTTCAGTCAGTGTGATACGAAAAAGAAAATCCTTAACATAATTTCAGTAAACATAGGGCTTTTTCTCATATCTTTCAGTAGATATTCTGGTGTGAGCAGTATTACAGAGACTAACATGGTCTGACTGATCCAATCTCAGGATAGATTTTAAGTTACCTTTCAAACAGCCTACTTTGGATATCAGTTCTCACTAGATTTTTAAATATATTGATAAGAAGATGAGTTATATGATACTATCTTGAGAACTGTTGAAAATGTAATTAGCCTTTTGTTTTCTTTTGCTGTAGAGATAAGTTTTATTAATCATCAGGGCTGGGTATGAGATTGCATAAATTTAGGCTCTGTTAGGAGTATTTCTTAGAATAGGAGGCTATTCTGCTGTCCTTCTAGAGCAGGTGTCCCCAAACTATCTGGCTACCTAGATTTCCTCCAAATCATAGACCAAGGCATCCTCAGCCTCCCTGGCTGCCCATCTCTCATTTCCTCGGCCTCCCGGCTGGCTCAAGAAACACTTTCTGTACTCCAGACTCTGTATTACTTTCCTAGTCTCTGTTGCCATCATGGATTTGCTTTCCATAGGTTGTAATTTACTGAGTCATTATATTGACTCAGAATTTTTTGTCTTGGTTTTAGTTAGGATTAGGCTTACCTGAGAGTGATAGAAAACTCTAGATAACAGTGGTATAAATAAAATTTTTTTTGGTCATGCAGTAGCCCAGAAGGAAGTGACTGAGAGCTGATACGGAGTTGAACAGTGCTGGGGACCCAAGCTCCTTTTGCCTTGCTATCATGTGTGATTACTAATTCCACCTTTATTGCATAGTTGGAGATGGCCCCTTCACCTGTCAAATATTAATTCCACGTAGTCAAAAAAGGGGAGGGAAAGGTAATATCTCCTTAATTTAAAACTATATCCTGAAAGTTGGATGTTCATTTCCCAAATGACCACACACACCTTAGTAACCACATCTAGTAATAAGGTAGATTGAAAAGTGTCTTTTTTTTTTAATTTTTTCTAATGAGTAACCATGTACCATAAAATAGGAATTCCGGTAAATGAGGAAGAATGGCTGAATGGATATTGGGCAACAGCTAACAGTTTCAAATACAGTTTCTGTATAGTTAACTCCTTGAGGAATCTAAGATCAGTACCTTTTCCTAGCTCACTGGTCATCTTGGGACCCAGGTTTGATGACTTGGCTTTTTTTTTCTTTGTTTTTTTTGAGATGGAGTCTCACTCTTGCCTGGCTGGAGTACAGTGGTGCGATATCTGCTCACTGCAGCCTCCGCCTCCCAGGTTTAATCGATCTTTCTGCCTCAGCCTCCCGAGTAGCTGGGGCTACAGGTGCACGCCATCACACCCAGCTAATTTTTGTATTCTTAGTAGACATGAGGTTTTACCATGTTGGCCAGGATGGTCTCGATATCTTGACCTCATGATCTGCCAGCCTCCGCCTTCCAAAGTGCTGGAATTATAGGCATGAGCCACCGTGCCTGGCGACTACTTGGCTTTTTTCCAGAGCTCATCCTGCCTCACTTGTCAAAGACTTCCAGGCTGTATATCTGTATTTCCTCCCTAACAAATGGGACTTGAAAATCAAATAAAGTCTGTGTCTCTGTTCATAGAGCATGATCATTTGCTCATATCAGAAATTTTAGAGATTAAATGCTTGTATTGTTTCACTCTGAAGGAGATGGGTGTCAAAATTGCTACTTGTGTACTGGAGATACTTCATTAAGGTAAGGTATCTAATTTTTTTTACTGTACATGTTTATATGTAAGACATTTGAGTGTATACCAGTATTTTTATGTGTATTTATACTACTTGTCTATCAGTGTATTTTGTATAACAAATACAGCAGATAGTAAATATTTTAAAATGTTGAGCCACATATAAAATATTTATACTCTTCAAATTATTAAGTAAAATTATTAGTTGTATAAGAACTTACTTGGAATGCATTATGATTGCACATGCTTTGGATAAATTGACATGTATCCATCAAGGATACTAGTGGTAGTCTGATTAAGTATTAGTTAAGTTTGATTTCTTTTTAGTTTTTAAGTAGCAGTTAATCATAGATTGTCTACTCCTTTATATACACCCCCTTAAGATTACACCCCCTTAGGAAACCATTTTCTTAATGTATAAAGTCTAATAAAAGCTGCTATAAAGGTGTCTTTTGAAACAGTAATCAATTTAGAGGTAGTACTTTTTAACGTATACTGTTTCTTTGTATGTTTGTCCATAAAGAGTTTTGCTGAATACCTGACAGACCTTGACTTTTAGTCCTCCTGAGGTCAGGTAACACCTAGTAAAAGTAAATGTTTGTAAATTATTCTGGGTACTGACATCCTTGAGTTCTTAGTTTCTTATTCATAGGTATATATATATACATATATATATTTGCTTAGTTTTTGTTAGCATTTTTTTTTTTTTTTTTAATATCCCTTGTATTTTAGAGTCATTCCTTGGTATCCAGGGAGGATTGGTTCCAGGACTTTTCCCTGCCACAATAACAATCTTCTTATATGTTCAAGTCTCTGATATAAAATGGCGTAGTATTTGCGTATAACCTGTGCACATCCTCCCATATATTTTAAGTCATCTTTGAATTATACCTAATACAACGTAAATGCTAAGTAAATAGTTGTGGTGCCATATTGTTTAGGGAATAATGACAAGAAAAAAAAGTCTGTGTATATATCATACAGACATAATTGTCCCCTCCATTTTTTTTTTTTTTGAGATGGAGTCTTTTGCCCAGGCTGGAGTGCAGAGGCATAATCTCAGCTCACTGCACCCTCTGCCTCCCGGGTTCAAGCCATGCTCCTGCCTCAGCCTCCCAAGTAGCTGGGATTAAAGGCATGCACCGCCACGCCCAGCTACTTTTTGTATTTTTAGTAGACACAGGGTTTCACTGTGTTGGCCAGGCTGGTCTCGAACTCCTGACCTCAAGTGATCTGCCTGCCTTGGCCTGCCAAAGTGCTGAGATTGCAGAGACAGGATCTCCCTATGTTGTCCAGGCTGTTCTTGGACTCCTGGGCTCAGGCAGTCCTTCTATATTGGCCTTCGAAAGTGCTGGGATTACGGACATGAGCCACCATGCTTAGCCTTCCCAAATATTTTTGATTTGCTGTTGGTTGCATTCACATACGCAGAACCCATAGATTTGGAGGGTTGACTCCAAAAAGTTGTATGTCCTTTTAAAAGACAATTTAAGTATATTTTAGAACAAAGTAGAATAAATCAGATATATTCTATTTAGATAATGTGGTTAAGGATACTTTTTATTTTAAGCTTTTAAAAAATTTTGAATTTTGTATTTTGAAAATTTAAAACATACTGAAAAACGAAAAGTACAGTATACTCACATTTAGTCATTACCAGTATTCAACAGGTGTTAATATTTTGCTCTATTTGTGGTATTAATTTATTAGTTTACCAGTTCATCCAGTCTGTCCATTTAGAACGTCATCATATATGCCCCCAAAAAGGACTTACACATACCATAATTACACCTAAGAGAAAATTTCCAAGTGTTATCTAATACCCTTTTCATATTCAAATTTGTTATTTTTCTTCAAGCTATTTTCACCTGGTTTGTAAACTCAGGTTGTAGTCAAGGACCTAGTTTGGCAGTAAATTGTATTTCTCAAGTCTCTGCAGTCCTTTTCCCATTAATAACATTTTGAAGAGGTAAGATGCCTCTTTTTTTTTTTTTTTTTTTTTGAGATGGAGTTTCGCTCTTGTTAACCCAGGCTGGAGTGCAATGGCACGATCTTGGCTCACCGCAACCTCCGCCTCCTGGGTTCAGGCAATTCTCCTGCCTCAGCCTCCTGAGTAGCTGGGATTACAGGCACACACCACCATGCCCAGCTAATTTTTAGTATTTTTAGTAGAGACGGGGTTTCACCATCTTGACCAGGCTGGTCTCGATCTCTTGACCTCGTGATCCACCCGCCTCGGCCTCCCAAAGTGCTGGGATTACAGGCTTGAGCCACCGCGCCCGGCTGGTAAGATGCCTCTTAGCAACATCCTGAGTTTTAGATTTTTTAAGTTGTTGGTATTTTCTGCATATGGGAAATGAGGTTTAAAAGCTGGATTAGAGACAAACATCCTTGGCATTCAGAAAACTTCATAGGTAAAGCTGTGTAATGTCACATCTTAGAATGTTTAGCATCTGACTCGATTTTAAGTTGGATTACTGGGTTAAGGTGGAGAGAGCAAAAACTCTTCCTAAATACTTCAGATGACCTATCATCTGCAGAGATACAGCTTTGGCAATATGAAAACATTTAGTTTCTCATCAGCCTTTTTAATGGTTTTACTATCCATTGATGATAATCGCTGGGATCACTTGTAGCAAAGTGATGGCTTTCTAAGTATAACTTTACTTTTACATTTATTTGCTGATACTCTGGTAAGGGAAAGTTTATTTCATTACCTGGTTGCTTACAGTTCCTACTGAAGAGGCAGATTAGAAGGAAAGAATGAACTTTGCAAAGTTAGGACTTGGAGGAATGATCTTTTAGAGTAAGGAGTTGGTGAAATGATCACTTCTAACGCCAGAGGTAGCAAATGATGGGCTTAAGTGATCCTCCTGCCTGAGGAGGATCCCAGATAGCTGTGGTTCCCAGTAGCTGGGACCACACATAGGTACCTGCTAATTTTGTTTATTTTTTATTTTTGTATAGATGGGTTCTCTGCATGTTGCTCAGGCTGGTCTTGAGCTCCTGGGCTCGAGTGATTCTCCCACTTCAGTTTCCCAAGGTGCTGGGATTATAGGCATGAGCCACTGTGCCTGGCCCTCTTTCCTTTTTGATGGTTATAATGAGTTCATAGATTATAAAAATATAAATGTGTCATATTGCTTTTTTCTTTTGTTACTCAAAATTTTTTAACCAAGTCAGCTCACATGTCACTGAAATGTACTTTTAAATGTGTGTTCCATTGTATAGTTTTGTTACTATTATAGAGGAAGAATGGTTCTAAAAGTACATGCTGATTTTTTTGCATTCTGTGATTTTTAATTTTGCTCTCAGAATATTTTCCTCTGTTATGTGTATAATTACAATCAATTTTAGTATAAGACTTCTTGATATGTAACTTCAAAAAAGCACATGAAATACGTAAAAGGAGGTCACCTTGGAAATTAACTGATTGGTTGTTAAGGTTGGGTAGAAAATTTTTTCCTTGGCTTAAGGCTGAATGTTGAAGAAATGCTTTAAATTAAATTCATTTCACACTAGTGACAGGAAAATTGTCCAAAAAATGACCTTGGTTAGTGGACAAAGCAGTCTTGACTTTAATACAGAAACGTTCTTTTGATGATTTAGGAAAATAATTATTGCAAATAAATTAAATCTTAAAGAAACTGACATTTAAAAAACTATATTGATATTCCTTTTTAAAGCAATATAGTGACCATAATTCAACTTTTAACTGTTGATTTAGTAGTCTTGGGAAACAAATGATTGTATTATTATTTATTAGCAAACATCCTTAGGTACCGTTTTTGTAGGTAAGGCCTTTGGTCCCTACATTAACTGGGCCTGGGAAAAATACACTTGGAAAAAATTTCTTTTAAATGATATGTTTCTCCTCTTTTTATTAGACTGTCTTAGAACCTAGTAGTTTATCTTTCTCAAACATCTAGAATATTTGATCCATTCATCTAATTGAGAGGCCAGGAAACTGAGTTACTAGAAATGTGTGAAATAAAAATAAGGGACTACACTCTTATAAAGGTGTGTATATATGTAAAACACATGTACAGAAATAAACTGTATTAAAGTAATTGTTCTCTGAGGCTTTCTATGTACTTGATTTTTCTTGAGGAAGGCTCTAGAGTTGGAAGGTTAACTGAAATGAACTTGATGTAAGGCATTACTCATTCACTGTTCCTAAGAGGCCAGAAAGCCTTATGGGTGATAACAGGAAGCTTTTACTGACTTCTAAACCTACATTATAGAATGGAGCAATATACATTTTACTAGAAATACAGTTGTTTGAAGGCTAAATACATATACTATTGTTTTTTTCCTCATTATGTTACGATCTTTACCTAGGTATGTTTATCAGTGTATTTATGTTTATCAGAATTCTCTTCTTGTGTTTTCCAAGTTCTAATAATTCTCCTGTGTTTTCCAAATTTATTGCAGAGTTGACAGTTTTTTTCTAAGGTTCATGTCTTTAATCCCTTTGATATACTTGACCAAAGTTCCTTTTATAAATCCTTTTTTATACTCTTTTAAAAAGAGACTTTGGTTCCTAGGCAAAAATGCTACTAATTGTATCTTTTTGAATGAGTGAGGTTTTTGTTTTTTGTTTTTGTTTTTGTTTTTTTTTAGTTATTTGGTTATTCTATGTGTGGGTGCTTCTTCTCATCACTATTGTGATGGATTGGAGGTGTTTTATTCTATTTCTTTTGATTGCTGAAGATAACTTCATGATTTGAGTCTGGTTGAATATGGAAGTTCTCATCTCTTCAGATAGAGCTATGATATTTTTGTATGCACTCATTCATTTGTTCATTTAAGCTGTGTTTTAAGACTGAATATTTTATGTCGAACTAATGTTCTAGTACTATTGATATATCAGAAAACAAAAGAATAACAAATTCCTGCTCTAGTGGAGTTTATATTCTACTTAGTGGAACATATAGTACCATAAATCTTTTCCTGAGCTACTACAGATTAGGGTTGTTGATTGTTTAACTCATTTTCCTGGTCTCTCTTACTGAAAAAAATAGGGATTCTCTAACAACTCTTTGGGTGGTCCTGTTCGTGTCTGTTTTTTTCATATATTATGAGAAAATGCAACTGAAATGTTACATAACAAAGTGCCTAGCTGGGAACTGACTTATTAGAATGTGAATCTCAGTGATTAATAGTGAGATCCATATTATTAGATGGTTGAGCTGCTTGCTTTTCATTTGTTTTTTTTTTTTTTTTTTTAAGCATATTCCTGTTTTACAGTAACGTGATTTTCATTAAATAACATTCCAGGTATCAGCAGTTCACAACAATTGTATGTAAGGTATAATGATTTGCTTTGAGATAAAAGTGATTGGTATCGTACTATTTGTTTAACAAATATTTATTGCATACCTGTCATATGTCATACTGTTTCCAGTGCTGGAGGTTGGAGTGGTGTTTGTGACAAAGTCCTTGCCGTCATGGAGCTTGCAAGTATTAAGCTAGTGCAAAAGTAATTGCAGCTTTGGCCATTACTCTCAATGGGAAGAACTGTGATTACTTTTGCATCAACTTAATAGATTGTAAGGTGATAGAAAATGTCTAATTGTTTTTTTCGTGACAGAGATCATGGTTTATTTGACTTGGGATAGTGAGGGCAGGCCTCTAACATTGAGAGAAGCTGTATGCTGAGATACATATAGTGGCCAGCCTTTTGAAAATCCTAGGCAAGTAAAGTACGTTCCAAGCAGAGATACGGCAAATGAAGTATACTAAAAATGATGTTTAGTGAATACTTTTATAAGATTAAAGTAATTCAGTGTTAGTAAATGGTTCTAGTATCTCCGAAAGTTGTGTTTACATGCTTATATTAATATTTACAGTTTTTTTTACTGAACCAAGTCTGTAATTAGTGGACTGTGTAAGTAAATGAACTATGAGACAGTAACTTTCTCATGTGCTATTGCATCAAAAAAAAATCTAAGAAATAAAAATAATATTTAAACAATTAAGCAGTCCCTAAAGTGTTCTCCCCTTCCCCAGAGACACATGTACTCATATTAACAGAATGTATACCTTATCTCACTGTAGGTTTTCCAGACTTGGTTAGTGGGTGGCCAAGTGCCTTTTCTCTGCCTGTTTTTATACATATAGGGCAGACAGATCTAATCCAAGTGAAAATTTGGAATGTGTATTTTTTATATTTTTCTTGATTTCATAATGTTGCTTCATGGGTTAAAAAAATACTTTTATACATTTTTAGCTTTTATTATAATGTCCTATATTTAGATACTCCTTTAATGAAATTACAAGATCATGTTTTATGGTTAGGTTTCTACTGCTGTGTTTTCCACAGGTATGGTTTGTGGCTACATGATAGGATTGTTAAAGCAAACTAAATATGCCTGAGGAAGCATTACTTGTATATTTGAGTCATTGTGGATGAGTTCTTCTAACCAAGCTTAATAGACAGACAAGATTGGAAACCTAACTTGGGAGTATATGCCTGTAACAATAGCTGAGTTTTGGCCACTCCTGGTGGCCATACTTCAACCACTCAGACTGCTGTGTTCAGAGTGTGTTCACATAAGGCAAACGCCAATCTATAACCAATCCAGCTGTTTCTGTACCTTACTGCCAGTTTCTGTACATCACTTCCCTTCTGTTTTTTGGTCTATGAATTTGTTCTGACCATGAGGCATCCCAGGAGTATCTCTGAATCTGCTCTGATTTTGGGGGCTGCCCAGTTCACAAGTCTTTCACTGCTCAGTTAAGCTCTTTTAAATTTATTTCTCCAGAAGTTTTTCTTTTAACATTATCTTATTCTTTGTTTTGTCTGTGCTTTGGAGAAATTTTTTTTAATGTCAACTATCGTGCATTACCAAATGTGCAGGATGAACACTTTAACCTGGCTAAAGCAGACACAGCATCTCTAACAAGCTGCAGTATGGAGATGCAGGCCCAATAAATACTGTCTCTTAGAAAAGGATTGAAAAGAATATAGATACCTGCTTAAATAATTTTTGTTTTTGAATAAAATTTTCCAGTGTTGCAGAAAAAAATATCCCAAAGTGATTTCAGTTCATTAAAAAAACAAAAGCAAAACGTCATTAGGCAGTCTGTGCTGCTTTACAAACCCCAACTCAGAATAACTGTAGGAGAAAAATCAATCCCTGCAACATTAAAAACAAAAAAAATCACCCTTTCTTCTCATCCTTCTCCATCTTCAACTGCTTATTCTATGAAACACCTAATAACAGGATAAGCAAGACCCAGCTCACTTCCCTCAGCCTCTTGTCTGTTTCTTAAGATTGATCCTTCACTTCCACAACAATCAGGAAATTGATCTCTAATTTCTGCGTCAGATTTCTAGAAACTTGCAAAACATCCTTATGTTTTCTTCAAGGATGGGCCTGATGGTTCCTTGAAAAATCTAGAGGGCAGGGTACCTTCTTGAGACTGGAGTGCTTGCCAGGCCCTTTCTAAGCAAAAGCATCCCAACACCTTAAAAATGAAACTCTAATCCACCTGGTAAGAACAAGTAGCAAATAGGCACCAAACTGTGGCTCTATCAAAAAGGTGACTATCTCCTGCTTTTGACCATAAAGGTAAGGGAGTTGACAAGAGCCAAGTATTTGACGCTACCTGTTTAACAGTTTCCATAGTTGAGACGAAAACCATATTGCAGAGAAAAACATTCAGTCAAAGGATAGGGGTGGCCTTTGCTCTATCTGGCTGGATAAAGCTGCCATTCCTGGGTAGCCAAATTAATTACTCTTTTATAGAAACTTTTTTCCCCTTATGCAAAGTATTTAAGAATTAATAGGGAAATTTAAAATTTGACTTAATAACAGAGACATACAAAAAGACAGTATATAAATCCATAAAGTATTCAGGCTATTTTAGTAACCATGTTTCTTTTAAAAATCTGAAATTAGTGCTAGTGAGTTTTTATTGAGACTGAATATGAAGCTCTTTCCACTATAAATAATCTATATTTTTGGAAAGTCATTTGATGATATCTATTTGAGTAAAATGAAAACACACACACACACACACACACACACACACGTACGTATATCATCTTTGACTCAGTGAACCTGTGTTTTAAAATGTATCATAAAGGAAGAGAGGAAAAAAGCATTATTTATTGCACTGTTCATAGTTTTTCTAATTAAGAACATGATATCTACAAGGATAAATTCATTCCCAAGTAGTTAATTTTATGTAACATATAACTTGATGGAGTGTATAATAGTTAATTTTATGTAACATACAACTTGATGGAGTATTCCTCAGCCTCTTTTTGGAGTAAATCTGTGACTCATCCATGAAAGAAAGAACTCTCTTCAGAGGGCAGCCAAATAGAGACTGGTGGTCTTCTACAGTGTTAGACAGGAAAGCTGTAGGGGTTCTGTTAAGAGGAAGTATTCCCATATTTTTTTTATTATACTTAAAAAACATGAGCCCTTTAAAATAGATGTCTATCCTATATTGTTGTGATGCTATGCAGATATCATGCTCTTTTCCCCCTCGAGTCTGATACTTAATGCCACTTTCGTAACAGAGGAAATAACTGACTTAGAAGTATAATAGTTGAGCTAACTTTGACGTTTGTGCTGCCTGTGTAATTAATGTATTCCAAATGTGAAGAGCTCCCCCGTTCCTGATTTGTAATTCTCCCACTTTATATGGTATTAAAGCAATTTAAATAAATCTCTCTTGTTGAGCAGTGTAATAAATTTAACTCTGAATGGTTTGATTTTATTCTCTTTATCTCATTTGCCTCCTGTTTTCAAAAAGATAGGTTTAAATAAAATAGTCTGGAGTTAAAAGTAGTATTAATGTCAGGAGGAATTCACTTAAGCAAGTTTAATTAGGGCAATTTGGAGTTGGGATGGGAGAAATTTTAATGTGATGTAATTTCTGAGTATGATCATGGATTTTATGCCAAAATTTCAAAACCCTTTGGGGTTAAATTTATTCCATTTCTTAACAGTAGGAATTGATGTAAATCACTTTAATACCACACAGAAGGGATAATTAAGGCAGGAGTAGTAGGGAATTTTTCACATTTGTGATGTGATAATTATGCTGGCAGCACAGAGGTCAAACCCAGCTTAACTCCTTCTAGATCAGTTATTTACTCTGCAATAAAGTTGACATTAAGTGTCAGACTTAGGGGCCGGGGAATGAGAATGGCACCTAGTACCTAGTTCTGGAATATAGAAGGGAGGAAAAAACATACTAGAGGTGCTTCTGTTGTTGGGTTTCTTGTTCAACATGAGAGCTCTGGAAACTCTGAAGTCAATGTAGAGCTTGATTTAATGTAGAAATGGATTGAAGGATGTATGTTCCCAGGAGGAGCAGGAGTTCAAAAAAAGATGCATGCTTGGAAATCTTCCCTTTGAGAAACATCAGATATTCACTCTTAGTTATCTTAATTGTAGACTGTTGACCAAGAAGATTTTCATTGATAGAACCTCAAGGTATCACTTACCTTCTAAGTTATTTTCTAGCACATATGAACATAGTCAGATCTGTTGATTTTTTTCCCTCTTCGGTTCCCTTCCTTCTCTCCACTTCCTCCATTAAACTTAAAAGCGGCTACAATTGTTGTCATTCTTCATTTACTTACTTCTTAACCTTTCACCATCTGATTCTCTGCTTTGTGTGCCAAACTAGTGGATTTTTCTACTTTATTTGTTCTCTGTTTAGCAGTTAACCTTCCTGATTCCCACTACTAAGAAATTTTTGTGATGTTGCATTACCTTGATGCGTCTTTTGCCTGATCTTTCTCCTTCATATCATCAATATATCAAAAAAGTAAAGTCAATGTTTTATTTCCAAATTTGTTCTTTCCAACTTCTCTCTTTGGTCAATAGAAATATTTTCTCTCACTCATCAAAGTTTAAATTCTCCCAATCCATCTTTTCCCATAATTCTTTTATTCAGCACAAGTTTTCTGGAATACCTACTATATACAAGATTGTTATTCTAGGTTCTGGGGATTCAGCCACAAATAAGAGACAAAGATCTTTACTCGTGCAGCTTACACTCTAATGCAGAAGATCCTCAAACAGATACTTAATGTTACATAGAGAAACATTTTAAAGGATAAAGTATGCTAAGGATCTGTAGTCAGTAATGGGAATACGTGCTGTTTTGCGGAAGGTGGTTAGAGAAGGGTTCTCTGAGAGGGTGATAGTTAAGTAAAACTCCAATGAAGGTAAAAAGTGAGTTATGGTTGTTTGGGAGAAGAGCCTTCATGCAGAGGGGATAGCAAGTGCAAAAACCTGGAGATGGGCGTATGCTTCCCTTGGTTCTGGGAAAGCCAGTGTGACTGGAGGAGAGTGAATCAGTAGGGGGAGGAGATGAAGTCAGAGAAGTTAGCAGGAGAAGATCTTGTTATAGGACCCTATGGGCCCTGGCTAGGATTTTGGACTTTATGTCTAAATATGTTGGGTAAGTTTTAGAGGATTTTGAACAGAAGAATATTAATGTGATCTGACTTAATATTTTAGAGGGATCACAGTGATAACTGTGTGGAGAATAAACTGTGTCAGGGGAGAGGGAGTGGCAGTAGAGAAACCTGAGATGCCAGGAGGCTGTTACAGTCTTGATGAGAGATGATGGTGATTTGGGAGTGGAATGTTAGCTGGTCAGACGTGTGATAAATTTTCAGGATAAAGCTAGCAGAATATGCTGATATCTTGGATTTGTCGAATATGGGGAGAGGAGCTAAGGACATTTCTAGAGTTTTAGAATTGACCTAGGTGATTGGAGGTTCCGTTTACTGTGAATACCTTGGGAGGAACAGTTTTTTGAGGGAGAGGGTGGATGGGTAGAATCAGTGTTTATTTTATCAAAAATTAACGTATGTTAACTTTGAGGTACTTACTAGATAACTTAATGGAGATGTCAGAATACACTCTTCTTCTTCTTCTTTTTTTTTTTTTTTTTGAGACGGAGTTTTGCTCTTGTTACCCAGGCTGGAGTGCAATGGCGCGATCTCAGCTCACCGCAACCTCCGCCTCCTGGGTTCAGGCAGTTCTCCTGCCTCAGCCTCCTGAGTAGCTGGGATTACAGGCACGCGCCACCATGCCCGGCTAATTTTTTGTATTTTTAGTAGAGACGGGGTTTCACCGTGTTGACCACGTTGGTCTCGATCTCTTGACCTCGTGATCCACCCGCCTCGGCCTCCCAAAATGCTGGGATTACAGGCTTGAGCCACCGCGCTCGGCCCCAGAATACACTCTTCTGAAGGTCTACCGTGAGCTTTGGGCTGAGGAAAATACCTATGGGAATCATTAGATATAGATGGACCTGGATAAGATCGTCTTAGGGATGAGTGAATGTGAAGGGATGAGTGAATGTGAAGGGATGAGTGAATGTGAGTGTAGATAAAGAAGAAACATGGGAGGACTGAACTGCTGGATCCTTCAGTATGTAGATGTCTGCAGGAAGGGCAGGCTTTATCAAAGGTGGTGACAAATGTCTAGGGAAATGGGAGGATGTGTTATCCCGGAAGTGAAGTGAAAAAAACAGATTCAAAGAGTGGAGAGGAATCAGTTATGTCAGATGCTGTTAGGATATGGAATAATTTAAAACCTGATAATTGGCCTTTGGATTTGGCTTGCTAAATCCTGTTGATTCTGTTTTGTAATGCAGTCGTAAAATTCACTACATGACTTTACTCCCTGTCAACACATACTGTCAATCAGGCTTTCCTCCTGGTCTGTTTTTCTATTTTGGATGGTTCTTTTTTCTCCTGTTTACATTGTAGACTACATGCTCATTATAGAAAACTTGGAAAACTCAGAGAAAGTGTAATGAAGATTAAACAACAGCAACAGCAAAATTCCTTACTCACCTTACAACTAAAGATAATCACTGATCGAACAGTTCGTTGCATTTTTTCCTATTAGTTTATGCATCTTTGTAATGCATATATTATATACATGCTTTTATATAGAATTAATGAAAAGTAGTCCTAAAGTTTTTGTATTTAAAGGAATGTATTAGACTGTGATCTAATGTCAAAATTTTTTTGAAGCCAGGTGTGGTGGCTCATGCCTGTGATCCCAGCACTTTGGGAGGCTGAGGTGGGCAGATCACTTGAGGTCAGGAGTTGGAGACCAGCCTGGCCAACATGGCAAAACCCCGTCTCTACTAAAAATACGAAAATTAGCTGGGCGTGATAGCACACGCCTGTAATCCCATCTACTTGGGAGGCTGAGGCAGGAGAATCGCTTGAACCTGGGAGGCGGAGGTTGCAGTGAGCCAAGATCCCACCGCTGTACTCCAGCTTGGGCGACAGACTGAGACTCCATCTCAAAACAGAAAAACTGAGACTTTGTCTCAAAGCAAACTAAACAAAACCAAAACAAAAAAAAATTGAGAATATATGTGAATGTATGGAAACAAATATTGTGTCATGGTGGAATAGCCTAATTGGACTTCCTACCTGTCTTTGCACAAATTATATCTTAAATTAATCCTGATTAATTTTTCTAAAGCATATTCTCTAAACTTTAAGTTCATAGCCTAATGGTTAAAAACATAGGCTCTGTTTTTACTCTTAAAATACATGCGTATAGCAGGAAATTTGGAAAACAGGAAAAAGTATATTCTTATCTGTTTATAGATAAGAATTACTGCCTATGATTACTGGTATAATTTTCCTCTGTTTCCTGCCAGTCTTGTTTTTTTCTAAGTGTACATACGTGTGCATTTTATTTGTGTGTTTGTTTCTAACAAGATTATCACACTGTTGTCTGATCAGCATTTTCTTCACAATCCATTCTTTCCTCTCTCTTTAAATTTATTTTGATCGAAGCATATGAGCAGTTTCATGATTCTGTTTGTTGTCAAATTGCTCTTCAAAAAGATTGTGTCATTTAAAAGTAAACTTATGAAGAATTTTGTTCTTTTTAAATTTTAGGATAGACCACTATCTTGTTGAGCTCTTTTAAATGAAGTTCTACTTGGACACAAAGATGAGGACTAGATAACTCCTTGAGGTTCCTTCTAACCCCTAGGATGAAGATAATAACTAACATTTGTATAGTGCTCTAAAGTTTACAGAGTGAGTTCTCATACATCATCTCACATGATCCTCACAACAGCCCTGTGAGGTAGGTAGGACAGGTATTGTTATTCTCGTTTTAGAGGTAAAGAAACTGATAGCGAGGTTAAGTGACTTGATCAAGTATTTTTTTCTTTTTCTTTTTTTTAAAATGTCTAGTAAGGATTTGATTCCAGACCTTCTGATCTAAATAATCACATTCTTTTTGGCAAGATTTCATACAGCTGCACATTTAGAATTACTGATAGATTTTGGCTAGTTAAGTGGCATTTGTTCCATACAGAAATAAACCTAATGACAATATAAATGCAGTGTTACTATTTCTTTGAATATTTCTGAGTCTGTTTACATTCTTTCTCCATCCCACAAATTAAATACATGACTCTGTCTCTCTTTTGACTAGAGAAGGTAATGTAATTCTATAGCTATATTAAACATCTATTTTCTTCAGCATTTGGGGGAAGGGGAAGTTACATTATGTTTTTCATTTATTTTTCTCTCTCTTTAAAATGTTTTTTCCTTTGTTTTTCTTTTGGTACTAGTCAAAAGTATATCTACATTGCTTACTTTCATACATGTAGCATAAAGTCTCTAGTAGAGTATTGGGATACTATTTAGAAGTAAAATTTTTTTATTCTATCATGAGCCTAGAATCAAGCTTTTCAGGGTATGGAACTCTTGTACTACCTTAACCAAAATTGTGATACTTCAGTACTCTAGGTATGGTCACCTATATCTTTCACAAGGGGTCAGCAAGTAATAAATGGAAGTGATATTTGAGGCCAAATCAGGAAACAGTATAGTGTAGCTAATACTCTCTTTGACTAATTATCTTACAAGGTGGAAGTTTATAAAACTTACTTGATTTGGGAGTTTCATAGTGGCAATTTCACGTATTAGAAGATTTCTCACACTAGATTTTCAAGAGATGTAGTATTACATTAAGACTGTATCTCACAGTATTTTCTATACTGCCTTTAATTTCGTAACATCCCTGATATTTTTAAAAATTAATTTTTTTTTTTTTTTTTTTTCTAGTTGTTGGTCTTGACGATATTATGGATGAAGGAGTTGTTAAAGAAGGTGGCAATGATACCATTGATGATGAAGAACTGATTTTACCTAACAGGAACTTAAGGGAAAAGGTAGAAGAAAATTCAGTGAGATCACCAAGAAAATCACCTCGTTTAATGGCACAAGGTAATCCTTTCAAAGAGGTCTAGCTGGAAAATCTGAGGTATAGGGACAGATGTGTTAGGCTATAAACCTGCTGAACAGAAACCATATTTTCTTGATGTTTGCTAATCCAGTTGTTTTGATGACAATCAGTTTTGAGATCATATCAGTTTGTTTTATAAATTTATAGTACCCACCACCCCACTACCATTTTCTCCTTCCCCAGAGGAAACCACTAGTAACTCTTTTAGCTGGTTTAATTGTGTGTGTGTGTGTGTGTGTGTGTGTGTGTGTGTTTACCTTTTTATCTCTAGATAACATGCATATGTTGCTGTTTTTTATTTATTCTGATTTATTATTCATCCATTGATTGGCCACTCTGGATAATTTTCTTTCTACTACTGGTCCTCATGGTGAAAAAGAACATCTTACTTCTTGTCTTTCTGATTTGTTTTTGTTTTCTCATTTGCTTAGTTTAGTGTATACCTACCAGTAGTTAAACTGCTCTGCCAGTTGTCTAAATCTACCCTAGAGATATTATGCATTTCAGGCATTCTGTCATATTCATTTTATTGAAAATGCCTCTTGGAACCTTCTGATTCCCTCCTATGTAGAGAGAATCCTGTTAGTCCTCTCAGGCTGATGCAAAGCTGTTCAGGAATCTCCCTTTACCATTTCTTCTGGAAGTCGGTGCTTTATGTTTTTGTTGAAGTTTCTATTTCCTCTTTCTGGATTGAACTTTTTCATTTTAGTGATGCACCTCTTCCAGTAGTTTTGTGAGAAGAAGGAGCAGTGAGATAGACTTTTTAAACCTTGTATGTTCACCTTGTGTATAATCTGTTCTTATACTGGAATCATGGTCTTGTTGGACATAAAATTCAAGGTTGCAAATCATTTTGCTTCTGCAATTCTGAAGGTGTTGCTTTATTTTTTCTAACTTTAGAGTTGTTGAGAACTTTATTTTGATTTTTTTTGTGTGTATAGAGGAGTGTATGTTACCTGATTTCTTCCGGAAGTTTGTGGAATCTTTCTCTTCAGCTCTGGTGTTTTGATATTTCATGATGTGTATTGGTTTTGATGTATTTTGTGTATGGAGCTTAAGACACACTTAGTAGATCACCTTAGTCTGAAAAATGTTATTGTTCAATTCTGGGAAAATTTTCCTAATTATTTCATCGTTAATTCCTCTCTTTATTTTCTTAGCTCTTGAGTTCTGGAACCTTTATTATTTATCATGTAACAGGGACTGGCCCATTTTATTTTGCCTACTTCCCACCTCTTTGTAATTTTTCTTTTATGTGCTTAAATTTTCTCGTATTTATCCTTGAACCTTTCAATCAGGTTTTGTACTTCTGATTCTTAAATATTTTTTTTTTGTTGTTATGTTGAGAATGGTCCTTTCTGTAGCTTTTCATTTATGTTTCATAGATATAGTATCTTCTTTTGTCTTTATTAAGATACTAATAGCGTTTAAACAGTTTTTGTCTCCTTTTGTTGTTTCTGAACTCTATATGTTGCATTATTGTAAAAAAAAATTTAAAAAATTTTTGGCTTCTATCATTCCTAGAGGCTTTCCTGAAATGTCTGACCCTTGATTATTGTTCGTGTTTAAGGGTAGGGAACTAAAATTATGAAACTTCTAAGTGTGGGAATTGGGTTTTACCAGCTCTGAGCATCAGTGTATAATAATCTGGCTGTACTGTTATTTGGTAGAACCACTCATAACAGAATTTAGGTAATTTTCCATAGGCATATTAGATTGCTAGTATATTATAGAAGCCTGTAAGGGAAACTTACTGGGGTTTCTCAACTTACAGTATATACAAATTCACTTAATCTTAAAATTTCAATTTACTTCACAGCCAGTCTCAACTGTGCCTCATGTTCCTTAGTCTAGAAACCTTGCTTTACTATCTCCACAGAATAAGATACCAGTTTTGGCTCAGGACTACGGAAGGGAAGTTGCCCAGCAAATGGAGTAGGGGAAAGAGGGATCTAGGAATTTAACTGCTTCTTTTAAGGAGCTTTCAACTCTTCTAACTATTAACCATTTGTCTTCACTCCCACTTTAGAATCGTCTAGAACCACCAATTCTTAAGGCTTTTCTGGTGTTAATGGTGGTAGTGTTTGCCAACACTGCCAGCATTGTGTTTGTTACCTTTGGGTCTCTTATATCAATTACTTGGTAATCGACTCCTTTTGGTTTTCAAAATTTGCTGCTGTTTTTTCTGTCTTGTTCTTCCTTGCCTTTTGGATTTTACAAAAAATATCCTGCTGTTACAACTTCAGTAGGGTTTTGAGAAGTGAATAAATTTAGATGCATGTATTTATTTCATCATCTCTTATTTGATTTATGTTTTTAATACATTATCAAAGTCAGTTATTTGCTATAGACTTTTGACTTTGAGAAATGAAAACAATAGAATGAACATTGTAGGAAAATAATGATAACTTTTTGCCTATAGAGTTAGGCTTCAAACTAAAGCAATTAATACTTAGAGGAGAAAAAGTGAGTTTAGCTTTTACTTAATAAATTCCTTACTATTGGAAAACCTTTTTTTAATCTGAATATTCTTTACAGTTGAATATGCTGTTCCTTTGTCACCTCTAGCAACCACTTGGGTGTTAAAAGATCTTTATTAATGTGTAGTAAGTGTTAATATCCTTCATTTGTTTCATTTCAAGGGTGAATAAAATAGAGCTGTAAATTACTATAATCTGTCTTCAAAGTTTTAAAAATTACCTAAATATTGAAACAAAGCTTTATTAAAATTTGGGGTATGAAAAAAATTATATAACTGAACATGTTCATAATCCACCCAATAATTTTTAAAAGTTATTCAGTACTTAACTGAGTACTCAGATACTTTGTTAAGTCCTAGGGGAATTTGAAAGGGGTCTCTAAGATTAGGATGACTATATAATTTATTGTTCAAATTGGGTATACTTTGAGAATGACAAGTGTGCTATTAATAATAACATCAGAACTACAAGGAACACCTGAACATTTACGTTTTTAAAGATTCTCACAGTTCAGTGATAAATGACAAACTCGGTTTGTGGGTTGTTTTTGTATGGTGAATTATTTAGCTCTCTTTCTTTTTAGTTCTTTTTGCTTTGTGTTTCTCCTTTCTCCTGATAAAAGGGGATGTAGCAGAATAGGGAAAGGAGACTTTTTCTAATAGACTATTAGGAGCATTGTATGGGAAGCTTTTAAATTTTCTTCATGCATATTTTTCCCTGATACATTTTCTTGGTTTAAGTCTTTTAAGTTGTGTTTATTTTTTTATGATCTGTGTGTGGTACTCTAATGTAGATGTCATTTCTGTCTTTTTTTTTTTTTTTTTTGAGTTGGGAGTCTTGTCCTGTTGCCAGGCTGAGGTACAGTGGCACAGTCTTGGCTCACTGCAACCTCCGCCTCCCAGGTTCAAATGATTGTACTGCCTTAGCCTCAGAAGTAGCTGGGACTACAGGTGCATGCCACCACGCCTGGCTAATTTTTTTTCTTTCTTTGTGTGTGTGTGTGTGTGTGTGTGTGTGTATGTGTATGTATGTATGTGTATATATATATATAATATAATATATAATTTTTTTTTTTTTTTTTTTTTTTTTTTTTTTTTTTTTAGTGGAGACGGGGTTTTGACATGTTGGCCAGGATGGTCTCGATCTCTTGACCTCACGATCCACCCGTCTCAGCCTCCCAAAGTGCTGGGATTATAGGCATGAGCCATGGTGCCCGGCCTGTAGATGTCATTTCTTAGGAATAGCTTTAATGCTAAAATGGTGATCTAAGAGAAGACCATTGATAAAGGATTTAAAGTTAGTTTGACGCTGTATCTTGAAACTCACACAGATGTTGTTTTATGATAGGTTTTTAGTTCAGATTTCATTAGCACTGGAATTGATTTGGTTTTATAAATTTAGAAATACTTAATATTTAAAAATGCATGATGGTTTTGTTTTAATATGGGCATTAAGGGTAAAGGAAGCTCATTTTACTTTACTTTACTCCGAGGTTACTTTTTATGGAAAAGAGATTTGCTGAAAATGTTTCTTGTAATAAGGTATAATATTAGTCTGAATTTTATAGAGGCTTTCCCTTCTGCTAGAATTCAGAGAACTATGATAAATAAAAAAATTTGGCATGTTAATATATATTTATATGATCACCATTTTGAGTACTATTCAGTACATTTTTGTTGAGCAAATTATAGCTCAGAATGAAGAAGTGATATAATCTAAATTGTACTGGAATAAAAGCACATGACAAAATAGCTAAGTATTTTTATTTATTTTTTCCCCTGTGATAGAACAAGTAAGAAGTTTGCGACAGAGCACTATTGCCAAGCGTTCAAATGCAGCACCATTAAGTAACACAAAAAAAGCATCTGGGAAGAGTGTATCTACCCCTAAAGCAGGAATGAAACAACCAGAAAGGAGTCAGGTTAAAGAAGAAGTTTGTACATCACTGAAACCTGAGTACCATAAGGAGAATAGAAAGAGCAGCCGAAATAGTGGACAAATTGAAGTGGTACCCGAAGTATCAGTGTCTTCAAGTCATTCTTCAGTGTCATCTTGCCTTGAAATGAAGGATGAAGCTGAATTAGATTCTAAGCATAAGTGTAATAATCAGGGAGAAGCAGATGTGCCATCTCATGAATTAAATTGTTCACCTCTTTCAGAGATTTGTGTTACTATTGGAGAAAAGAAAAATGAAGCTCTGATGGAATGTAAAGCTAAGCCTGTTGGTAGCCCATTGTTTCAGTTTTCAGATAAAGAAGAACATGAACAGAATGATTCCATTTCAGGTGAAATGGATGAGAATGTTGTTGAAGAAATGATAGCAACAAGAAAAGTTGAACAGGAATCAAAGGAGTCAGTGAAAGTATCCCATGAAGAAGACCACATTCTTGAAGAACCTGGATCTTCTACTATTTCTGGTGATGCTGCTTGTACAAATCCAAATGAGACAGAAAACCTTGTAGGTTTGCCTAGTTGTGTGGATGAAGTGACTGAATGTAATTTGGAATTGAAGGATACCATGGATATTGCTGATAAAGCTGAGAACACCCTTGAAAGAAATAAAATTGAACCATTGGGCTATTGTGAAGATGCAGAGTCTAATAGGCAGTTGGAGAGCACTGAGTTGAATAAATCAGACTTAGAGGTGGTTGATACTAGTGCTTTTGAACCAGAAAGTAATATTTTGGAAAATGCTATTTGTGATGTGCCTGACCAAAATTCAAAACAGTTGAATGCTGTAGAAAGTACTAAAATAGAGTCCCATGAAACAGCAAGCCTTCAGGATGACAGAAACAGCCAGTCAAGTAGTGTTTCTTACTTAGAGTCAAAAAGTGTAAAACCCAAACATACAAAACCTGTAATTCATTCTAAGCAAAACATGACTACAGATACTCCGAAGAAAACTGTTGCAGCAAAGTATGAAGTAATGCACAGCAAAACTAAAGTTAATGTCAAAAGTGTGAAACGAAATACCGATGAACCAGAATCTCAGCAAAATTTTCATAGGCCCGTCAAAGTCAGAAAAAAACAAGTTGATAAGGAGCCCAAGATTCAGAGGTGCAATTCTGGGGTTAGATCTGTGAAAAACCAAGCTCATTCTGTATTGAAAAAAACATTACAGGATCAAACTTTAGTACAGATTTTCAAGCCCTTAACTCACTCTTTGAGTGATAAGCCACATGCTCATCCTGTTTGCTTGAAAGAATCTCATCATCTTGCACAAACTGGACATTTAGCACATTCCAGCCAGAAACAATGTCATAAGCCTCAGCAACAGGCCCCAGCAATGAAAACCAATAGTCACGTGAAGGAAGAGCTTGAAAACCCAGGCATTGAGCATTTTAAGGAGGAAGATAAACTGAAACTGAAAAAACCTGAGAAGAACCTACAACCCCGCCAAAGAAGAAGCAGCAAAAGTTTTTCTTTAGATGAGCCACCATTGTTCATTCCAGACAATATAGCTACCATAAAAAGAGAAGGCTCTGATCATAGCTCTTCCTTTGAAAGCAAATATATGTGGACTCCCAGCAAGCAGTGTGGGTTTTGCAAAAAACCCCATGGCAACAGGTGTGTGTGTGTGTGTGTGTATGGGTGATGTGTTAAAGAGAAATTGAAGAGAAACTGCTTTTTGAGGGGTGGGATTAATGTGAGAATTTTTTAATAGACAAATCATTTGATACACAGAGACTTGTGCAAAACAAAGTCTTGAGGAGAAATTGCTTTTTGGGGGGTGGGATTAATGTGAGAATTTTTTTATAGACAAATTATTTGATACCCAGAGACTTGTGCAGAAACAAAAAGCTTCATCAGTCTTGGATAAATTATAGAAAGATGGATCTACTCAATTTACAAATAAATTGTTCTAGAACATTTAAAAAAGCATATCTGGCCAACAGCTGACATACATGAAAATATTTTGTCATTGTCACTGGTTAGGCAGTATAATATAGCCACCGCATGTGCAAAAAAAGGCCAAATACTTTCTGGTAATTAGAAACTTGCTATGCTGCTTTGGGTCTCTAAGTTATGTATTATTTCTTTGGTGTGAGAAGAACTAGTAATAAACTATGAAGGTCATATGGAAATTTTTCTTTTGAAGTTTTTTTTTCTCTTAAAGTGAAACACATTAAAGACTTAATAACCACCATTTCATAACCATCAAACTTTAGCTTGCAGTGAAATTTGGTAGCTAAACAATTGTTAGATTACCCAGGTGAATTTTTTATGTAACTGGAGTAGAGTGAAAACATACATTTCTTTTTTTTTTTTTAAATGTTTTAATGTTTTCAATAATTTTTTGTGAATTCTAATCTTTTAAAATTTTAGAGATGATTTTAGCACTAATTTTCATCATTCTTTTTAGTATTCAGTGATTTGTAGTTTTATGACACTGCACCCCCCCAATCCCCAATGTTTTTTTTTGCTAGCTTTTTAAGAAAAGGAAAGCAAGAGATGAAGTGGAGTTGGCAGCTACAAGATTATCGTGTTCAAGTGTTCATATTGCTGTTGGAACGTCTATCAACGCTGATATGATAAAAGAACATAATTTTTATACTGTATAAGAATATAGTATCTTTATTCATGAAAGTGTGTGTTAAGAGTGATTTTCTCCAGCACTATGTTACTACATAAAAGTGAAACTCTTTAGGGAGGGACAATTTAATAAAGTATGTTGTAACATATTTTGGTGGTAGTAGGGTGATTGGGGAGTTTGGAAAGGACATGTTGGGGCTGTTGTGTAAAATTAAGTTTTATGTCAACATATTTCTTCATTTATGATCTAGCCCATGGCCTATTTTTAGTGTCAAGGGTTAGTTTATAACAATATATTCCAGTTTTTAAAGGATGTCACAGTGCTACATTTGCCCTTACACGCTTTTAATTATATGGTTTTAAATTTAAAATGCCTTACTCTGCTGGGCGCGGTGGTGCACACCTGTAATCCCAGTTCTTTGAGAGGCCAAGGTGGGCTGTGAGCAGATCACTTGAGGTCAGGAGTTCGAGGCCAACCTGGCCAACCTAATGAAACCCTGTCTCTACCAAAAATACAAAAGTTAGCCGGGCATGCTGGTGCATGACTGGAATTCCAGCTACTTGGGAGACTCAGGCGTATGAGTCGCTTGAAACTGGGAAGTGGAGGTTGCAGTGAGCTGAGATCGAGCCACTGCACTCCAGCTGCCTGACAAAGTGAGACTCTGTCTCCCCAAGACTAACTAACTAAATAAAAGGCCTTACTCAGATGTTCTAAAGTGAGCCTGATGTTTTCAGGCCAAAAAGAATTAAGAGTGAGGTGTGCTTTTAAGTGTTCCTTTAAACCAGCCTTTTTCTCTCTGCCAGAATCTTTAAATTATCATACTGTCAGGTGGACGGAGAGATGGAATAGGAGCCTTAAGTAAATGAATTTCTAAAATGAAACTTGGGCATAGAGTTGGAAGCCATGTTAGTAAGTTGTAATGTAACTTACTTTGTAGATAAACTTCCAGTCTAGTCTTCAGGAGTTTCCCCAGACTTTTTAATGATGACTCTTGCATCACCAACGTTTAGTAGGTAATTTTCCTAAATTGAAGAGTAGGTCTTAGTCCCTTTGTTGTTTATCTTCTGCCACCTTCCGGATCTACTGTATAGAATCTAGAGTTATGGAATGTTAGGTGCATAGAGATTTTGGATTAATACTCTATAATTGATCTGAGTAATATATATTAACATTGGAAATCATTTTGGAAGCAGCATTTTCAATTTCTTTAAAAGGCTGTGTAATTGATTGTTTTTTTTTTCTTTTTCTTTCTTTCTTTCTTTTTTTTTGAGACTAAGTCTCACTCTGTTGCCCAGGCTGGAATGCAGTGGCGCTGTCTCGGCTCATTGCAACCGCCTCAGCCTCCTAAGTAGCTGGGATTACAGGCAAGGGCCACCACCACGCCTGGCTAGTTTTGTTTTGTTTTTTTTTTTTTGTAGAGACGGGGTTTCACCATTTTGGCCAGGCTGGTCTTGAACTTCTGACCTCAGCTGATCCGTCCACCTCAGCCTTCCAAAGTGCTTGGATTACAGGCACGAGCCACGGCTTGTTTTTTGTACATATTAACTAGCCTTCACTACTGCTGTGATCCTATTCCTTTGATATATTGTGCTTATATACGTTTCCTTTACTCAAAAAATGCACGTGTCATGCAGCATGTAATTTTCCTGTTTTAATCCTTATGTAAGAATTTAAATCCTTATTAGAAAGGGCATGTTTTGAAATAATTTTGATCCTTTGAATTTCATGTGCTAGGTATGTTGAAAGATGTTAATATAACGTTTTCTAGTACTTGCAACTGCTTTGCTTCCGTAAAGACTGTATTAACTCTGTCATTTCACATATTGCAGCTGAACTTAGCTTCCTTGTATGTGCTCCCAGGTGGAATTTATATTTTGTAATACTGCTATTTATGTCATGCCTAGATGTGATTCTGACCATAAGCAACTTCTCTGCTTATCCTAAAGACAATAGACTCTTAAAGAATCAACATATCATGCTAGGTTTTGATTGCTTTCATTTATTTATCTTCCTGATTCAGCCTTATACCAAAGGTACATGATTTTAAAGACTAGATTATTTAATCCTCTGATTTTTTTAAGTTAATGTGGCTTTTAAACTTCTTTTAAACATAAGCCAGTTGGCATTTTCTAAGGAGGAAGTCTTAGTTTTTTTCATATTATATATCTTGTGGTTTCTGTTTTTCTACGTCTCCAAAAGATGATTGAGTTTTTAGTTCTCATTATACTTTCTTGGCCTCAATTGTAGAACATTAGTATATCAGATAATATTTAAAAAATAAACTTAGAAAATGGATTTATAGCTTTCAAACAATACTTCTGAGAGGAAATTTTCTTCTAGAACATTTGATTCTACTTTTCTCTGCAGATTAGATTGTTAGTAACAGAAATGATTTAATATTTATGTGAAATAGAATTCTTTCATCTTAGAAGAATTAGTACTTGCATGTGCATGCTCTCACACGCTCGATCTCGCTTGCGCGCTCTCTCGCTCGCTCGCTCTCCCGCTCTCTCTCTCTCTCTCTCTCTCTCTCTCTCTCATCTGTTAAAGGGAACACCAGAACTGGAGGCCCATCTTGAAATTCCTACGAAGTTAGTTAATTTGTAATGAATTAAGAGAGGAGTTACCAATGTTATGTCTGTAGTTTACTTTGAAAACCTTTAAAATTTTGCTCATGCTAAAATGATAATAGTTTTGAATTATTCTTAGTAGGCTTAGTTTAATTTTTAATTTTTAATTTTGTATGTGAACATGTGACAGTAGGAAAAGACAACGTAAATACTGCTTGTAACTCTTCTAATTAAATGATTCATACTGACTTGGTCCAGTTAATTGATCCACAGTGGAACTCTACACAACATTAATTTTGTAGTAAAAGATTTAACATCAAGGCCAGGCGTCCCCAAACTACGGCCCCGCGGGCAGCATGCAGCCCCCTGAGGCCATTTATCCGGCACTGCGCCGCACTTCAGGAAGGGGCACCTGTTCCATTGGTGGTCAGTGAGAGGAGCACAACATGTGGCAGCCCTCTAATGGTCTGAGGGACAGTGAACTGGCCCCCTGTGTAAAAAATTGGGGATGCCCCATCTAGGCTGTAGCCTTTTCCTTATTTCCTCTTGGTAATTAGAAACTTAAGGATGGGGCAGAAAATGGTAGAGTAATTGTCAGCTACAGCCACTCTAGCAACTCCCTCTGGTACTCCATGCTTCTTACCTTCCCATGTTTTTAAAGTGGAGCAATAGCATGAAAAGGAAAGAAAATATAATTTTTTTATGTGATAGACCATCTTTTTTTCTAAAAAAACTGACCATAAGCAACTTCTATACATATCTAAAAGACAGTAATTTTTTTTTTTTTTGAGATGGAGTCTTGCTCTGTCAGGCTGGAGTGTAGTGGTGTGTACTTCCATGTTTTAGACCTCAAGTGATCCATATATACATTTTTGGAGTATATATAGAGTATAAAAAGTATATATGGAGTATATTTGTAGTATAAAAAGTAAATTTATCTCTGGGATGTGTGGAGATTTTTGTCAAGGTCTTTTTTTCTTGATTTCTCAGAAAATTTTATGTAACTTTTTAACCTAAAATATAAACTATTAAGGTACATCTGTATATGGCACTAGAGTTTTGATTTTCATAGCCCCTCAAGTTTGAATAAGACATTGCCAAAGTAAACTTGAAATGAGGCTTATTGAAATAGTTGCTTGATAAAGTTTATGATCCTCAAACCACTCTTTCCTGGTCATCAAATAAAAATTGAAAATTCCTTAATATATGTTTTATATTTTGACCTTTAGGTTTGGATTTGGGATAAGAACATGATTTGTACTGTGGGTTTTTAAGACACGTCTCTCTGAAACTATCCCAAACTTGCTTTGAAGAACTCTTAATATACCTTTGATTGTGGAAGTAAAGGGAAATCATTAGCTTTCCTTCAGTATTTCAGAAGCATTCATGTTAGACAGTTGCTTTCAAGATATAGCAGTTAACCTATTAGGAAAGCTACAATGCTCAGTACTAGTAATCATCTTTAATATTTTAACTTTGCAACCTGAAGTGGAAGAACTTTCAAAACACCTGCATTTCAAAGTTTATTCCCCTTTTGCTAGAATATCTGTATCATTATGGGCCCATCAAAACTCTCAAACCTGGAGAAATTATTTCTGTCTTGCAATTGTATGTCACATGTGAAAGTTTTCTTTCTTGTCAACCCCAAATATTCTATATTATTTTTTTCAAACCAAATGAATCCCTAGGAAGATGAGGACTTAACCTGATAAAGCTAGCACAGGCATCACCGGCAAAGATAAAGAATGATAAATCACAGATGTGATGAAGTCAAGTCTCACAGCATAGCAGTGGTTTTATACGCAACAGGCACCTGAGGAAGTCGAAAAGGAAGTGCTGCTACTGAGGAATAAGGTGTCCGGCAAGAGTTTTTAAAAACACTATAAGGATTATAACTCGCAGTTTTTACAGTTGTAACATTAAAATGGGACCTCTGGTGTATTTTAAGTTGGCCTTATCTCCCAGTGTATTACCTTCAGTATCCTCTCTTTTGGACTACACCTTTTTGAAAGGAGTTTGGCATTATTGGTATTGCCACTATTATCAAAATCAGTAGCACAGTCTTTAGAGTATTAAAGTACTTTCCTAAATTTTTCTAAGTCCAAGCATATCGTAACTTGCTAGTCTGAAGAAGAAAAAAAGACTTAAGGATGATTGTTTTAGCATTGCAGCTTTCCTAACAAGGGTTAAAAAGCACGTACATTAAATTGCTGTGTATATATCTCATTTGCCATTATTTTCAAAAGTAGTTATTCATACTCCTTTTTAAGTGGGAAGATAGAAGCTCTTTTAGAGTCATAAATCTCACATCTCTTTTCCTATTGATTAGTGACAGTTACTACTTAGCTAAAAGACAATGATGGGAAAACTCTTATAGGGAGATTGGAGATTGAATCCAATCCAAATACTAATATTTTTATGTTAGGATATTGATCTTTATTTGGAAAAACAAGTTATCTAAAACACGTGGTCATTAGTAGGGAAGTCCTTTGAACTTGACAGTACGGTAAAAGATTCTTTAGGTAAGTCAGTGTGACACCATGACTAGAATGTTTTGAGGTTACCTAGTTAAGGTGGTTAATACACAGTTTGAGAGGTGCCGTCTTGTTAGTTTTTGAGTTCCATTTTTGTTGCTATTCTCTTTTATTTAAAATGATTTGTTGGATAAACAATTCTTCCCAATTTTATGTATGATTACAAGTCTGTGATGAGGTAGCTGTAACTTTGGATTGTCCGATGAAATATTACTGAGATATTATAACCCATCTCAATGGGGAAATACATTGTTAGTCTATACTTTGTTATTCTTTATACTATTCTAGACTGACAAAGGCCAGTTGTCTATTCTTCCGTTTATTGTTCCCTCCCTCCCCAGCATTTTCTCATTCATACTAGAAAGGAAATATTTGAAGTCTTAAAAGGTATCATTTTAATAGAATATTATTTTGAAAACTTGGTGTTATGTTGAACTTACAGAATGGATAGAGTTAGAAAACAGGCAAAGTTTCAGAAAATCAAATATTGAAAATTTACTTTAGTCTTATTTTTGACATTGATTTTCTTCTTAAAAAAAGGTATCAAAGTTTTTTGGTGTTTTGTTTTCCAGGTTTATGGTTGGCTGTGGGAGATGTGATGACTGGTTTCATGGTGATTGTGTTGGGTTAAGTCTTTCTCAAGCACAACAAATGGGCGAGGAAGACAAAGAATATGTCTGTGTAAAGTGTTGTGCTGAAGAAGACAAAAAGACTGAAGTATTAGATCCAGATATTTTGGAAAGCCAAGCTACAGTTGAAGTCCATAGTGAAGATAAAACAATGGAGTGTGAAAAGCTTGGATTATCAAAACACACAACAAATGATAGAACCAAATATATAGATGATACAGTGAAGCACAAGGTCAAAATTTTAAAACGGGTGAGCTCTTCATTAATGCATTATTTTGTCTATTTAAGAGCTTTTAGTATGGACTGATTGCATCTTGAAATTTCTCATTAGAAGTTTTAATGTTCTTTTACATTTTTAAATTTATTTTTCCATAAAAGTGAATAGGTTTTCATTTAAAGTTTTTTGGCAGTCTTGGTAAAACCAGATAGTGACTTTTAGAATATGCATGTCTTACCTCATCTCTTGTAGTCTCTTATGCTATTTCTAGCCTCTATTTTGGTACTTGAATTTTCTGTTGTAGGGTGTGTGTGAATCTTGTGGCTTTAAGTGTAAATTGTGCTTGCTAATTTTTTTTTATTATACTTTATTTTCTGGGGTGCATGTGCAGATCATGCAAGATTGTTGGATAGGTACATTCATGGCAAGGTGGTTTGCTGCCTCCATCCTCCCATCACCTGTACCTTACGTTTCTCCCCACATTATCCCTTCCCACCCTCCTTTCCACTGTCCCTCCCCTAGCTCCCCACAATGGACCACTAGCTTGTTAAGTTTTATTTTTTAAAAACCTTTTCAATTCATAAACATCTACTGACCTTTGATAATTTGGGATTATTTTTTGACTGACTTCTGAAAGTATTTTCTAAATAGAAATTTCAAGATATTTAGGCTTTAATAGGAGAAATGTATAAAGGACACAGCATTTTATCTTATTAAATTTTCTTGTCTCATTGTCTACCTTTTTATTACCTATCAATTTTTTAATCATTAATTTGTTGTTATTAATACTTTTAGAGAGGAAGCACAGTGGCAACAAATGTATGTGAGTAGGCAAGTATAATCCAAAACACAAAGAACATGAATTTTAGAGTCGGAACTTTGGAAATCTTTTAGTCCAACCATTTTGATTTATTAATATGCCCTACAACATTTCTAGGAAGTGATTCTCTAGTTTCTCTTTGAAATCCATTGCAAAGGGATACATCTTCATTTTGAAGCATTTCTAATTGTTAGAAAGTTCATCAGTTTGAGCTGAAGTTTGCATCCCTGAATTAAAGCCTCCTTGTTAAAATTAATTTCTGTACAACATGATATGGAAGTTAATTTAGGTTGAAGAGCATGAGCATGTGTTCTCCAGAACCTTACCTATTATTTACAGATACATTTCATTCAGGCATTCCTTGTATGACAAATGGATTAAGTTCCAGTTTGCTATATCCTTGTGGCATCGAATATTTTTGGTCTCTCAAGACTTTTTGAGAATCAGATTCTGTCCCTCTGATACATGTTATTACTTTGTTGATGTGATCATCAAAGTAATTGATAATATGGATCTGAGAGCCACAGTGAGAACAGGTTATAGCATGTCTTTGGAAAACTTCTATTTATTATTAACTAGCATTAATAATCACCTCTATGTACAACTTCTTGGCCATTTAGAAGTATAGCTCATTTTATTGTCCGGTAGCTAAGTTGTCTCTATCTTGCTTAAAAAGATTATAAAGGCTGGGCATGGTGGCTCACACCTGTAATCCTAGCACTTTGGGAGGCGGGGACAGGTAGATCGCTTGAGGTCAGAAGTTTGAGACCAGCCTGGCCAACATGGTGAAACCCTGTCTCTACTAAAAATTCAAAAATTAGTCAGGTGTAGTGGCGGTGCCTGTAATCCCAGCTATTCGAGGAGTTGAGGCAGGAGAACTGCTTCAACCAGGGGGCGGAGGTTACAGTCAGTCGAGATCGTGCCACTTCACTCCAGCCTGGGCAAGAGTGAAACTCTGTCTCTTTTTTTTTTTTTTTTTTTTTTGAGACGGAGTTTCGCTCTTGTTACCCAGGCTGGAGTGCAATGGCGCTATCTCGGCTCACCTCAAACCTCCGCCTCCTGGGTTCAGGCAATTCTCCTGCCTCAGCCTCCTGAGTAGCTGGGATTACAGGCACGTGCCACCATGCCCAGCTAATTTTTTGTATTTTTTAGTAGAGACAGGGTTTCACCATGTTGACTAGGATGGTCTCGATCTCTTGACCTCGTGATCCGCCCGCCTCAGCCTCCCAAAGTGCTGGGATTACAGGCTTGAGCCACCGCGCCCGGCTGAAACTCTGTCTCTTAAATAAATAAACAAACAAACAAACATTAACAATTGTTAATATTTTGAGAAAGCCTTCTATCCAGTCTGTATCAGAAAAGAAACTGAGGTAAGTCTGATTCTGCAAATGCATGTACCATCCAAGTGATCACTACTTCCTTTTTTTGTTGATGTTAACTGTTGACTCTTATTTGGACTTGTCTGATGTTAGTTTATGAAATCTGCTTTTCTTATCCCTGGATTTTTATGTCGAACTATTTATTGAGTTTCTGTTGTATGGCATAGCACTACCTGCCTTGGGTGTATAGTATTGAAGCATGTTCCTACTCTCAGGAATGTCTAGTTGCAGAGGCAAAAAAAAAAAAAAAAAAAAAAAATTAGAGGATTCTTAGTCTAGAGAAAAATCACTATTTTGATTGTACCCTGTTTTAAAACCTGATGATATATCTGCCTATATGGCGTTCCTCTCCCTGTCTTTTAGGCACATTAGCAGGATGTGATTACTGTCTCCCAAGTGTCTCAGAATTCTAGTTTTACTAGTAATTCTCGGTGGATTATAACTAGAACCAGAGTGTCAGGTACTCTGATGGTTTATTTTACCTCAAGGGAATTAAAATTGCCATTAGGCACACTGAGAACTTAAATTGATACACTTACTGTTAGTGAACTTAATTTCATTTGTTTTAGAAATACACTGAAAAATATAGATACTTGTTTCTTCACAATTTCCTTTTCCTTTTTCCGTATCCACAGCCAAATAAGAGAATTCTTACTACCTTATTTTTTATTTTCTTTGTACTAACAGTATTGGGAGCATGATCTCTAGATCCTTTGTTTCCTCTTTATAAGCTATTATGTGTTCTACACACAGTAGGTGCAGAACAGATTTTGAATGAAAGAGTGAATCTCATTTTACTAATAATCAAGAGTTATTTTTGTACATCTTAAAAAACATTTAAACACTTAACTGGGCCAAAGAATGGACTATATTTGCTATATTAATAGGTTATAATATTAGGTCTGATTTTTTTTATCCACATACTATTGAGGCTTACCTTATATTTAAAGATTGTTTAGTGGTTTTCATTCTAATGAATTAAGTACTATTTTTCAGGAGTCTGGTGAAGGCAGAAATTCATCAGACTATAGAGATAATGAAATTAAAAAATGGCAGCTAGCTCCTCTTCGTAAGATGGGACAACCAGTTTTACCTCGGAGATCCTCAGAAGAGAAAAGTGAAAAAATACCAAAAGAATCTACAACTGTTATTTGCACAGGAGAAAAAGCTTCAAAACCAGGTAGTGAGATTAACAGAAGTAATTATATACTTATATATATATATATATGTGTGTGTGTGTGTGTGTATCATTTAATATACAATTAGTATACTTAGGGAATTTTTACAAATTTAACTTTTTAATGGCAATAAAAATAGGTAATGTGATTGGCCTTACTTGTAATTAAAAACTGTTGCTCTAAATTCTGGGGAAGCACTAGTAAAATTAAGGTAAGACCCCTCTTCTCATGGCACTTAAATACTAATGGAGGAAGGAGGAAGGCAGTAAGTTTGTAAGTAAGAAAATTCCATGTTATTTTACAGCTTGTGAAGAAAAAGTGGAGTCATGGGATAGATAGTCACAACTGGGTTGAGTGAAACCTTTAGAGGGTTTTGTACAAGGCAGAACTCTGGTTGCTCTATACAGTTTGGATTGTAGGAGGGCAGGAGAGAAAGAGAGTAGACTCATAGCAATAGCCTAGGAAAGAAATGATGGTAGTTTGGAACAGAAACACAGTGAAGGTAGTGAGTAGTGGTCAGATTCAGATATGTTTTATAATAGAGTTGACAGAACTTGTTGATAGATTAGATATAGGTTGGTAAAGGAAAGAGAGTCTGAGAAAAGAGAAAAAGGTTTGGAGAGGAAAAATGGAAAATTATATTTTGGCCTTTGTGAGATTCCTATTAGACATCCAGGTGGAAATGTTTTGACTAAATCTTTGGCTGATGAGTCTAGAGCCTATTAGAAGACTTTGGAGGTTGGTATATAAACTTGGGATTTACTAGTGCATAGCAGTTAGTACAGGTGAAATATCCCAAATCTGTAAATCTGAAATCAGAAACTTGAATGCTAGCATGATGATCAAAGACAATGCTTGTTGGAGCGTTGTAGATTTCAGATTTTCTGATTTGAGATGCTTCACTGGTAAGTACAGTGCAAATATTACAAAATTTGAAAAAATCCAAAATTGGAAATACTCTGTACCCAAGCATTTTAGGTAAGGGGATTTAAAATCATGAGCTTAGATGTAAATAGCTACAGAGAGTTTGATAATGAAGGGACAGAAGCAGAGCCCTTGGGGAGCACCAGCATTTACTATTATTTTATTATTTTTGTGATAAGGTCTTGCTCTGTCACCCAGGCTTGAGTGCAGTAGTGCAGTAACAGCTCATTACAGCCTTGGGCTCCTGGGCTCGAGCTGTCTTCTTGCCTCAACCTCCTGAGTGGCTGGGACTACAAATGTGCACCACCACACCCAGCTAATTTTTTAATTTTTTGTAGAGATGGTGTCTCATTATATTGGCCAGGCTGGTCTCAAACTCCTGGCCTTCAACTGGTTTTTCCTGCTTTGGCCTCTCAAAGTGGTGGGATTACAGGCTTGAGTCACTGATACTGGCTATCAGCATTTAGGAGTTGGGGAGAGAAGAGGATATTTAGCAAAGGAAACTAATAGGTGGCCTGTAAGGATGGGAGAACTGAGACTGGTGATCGGGAAGCTAGGTGAAGTTTCAAGAAGAAAGGAATGACCAAATGATGTCTGGACATCTAATAAGATAAATACAAGATTGTGAAGTCTATGACTTAGCAAATGGAAATCATTGGTGACCTTGACTAGAATGGTTTTGGTGGAGCAGTAGGGACAAAAGCCAGTTGTAGTGGCTTATGAATGAATGAATGGAAGAGTTAGGAACTGGAGATACTGATTACAGATAACTCTTTCAAGGAATTTTACTGTTGAAAGAAACAAATGCTCTAGTAGCTACAAGTGGATGTGAATTTTTTTTTTAAAGAAGATATTATAGCATGTTTGAAAGACTAATGGGAATGATCCAATAGAGAGAGAGAGAGAGAGAGAGAGAGAGAGAGGATGATGATGATGTAGGAGAGAGGTGATAGTATAGATACGAAACTCAGGAAGAGATGAGGGGATGGGATTCACTTCACATGGAGGGAGGTATTTATCATAGAAAGGGACAGCTCAGCCACTGTATGGTAGGAAAGACTTTATGTGGTAAGAGGAACTGATGCAGGTAGGTTGGATTTGGCAATGGGAAAATGTGATAGCTGACATTTTCCCATTTTCTCAGTGAAATATGAAGAGCAAATCAAAAAGGTTGTAGTTGAGAAGGAGGTATTATTGGTTTGAGATGAGAGGATAAAAAGTATGAAATAACTATCTTAAGAAGTGGGAGAGCAAATTTATTAGGAAAAGTTAATAGGATTAGGGCAAAATGTGAGATACCTACTTAAAACTTGTTATAAGTTTGAAATGATGTCTGTCAGTACCAGTGCTTCTTTGACTCCCATTGTCTTCAGCTGTTTTGTTGTCTATTAGGATAAAAGTTGGCTTTCAGCAGGGTTGTGGTTTTGCCAACACAGACGTTTAAAAGAGAGAAAATAAAGATATTAAGTATACAGGGGCTGGTAATGATATTGGACTATCTAATAAGTTTATAATGTAGAAGGGTGAATATATGAAGATGATAAAATGATAGATTTAAAAATTGTTGGAATTAGGAGATTCTAGAATGAATTGTGCTGGTATAATAAGTCAGAGCAGTGGGATGTTTGACATTGAGATTTTGGAGATGTGTGGGAATTAGTAATGATAGAATAAAAATAATTTGAAAAGCTTAACATTCAAATGATTAATATTAAGCACAATTAAAACCAGAAGAGATTCATCCGTTTTGTGGTATTGGGTTATTGTCTGTGCCTAATAAGTTCAGGTCAAAATTTCTAAATAGCTTTTTATAAAAGTTAGTATATATATGTGGAAATGTAACTGGCTCTGAAAGCTATTATCTAAGTTGAGGAAAGAGTAGGACCAGTTTTTAGTCACTATTCATTTTAATTTTAATGAGAATTTCAGTGTCAGGAATATTTCAGTATGGACTATGGGTTCTGATCTTACTTCTAAATAGTGACTTTTAATCAGTTTTGTTTATAAACTTATACATTAAAAAGGAAATATATTTTTAAAAGCAATGTAATGAGTTGTGATATTTATTTAAATTAGGTACTCATGAGAAGCAAGACACGAAAAAGAAGAAAGTTGAAAAAGGAGTTGTTAATGTACATCCTCCTGCTTCTGCTTCCAAGCCTTCTGCAGATCAGATCAGGCAAAGTGTCAGACACTCTCTCAAAGACATTCTTATGAAGAGGTAACATATATTATTATTATAAGATTTAATAATTATGCTTTATGTATTTGAAAAATAATTGAATTGTTCTAATTTTAAGGCTTACAGATTCAAATTTGAAGGTACCAGAGGAAAAGGCAGCAAAAGTTGCCACAAAAATTGAGAAAGAGCTTTACTCTTTTTTTCGGGACACAGATGCTAAATATAAGAACAAATATAGAAGTTTAATGTTCAATTTAAAAGATCCTAAAAACAATGTAAGTATGCTTTGTTCATGTTTATGCTTCCAACTTTCCTGAATACGTATCTGAGATTGTAATACAGCAGATCCGTCATTTATTAATTGGAGATTAGAATTTCCTTTGATGTAGAACATATAATTTTAATAGTCTTTTTGCTACTGAACTAAGAGTTCTGCATACTAATTGATAGCAGTAACCGTTTAGTCTACTGAAATGCTAAACATCTCTTAACCTGATTTATATGATTTTTTTTCTTTTACTGTTCTTTATATAATCCAGTTTATTAAAAAGTCCATACGTATTCTTCAAAAACTTGTAAGCTAAAATTTGTAACACGATTTTTTGGTTAAATCTGGATATAGAGCTGTTTTGTACTTACATCTGAAGATAGAGTAAAAGTGCTTTTAAATTGTTTTTATCTAAATGTAATTTATTAAGAAAATACATAACTTTAGTCCTAAAGATAGTCTTAAATATGACTTTAGTGCCAAGTATCTTTTAGCAATAGAGTAAATGTTGATTAACCCCCTAATTTTTTCTTGGGGTTTCTTGTTTGGGACAGAAGAAATCTGAACTCTGTGCATGTGCTGATGCATAGTCTTAAATATGACTTTAGTTCCAAGTATCTTTTAGCAGTGGAGTAAATTTGTGTGCATTTGTGTGTGTGTGTGTGTGTGTGTGTGTGTGTGTGTGTCAGTGTCATTGTTAGGTCTCAATGCCAAAAGTAGGTCTCTGATAAGTACAATAAGCAAAAGTCACGCCAGTGAACATTTTAAAAGTTAAGAACATGACTGATGTCTTGTGCGTGACATTTAGCGAGGTCCATCAGCAGTTTTTTACTATAGATGACTCTAGGTAACAGAATGTAATTAGAGCAACCTTTTTGCATAAAAGGTTTTCACATAACTAATGCAAATTTGTATAAGGCTGTTTACACAAATATGTGATTTGAGGTATTTTCTTGATGTATACTAACAGAGACATAAAAATATACACTGTACATTCTGCCATTATGTTCTGGGGGATCCGATGTTTCTAGAATTATATAATTGAAACTTTTCTTCAGTAATTAAATGAAGATTTATTTTCCTTAGGTTTTTTTCTTGCAGTTGGTTCTTTGCTCTGCAGTTTCCTCCAAGCCTGTCAGGATTTAAATATGTAAAATCTTTTTTTTTTTTTTTTTTTTTTTTTTGAGACAGAGTTTCGCTCTTGTTACCCAGGCTGGAGTGCAATGGCGCAATCTCGGCTCACCGCAACCTCCGCCTCCTGGGTTCAAGCAATTCTCCTGCCTCAGCCTCCTGAGTAGCTGGGATTACAGGCAAGCGCCACCATGCCCAGCTAATTTTTTGTATTTTTAGTAGAGACGGGGTTTCACCATCTTGACCAGGATGGTCTCGATCTCTCGACCTCGTGATCCACCCGCCTCGGCCTCCCAAAGTGCTGGGATTACGGGCTTGAGCCACCGCGCCCGGCCCGTAAAATCTTAAAACTATTGAATAAAGCTCTTTGATGCAGTACCTTGCTATACTATAGATTGATTATTATTATGGTTAGATTGTGTCCCTGGTGGACTTAATACAATTTTTGGATAGGTAATATAGTTCTACTGTACATGCTTCTCCATATATGTTGATTTTTATATGAAATGTGTGTTTTGCTGCCTTAGATAAATTCCTAGAACACATGTCATTTAATCTCTATGTAGTAGGTAATATATAAATTATTAAATATTTGTAAATCAGGCTTCAAAAATTACATCTTTATTACAAGTTTCTGTGTAGTAACCACTCTTTTAAATGTTTGTCTCCCCTTCTATTCCTATTTTAAAATCCTTTCAGATATTATTTAAAAAAGTACTGAAAGGAGAAGTAACCCCTGATCATCTGATAAGAATGAGTCCAGAAGAACTAGCTTCTAAAGAGTTAGCTGCTTGGAGACGAAGAGAAAACAGACATGTAAGATTATTTATAAATATGCATTTGACTATCAAAATCTGTATTTTTCAGCCATAGGATAAAAACTATATAGAGGTAAATTCAACACAGACTGCACAATAAACAGACTTTCTGTTAAATGCTTCCTTTTTTTTGGGAGACGGAGTCTAGCTCCGTTGCCAGGCTGGATAGCACGATTTTGGCTCACTGCAACCTCCACCTCCCAAGTTCAAGTGATTCTTCTGTTTCAGCCTCCTGAGTAGCTGGGATTATAGACATGCGCCACCATGCCCAGCTAATGTTTGTATTTGTAGTAAATACGGGATTTCACCATGTTGGCCAGGACAGTCTCGATCTCTTGACCTTGTGATCTGCCCACCTTGGCCTTCTAAAGTGTTGGGATTACAGGCGTGAGCCACCACACCTGGCCTACATGCTGCTTTTAGTTACTCTCCATTCCTCTACTTTTTAAATTCTGTGGTTTCCTTGATCTTGCCAGTTTTTTTTTTTTTTTCTCATTTTCTCCAGTTACCAGGTTACAGAATTATCTTGTGTTATATTATAGTATGTAAATAAGAATGTGAGAAGAATTAACATCTTTCCATAATCATATCTGTAGTTTTCAACAGCACAGTTTGAAGGTATTTTGAATATTGGTAATTTGTAGAGCGAGGTGAATTAAGTCAGAATAAAAATGTGTACAGGCTTATTTCTTATTCAAAGTTTCAAATGCCAAAAGCTCTGAAAAATAATTTTTGCATAACTAATTTATTGATAAAGCCTGACCTTAATTGCCCTGTATGAATGTTCATATTCACAGAAATATTGTATATTTGATTATGTGGTGCTGTCTCAGATCTAACTGGAGTGTTATGTAATATAGAGAATGTACACCATATTGCATTTTTAAATTTAAAAATTCTAAGATAGCAAGAGTTTTTGTTTGGAGATTGTGAAAAAGATACTTAAAGTACCTTTAAAAATTATGTTAAAAGTATGTTACTTAGCACTACTGTGACAATGAGATAACCATATTATCCTTTTTTTTTTTTTATTGCAATGGCATCAGAATGTTAGTCTTTTATTCTAGAGATACCTGTTATTTTTGTTCATAATACTTAGTTACATTGGAGGCACTAATCCTCCATATAGATGTATGCCACATCTAGTTTGAAGCTCATCTAGAGACCTTTATTTGACATATACTTCTTCATACATTCCTTTACCTTCATCCTGTATAATTTCTCCTCCTCTTAATGTTTTGAAAATAATATCATCTCCCTTTCTTTCCCTCCATATCCCAAATATGCGCATGCCTCTCTTTTGCTTTGAAACTGTGGCTGCAAGTACCATCTGCATCAGAAAATGCTGGCTTGTTCTTTCTAAAGGCCATTTACCTGATTTTTCTTTAAAGGATGAGCAAAGGCAGTCTCATCTATACCCTTTTATTCCTAGCTACCTTTATACTAGTACTTGTTATACTTGCTTAAATTTTATGTTTTGTTGCTAGGTTTGTTCAACTGAATTTTCAGGGTCACTAAGCTGGCTTATTTAGGAGACAACTAATAAAGGACTGTCAGACTGGTCATTTGAATAAACTTCTATTATGGGGAATATTGACACATCAATTGAGGAATTTAGGAGCAAGATAGTTTCTATTTCCCTGTGGCAGCTGCTAAAAAGTATGAAATTGGCAAACAGATTTCAAATATAAGTAGTATGTTTCACCACTTTGTAAATTACTTTGGACTTCAGTTGCCTCCTGTTATAAATGTACATGTGAACTTCTCATGGTTGATGTATGGGGTCTAATTCTTAAAACCCCAGTACTTAAAACTGTTTCTGGCATATAAAGGTACTCAGAAAATGTTTGTTATATGAGACATTACCTGAAGATTAAAAGTCATCTGTGATGATTCATATATTTTTGGGTAGGCTCTTATCCTTATTTAAGGTGTACGTTTGGAAATACATAACTTTAATATTTTTAAAAAGTATTTTCTGTTAGACCATAGAAATGATTGAGAAAGAGCAGAGAGAAGTGGAACGACGACCAATCACAAAAATAACTCATAAAGGTGAAATAGAAATTGAGAGTGATGCCCCAATGAAAGAACAGGAAGCAGCCATGGAGATTCAGGTAAGGATAGATAAGCCATGTTTTATAGCTCAAATCATTAAGATTCAGAAAAGATTTTTTCTCCTAATGCTTTTAAAGTAGAGAAAATAATTTTTAAAATATGCATCCATTTTAAAGTAACTTATTTTGTTGGTTTAGTGGCATTTTTGAGTGTTGAGTAATGTTTCTCTTAGTGTGCAGATTGCATGATAGGTACTGTTAAACACTTATTAAAATGTAGATTCCTGGAGTGCTCTGATATAGTGAATTTCTTTTTATTTATGGTGGGGATAGTGTCTTGCTTTGTTGCCCAGACTGGACTGCAGTGGAGCAGTCTCTGCTCACTGCAACCTCCACCTCCCAGGTTCAAGTGATGCTGCCACCTCTGCATCCCAAATAGTTGAGATTACAGGCATGCACCAACACACCCTCCTAGTTTTTATATTTTTAGTAGAGAGAGTTTCACCATGTTGGCCAGGCTGGTCTCAAGCTCCTGACCTCAAGTGACCTGCCCACCTCAGCCTCCCAAAGTGCTGGGATTACATGTGTGAGCCAAGTATGCATGGCCTGACTTAGTGAATTTTTTAGTAGGCTTAGAAATCTGTAAATGCTTCTTAGGCAGATTGTCATTTGATAGGTGGCATAGCTTTTCTAATTTTCAAAAATCAGTGAAGAAATAAAGTCTTATTAGAAATAATTGAACGTCTTATTAGAGAAGCCTTGAAGAATGTGGAATGTGTAAAATTTTCTTCTACTTTAAGTCACAGTTAAAAGCCAGCATTCATTTTCTTAAGAAATAGTTAAACAAACGCAAAAACCTATCAGTGGAACAATTTCATTTTAGAAAAAATATAAATGGGAAATATAATTGGACTTTGATAACTGAGTCCAAAATTTTTCATTTAAAACTAATTTTTGCTTTCACTTATGTTAGGAACCAACTGCCAATAAGTCATTGGAGAAGCCAGAAGGATCTGAAAAACAAAAAGAGGAGGTTGACTCCATGTCTAAAGATACCACTAGTCAACACAGACAGCATCTCTTTGATCTCAACTGCAAAATTTGCATTGGTAATTATAAGTTTTTCTTCCTATAATTTTGCATTCATTATCAAAGGAGGTTACTTATATGCTAGTATATGTAATTTAAGTAGGTTTTGTTTTCCCAATATTGGTGGTAAGGTACTCACTGAGTCTTTGAGCAGTAACACTTTTGTGTGACTGGTGGTCTGGGTTGAGGTATAGTTTAAAAACTCTTGCTGGAGTCAGATGACAAGAATTTTTTTTTTTTGTTTAACATTCTGCTTGCATTTTTTAATATCTAGAGATTTCTGGAAAATCTTCAGGTTTCTCCTGTGAGTGAGAACATGTGGTGTTTTCTGTTCTTGTATCAGTTTGCTGAGAATGATGGTTTCCAGGTTCATCCATGTCCCTACAAAGGACACAAACTCATCGTTTTTTATGGCTGCATAGTATTCCATGGTGCATATGTGCAAGATTTTCCCTGTCCAGCCTATCTGCGATTGGCATTTGGGTTGGTTCCAGGTCTTTGCTATTGTAAACAGTGCTGCAATGAACATCTGTGTGCATGTGTCCTTATAGCAGAACGATTTATAATCCTTTCGCTATATACCCAGTAATGGGATTGCTAGGTTGAATGGAATTTCTTTTTCTGTGTCCTTGAGGAATTGCCACAACTGTCTTCCACAATAGTTGAACTAATTTACAGTCCCACCAGCAGTGTAAAAGTGTTCCCGTTTCTCCACATCCTCTTCAGCATCTGTTGTCTCCAGATTTTTTAATGATTGCCATTCTAACTGGTGTGAGATGGTATCTCAGTGTAGTTTTGATTTGCATTTCTCTAGTGACCAGTGTTGATGAGCATTTTTTCATATGTTTGTTGGCCTCATGTATGTCTTCTTTTGTAAAGTGTCTATTCATATCCTTCACCCACTTTTGAATGGGCTTGTTTTTTTCTTGTAAATCTGTTTTAGTTCTTTGTAGATTTTGGGTATCAGCCCTTTGTAAGATGGGTAGATTGCAAAAAATTTTTCCCATTCTGTTGGTTGCCAGTTCACTCTAATGACTGTTTCTTTTGCCGTGCAGAAGCTGTGGAGTTTGATTACGTCCCATTTATCTATTTTGGCTTTTGTTGCCAATGCTTTTGGTGTTTAGGTCATGAAGTCCTTGCCTACGCCTATGTCCTGCATGGTTTTGCCTAGATTTTCTTCTAGGGTTTTTATGGTGTTAGGTCTTATGTTTAAGTCTTTAATCCATCTGGAGTTAATTTTAGTGTAAGGTGTCAAGAAGGGGTCCAGTGGCTTTCTGCACATGGCTAGCCAGTTTTCCCAACACCACTTATTAAACAGGGAATCATTTCCCCATTGCTTGTTTTTGTCAGGTTTGTGAAAGATCAGATGGTTGTAGATGTGTGGCATTGCCTCCGAGGCCTCTGTTCTGTTCCATTGGTCTATATCTCAGTTTTGGTACCAGTACCATGCTTTTTGATTACTGTAGCCTCGTAATATAGTTTGAAGTCCCATAGTGTGATGCCTCCAGCTTTGTTCTTTTTGCTTAGAATTGACTTGGCTATGCAAGTTTTCTTTTGGTTCCATATGAAGTTTAAGGTGTTGTTTTCCAGTTCCGTGAAGAAGGTCATTGGTAGCTTGATGGGGATAGCGTTGAATCTGTAAATTACTTTGGGCAGTATGGCCATTTTCACGATACTGATTCTTCCTAACCATGAGCATGGAATGTTTCTCCATCTGTTTCTGTCCTCTCTAATTTCGTTGAGCAGTGGTTTGTAGTTCTCCTTGAAGAGGTACTTTATGTTCCTTGTTAGTTGTATTCGTAGGCATTTTATTGTCTTTGTAGCAGTTGTGAATGGCAGTTTGTTCTTGATTTGGCTCTCTTTAAGTCTGTTATTGGTGTATAGTAATGCTTGTGATTTTTGCATGCTGATTTTGTATCCTGAGATTTTGCTGAAGTTGCTTATCAGCTTCAGGAGATTTTGGGCTGAGATGATGGGGTCTTCTAGATATACAATCATGTCGTCTACAAATAGAGACAATTTGACATCCTCCTTTCCTATTTGAATACCGTTTATTGCTGTGGCTAGAACTTCCAATACTATATTGAGTAAGAGCGGTGAGAAGGGGCATCCTTGTCTAGTGCCAGATTTCAAAGGGAATGCTTCCAGTTTTTGCCCATTCAGTATGATATTGGCTGTTGGTTTGTCGTAAATAGCTTTTATTATTTTGAGATACGTTCCATCAATACCTACTTTATTGAGGGTTTTTATCATAAAGCGCTGTTGAATTTTGTCAAAGGCCTTCTCTGCATTAATTGAGATAATCATGTGGTTTTTTGTCTTTGGTTCTGTTTATGTGGTGAATTATGTTTATAGACTTGCGTATGTAGAACCAGCCTTGCATCCCTGGGATGAAGCCTACTTGATCATGGTGGATAAGCTTTTTGATGTGCTGTTGCAATTGGTTTGCCAGTATCTTATTGAAAATTTTTACATCTATGTTCATCATGGATATTGGCCTCAAGTTTTGTTTTCTTGCTGAGTCTCTGCCTCGTTGTGGTATCAGTATGATGTTGGTCTCATAAAATGATTTGGGAAGGATTCCCTCTTTTTATATTGTTTGGAATAGTTTCAGAAGGAATGGTACCAGCTCCTCTTTGTATGTCTGCTAGAATTTGGCTGTGAACCCATCTGGACCTGGGCTTTTTTTGGGTGGTAGGCTCTTAATTGCTGCCTTAATTTTTGCCCTTGTTATTGGTCTATTCAGGATTTCGACTTCTACCTGGTTTAGGCTTGGAAGGATGCAAGTGTCCAGGATTTCATCTATTTCTTCCAGTTTTTCTAGTTTATGTGCATAGAATTGTTTGTAATAATCTCTGATGGTGGTTTGTATTTCTGTGGAATCTATGGTGATATCCCCTTCATCGTTTTTTTATTGCATCTATTTGGTTCTTCTCTCTTTTCTTTTTTATTAATCTGGCTAGTCGTCTATTTTGTTGATCTTTTTGAAAAACCAGCTTCTGGATTTATTGATTTTTTTGGAAGGGTTTCTTGTGTCATTATCTCCTTCAGTTCTGCTCTGATCTTATTTATTTCTTGTCTTCCACTAGGTTTTGAGTTTTTTTGATCTTGCTTCTCTAGCTCTTTCAATTTTGATGATAGGGTGTCGATTTTAGATCTTTTCTTGCTTCTCATGTGGGCATTTATTGCTATGTATTTTCCTCTAGACAGTGCTTTAAATGTGTCCCATAGATTCTGGTATGTTGTGTCTTCGTTCTCGTTGGTTTCGAAGAACATCTTTATTTCGGCCTTCATTTCATTGTTTATCCAGTCAGTGTTCGAGAACCAGTTGTTCAGTTTACATACAGCTGTGCAGTTCTGAGTTAGTTTCTGAATTCTGAGTACTAACTTGATTATAGTGTGGTCTGAGAGACTGTTTGTTATGATTTCTGTTGTTCTGCATTTGCTGAGGAGTGATTTACTTCCAATTACGTGGTCAGTTTTAGATTAGGTGTAATGTGGCCCTGAGAAGAATGTATATTCTGTGGATTCGGGGTGGAGAGTTCTGGAAATGTTTATTAGGTTTGCTTGGTCCAGGTCTGAGTTCAAGTCCTAGATATCCTGGTTAATTCGCTGTCTTGTTGATCTGTCTAAAACTGACCATGGGGTGTTAAAATCTCCCACTATTATTGTGTGGGAGTCTAAGTCTCTTTGTATGTCACTGAGAACTTGCTTTATGTATCTGGCTCCTCCTGTATTGGGTGCGTATATATTTAGGATTGTTAGCTCTTCTTGTTGCATTGATCCTTTTACCATTATGTAATGTCCTTCTTTGTCTCTTTTGATCTTTGTTGCTTTAAAGTCTATTTTATCCAAGAGAATTGCAACTCCTACTTTATCTTTGCTCTCTATTTACTTGGAAAATCTTCCTCTGTCCCTTTATTTTGAGCCTTTGTGTATCCTTGCATGTGAGATGAGTTTCCTGGATACAGCACACTGATGGGTTTTGGCTTTTTATCCAATTTGCCAGTCTGTGTCTTTTGATTGATTGTTTATCCCATTTACATTTAAGGTTAATATTGTTATGTGTGAATTTGATCCTGCCATTTTGATGCTAGCTGGCCGTTTTGCCCATTAGTTGATGCAGTTTCTTCATTGCGTCGATGCTCTTTACCAATTTGGTATGTTTTTGCAGTTGCTGGTACTGGTTGTTCCTTTCTATGTTTAGTGCTTCTTTCAGGAGCTCTTGTAAAGCACGCCTGGTGGTGTTGAAATCTCTGGGTAATTGCTTGTTTGTAAAGGATTTTACTTCTCTTTCACTTATGAAGGTTAGTTTGGCTGGATATGAAATTCTGGGTTGAAAGTTCTTTTCTTTAAGGATGTTGAATATTGGCCCCCACTCTCTTCTGGCTTGTAGCGTTTCTGCTGTCAGTCTGATGGGCTTCCCTTTGTTGGTAACCTGACCTTTCTCTGGCTTCCCTTAGCATTTTATTCTTCATTTCAACCCTGGTGAATCTGACGATTATGTGCCTTGGGGTTGCTCTTCTTGAGGAATATCTTTGTGGTGTTCTTTGTATTTCCTGGACTTGAATATTGGCCTGCCTTGCTAGGTTGGGGAAGTTTTCCTGGATAATATCCTGAAGAGTATTTTCCAGCTTGGATTCATTCTTTCACTTTCAGGTACACCTATCAAACGTAGATTAGGTCTTTTCACATAGTCTCATATTTCTTGGAGACTGTTCATTCCTTCGTTTTTACCCTTTTTTCTCTAATCTTGTCTTCTCGTTTTGTTTTGAGTTGTTATTTGACCTGTGATAGCCTATCTTCTGCTTGATCAGTTCGGCTATTGATACTTGTGTATGGTTTGCAAAGTTCTCGTGTTGTGTTTTTTAGCTCCATCAATTCACTTATATTCCTCTCTAAGTTGTCCATTCTCGTTAGCATTTCGTCAGATCCTTTTTCAAGGTTCTTAGTTTCTTTGCCTTGGGTTAACATGATGTTTTAGCTCAGAGAAGTTTCTTATTACTCACCTTCTGAAGCCTGTTTCTGTCAATTCATCACACTCATTCTCTTTCCAGCCTTGTTCCCTAGCTGGTGAGGAGTTGTGATCTATTGGAGGAGGAGAGGCGTTCTGGTTTTGGGTGTTTTCATCCTTTTTGTGCTGGTTTCTTCCCATCTTTGTGGATTTATCCACCTGTTGTCTTTGTAGTTGTTGACTTTCAGATTGGGTCTCTGAGTGGATGTCCAGTTTGTTGATGATGAAGTTATTTCTTTCTGTTTCTTAGTTTCCTTCTAACAGTCAGACCCCTCTGCTGTAGGACTACTGAGGTCCATTCTAGGTCCTGCTTGCCTGGGGATCACCTGCAGCGGCTGCAGAACAGTAAGGATTGCTGCCAGTTTCTTCTTCTGCTATCTTTATCCCAGAAAGCTACCCGCTAGTTGTAGTCTGAGCTCTCCTTTATGAGGTGACTCTTTGGATATATGGGGGTTAGGGAGCTCCTTGAGGAAACAGTCCGTTCCTTATAGAAGCTCAAGTGCTGAGCTGTGAGCTCTGTTGTTCATTCAGAGTGGCTGGGCAGGTACATTTAAGTATGCTGCAGCAGAACTCATAAACGACTTTTTTTTTCCCCCAGGTGCTCTGTCCCAGGGAGTTAGGACTTTATTTGTAAGTTTCTGTCATGCTGCTGCCTTTTTTCAGGGCTGCCCTGCACAGCAAGGACACAGCCTAGTCACAGTCTGCCTGCAGAGGCGTTGCTGAGCTGCTGTGGGCTCTGCCCAGCTGCCGTGTGAACTTCCCTGCCATCCTTCGGGCTTTTGCTGGGAGCTGCAATCCTGAGTTGCTCCTAATCAGCCATCTTGGATCAGTCCCACCAGATGACAAGAATTTAACTATTAAAATAAACATCTGAAATTGTGGGCAGTAGTGATAATACTGTCATTTACTAAAGGAAAGGAGTAAAATAGCATTTATATTTTATTATTATATATAACAGACAAATCAGAAACCAAAATTACTTTTTATTAAAAAGCTATTTATTTTTAAGGGCAATTTTAGGTTCCTAGCAAAATTGAGTGGAAGTCACAGAGATTTCCCATATAACTTGCTGCCTCCATACATGCATAGTCTCCACTGTTACCAACATCCCACACTAGAGTGGTGCAGTTATTACAGCTGATGAACCTACACTAAAAAATAACGACCCCAGATCCATAGTTTACATTGGCGTTCACTCTTAGAGTTGTACATTCTGTGGTTATAGATAGATGTTAAAGATATGGATCTGGTATTATAGTAGTATACAGAGTATTTTCACTGTCCTAAATCCTCTTTACTCTGTCTCTTAATCCCTTCCCCCAGCACCCCCACCAACCCCTAGAAACCACTGATGTTTTCACTGTCACTGTAGTTTTGCCTTTTTCAGAGTACTGTATAGTTGGAATCATTTATTATGTAACATTTTCACATTGGCTACTTTCACTTAGTAATATGCATTTAAGGTTCCTCTATGTCTTTTCATGCCTTACAGATAGCTCATTCTTTGTAGCATTGAATAACATACTCCATTTTCTGGATATATAGCTTATTTTTTGAGTCACTTACTGTAGGAGATCTTGTTTTATTCCAAGTTTTGGCAATTACGAATAAAACTAGTATAAACATCTGTATGCAGCTTTTTGTGTGGATGTGTTTTCAGCTTCTTTGGGTCAATACCATGGAGCACAATTGCTGGATTGTATGTTCAGAGTGTGTTTATCTTTTTTTTTTTTTTTTTTTTTTTTTGAGACGGAGTTTCGCTCTTGTTACCCAGGCTGGAGTGCAATGGCGCGATCTCGGCTCACCGCAACCTCCGCCTCCTGGGTTCAGGCAATTCTCCTGCCTCAGCCTCCTGAGTAGCTGGGATTACAGGCACGCGCCACCATGCCCAGCTAATTTTTTGTATTTTTAGTAGAGACGGGGTTTCACCATGTTGACCAGGATGGTCTCGATCTCTTGACCTCGTGATCCGCCCGCCTCGGCCTCCCAAAGTGCTGGGATTACAGGCTTGAGCCACCGCGCCCGGCCGTGTTTATCTTTTAAGAAACCTCCAAACTATTTTTCACAGAGGCCTTGCCATTTTAACCTTCCCTCCAGCAGTAAATGAGAGTTCCTATTGCTCCACATCCTTGCTAGCATTTGGTGTTGTCAATATTCTAGATTTTGGCCATTCTTATAGTTGTGTAGGGATACCTCCGTGTTGTTTTACTTTTGCATTTTCCTGATGACATATGTGGAGCACCTTTTTATGCTTATATGCTATCCGTATAGATTCTCTGCTGAAATATCTCTTCAGGCATGTATAGTCATGAACTGTCGCTGATAATCCAAACCTGGATACAGATATAAAGATTTGTCTTAGTTCTTTATGTTACTTCTCAAGACTATTGGAATTTGGTGTGGTTTAGTTGAAAGATGATTGTCAGAGAACTAAGAAACCTGTTTTAGGTTCTAGTAATAATACTTTTATTGTAGCTTGTTTCAGTTGTTTATCATTCTCTTCTAAGTTTTCACATCACTAAGAAAGGAATTATACTCTCTAGTCCAGGGGTCCAAAGCCCCCAGTGCCACAAACCTGTACTGGTCCATGGCCTGTTAGGAACTGGGTTGCACAGCAGGAGGTGAGTGGCAGGCGACTGAGCATTACCATAGCCTGAGCTCGGCCTCCTGTCAGATCAGTGGTTGTATTAGATTCTCATAGGAGCGCAAACCCTATTGTGAAATGCACATGTGAAGGATCTAGGTTGTGTGCTCCTTGTGAGAATCTAACTATTAATGGTTGGTGATCTGAGGTGTAACAGTTTGATTCTGAAAGCATCTCCTCCCTCATCCCCCATCCAAAATTGTCTTCCATGAAACTGGTTCCTGGTGAGAAAAAGGTTGGGGACCACTAATCTTTTCCATATTTTCTTATGATAAGTTTTACATGTAGGAAATAATTATAAAATGATTTTAAGGGAAAATTAACTTTATTATAGGTAGAACCATGCACGATTTGCTTTGAATTTCATTTTAGATAAGCTTAGATCCCTGTATATAGAAGAGAGCTGGCAGGGGGAAGAATACAGGTGAATTTTCTGCTGATTCTTAAATGTGGTTGTAATATAACTAAATGATGACAGTTAGATATTACCCCAGGAAATGTATGGTTACTCAATAATCAAATCATAGAACCTGAAAAACTTAAGAAAATGAAAGTGGATCAAGTTGTGAAAGTTGCAGTTAACAACAACTGGTTTCTTTAGGTCGAATGGCACCACCTGTAGATGATCTTTCTCCAAAAAAAGTAAAAGTTGTTGTAGGAGTAGCTCGTAAACATTCAGACAATGAAGCAGAAAGTATAGCAGATGCATTGTCTTCAACCTCAAATATTTTGGCTTCTGAATTCTTTGAGGAGGAGAAACAAGAATCTCCAAAGTCAACATTCTCTCCTGCTCCACGGTAATTTTCTCTGTTATAAATTCTGTAATACTCATTATAGATCTTTACCAGATTATACTTGCAAATCTTCAAAAACAGAAAAGTGACATATTGGGAACTTTTCGTTTGAGAAAGTAACTGTGCTTTCCTGTACTTTGAGATAAAACAAGACTTTGAAAGTAAATTTATTATGAGTGGTTTGAGTGAGAGATATGAGTGTGTGGGGAAACTGCTTTAGAATTCTCTTTAATTGTGTTGATTCTGGCTGGGCACAGTGGCTCATGCCTGTAATCGCAGCACTTTGGGAGGCCAAGGTGGTGGATTATGAGGTCAGGGGTTCAAGACCAGCCTGACCAACATGGTGAAACCCCATTTCTACTAAAAATACAAATTAACTGAGTGGTTGGTGTGCACCTGAAATCCCAGCTACTCAGGAGACTGTGGCAGGAGAATTGCTTGAACCTGGGAGGTAGAGGTTTCAGTGAGCCAAGATCAGGCAATTGCACTCCAGCCTGGGCGACAGAATGAGACTCTATCTCAAAAAAAAAAAAAAAAAATTAATAATAATAATAATAATTGTGCTGGTCCTAAAAGTCAGCACTGTGGGAGGCTGAGGCGGGCGGATCACAAGGTCAAGAGTTCGAGACCAGCCTGAGCAAAATGGTCTAACCCCGTCTCTACTAAAAATACAAAAATTAGCCTGGCGTGGTGGCATGTGCTTGTAATCCCAGCTACTCAGGAGGCTGAGGCAGGAGAATTGCTTGAACCCAGGAGGCGGAGGTTGCAGTGAGCCGAGAAGGTGCTACTGCACTCCAGCCTAGGCAACAGAGCGAGACTCTGTCTCCAAAAAAAAAAATATTATTATTGTGCTGGTCTCAAAAGTCAGGGATAGATTATTAAAGAAGAAATGCTCCAGCCAAGAGGGAAGATTTTGTAAAACATTATTATTTAAATATGAATGTAATTTTATAAAATGAAAGTGTGAATTCTTTGTCAGTAGTCTCATATTTTGGCCTTCTTCACCTGCTAAAATAACGACGTCTAAGTAGGAAATCAACTTATTCATCAGCTTGTCTTTAGACTTTTTCATATCATTTTCTAGTCCAGAGATGCCTGGAACTGTTGAGGTTGAGTCTACCTTTCTGGCTCGACTGAACTTCATCTGGAAAGGTTTTATCAACATGCCGTCTGTGGCAAAATTTGTTACCAAAGCGTATCCCGTATCTGGCTCCCCTGAATACTTGACAGAGGTACTGTGAACTTTTCTGCTCTTCTGTGCATGAATTGATATGTGTGTTTCTGAAAGTAATAGACAGGGATATAAGACGGAGTTAGTAATAAAAATATGTATTAACAGTGATTCTTAAACAGTTCAAGTAATATAATTATGAATTAACAAATGGATCTTTAGAATTGTAAAAACAAACTATACTCTGAAAGTTTTAAACTCCTATGTCCTGCACTTTTCTCAAGGTGTACTGCCTCTCTGTGTCAGAGAATTAAACATCAACGAGAGTCTATATGTATGTCTAAGTTTTTCTTTGAATACACACTTAAGTAAAAGATTTACACATTGTTGGCCTTTAATGTTAACCCATTAAGAAGATTTTTTTATTGTTGAACAAGTCTTCTGTTTCCCCACTGTTTATGTTTCCCCAGCTTCATGACTGCAGTTCTTACCTGCCTATTTCTATGAATGTGGTTTATGTAGACTGGGAGTTGAAGCTTTATAGCTATTTGAAAACTATTGAGACTAGTGACCGTAATTGCTGCAAGCAGTACCCTTGGTTGGTTTTACACCTGAGGGAAGTAGGAAGAAACTATTATGTAGTATTTATGGAAAATAAGCAGCAGTAATATAATATTGTGATAAATGAGATGATATTTTTGAACTATTTTGAAGGAAATATATTTTCATATGTCTATGGGAGGAAAATAAATCAGTACATATATGATCATATTTTGCTATTTTGTTCATATCTGACCTTTCTTATTTATTCTCCATTTGCTTATTTTAAAGAATTAAAAGATTTTTAAAAATTCCGTTTAGTATTTCAAAAAGCCTAAATCATATATGTCTATTTTTTTTAAGGCTAACATAAACTTTTCTTTGGATTAGGCTGGAATTAGTTTAATTCAATGTAATATTGTTTATATAATGTGGATCAGTTTATTTGGTTAGCCATTGTAGTTTTTTTTTTTTTTTTAGACAGTCTTGCTATGTTGCCCAGGCTGGAGTGCAGTGGCATGATCTCCACTTACTGCAACCTCTGCCTCCTGGGTTCAAGCCGTTCTCTGGTCTCAGCCTCCCATATAGCTGGGATTATAGGTATGCGTCACCACACCTGGCTAATTTTTGTATTTTTAGTAGAAATGGGTTTCACCATGTTGGCCAGGCTGGTCTTGAACTCCTGACCTCAAGTGATCTGCCTACCTCTGCCTCCCAGAGTACTGCAATTACAGATGTGAGCCACCACACCCGGCCTAGCGGTGTTTTCAATTAATAAACAGCCTAATCACTTTTAGATACAGTTTGCTTGATAAATATTTTTAAAATGTGAGTTTTATAAGAGAAAAATGAAATGGTGTTTAGAAATTTAATGTTTGGTCAGTCCATGGTGAACATAATTATTCCTTTAAATGGAGAGTTAAGCCCTTAACTACAAAATCCTTTCATTTTTAAACATAATTATTTTCCCCTCTGAGACACGGTTTTTATGTGATTGCTTTCCAGATTTTCACTTCAATTTTGTACTTGTTTTTAGTTTGGGACTAAACTCCCAAACAAAATATTTTAAAGTAGTTAATAATTGAATAAACTAAATTGAATTTAATATCAATTATGTTTTTGTGTTTTTTCTCAGTCTTCATGGAAAAAATAGGAATGTACTGAAGAAAGTTTTAAAGATTCTTAATTGTTTTTATGTGTAGTCATTTGTTTTCAGAAAGATTGTGCCTTAAAAAAAAAAAAAACCTTAAATGATTACAATATTATCCTCCTCTGTGCAAAAATATGCTCTGTAATTATATTTGGTAACCTTTGAAATTCAGCTGTTAATTATTAAGAAATGTTCCTGCCTAGTACTACCAAAAGGGGAGGTTACAGTCTCTCCCAATATTCTAGAATGTGCAGTGTTCTTCCTGAATTGGTAATGTGGTATGTTTGCCATTGCTTCCCTTTCCCATCTTTCATAGCGAGATTGAGCAGAACTCAGAATTTTTCTTAGTAGCTGTATTTTAGGCATCAGTCATTTGTAGTTGGCATTTTAAGTAAAGCCAAATTGTTCTGTCTATACTGTGTTTTCTGATGCATTTTTTATAATCTTATTGACTTTTTATTACTGTTTCAAATTAGTCTTAGAACCAATTTGTTTGAATTATTAATGTCATAATAAAGATATTCTATATATATATTGATCTCTCTCTCTCTCTCTCTTTTTTAACCACAGGACCTACCAGATAGTATTCAAGTAGGTGGCAGGATATCACCTCAGACAGTTTGGGATTATGTGGAAAAAATAAAAGCATCAGGAACCAAGGTGAGGAAAACTTTTTTCACTGTGCCAGCATGGGAAAATGTTTAGGAGGGAAACAGTTCAGAATTCTTATGCAAGGGTGAAAGGTCTCCTGGGGAAAGGAGGCAATACACGTTTTAAGTGTACATAATACACCTCACAAAACTGAACTAAAGCCATTTGCTTAAGAGACTAAAGAATATAGCATTTCTCTTTTTCCTCTCCTCTTCTGGGATGCTCCTTTGTGGCTTCTCTTAATGTTTTAGAAGAAATGTTTTAGAGTAATTATTGAGATTCACCCTGGAATTTTGCCTTGCTTCTATTATAGACATCTCTTTGAGTTAGGGCACAGCTAAGCTGTTGCAAAAAAAGAGACTCTAAAATAGAGTAACTCTAAGAATATAGAAGTTAATTGGAATGTTGTCCTTCCTCATCAGTCAAACATACCAAATAGGAGTAAATGAGGAATACCTGTCGAGTTGTTTCAGAGGTAGATTGCAGTCATCAGCTTCCGTTGGAAAGAACCTAGTCACATAGCTGCTAGGGAGGCTGGGAAATGTAATGTTTATTGGATGGCTATGTGTTAAGGGCTAAAAGTTAAGGGCGTCTCAGTAGTAATAGGAGGAAAGGAAAAAAGATACTATGAAATGCCTCTATCACAGTAATATTTCTCCTCTTCCTTTATCTCTCTATATTTTTTCTTTTTCTTTTTTTAACTTATAGAATATTATTACAGAGGAAAATTTAATCATTAGAAGAAATCGTTTTTCCCTCTAGTGGATGCAGTAGTACCTGCTATATTACAGGTTTCAGTAAATGTTGAAGTCTTGAATAAATGAATGTTACTTTTCTACCTCTTTTTCTGGAAGTCTCTAGTTTTTCTTTGAAGTGATCCAAAATGCATAACCTTAAGCTGAAAAGAATATTGTGTTCCAATACAGATTTTAGAATTTAAATTGATACAGCGTTAAAATACAAATAAACTTTAAAGCACTAATAAAAATGAGTAGTATTACTCTTGGACATATCACTCTTGAATCCAAGAATTGAATCATCTTGAATCTAACACTTTATAGTATATCTCCAACTAAACAGATTTAAACGCTGTAATAGTTGTTACTAACATACGTATGCTGATTTTTACTCTAAAAGAGGGCAGCTTAGATGACATTTTATAAGAAATGGAGTCATATTTCAGCTCATTCACCTGTTTTCCTTAGGAGCCTGCATCAGTTTTTAGGATTTGCAGCAAATTTGACTCTCACATTTCAACCGTATACCATCATGAAAAAAAAAATCTGTTTCTAACAGTACCAAATTAATTACAAATTGTAATCATCAACTTCCACTGGAAAGAACTGTTTTCTAATGCTACGAAATTAATTACAAATTGCAGTCAACAACTTCCATTGGAAAGAACCTAGTCACATAGCCATACATAGCTGCTAGGGAGGCTGGGAAATGTCATGTTTATTTGATGGCTATGTGCTTTATTGGAGGCTGGGAAATGTAATGTTTATTGGATGGCTAGGACTGTCTTTTCTATCTGAAACGAAGTCAAGAACCTAGAAGCAAGCAAGAAAAGTCCTAAGTAAGCCAAATTACTTTACAGAATTTATGATCTGTATGTATTTAAGGTCTCTTCATCCAGCCCTTTTTATTCCTAAATTCGTGCCTATTAACTGGATTATTAGTTGATTTGTCTGTTTGTGTATATAAATGCATGGTAGGGTGGAAGTGCTGGGTGCTCTTAGTTCCCACTGGGTCAAGAACATAGGAAGCCCTTTGTGGCTGTTACAGCATTGGAAATCAGGATATAGGATAGATATCAGAAGATCTGGGTTTCAGTATCATCTCTGCCACTGACAGGTTGTATCTGTCTCCTTCAAAAAATTGTTTAATCACCTCAGGACTGCATATCTTATGTTTCCATAAGAAATGTAAGCCATCAGATAAAACAGATCTATTAATGTGATCAGCAAAGCTCTTAAGAGTTACTTCCTTTTAATATTTTCTGTATTTAAGTTGGTAAACCATGTTATTTGGTACCATAAATATAAAGTTCAATAGAGTGTTATTAACTGAGAAATAGTATTTAAAACCAAGCTACTCTTTAGCTTACTATCTTAAACAATCATTTGTTATTTTCTTGAACAGGAAATTTGTGTGGTTCGCTTTACACCAGTAACTGAAGAAGATCAAATTTCTTATACTTTGCTGTTTGCATACTTCAGTAGCAGAAAACGCTATGGAGTAGCTGCTAACAACATGAAGCAGGTTAAAGATATGTACCTTATTCCTTTGGGTGCCACAGATAAAATTCCACACCCTCTTGTGCCTTTTGATGGACCTGGTAGGTATACGTTTTAATAATAGGATAAGAATGAAATAACATGGGTGGTGGGACCAGAGAAAAGACTTACTCTGCTTTCTTTCCCAGGATTCAGCCCTCTAGAGATAGCTTGACAGGGCCAGACACTATTTAATATCCTGTAATGAGTTAGATGAAGAATTTTACCCTTTTTTTGGGTAATGATTAAAAGTGATTAATTGATGTTTTTTGTTTTATACAGGGCTTGAACTGCATAGACCTAATCTGTTGTTGGGCTTAATTATTCGTCAGAAACTGAAGCGGCAGCACAGTGCCTCTGCTAGTACTAGTCATATAGCTGAGACTCCTGAAAGTGCACCGATAGCATTGCCACCTGATAAAAAAAGTAAAATAGAAGTTTCAACAGAAGCAGCACCAGAGGAGGAAAATGACTTCTTTAATTCTTTTACAACTGTATTACACAAACAGAGAAATAAACCTCAGCAGAATCTTCAGGAAGACCTTCCAGCAGCAGTTGAACCTTTAATGGAAGTCACCAAACAGGAGCCACCAAAACCTTTAAGATTTCTTCCTGGCGTATTAATTGGCTGGGAGAATCAACCTACTACTCTGGAATTAGCAAATAAACCTCTTCCTGTGGATGATATACTTCAGAGCCTTTTGGGCACCACTGGCCAAGTATATGATCAGGCTCAGTCAGTGATAGAACAAAACACTCTTAAAGAAATTCCATTTTTAAATGAGCAAACCAACTCGAAAATAGAGAAAACAGATAAAGTGGAAGTAACTGATGGTGAAAACAAGGAGATAAAAGTTAAAGAAGATATTCTTTCAGAATCTACAGATAATTCACTAGTAACGGGAGAAGAAACATCAGTAGTAGGGTCCTCTTCCGTTTCTACAGGGCCTTTGACAAGTCTTAGTCTCAGAGGTAAACCACCAGATGTTTCTACAGAAGCATTTTTAACAAATTTATCAATTCAGTCAAAACAAGAGGAAACGTTGGAGAGTAAAGAGAAGACATTAAAAAGACAGCTTCAGCAAGATCAAGAGAATAATTTGCAAGAAAACCAGACTTCAAATAGTTCTCCATGCAGATCCAGTATAGGAAAAGGAAACACAGATGGTAACACGAGTTGTAGTGAAAACCTGGTTGCTAATACAACAAGGTCTCCACAGTTTATCAACCTGAAAAGGGACCCTAGGCAGGCAGCTGGACGAAGTCAGCCCGTAACTGCTTCAGAAAGCAAAGATGGAGATAGTTGCCGGAATGGAGAAAAACACATCCTGCCTGGCCTATCACACAACAAGGAGCACTTAACAGAACAAATCAATATAGAGGAAAAGTTGTGTTCTACAGAGAAAAACTCAGGTGTTCAGCAGAGTGATAATTTAAAAGTTGCACAAAACTCACCATCAGTAGAAAACATACAGACTTCTCAGGCAGAACAAGCAAAACCCTTACAGGAAGATGTTTTAATGCAAAATATTGAAACTGTGCACCCATTTAGAAGAGGATCAGCAGCAGTAACATCTCATTTTGAAGTTGGAAACACATGTCCATCAGAATTTCCTTCTAAAAGCATCACCTTTACTTCCAGAAGCACCAGCCCCAGAACAAGTACAAACTTTTCACCCATGAGGCCACAGCAGCCCAACCTTCAACATCTCAAGTCTAGCCCATCTGGATTTCCATTTCCAGGGCCTCCTAATTTTCCCCCACAAAGCATGTTTGGATTTCCACCACATTTGCCACCTCCATTACTTCCCCCTCCAGGCTTTGGCTTTGCTCAAAATCCCATGGTTCCCTGGCCACCTGTTGTTCATCTCCCAGGTCAGCCACAGCGTATGATGGGTCCTCTCTCACAAGCATCAAGGTATATAGGGCCTCAGAATTTTTACCAGGTTAAAGACATTCGGAGACCAGAAAGGCGCCATAGTGACCCTTGGGGTAGGCAAGACCAGCAGCAACTGGATAGGCCATTTAATAGGGGTAAAGGGGACCGCCAGAGATTTTATAGTGATTCACACCACTTGAAAAGAGAGCGACACGAAAAGGAATGGGAGCAAGAATCTGAAAGGCATAGACGCAGAGACAGAAGCCAAGACAAAGACAGAGACAGAAAAAGCAGGGAGGAGGGGCACAAGGATAAAGAGAGGGCACGATTATCACATGGTGATCGAGGAACAGATGGCAAAGCGAGCAGAGATAGTAGGAATGTAGACAAGAAGCCAGATAAACCTAAAAGTGAAGACTATGAGAAGGACAAAGAACGAGAGAAAAGTAAACATAGAGAAGGAGAAAAGGACAGGGATAGGTACCACAAAGATAGGGACCACACTGACAGAACTAAAAGCAAAAGGTAAAATTTGCAGGCTGCTTCAGGGTTACATTTAAATAACTGTTAAATGTTGTATCTTGTAAACAAAAGAAAGATTGCCTGCTAGGATTGTGCCATCTTTAAAATTTTTACTATTGGTCATTTGCACAACAGTGAATTCTGTGTGTTGGTGCAGAGTGCTCTGTACCAGTGCTCATCATCCCTTCTTCATACCAATTGTCCCTAGTTATAGGAATTTAATATTTTTAAAAGTTTTACATTGCTGTATATTCAAAGATTTGTTTTATTAATATGCAATAAAGGCTTAGAAGTTTTAGTTTTATTCCTTAATTGGTAAATATGGTTAACTATGGGATCTATTTACTGCCTCTAGTGAATGTCCTTTATATGATGACTAATTTGGGAGTAATGTGTGCTCTGTAAGTTTGTTTTAAATTGCACTGTTTTTAAAGAAACTATAGAGGAGCAACAAAAATCCAAGCAACTTAATCAGATTATGCTAATCATTTAGTTGAGCAGTTTTTGACCAAGAATCAGAAGCCCAAGGGGTACATTTAATGCTTTAATCTGCACTCATTGAAGTCACTTATTACCATATACTACAGGTTTGTGGTAGGCCATTATTTTCATTTTTGGCTCTTCAGAAACTTGAATACTTAAGCTTGTACATGATCTTGTGTTTTGCTATCCTTTTTACTGTAAAATGTAAATATTTTAAGGGATATTTTGATTCTAAATATGATAAAAGAATTTCTCACCTATTTTGTGTGTGTGACTTGAAATTCTGTAGTGGAAGAATTTCTTCTTTAAAGCTTTAATTACCTTCAGACATTGTTTTTCTCTTACTGAGCCAAGAACATATAGACTATCTATGTCAGGCATTAGATGAGAGGAAAAACAGTTTTTTAAAATCTTAAATGATAGACTGAGATGAACTGTGTGGTTCTAAAGAGGCTAGAATGTAGAACTACCTATGAAACACTGTGCAGCTATAGCCCACTTTATAGATAAGTTTTGAAAACTTTTACACCATCACAATTTGGTACTCTGACTCATTAATGATTAAAATTTAAAACCACAGAACTTTAAGAGAAATGTGTTTTGAATCTTTTTATAAATGTGATTTAGCCTAATTTGTATAGTAACTATATAGTTTCATATGCCAGTTTCACTTGAAAGCATATGAAGAAGGCTATTGTTCATATCTAAATTTATTTACATCCTAAAACACATGGTTTTGATGGCTGTAACTTAAAGCAAGAGCTACCAAATGATACAGACATTTGAGAGTGAAAAAACCCAAAAAACAGAAGAAAGAGAACTCAGTGTATTTACTTACCTGTCTTAATGAAGAAAAATATAAATCCACAAAAATTAAGACTGATTGTTTTCCTAAAGAACTTAAAGATGAAAGTTAAAAATTGGTTTTGAAACAGAATTATCCTTGTTTTTGCTGGAGAGAAGGGAGGAAATTCAGTACCAAAGATTCTGTCTAATTTGCAGTGACTTGCAGTACTTCTTTCCCTGTCCTTGCCCTCTGAAATTTATCAGCAGAAAGTTCTGAAACAGAGGACTTGTATTAAAAGTCTGTTTAACTCTGGTCCACTTTTCCTTTGGAAATTAACTTGTTAGAAAACAAAGTTTCCAAACAAAACAAAGCCTAAGTTAGTCATAATATGCACCATTACCAAAAAAATTGCTGTCAGGGTTTTACACATTAAAAACAAAAATACTAGTTTTTCAATTTCAAATGTTTATGTTGTCAATAAATCTGCCTTTACTGATACATTTGAGTGAGGGATTATTAGACACCAGTTTTCTTTTGCAAAGTAAAAGTAAAAAAGAATGGGCTAATGATTGAAAAGCTTTCAGGTCAGTTTTGGATCACCTCTTAGCTAATAGTTTCTTCTACATATTGTGATGCTTACTCTAAGATTCTTTAATCAGATCTTACTGAATCTTGATAGATACTTTTTCTTAAAATAGGCAAGGCCTATATAGGTACCTGTTAGGGATGAACATCTCCTGGGGTTAGAAGCAGATCTTGTAACCCCTGATTGACTGAGACATTGTGTGGAGAGTAGGAAAAGTATGGTCATACTAACTATTTGAGGTTTTCCTTTAAAGGGAGAAAAGGGAAAATGAGAAGTTTTCAACCTTAATTCTCAGTCTCAGCCTTACAAAAACTAGTGAATTAATGAGTTTCATCTTTCAGTGTCTCCTATTGTAAGAAAAAACCTGTTCCTTAAAGTTTTATACTTAAAAAAACTTAGAATCATCTTAAGACAGCTTACCCATACCTCTTTTAGATAACAGTACCAGGGCATCTTAGTACCTGTAAAGTTCACCCTATGTAATATTTGTGGCCATAAGAAAGCCTCGTGAGCCCTCTGTAAGCCAACCCTGGTTGTGAGCACTTAATATTTAACATTGGTCAGCTCAAAGTGAAGGCTTAGAGCTGAGGAAACGAACTTAGAGAGCTGGGAAACTTGCCCAGGTTATCCTGCTGTTGTCAGAGCTGGAATCCTAGCTCAGTTTTCTCTTTGTGTGCTTAGCAGTTGTGCTTTGAGAATTGAGAATGAGAAAAAGAAGCAAAATCCTGATGATTATATATACCTTTCATAGCTGTCTGTCTTTGCAGTTTGCCAAACTAAGCAACCCGACTCCTCAGCATGAGCCAGAAGACATAACCAAAAACCTATAGGTTCTTTTGTACAGATTAGCAAAGTTTATATTAATCACAAATCCTAATTCTCTAGTCCTGTTTTCTTTTGCTGCTGTGATGAATTACTACAAGTGTAGTGGCTTAAAACCGCACAAATTTATGATCTTATAGTTCTGTGGATCAGAAGTTTATGCAGATCTCACTAGGTAAGATCAGCAGGATGCATTCATTTTCTGGAGGGTTTCAGGGAGATTCTTTTTTTTTTTTCCTCCTTGGTTTCTAGCTTCTAGAGGGGCACCCAGTTTCCTTGGCTCATGATCCCTTCCATATTTAAAGCCAGCGGTGTGGAACCCAGTCTTTTTCTACCATCTCTGACTTTCCCTTCTGATTCGCTCTTCCACTAAAAGGACCTTTGTGATTACATTGACCCCCAACCAGATAATCCAGGGTAATCTTCCTATTTTAAGGTCAGTTGATTAGCAACCTAAATTCTATCTGTGACCTTAATTCCCCATTGCAGTGTAACCTATTTACAGGTGTTCCAAGGTTTGGGATGTAGACATATTTTGGGGTCGGGGAGGGCCATCATCTACCACAGCCCTTGACTCTCTAATTGTAGCTTATATTGTGGGTGAATCTTAAATCTTTAAAATTATAGAATAGCTAAATTTATAGTAAATATATGTTAAAAATTTAAGAACAATTAACACCAGCAATAGAGAGGAAAATGGAAAGTTACATCGTATTAACATGTTTGTGTGTTAACGTAAAACTACTCATTAACAGGTAACTTTGTTGTTCCTAAGTTTTTAATAGTAACTTTTTAAAGTATATGAAGCAAACTTAAATGCATTATGAGAGCTTGGTAATGAACCAGATCTTAGTGAAAGATGCTTTAACATTTGGATATACTAGTTGTACTATGCTCATCTTTTAAGATCCCTCTAAAACTGGTAAGGCTACCACTCACTAAAGACTACAAAGAACTATATACATAATCAGGTTTGATTTCTGTTTCTTAAAGCAAATTGCAAATAGAATTGGTTACTGCTTTTAAAAAAGGTGCAGAACACTGATTCTTTGATTTCTGTTTTATAAAGAATTATAGTAATTAATATGTGGAGCAAGAAGGTAGTGAGTTGAAAACAAACATCAGTAGCTGGAAGTGCTTTGAAAACTTCAGTCTGTCCTGGCATGTTTAATCAGATAGACGTAGAGCCGTCATTAAGGCAAATAACAGCCTAAGCGCTTAAAGGGCATTGTGAATCCAATATAAATCCAAATATCCCCAAAATAGGTTTTCTACGAAATAAATCAGTGTATGCATGTGTGTGTATATATTAGTCCAAGCTGTCTTTTAAAAATATGCCTTAAGATTTTTTTTTCCAAAATAATGATTTTTTTCAGGAACTTACTTAAAAGGAGACTGAAAAGATAAATATTACTACACTTCTTTTTTTTTTTTTAAAGTTCTGTTTACATTCAACAGTTTAAGAAACCTCATGACATTTATGGTAAAATCATCTTAAAGGTCCTTTTATAGCAATTATTTTTATTTCATACTGGAAAAGCATTTCACATAGGAAATTGTCAACACCATCATCACCAGGATAGCAACGACAGGAGGCAGGAATAATGTTAATTTGTTACATGAAATTTGCAGGGTTTTAAGGGGAAAAATATATTTTCAAGTCATTTTGATTTATAGGAGAATAGACAGCATTTTCAGTTCTTAAATATTGTGTGCTTATTTTGCAAGCACAGTTAATCTGCATTTGGAATTCAATGATGGGCAACATGGGAAAGTCCAGTTTTGTGGAGCTCCTAGGTTTTAAAATCTGAACATAAAATTGCAACTGTGAAAAGAAGCTTTAAGGCAGCAATTCTCAAACTTTTGGTTTCAAGACCCCTTTACACTTTTAAATAATGCCAAAGCTTTTGTTTATATGGGTTATATAATTATTTACCAAACTAGAAATTAAAATGATAAACATTTTAAATGATAATCTCATGGTTAATATAACATTTATGTAAAAGTCAACTTCCAAACTAATTTAGTAAGAAGAGTATCATTGTTTTCGTTTTTGCATATTTCCAATTTCTGACTCAGGGCTGGATTCTCTTACCTGCTCTGCATTCAGTGTTTTGTAATATGTTATTTTATTTGAAATATATGAAGAAAATCTGGCTATATGTGCATTTGTTTTTGGGAAAGGGAGGATCTTTGCATTCCTTGAAAATATCCCGGGGTTCTTGGGCCACACTTCAGGAACTGCTACTTTAAAGAAAAGGCACACTTTATTATGAGAGAACACGTGGCCTAATATGGGAACATTTCTTCAAAGATTTTGTAACCTTTCATAAAGCAGCTTTCTTGGTTTATACATAAAGTATGTTTTCTGAAAAGTTCGATTTGATTACCAGCTGCCAAAAGGAATTTCTTAAGAGCATTTATCTTTATCATCTAAGTATCTCCAAAGTTAAATGCAATAGTATGGACCAATACAAGTTTAGGTCACCGTTTTTCAGCAAAATTTGTTGACGTTGTCTTAAATGGTTTCTATTTTAAAAAACCCTTGAATGCGTAAACATTCTGCAATTCTACCTTATATTCTACTCTCACTCTTCTAGTGTTAATAGGAACAGTAGGTCTGGAAGCAATTTGTGCCCTTGTCATATGGTGCCAACATTCTTAACTTGTGGGCCTAGATCCTTTGAGGAATGTCTGTAGCCTTTTGATTGGAATGGAGTGGCTAAAATGAGACAATAATCTGTAATATTTTTTGAATGATAAATTACCTAGTTCCTTTGTATAGACTGGAATCTGCACAGGTATTAAGACATTAACTGTGTATTCATTAGCCCTTATTTTTTGTAAATTCTTTTCTCCAATTGATGAATAATCACTTTTTTCTTTTAACACTACATGCTGCTTATTACTAAGATATTTTTTCTCTAGAACCTGTTCTATCTGGTAATTCACCAAGTCATATGTTTCCAGTTGCCAGGTGGCAAAATTGTCACAGATATCAAACTCAGCAAATGTTAGGTAACAACAGCAGTAACTGCTTTCCAATCTGCAATGGTGGACTGGGCATGGGAAGTGAAAATTCCATTCACAATTATATCAGTAACTGATTTGGGCAAAATAATACTTTTTCAACTTATGATTTTAACAGTACTATATTGTTAGGACAGTAATTTTCAGTGGCATTGTTTAGAGCTTATTTTATGCCCAATGTTGAGATCTGTTAGACTTGAAAGCAGTTAAAAAATTAAGGTTAATTTTTTCATTTAATCAGTTAATATGAGTACATGGTTTTAAAAAGTCAAACAGTTCTACAGGGTTTATAAACAGAAAGCAACAGGCCTTTGCACTACTCTTCTCTCCAGAGGCAACCATTTTCTTTTAGACACTTAGGATATTTGCCTTCATGTTTGTGATATGCATATGCTATTTTTTAAAGTTGCACATACTGTAATATCTATTGATGTCTTACTATAAAAGATAAGGATTTAGCTCTTACCAGCCTGTTCACCTCTCTTTCTTTTCTGCATTCATGCAATACTTTTGATTTATATCTATTTTCAAGTTTTACATCATTGAATCGTATAAATAGTTGGAGCTAAGCCATGTAATATGGTTACATTGCTTTGTATAATTTTTATTTTTCCTTTGGTTAATAACTTGCTTTTTGTCTTATTTGTACCTATCCCTAATTCACTCCCAACTGAATTTTAAACATTTTGAAGTTCAGTTTACACACTGATTTTAAAATTATGTCTACATATTGATTTTAAAATTTAAACCTGAGGGACAGGTACAAAGTAGATAAGTGAATAAGCACATTCCGTGAATAAGCACATTCCGTGAGTAAGCACTGAATGAATTAATGGAGTTAAAACATGAATCAAAATATATACACATAAATTAGATTGTAGGAAAAACATATAGATTGTAGGAAAAACAATCAGAACTTTCAGTGATATTTTCCAGTGTTAACAAAAAGATATGTTAGCATTTAGACTATTTTAGGTAAAAGTAAACAGTTGATTCCCTGTGGGCAATGCACCAAAGAAATAACTATCAATATAACTACATTTACATATAGTGTGTACTAAAATCTCTGGTGTTAACCTATGTAACCTCATTTTGTTCATCTCCATCATAAACATTGTATCCTTCTGATTTAATTAGTTCAATTTTTTTTTGATCCTGAAAAAATACGTCTTTAATTTTGCCAACAAAATTGGTTTTAAAAATCTCTTGAGTAATGACATTTACCTTTCGACCATATTCAAAGCCCCCTAGATAACAAATACCATCATAGTTTAGAGCAACAAAGTTTTTATGTGGATCAATATCCTCGGAAAGAATTAGACTGTTATTTAGGTAGGCCTTGATAAGAGTCTGATTTTGAATTACAACTACATGATGCCATTTGTTACAACAGAGTGTGCCATTGTTATAGCTCATAGGCACAGATATTCTTTCTCCTAAGTTAACTGCTATTTTCAAGGTCTGATTATGGAGACCAATTGCCAGAAAATCATTTTCTTCATTTTGAGCTATTCCCATCCATACAATGAGACCTTCTGTTTTGGTAGTACTGAAATTTAAGGATATAGTAGTGAACTGGAGGTTTCTCATTCTATAATTTGGATCAATATATTTAATGTAAGAATTACCCATAAATTTTGCAGTTGAAAATGAAGTTTTGTTTTCACAATACCTTCCCACCCAACCCAAAGTACATAGGCAACTGTAAGAAAATGATTGGTCAGGTATACATAAAGACTGGTGGAGGCAAAGATTATTCAAACAGTATACAGACTGGTTACATGTATTTCCAGCCCAGTCTGGCAAACATCTGCAAGAAAACGTTGTGCCATTTACTGTACATTTACCTCCATTTCTGCATATGTTGTACCCACAGACTGTCCCGTCACAGTCACCTACATTTGTACCACCTTTTGCTCCAGATTCAGTTAATTGTAATTCTTGATTATTTATGATAACTTCCCGGATACAGCCTTGAAAACCTATGGGTTCATTTTCTATTGCCATGGGATTTATAAGATTTAAGGAAGATACTCCTCCGATATAGAAGTCTGTATTTGTGTCCAGGGAACTCATTTTAGTGGAGGCTTTTTCTGTTACATTTATCCCATCTAGATCCAGGTAGCCTTCTGCACCAACTCTTCCTGCTTTTATTACGTGCCAAGTACTTCCATTTGTAGTTACTTTTTGGAGAGTTTCTAGAATGATAGTTCTGTCACCAAGGTTGTAGCGAAGTTGAACAGAACCATTCACTAAAGAGATACATAAAAAATCACCTGCAAGAAACCAAATAGTATGTTTAATTAGCAACAGTAAAAATTTTCAATTGAAAACTTTTGCTCTTTCTGGTTAAGTTGGGTAAGTTTTGGTTATGGGGAAAAAAGTAACAGATCTTGAGCACAATTGTGTTAGTTTTAGTTCCACTCACAGAGAAAAATGCATGTGTTCTGTGTTCCTTCATTTTGTTCAGCAATTGGCTAAATTTTCCCTAGATGTGGAAAGTTATTGAATGAATGTATTGTGATTGTAAATTAAAGTGAGGTTTTTCTTCAAATGAAAGCCTGATCCTTATGCCACTATTTAATGGCATTCACTATTGTCAGGCTAGGTACTTAAACTCTTTAACATACCTATAAATTCTCTGCACATTCCCGGCTCCTTTCCTCTCCAGCCTTACCAGGAATGTTGTCTTTCCCTATCCTTACACTTTCTTTACTTGAACAACACTGACCTTGTTAAGGATTTCATCCGCCTTTTTTCTAGGAACACTCCGCCACCCCATTCCACCTCAACTAGGTAACTCCTACCCATTCTTCAGGTTTCAGATAAAATGTCACTTCCTCAGAGAAGTTTTCCTAGATTTCCCAGAATTGGTCAGATATTTTTTTTGTCAGTGCTTTAAATCACTAGGTTTCCCTCCGTTACAATATATCTCAGTTTATAATTACATAGTCGTGTGAAGAAATTGGAACAAATACCATCCAGCATCTGAAGTTACAGTGAGGCATTCAGAAGAAAAGTAAAGACAACTCCACTTGCTCGGAAAAAGTGTGTTGCTCTTCAATGTAAGATTGCTTCAAGAAGATAGCAAAATGACTTATTAATTAATACATAATGAACCATGCAGAAGTCTTCCACGAAACGTTTTCCTCACCCTCTGAAATTTCCCAACCTTTCTCTTTCCTTATCCAGGGACATTTGGCACTGTGCTACACTAGTTCTTCCTCCTTTCGAAGTGCCGTATTTCCTCACTTCCCTTCTCCATTGTGGTCTATACCAAGCCGTTCTAGAGTGGTTGGAATACTTGGCAGCTCTGTAGTTCTTCGCCTATCAAACTATGGTTCTCTTGCTTTATTTTCTTCATAGGGAATTTTTAGTGAGTCATTTAGTATATCAATTACATATGTGATTATTTGGTTAATAGCTGCTGGATCTGCTAGGTTGTAAGCTTTATGAGAACAGGGTCTGTGTCTGGTTTGGTCCAATAGTTTATTCCCAGCACCCAGGATGCTATCGGCACATTAAATAGATGCTAAACAAATAACTATTGAATAAAGAAATATTTGTGTAGGGTTATGGGTTAAGATGACTCAATATTTCTCAACTAATAGTTTTAGCTTGAAAGCAGAAACTTTTCCTATAATGGCATGAAAATTGTTTTAAAAATTCATAACAAAAAGTTCATTTGCATACTAATTTCTAACATGTACAGCATTTTTAACTATAAGGAAAGACAAGGAGCATCATAAACTTTCAGATTAGGAAAGAAAAAATACATTGAGTTATATCACAAAAAAACTAGAATAAGTAAACATTATTGATACTAAGTTAAAAAAAATTTACAGCAACCTAAATATACTTTGTGGCCTGCAAGTGAACACAAGCCAGTTACCTTTCACAGGATTATGGAGGAAGCTTTTCTTGCTCCTTGTGTTGTAGAGTGTTCCTGTAGTAACAATTTTATAGTGAAGAGGTACCTTGGAATAAAAAATACCTAAGAAATGATTAGGAAAGCTGAAGCTGTGATCTATACTATGACTAGTTATGTTGCCAACCAGAAGAAAGAACAAGGATAGCTTCTGTGAAGAAAGGTTATTTTAACTCAGCTAGTATGTTCATGTGCAAAACTGACAAAAAGTTTTCTCTTTCTGGCTATGGAAACTAAAAGCTGTATTAACAAAAAAATCATAGGCTTTTAATTTTAGTGCATTAGGATATGATGCTCTAGTTATGGGTCATAAATACAGATTGGCATTATTATTTTGAGATGGAGTCTTGCTCTGTTGCTCATGCAGTGGTGCAATCTTGGGCTCACTACAACCTCCACATCCCGGGTTCAAGTGATTCTCCTGCCTCAGCCTCTTGAGTAGCTTGGACTACAGGTGCTGGCCATTACGTCCTGCTAATTTTTATATTTTTGGTAGATATGGGATTTTGCCATGTTGGCCAGGCTGGTCTTGACCTTGTGACCTCAGCTGATCTGCCCGCCTCGGCTTCCCAAAGTGCTGGGATTACAGGCATGAGCCACCGCACCCGACCTCAGATTGGCATTAGAGTAAGAAAATGTAATGAAGAGTCGTTACAAGAAAGAGAGATCAAATAGCATGAAGATCATAAATGAATTCACCTTGGCTATTTAATGCCCACTCAACCATGGCTGAGGCTCTTCCCACCTCTGTTCTGCTATTGTTTCTACCTCATCACCTGCTATCCCACTGTGCTTTATTATAGACTAGAGAAAACTTATAGGACCTAATATTTGTGAAGAGACTACAGAATCAGCATATCAGGGAAATTGTATATACATTCTTTTCTGTAGACAACGAAAGCAAAGTAATTTAAATCTTACAGTTGTTCGAGTATGTTTTAACTTCACATTGCAATGACTAGGACTTTTTGTACACATTAGTCTGGGAGAATTATAACTATATCAAGATGAATTCAGGTTTTAATTTGTGCTTAATTTATATATATCAAAAATCTTTTAAAGGTGTTACATTTTTAGCAGAAATAAAAGAGGTCAGGGTCTTATTTCTTTAAAACATCTTTCAAAAGTCAGAGATCTGAAATCATCTCGTATACTTTTCAAGTTATTTTGTTTTAAATTTTACACTACTTGAGAGTACTCAAATTATTAATCTCTAAAGAGATAAGCCACATTAATTTAGAATTTCATTTTGAACATGTGAAAACCACATTGGCTGCTTATATTTAAATTTTTGGATTTTAACATTGTGTATTAAGTGGTTGTTTTTTACTAATAGGTCCTCTTAGCAGAGGATCAACTAGGAAGACTTGGTTAATGTTTACATCAGACACAGCTCTTAGAGGAGGTACACAGTACAGGACTGTCAGCTGTATTTTCTGCAAACTTAGACTTCAAATAAACTTATTATATTACTTATTACTAAAAAAATAAGTTTATGCCTTTCATCTGATAATTGTTTTTGATTAATCTAGGTTTAAGCATGTAAACTTATATTTTTAATATTTTAAAATTTTCATGATCTTATAGAAGTGTCAAGTGCATCAATTATGTGAAACTAATGAATCTCTGTAAATAGTGTCTGATGGCATAAAGGAAACTCTTGATTGTCATGAAGTACATGCACTGAATAACAGATGTAAGAAGATGTGCTCTTGCCCTCCCATGTGTATTAATGTGTATGAGCTTTATATTTCATATACATAAACACAGATATGTGTCTATTGTACTGATTATAAAACTATAGTACAATATTTCTGGCCAGTCACAATCCCGAATATACCTTGATTTTCTGCTCTTTTACATAGGTCTTGCTTACATTAATTTTGAGGTTTATGAGCAATGTAACTGAAGATGATTGTCTTTTAATGTCTCGATTTATAAATAGAAAATTTCTCTTTGTGTGTGGTTCTCCTATTTGACATTTTCACAGGAGATTTAATCATGAATTTAAAACCAAATATCAAATCTCAGGAGAACAGATTTCTTCTAAGCCTTATTTTATAGCTCAATTATGCTTTTTTTCTTTGAAATTATTTTGAAGGTATTTCAGAAATGCATTGACATGAAATCACTTTGGTCCAATTCCCTGATATTCTTATCATTTAGAAGCAAATCAAGACACTTCTATAAGAACTACTTAGATTCTGAAAATTAGAGCACCATTTTTGTTAATGATGTAAAATAAGCAAATATAATTATTTCTCAATACCAAACTTGTTTCTCATTTTCTGAGAAATTGAAAGTCAAATGTAAGATTTAAAAAATACTTTACAATAGAGATGTAACTATATGTCCAAATGTCTTTGTCAGAATTTTGGAGAAATGTATGAAAATGAAAATCAAAGGTAAAGTAGTAAAACCTAAAAAATTAATTTTAAAACACTAATTGGATACTTTATTTCATATTTTATGGTAAATATGCATCTTTTTAAGTTCCAAAATGTTTATATAAGAATTCCAGAACACAAATCCAATCCTGGGTTTACTGTTTGGATGACAGAACGAGTTAAAGAGAATTTTTCCAAGCTATACATGTGGGTGAATCTACATGAAATATATCAGCTAGGCCTTCCTTTTAAAAAATCTTTTCCATGCATATTTTGTCTACTCTGTCATAGGACTATCATGCATGGCTTTAATTTTTTTATGGGATTATTTTAAAGTTCAGCGTATACTTTATTTAGATTTTGCTAACTTTAATTCTAACAAATCTCTTACTATTTTATTCACTATATTTAGGGCCTCTGAATTCATAAGCATACACTTGCAGTGTTAACATAAAACGATCAAACGGTTACATATTTAAAGACTAGGTAACACAAAATAAACACTATCATACATTACTTAATAGACTATTAGAAATTCATTAGGTATTTTTCCCTCTTTCATTTCTGCAAACAAACAACCTGCCAATCTTACCTGACTGGGCTTTTAAGTGTTGTGCAGCATAAAATAGGATACCATCTGCAGCAAGAGGCTGAAACTGCAATTGAATATGTGTCTTTTTTCGAACACGAAAGGAAGCAAAAGACATCCAGGATAATTCATTGCTTCTGAAAGATGGATCGCTTATGGATAAAGCTAGGGGGAGGAGAGAAAGGGAACTCTGTGAGTTATCTGCTGGATTAAAAACATTGCTCATAAATACAGTAAACTGCTTACATAATTTTGTAATTTAAGGATGTATCTTCCAAGAGTTGCTTGTAGGTGAGTACATAGAACTTTGGGAACTTTGTGAGTCTCTTCTAATTCCACTAACTTTAGGCTTTTGTAATGGAGCCAGTTATTGAAAAGCCTCTTACTTCTGGTAACGGTGAGTTTCTGGCTGATACGTATGTGACACAAATCTTCTCCTCTAGATTGCGTTGTATAGAGAAATAAGATGCATAGCTGAGATGCTTGGAAATGTCTTACATTTATAATGCTTTCAGAAAGGTAGTTCAAAGGTAGTTCAAATGGTAGTTCAAACAGTATTTGAGTTATTCTTCAGCCTCTATATTTCTGATTCAGATATAGAGTATAATCAAGTCATGATAGATTTTAAGGCATAATATATTGATACTATTTTTTCCTTCTGTGTACAACGGACCCAGTGGGAATTATGAGAGGAAGAAGGAAAGCTCTGCACATTTGGCCAGTTTTTTTTAATCCCTATGGAATCTATGTCTCTTCTTATAATGTAACAGTGCTACTTAGAGTGCGCTCTGGTTCAGGACATAGCTTAGTTGTTAATCTAGTTATTTAGTTTTCTTCTCACTCTTTGGAGCTGTCACCTTTTACTTTAGATTGAACAATTGGTAGGTGTTTATCCAGAAGGTGTTGGCATTTGCTGATTTTTAAAAAACATCATTCATTCATTTTGACTTATTCAGAAGGGTAGAGGTTAGAATCACTTGATGGTGTTGCTAAGAATGCAAAGTCCTATACCTCATTCCTGGAGGGCTGGATTTATTAAAGCCAGAAGCAGTGGCTCGCTCCTGTAATCCCAGCACTTTGGGAGGCTGAGGCTGGAGGATTGCTTGAGCTCAGGAATTTGAGACCAGTCTGGGCAACATGGTGAACCCCATCTCTACAAAAAAATAAAAAAATTGGCTGGGCATGGTGGTGAATGCCTGTGGTCCCAGCTACTGGGGAGGCTGAGGTGAAAGGATCAGTTGAGCTTAGGAGGTGGAGGTGGAGGTTGCAGTGAGCTGAGATGGTACCACTGCACTCCAGTCTGGGTGGCAGAGTGAGACCTTGTCTTAAAAAAAAAAAAAAAAAAAAAAAAAAAAAGCAAAAAAGAAAAGCTGGAATGGGATTCAGAAAGTACCCCATTTTTAACAAACTCTCCTGGTGTTTCTGACATAGGGTTCCTTGGACTACATTTTCATAAAATCTGGTTAAACTTTTAAGACTATAAGGGTGATTTAAAATGTGTCTTTTTGAAACTAATTTGTAAATATTGCTAAATTAATACATGTTTATTATAAGACGAACACTATAAAAGAGTGTAAAACTTCTTTTAGTGGAATTTCATTGTTCTTTCTCCTCTCTTAATTCTGAGAACTACTGCCAAGTTTACTGTACATGTAGCCAGACTTAAAAAAAAATACACATACAATTAATGTTTGCTTATATCTAACACTTATTTTAAATAAACCACATTTTATATGAACTATGCATAAATAATTGATTTTTTTCCACCTATCTTTTTGAAACTGATACTAGCATAGTTTGCCTATTGTTTTTTAAATACATGTTTGGTATTTTAAAAAACACACTTTATTTTTTTAGAGCCATTTTAGGTTCACAGCAAAACTGAATGGAAAGTATTAGAGTTCCCATATACCCCTTGCCTCAACACATGCACAGCCTCCTCCACTGTCAATATCGCCCACCAGAATATATTTGTTAAATGGATGAATCTATATTGACACATCATTATCACATAAATTCATTTACATAGGATTCACTCTTATGTAATTTTATGGATTTCGACAAATGCATTGTGAAATGTGTTTACCGTTACAGCATCATCCATAAAATCATACATCATTTTATTGCCTTAAAACTCCTCTTTGCTTGCCTATTTTATCCCTCTTTCCACCCTGGCAACCACTGATCTTTTTTTACTCACTTCATAGTTTTGCCTTTTTCAGAATATCATAGAATTGTAATCATATAATATGCACACTAGTTTTCAGTTCCTTTGGACAAATATCAAGAAACACAATTGCTTGATCATAATGGTAAGAGTATTTTTAGTTTTGTAAGAAACTGCCCAATCCCAATTTTCTTCCAAAATTGTTGTTCAATTTTGCATTACCAGTAATGAATGAGAGTTCCTGTTGTTTCACATCCTTGCCGACTTTGGGTGATAAGTGTTTGGGTTGTAGCTATTCTAAAAAGTATCCAGTGTTATACAGTTTTTATAATTTGCAATTTCCTAATGATATGTAATGTTGAGCATCTTCATATACTCACTTTGCTCATCTTTGGTGAGGTTTATGTTTAGATCTTTTGCCCATTTTTAAAATTAAGTTTTTAATTTTTGTGTTGAATTTTAAGAATTCTTTTGAATAACAGTAATCTATCAGATATGTATTTTGCAAATATTTTCTGCCAGTCTGTGGCTTGTATTCTCACTCTCTTTCAAGTGTCTTTGGCAGATTAGTTTTAAAAAAAATTTTAATGAAATCTAATTTATCACTTTTTTCTTGCATGGATTATGCCTTTGGTATGGTATCTAAAAACTCATCATCAAAACTCAAAGTCATCTAGATTTTCTCTTATATTTTCTTTTAGGAGTTTTATAGTTTTTTTATTTTACATTTAAGCCTTGGATTCATTTTGAGTTAAATTTGGTGAAGGATGTCATGTCTGTGTCTAAATTCTTTTTTTTTTCTTTTTGCATGTGGATATCCATTTCTTCTAGCATCATTTATCAAAAAGATTATCCTTTCCCCATTTTATTCTTTCTCTTTTGTCAAAGATCAGTTGACTGTATTTTGTAGGATATTTGTCTATTTTTTAAAATCTTTAATCTTCCTCAGATTCTAGTTCTGCAAAACTAGAAAATGGATGTAAGATGATTTCCTTAGCAGTTCTCTCATTGAAGGGTAACTAGGCTATTTCAGTTGCATTCCATTTCTCTTGATTTCCCACCTTATCTCTCTGGCTTCATGTGTCCATGTCTTATAAACTTTATAATTCCTTAAGGCTTTTCATGGCCCATCTCTCTTCTTTCTATTAGTGACCTCTCCTCTATTTCGATGACTTTAAGAAATACCTATACATATGATAACTCCTTGAAACTTTACATCTGTCTAAACCTCTTCTCTTAGTTTTAGTTTTATGTAGTCATCTCTCTTATTGATTATTTGTTTTGGCTATCTCAGTTATATCGAACTTAACATGTTTGAAGTTGTACTGCTGAAAGATGTTCTTCTCTCAGCCTTCCTCAGATCAGTAAATGGGCCCACCACCAATTCAAGGCCCCATATGGAAACTTGGTAATCAATTTGATTGCATTTTTTCCAAAATCTCCTCTACTTTTCCCAATATAATGCATTAGTAGATTATATCTGAATGATATATTTCATATTTGCCCCATTTTTCCATTACCACTGCCACCATCCAAGTTAAGGCCACTATCAACTTTTGATTAGACCGTTGCAATATACTCCTCATTGATCTTTTCCTCTTTGTCTTAATCCATTCACATTCTTTTTATATATCTGCCAGAGAAACCTTTTTAAAACATCAATTCATTGCCCTCTTTAAACTCTTCAGGGATTTTACTTAGAATAAAATGTGGATTCTTTACCATAGCCTCTGAAGTGTTGCATGATTTGGCTTCTGTTAAATTCCCAACATTATCCCTTCATGCATCATTGTGCCTGTGGTGCACAGCACAATCCCAAGGGGAAGTCGTCACATTGTAATCTATGTGAATAGTGTTCCCTGAAGATGTTCAATGAACAACCTATATGGAAATATGATGCTACTGTCCGTACACTTTCCTCCTGTTCTTTAAACTTCAGATGCACTGGCTTTTGCTACTGCATTTGTTATAGTTTGATCATCTTAGATTACCTAACCACTGCCATATTGACAGACACTTCAGTTGCTTAAAATTATTTTGTTATTACTAATACTGATACAAAAAACATACTTGATTTTATCTCGTTGTAAACATGTGAGAAAGTTTATCATGTGCAAACGTGAGAAATGGAATTGCAGTGTGATGGTCTGTGTTCATTTTTAGAGTTAATATGCCACCAAACTACCCTCCAAACTGTCCACATTAATTTATACTCCAACCAGCAGAGGATGACAGAATATCCTTATCTATGTCCTCAGTCACACTTGAGATTATTAAAATTTTAAGTTTTAGCAATCATAGATGATTCCATTTTATTTTAATTTGCATTTTGTAGATTACACGTGAAGCTGAGTTTCTTGTGTGAATATTGGCCTTTTGTGTTTTTCTGTGACTTTTTTGTTCATGTCGTATGTTTTAAAATTTGATTTGCAGTTTTTAAAATGCCTTCTGGGTCCTAATGTTTTCTTAAATATATTGCAAGTATATCCTCATATCTGTCATTTTTCTTTTGACTTTACTGATGGTATGTTATTCAAAATTTTTAATTTTGTATTTACCAAAATTCTTTGTCTTTTACAATTTATTTGTTTTGTTTTATTTAAAAACATTATTCAACACATAGTTATATATAAAATCTCCTGTATTTTCTTCCTCAGATTCCAGTTCTGCATTCTATATTTTTGTACCATAAATTTGTATGTTTTTAAATTTATAGGCCTTTAACTTATGTGGTTCATATTATTGTGAATAGTTTGAGCTAGAAGTCAAGCTTTATGTTATTAGCAGATAGCTAATATTTTCCAAAAACTAATGAATAGTTTGTACTCTTTCTTTATATTTGATACCCACCTTTAACATCTTACAAGTAACCTTTTCTCTATCCTCTCCCTCTTGAGGAAGAGTTTGTAGGAAATATTGAAAAAATGAAAAAGGCAGATAAAAACACCTGTAAGACTAGGTTTTGTGGTAGTACCTTTATGGTTTTACTGCTTTCCCTTGGCTGGATTGAACATCTGGGAGGGAATCTCAAGAATGGAAGAGGTCAGTCAACAACAGCATGATAAGAGGGTTCCCTGTCACCAAGTAGGGAGGAGCTCGAATTGTATTTCAGGAGGAGGTTTTTGTTGAAACTATTGTTGATACTGGGTCACAGCAGGAGTTGAGAATTATCTGTGCTCATGTGAGTGTATCATAAAACAGCTGATGACCTAACTAGTGCTTTTCCAAAGAAGTGACACATACTGAAATTATATGTGCATGTTACTGAACTAAAAATCACAAGAAATAAATTTTATTAATAGCTCTGACATTGTATGTTTTCAGAAGATACTCAATGCCTGTTTTTTATATAATGAGAAAGATTTTGGCTCTAATAGCTTATTATTTGATTAAGTATTCAGTAACAGAAAGTACTGGGGAGGATTACATTAATAATATACATTCAAAATATTGGTGAAAGGTGTCATTTCAAAAAGAGGTACATTTTTACTTAGCAGGCTTCAGGGATAAACTTGAACTGGAAAAATGACTATGCTCAATATGATTTAAATGTTTATGGATTAAAATAAAGTTAAGGGAAAATTTGAGGTGATCATACCAGTGATTAGTCATTGAGCTCTGCCCAATTATTTCTTGTATGTCTGCCAACTCCTAAAAATGATCACTTTGTGGTGAAAATATTCCACATGCATTTTGAAACCTTAATGTTTCCTGATTGGCTATTCATCTACATTTAGTGACCATTGGCAATCCTCCTTATTTCACCATAGGCAAAGGTTTGTGCCAACACGTTCATTAGGTTTACAGAAGTTGAATTCAAGTATTTTGGCTGCCTGTCTGGGATATAACAGTAAAACAAACAAAATTCTTTGTGCTTTCATCCTTGTGGGTGGAAATAGTAAACTAAATGAACATACATGTTGATATATGTTAGTAAACTAAATATATGTGTTGAAATAGTGAATAAATAAATATATGTTGATACATCTTAGAAAAGCAGGGAAAGGAGAAAGGGATGTGTGCGTGTGGGGCGGGAAAGGCATTATGAGGAAGGTGGTGTTTGAATAAACACCTCAAGGAGGTTAAGAATTGAGCTAAGTGGGTCTTTGAGGAGAGAGGGAATGATGAACTCTGGGGTGATAGGGTTCCTACCAGGATTAAATAACAGGAAGGATGGCAGTGTGACTGGACAGTTATTAAGGAAGGGGAGAGTTTTAATAGATAAGGTCAGAGAGGTTATGGCGGCCAAATCACATTGTCAAAGACTGGGAAGATTTCGAGACATTTACCTACTGGCTAGCTAACTTATTAGCCTGCAATGTTCTCTTCTTTTCTTTATTTTTAACTTGTATTTTAAGTCCAGGGGTCCATGTGCAGGTTTCTTACATGGGTAAATTGCATGATGCTGAGGTTTGGGGGTACAACTGATCCCATCACCCAAGTAGTGAGCATAGTACCCAATAGGTAGTTTTTTTGGCCCTTGTCCTCCTCCCTCCCTACCCCCTCTAGTGGCCTCCAGTGTCTATTATTCTCATCTTTATATCTATTTTTGCGTACTCAATGTTTGCGCCTATTTGTAAGTGAGAACAGGTGGTATTTGGTTTTCTGCTCCTGTGTTAATTTGCTTAGGATAATGGCCTCCAGTTGCATCCATATGCTTGCAACATTTTCAAAGATGATAGTAAAACACATGAAACTCCTGGATCACAGACACAGGATAGTTTATTACAGCATTAGCAGTAGCCAAAGTATCAGCATTTTTGAGTCAGTTCTATGAACCTCAATTTGCTCAGGGACCAGGTTATAAAGATGCAGTAGGTTGCTTGGGGAGGAAATCTGAGCTTAGAGATCAAAATATTTTTGTAAGGGGTATGCAAAAAGCATGCTTGCTTTTTGCTCCAAATAAAGACAGCGTCTCTACCTTATAAGGCAGTAAGCAAACTGGCTTATTGCTCCAAAGGAAAATGTTATCCCTGTCTTTCAAAGATATTTTCTACACAAACATACTTGAAAAGATAACCAAGAACCTAAACAGCCAGTACCTCTAATAAGCAGCCGGAGGCCATTACCCTAAGTGAATTAACACAGAAACAGAAAACCAAATACTGAGTGTTCTCTTTATAAGTGGGAGCTAAACATTGGATACACATGGACATAAAGATGGGAACGATTAACACTGGGGGCTACAAAATTGGGGAGAGGATGATGGGAATAAGGGTTTGAGAAACTATATTGAGTACTATTCTCATTACCTGGGTCACTGGTTCAGTTGTACATCAAACATTAGAATCATGCAATACACTCTTTTTTTTTTTTTTTTTTTGAGACGGAGTTTCGCTCTTGTTACCCAGGCTGGAGTGCAATGGCGCGATCTCGGCTCACCACAACCTCCGCCTCCTGGGCTCAGGCAATTCTCCTGCCTCAGCCTCCTAAGTAGCTGGGATTACAGGCACGCGCCACCACGCCCAGCTAGTTTTTGTATTTTTAGTAGAGACGGGGTTTCACCATGTTGACCAGGATGGTCTCGATCTCTCGACCTCGTGATCCACCCGCCTCGGCCTCCCAAAGTGCTGGGATTACAGGCTTGAGCCACCGCGCCCGGCCGCAATACACTCTTGTAACAAACCTGCACATGTATCTCCCGAATCTAATATAAAAGCTGAAAAAAAAGTTATGTAGAAACATGAGAGATCAATAGAAAATTGCCTCCCTATACATTATGGCTGTACTATACATTGAGACTGTCTTATAAGAATGAGTTGGGAAATCATTGGAAAGCTTTGAGGATAGAGGTGTCATCATCTGACTGAAGTTAAACAATATCGTTTTGGTTGCTGCACTGAGAAAAGAGTGACAAATGCAAATATGGGAACAGAGGCTCTCCCTATCAAGAGGTTATTACTGTAATACTGCTAAGAGGTAGGCCGGATGCAGTGGCTCACACCTGTAATCCCAGCACTTTGGGAGGCCGAGGAGGGAGAATCACGAGGTTAAGAGATCGAGACTATCCTGGCCAACATGGTGAAACCCTGTCTCTACTAAAATACAAATATTCACTTGTCATCTTCTCTTCAAACAGATATTGGATTCAAGCTGCTACTGGGGATGCAGTGTAAACTTGGACAAGGCAACTCTCTTCAGTCCTGGTGAGGGACTTTGAGCTATCTGTTGGCAATATTCCCAATAATCGAGGAAGTGAGTACCTCCATTCAGAAAGCTGTATGGTGCAGATCTGCATATGTACCATAACATCTACTTCAAGGAAATTCAACATTGACCTTGGTACTGTTTTACTTTATAAATTAGAAAGTAAACTTCTCCCCTTACCCCCATCCCCCTGAGACAGTCTTGCTCTGTTGCCTAGGCTGGAGTGCAGTGGTGCGATCTTGGCTTACTGCAACCTCTGCCTCCTGGGTTCAAGCAATTCTCCTGCCTCAGTCTCCAGAGTAGCTGGGATTACAGGTGTACAGCATCACTCCCAGCTAATTTTTGTATTTTTGTATTTTTTTTTTTTTTTTTTTTTTTTGAGTAGAGATGAGGTTTCACCATGTTTGTCAGGCTGGTTTTGAACTTCTGACCTCTTGATCTGCCTTGTGGTGATCAGCCTCCCAAAGCACTGGGACTGAGATGTGAGCCACCATGCCTGGCAGAAAGTAAACTTCTTAATTTTCTTATTTATAGCACTTAAGATTACATGAAAATATTCAGCACTTTTGAAACCACAAAAGTTCTAAAAAGATAACTATTTATAACAAAGTGTAGTCCTAATTAGATTGAAATGCTATATTCCAGATGTTAATTAAGACCCTGATATGGTTTGGCTGTGTCTCCACCCAACTCTCATCTTTAATTCCACATGTTATGGGAGGAACCCACTGGGAAGTGACTGAATCATGGGGGCAGGTCTTTCCTGTGCTGTTCTCCTGATAGTGAATAAGTCTCATGAGGTCTAATTGTTTTAAAATGGGAGTTTTCCCGCAGAAGCTCTCTTCTCTTTGCCTGTCACCATCCCTGTAAGAAGTGACTTGCTCCTCCTTGTCTTCTCCCATGATTGTGAGGTGTCTCCAGCCACGTGGAACTATAAGTCCATTCAATCTCATTTTCTTCCAGTCTCAGGTCTTTGTCAGCAGCATGAAAATGGACTAATACAGACCCTGACTTTTTTGTTTTCAAAATGCTTTGCTTGAAGAGCTGAATATAAGTTGGCACCTTCCATTTCTCTTACCTGGTTTGAAATTCTTATAATAAAGCTCTGTGTTCAAGAATTTCAGTGTCCCATGTTCTTAGATAAGGGATGGATCTATTTTAAAGATGAGATAGGTGAAGAACTATTTAGAATAGATTGTACCTTTTGAAGCAATGCATAGATAGTTGATACTTTTATTTCGGAATTATGTGTATTAAGGTTTTACAGCTTGAGTACTGAAAATTCTGATGCCTTTTGAATGTGCCTGTAGAAGCAGCATAAGCCACAAATAGGACTTCAAAGGACTCTGATTTAGTAAGTAGTATCTACCATCATTAAATTAGCTGCTAAACATTTACTCTGTTGTTCATTTTGAGGTAGAATTTGGGAAAGGTCCAGGTTTTTCAATGACTCATACAAAGTTTTTCTGACAGTGAATCATCTTTGGGATACTTTTGAAATCCATATAGATTAATTAAGAAGAAAACTCCACAACTGCTCTTCTTGGATAACTGATCTACTGAGTTCTGGCCAATAGCTTCAAGGATGGTCAGTGAAAGGGGCAGTTTCAAAAGGGATAGTTTTTGAGAGGAATAATAACTAATAATTCAAGTTACTTCTAAATTACACAAAATTCACTCATTATCACCACTTTTATGGTCTTGTTTATTATATTTATTATATATAGAATCCCTCAGAGAAATTAATATTTTTATTTACTCCTCTTTAACAACTGCAGCATTAACTGGCACCAGACCAGTACCATCTAGTAAAAAAAAGAATAGGCTGATTAGTGAAGTGGAAACACTGGATTGCAATGAAGCACCATCTGATTTATGAAATCCACAGATTTCTAAAACAAGCAATATTTTGAGTAAAAATATTATGTCTTCTCAAAAGACTTAAGGATAAATGATATGGAATAGCAGAGGAAGTTTTTTTTTTTTTTTTTTTTTTTTTTTTTTTTTAGACAGAATCTCACTCTGTTGTTAGGCTGGAGTGCAATGGGGCAATTTTGGCTCACTGCAACCTCCACCTCCCGGGTTCAAGTGATTTTCCTGCCTCAGCATCCTGAGTAGCTGGGACTACAGGTGCATGCCACCATGCCTGGCTAAGTTTTGTAACTTTAATAGAGACAGGGTTTAACCTTGTAAGCTAGGATGGTTTCGATCTTCTGGCCTAGTGATCTGCCCACCTCAGCTTCCCAAAGTGCTGAGATTACAGGCATGAGCCACTGAGCCCGACCCAAAGGAAGATGTTTTTAATATGAGCAAAGGATTGCTTCAGAGAGAGCACAGATGGGCATATTATCAAAGATCAAGAAAAGGATTCAAGGATTTGTCACGATTTATTGAAAGGGCTGAACTTGGTAGGAGTCACCCAGGAAGTAGCTTGATTTTCCCCTGTGATTCCTCTTTGGATATGTCTGTGAAATCTTCCATTCTCATCCTTGATGATACCTTGGGCAAATTTTCAGGTTTCAGTGAAATGTTTCCATTTTCAGGTACTAAGAGACCCCACTCAATCTGAATCAAACCACCAACATTCCACCTAATTCTAAGCTCCTATCCTTTTTTCCACAGCTTATCTGACTCAAGTTTGGAAAGCTGTAGCAGCGTAGTGGGGGAAGTGGTATGTGTTTGTTTTGCCGTTTGTAGTGGTCCTTACTCTCCTTCTTCACTTTCCATTCTGCTGCTTTGGGCTTTTCCAAGATCACAATGAGGATAAGTGCGAAGGAGACAAGAGAAGGGTCTTTTTTGTCTGCTGCTGTTTGTAGCTCTTTATCAGCTGTCTGGTATTTTCTGTCATGGCAGACACTCTTGGATCTTTGAAAGCTCTTTCACTCTTCACTTGTACATCTGTCTTTCAGTTCTTGACAAGGCTGATGCTCCTTGCCAGAACTTTTGTGAATCCAAGTCAGTTTTTGCTCTGTGAGAGGCCTCCAGCATATTTCTTTTTGAGACAGCTTACCTTTTTGGTCAAGGTTATTTTAAGGTGACTCATGCTTGCTTGTCTTGGTCACGGTTCTTACCTTGTTTTCTGTGGAAAGGCACCTCTGCTCCCCAGCTGCTCTGCCTCTGGTCCTGCTATTAGGGAAGGCTACAGCCAGCCTCTCAGCTTTAAGCTACTTTGAATGTGGGTTAGGCCCTGGTCTTAAGTATTCTGGCACTCCAGGGACATAGATCTGACTCTGAGATCTTGTTCTTCCATGCTTCACTTCTGTTTCACTGCCAGTGTCAGCTCAGCAGAAATTGACCACCCCAGGAAGGAAAGGTTAGGTTTTTCTTCTGGCAAGAGCATTTACTTTCTTTGAGTACATTTTAATTACCTTCTCACTCATTTTTTTGGGTACATTCTAACCCCTCTTCCTATGCCAATAATGCTTTTTTTAAAAAAACACACCCTTTTCTCAGAACCAATTCTCTTAGATCCTACCCCTACCCCACAATATAGTCGGGGAGCAAATGAAAGACCAGTGGTACCATCTCTTGGCATAGTCTATATGGATCATCTATCAGCTCTTTTCATTCAGCATAATGCCCTTGATATTCTGATTCAATATCTGCATGATTCAATAGTTTTTTTTTTAAATTTAAATTTTTTTTTTTTTTTTATTTCTGAGCAGTATTCCATGGGATGATTCCATACAATTTGTTCAACTATTCATCCACTGAAGGACATTTGGGTAGTTTTTAGGTTTTGGCTATTATAATAACTCTGTTGAGACCATTCATGTATGTGATTTTGTGTGGATGTAGTTTTTCTTTTTTGATATAAAGGCCCAGCAGTGTGATTGCAGGGTTGCATGGTTAGTGTACGTTTTGTTTTATAAGAAACTGCCGTACTTTTTTCTATGGTTGCTATATCATCTTACATTCTCACCATTAACATGTGAGGGACCTAGTTTCTCCACATCCCCACCACCATTTGGCATCGTCATTTTTAAATTTTAGTCGTTCCAGCAGATGCATGGTGATATCTCATCGTTCATAAACTTTTTAGACTTGTGGCTATACATTATACTTGCTAGCTTTGAGGCCTCAGCCTGAACTCTTAGACAACAACAAAAAAATGTAGTATTTCATTGCACAGTGATTCAGACAACCTCTGACTTAGGCTAAGATTTTCCAGGAAGGAATTAGAATGCTAATTAGAATTCAAATATAGTTTGGCAGGCATATCAGCTTGCACCTAAGTTATATCTTCTGATCTGTTTTATGATTGTTGGGCATGTCTGATACAGTGGTGATGTCTGCCAGAAATCTATTTACATTCAAGACATACAAGTTTCCTAAGAGATTACTCATACTAAAGAAAGAATTTTGCAGACAGGTTTGCCTAGTAACCAAGCTTCCAAGTTGCCAGATGGAAGGGCATGTCAGTTTTTGTGAACTTTATGATATTTGCCAGTTAGATAGGTTTGCTAATTTTATGCACAGTTTGTCTCCCAAGTTATACTCAAATTCAGCATAGGAAAGTAGAGGAAACTATAATTAAAGATACTAGAAGAGTCATTCTTATTCAGATTCTGAAAGACATTGAGTTTAGAGAAAAACTGTTTGAGTATTCTTCAAACCAAGCACAATATAAAAAGGAGAGAAATCTCCAGATTTCTGAGGGGAAAAAAAAAAAAAAACGAACAGTTGAACTCTGGCACTTTGATGTCTCTAGCAGTAATGGATAAGGTCCCTGACAGGAGGGTTGTCTGGAGGTTGTGGAAACTACTAGGCTGCAATTTGAGTCAGCAGTAGTGAGGGAAATGGTATGAGCAGATTTGCAGATGTTACAAGCCAGCATCTTCTGTGAACATATTTTCTCATTTTAGGTTTTGAAAATAGTGAAGTACTCCCCCAAAACACACACCAAATAGTGAACTATAAAAATACCAGGATTACAAATATAATTTAGCAGCTTCTCTTATTATAATATATTTTTTCTCATGTATACTCTACATCTTATGTTCAAGCATTCTTTAATTTTTAATTCATCAGTTAAGCTGTCTTTGAGTTACCATGATATTGGGCATACATAATTATTTTTTTACACCAAGTGCATTTTAAAAAGGAAAAAGGACACTTTTATTTTCTTTCTTGCTGCTTTAATGAGGGTGGAGGGGTAAGTTACAGGCTGGTACACTAAATGTACTTTCGTTTTAATCAGTGTCCTGTCCCCACCCTTAAAATCACTGATTAGGCTCTAGCAGTATCTGCTCCTCAAAACTTGGGACCAAATGATGGTGTTCCCACTTGTAAATGTCCTATCATAGCACGCTTAACTTTCTTCTATAGTTTTTAATGCTTTATGCAGTATCTGTTAAAAGAGCTTCTTATTTTTTTTTTTTTTTTGAGACTGAGTCCCACTTTGTCGCCCAGGCTGGAGTGCAGTGGTCTGATATCAGCTTCCCTTTGTGGGTAACCCAGTCTTTCTCTCTGGCTGCTCTTAATACTTTTTCCTTAATTTCAACCTTGGTGAATCTGATGATTATGTGTCTTGGGGTTGCTCTTTTGGAGGGGAATCTTTGTGGTGTTCTCTGTATTTCCTGAATTTGAATGTTGGTCTCTCTTGCTAGGTTGGGGAAGTTATCCTGGATAATATCCTGAAGGGTGTTTGTAACTTGGTTGCATTCTCCCTATCACCTTCAGGTACACCAATCAAATGTAGGTTTGGCCTTTTCACATAGTCCCATATTTCTTGGAGGTTTTGTTCATCACTTTTCATTCTCTTTTCTCTAATTTTGCCTTCACACTCTGTTTCATTAGGTTGATCTTCAATCTCTGATTTTCTTTCTTCCACTTGATCTATTCAGCTATTGATACCTGTATATACTTCATGAAACTTGTGCTTTGCTTTTCAGCTCCATAAGATCATTTATGCTCTCCTCTAAACTGGTTACTTTAGTTAGGAATTCCTCTTTTTTTCAAGGTTCTTAGCTTTCTTGCATTGGGTTGGAGCAAGCTCTTTTAGCTTGGAGGGGTTCATTATTACCCACTTTCTGAAGCCTACTTCTGTCAATTCATCAAACTCATTTTCCATCCAGTTTTGTTTCCTTGCTGGTGAGGGGTTGTGATCCTTTGAAGGAGAAGAGGCATTCTGGTTTTTGAAATTTTCAACTTTTTTACACTGTTGTTTTTTTTTTTTTCTCATTTCCATGGATTTATCTACCTTTTGTCTTTGATGTTGGTGACCTTTGAATGGGTTTCTGTGTGGATGGTCTTTCTATTGATGTTGACGCTATTCCTTTCTGTTTGTTAGTTTTCCTTTCAACAGGTCCCTCTTCTGCAGGTCTGCTGGAGTTTCCAGACCCTGTTTGCCTGAATATCACCTGTGGAGGCTGCAGAAGAGCAAAGATTGCTACCTGCTCCTTCCTATGGAAGCTTTGTCTCAGATAGGCACCTGCCAGAAGCTAGCTGGAGCTCTCTTGTATGAGATGTCTGTCGACCCCCGCTGGGAGGTGTCTTCTAGTTAGGAGGCTCAGGGGTCAGGGAACCACTTGAGGAGGCAGTCTGTCCCTTAGCAGAACTTGAGCACTGTAATGAGAGATCTGCTACTATCTTCAGAGCTGGCAGGCAGGAATGTTTATGTCTGTTGAAGCTGTGCCCACAGCAGCCCCTTCTCACAGGTGCTCTGTCCCAGGGAGATGGGAGTTTTATATGTAAGCCCCTGACTGGGGCTGCTGCTTTTCTTTCGGAGATGCCCTGCCCAGAGAGGAGGAATCTAGAGAGGCAGTCTGGCTACAGCAGCTTTGCACAGCTGTGGCAGGCTTGGCCTAGTTCAGATTTCCTGGCTGTTTTGTTTACAGTGTGAGGGGAAAACTGCCTACTCAAGCCTCAGTAATGGCGGACATTCTTCCCCCACCAAGTTTGAGCATTCCAGGTTGACTTTAGACTGCTGTGCTGGCAGTGAGAATTTCAAGTCAATGGATCTTAGCTTTCTGGGCTCCATAGGGGTGGAATCTGCTGAGCTAGACTACTTGGCTCCCAGGCTTCAGCCCCCTTTTCAGAAGAGTGAATGGTTCTGTCTCATTGGCATTCCAGGTGCCACTGGTATATAAAATAAATCTCCTGCATCTAGCCCAGTGTCTGCCCAAATGGCCACCCAGTTTCAAACTTGAAACGCAGGGCCCTGGTAGTGTAGGCACCCAAGGAAATCTGCTCTGTGGATTGCAAAGATGGTGGGAAAAGCATAGTATCTGGGCTGGATAGCACCATCATTCACTGTACAGTACCTCATGGCTTCCCTTGGCTAGGGGAGGGAGTTCCTTGACCCCTTGCACTTCCCAGTTGAGGTGATGCGCCACCCACCTTCTGCTCATCCTCCGTGGGCTATACCCACTGTCTAACCAGTCCCGATGCAATAAGCCAGGTACCTCAGTTGGAAATGCAGGTATCACCCATCTTCTGCAGTGATCTCTCTGGAAGCTCTAGACCAGAGCTGTTGCTATTCAGCCATCTTGTTAGCCATCAGATGTTATTTTTAACACAGCTATTATAGTAACTGATAGGTCATACACTAAATAATTAAGCTGGTTGTACCTAGATTCACCTTTCCTTAAATAGTCTACCCATTTGCTTTATGTAGCTGTATCTAGCTGTTCATCTCTGCTATTTAAAAAATTTCTTTATATTTTACTTCCATTATTTGAAAGTCAGTTCCATACATTACAGCCCGTTATATCTAAAAAATTTAAAGAAATTTTCCTGCATGACTATAGTACAGTTACCACCTTCAGTAAATTGGACATTAATATAATACTCTTGTTTAGTCTAACTTTAATATTCAGATTTTTTCAGCTGACCTAATAATAATGTCCTTTGTAACATTCTCCCTTAGGGTACAGAATCCCATCTAAACTGAGATGCTACATTGAATTGTCATTTCCCTTTAATGTTTTTTAACCTAGAATATTTCCACAGCCTTTCTTTTTTTTTTGTGACATTAATTTTTTGAAAGAATATTTTCTTCTCCTTTTTTGAGAAGAATGTTCATCATTTTGGGTTTATCAATTTTTCCCTTATGATTAGATTATAGTTATGCATTTTTGGCCTTCACATTGGATAGATAATAATGTATTCTCCTCAAGGAATCACATCTGCAGGCACATGATGTCTATCTATCCCTCTCTGGTGAAGTTATTAATTACTTCGGTCAAGGGATTGACTGATTTTTCTCCTTTTAATGGTTCATTGTATAATCATGACTTTTTTCCCTTGCAATTCATATGCCGTTGGTGGAGAAATAATTGTAAGACCATGCAAATTGACTTTTCATCAGTACTACCTCCTAGATTTAAAGTCTGTTGATGATTCTAGCCTGAACCAATCTTTTCTTTGATGGTTTCAAAATGATAATTTTCCAACTTTATCAGTCTCTCCACAATTACCAGTCAGCTCTCAGCATTCTGCTAGAATGAGTGCTTCCTCCTTTATCCTTTATCTCCCACTTACTTATCTATCCTCTCTCTCATCTATTAGTCATCTATCTAATCCATCTTATTCACACATCTATTTACTATGGGTATAAAATAATTTCTGTTTTTTCCAGTGGTTTATAACTTACTACTATATCTAATTATTTTGGTAATGAAATTATCCCAGATCTGGCTGGTGGGAACCTCTTCAATCTGACTCCTGGGTCCTGGTAATTAGTATCTATAATTATTTGAAGACGTTTATCTTTGCCTCCTATAACAATCTGTTTTAAGTCTTGTTTTACCTACAGTGCCCAAACCATGGATTAAGCCATTTCTCTCATGATCTGTGGTTCCCTTTAGGGAGGAATGGTATTAGAGATCAAGCTCTCAGTGCTAAGTGTGTTCATTGCTATTGGGTTGTCTTTGCTTCTTAGCCTTTTCAGTGGACAAAACCATGTTATATATGTATGTACATACATACATTCATGTACAAATACATAAACACGTATGTATGTTCACATAAATATATTTCATATTTTTTTGAAATTTTTTATTATGGTAAAATATGTATAACAAAATTTGCCATTTTAAGTGTACAATTCAGTGGCAATAATTACTTTCACAATATTGTGTAACCATCACCACTATTTCTAAAACTTGTCATCACCCCAAACAGACACTCTATAACCATTAATCAATTTCTCCATTCTCCCCTTCCCCCCTCTAGCACCTGATAAACTCTAATCTACTTTCTGTCTCTATAAAATTGCCGATTCTAGATGTTTCATATAAATGGAACCATACAATATTTGTTCTTTTGTTTCTGGCTTATTTCACTTAGCATAATATTTTCAAGTTTTATCCATATTGTAGCATGTCTCAGAACTTCATTCCTTTTTATGGCTGATAATACTCCATTAAATGTATGTGCTACATTTTGTTTACCTGTTCAACTGTTGAAGAACATTTGTGTTGTTTCCACTTATTGGCTTTTGTAAATAATGCTGTGGTGAACATTGGCATACAATCATATGTTTGAGTCTCAGGTTTCAGTTATTTTGGGTATATATCTAGGAGTGGAAGTTCTGAGTTATATGGTGATTGTATATTTAACTTTTTGAGGAAAAGCCAAACTTTTCTACAGTGGCTGCTCTGTTTTATAGTCTTTACAACAATATATAAGGGTTCCAATTTCTCTGAGTTCTTTCTACAACTTATCCTCTTTTTCTAAAAAAATTTGTTATTCTTTTTATTATAGGCATCCTAGAGGTGTGAGGAGGTATCTCAGTTATTGTGTATAGGAATGCTAGGATTTTTGTATGTTGATTTTGTATCCTGAGACTTCACTGAAGTTGTTTATCAGCTTAAAGAATCTTTGGGCTAAGACTATTGGGTTTTCAAGGCATAGGATCATGTTATCTGCAAACAGGGACAGTTTGACTTCCTCTTTTCCTATTTGGCTGACTTCTTTCTCTTGCCTGATTGTCCTGGCCAGAGCTTTCAATACTATATTGAATTGGAGTGGTGAGAGTGGGCATCCTTGTCTTGTGCTGGTTTTCAAGGAAAATGCTTCCAGCTTTTCCTCATTCAGTATGATATTGGCTGTGGGTTTGTCACAGATGGCTCTCATCATTTTAGAGGTATGTTCCTTCCATACTTAGTTTATTAAGAGATTTTAACATGAAGGGGTACTTAATTTTACTGAAAGCCTTTTCTGCATCTGTGGAGATGATCACGTGGTTTCAGAACTAAAGACAATAGTTCTGTTTATGTGATAAATCATATTTTAGTGATTTGCTTATGTTGAACCAACTTTGCATCCTGGGATAAAGCCTACTTGATCTTGGTGGACAAGATTTTTGATGTGTTGCTGGACTTGGTTTGCCAATGCTTTGTGGAGGATTTTTGCATCAATGTTTATCAAGGATATTGGCCTGCAGTTTTCTTTTTTGCTGTTGCATCTCTGCATCCTTTGGTATCAGGATGATGCTGGTCTCATAGAATGAGTCTCCTCTCATCAATTTTTTGGGAAAAGTTTTAGCAGGAATGGTACCAGTTTTTCTTTGTACATCCGGTAGAATTTGGCTGTGAATCTATCTGGTCCTGGGTTTTTTTTTTTTTTTCAGTTGGTTGGCTAGTTATTATTGCCTTAATTTTGGAGCTCATTATTGATCTTTTCAGGGATTCAGGTTCTTTCTAGTGTAGTCTTGGGAGGGTGCATATATCCAGGAATTTATCTATTTCTCCTAGTTTTTGAAATTTGTATGCATAGAAGTTTCCACAATATTCTCTGATGGTTATTTGTATTTCTGTGGAGTCTCTGGTAATATTCCCTGTGTTATTTCTAATTGCATTTATTTGGATCTTCTCTCTTCTTCTTTATTGGTCTAGCTAGTGGTCTATTTTATTATCATTTTTTGAAAAAATCAGCTCCTGGATTTGTTGATCTTTTGAATGATTATTTTTGTATCTCAATCTCCTTCAGTTCAGCCCTGATTTTGGTTATTTCTTTATCTGTTAGCTTTGGGCTTGATTTGCTCTTGGTTCTTTAGTTGTGATTTTGTTTGTGATGTTAGGTTGTTACACTATCTTTCTAAATTTTTGATGTGAGTGTTCAGTGCTATAAATTTTCCTTTTAATACTGTCTTAGCTGTGTCCCAGATATTCTGGTATGTTGTATATTTATTCTCATTATTTTCAAATAACTTCTTGATTTCTGCATGAATTTCATTATTTTCATTATTTCATTATTTATCCTGTTCCCTCATTCAGGAACAGCATATTCAGTTTCCATGTAATTGTATGGTTTTGAGCAATTTCCTTAGTCTTGATTTCTAACTTCATTGTGCTGTGGTCTTACAGAGTGGTTGTTATGATTTCAGGTTGTTATGATTTCAGTTATTTTGTGTTTGCTGAGGAGTATTTTATGTCTGATTATGTGGTCTATTTTAGAATATGTTGCATGTGGCAATGAGAATAATGTATGTTTTGTTGTTTTTGGGTGGAGAGCTCTGTAGATGTCTGTCAAATACATTTGATCCAGTACTGAGTTTAGGTCCTGAGTATCTTTGTTAATTTTCTGCCTTGATGATCTGTCTAATATTGTCAGTGAGGTGTTGAAGTCTCTCACTATTATTGTTTGGGAGTCTAAGTCTCTTTATAGGTCTCTAAGAACTTGCTTTATGAATCTGGGCGCTCCTGTGTTAAGTGTATATATATTTAGAATAATTAGGTCTTCTTTTTGAATTGAACCTGTTACCATTATGTAATGCCCTTCGTTGTTTTTTTCTGATCTTTGTTGGTTTAAAGTCTCTTTTGTCTGAAATTAGGATTGCAACCCCCTGCTTTTTTTTTTATGTTTTTCATTTGCTTGTTAGATTTTCCTCCATTCCTTTATTTTGAGCCTATGGCTGTCACTGCATGTGAGATGGGTCTCTTGAAGACAGCATGCCATTGGGTCCTGGTTCTTTATCCAGCTTGCCACTCTGTGACTTTGAACTGAAGCATTTAGCCCATTTACATTTAAGGTTAGTATTGATATGTGTTGATTTGATCCTGTCATGATGTTCACTGGTTATTATGCAGACTCATTTATGTGGTTGATTTAAAGTGTTACTGGTCTGTGTACTTAAGTGTGTCTTTGTAGTGGATGGTAATGGTCTTTCCATATTTAGTGCTTCCTTTAGGAGGTCTTATAAAGCAGATCTGGTGGTAATGAATTCCCTCAGCATTTGTTTATCTAAAAAGTATCTTATTTATTCTTTGCTTATGAAGCTTAGTTTGGCTGGATATGAAATTCTTGTTTGGAATTTAAGAATATTGAACATTGGCTCTCAAACTCTTCTGCTGAGAGGTCTGCTGTCATCTGATTGGCTTCTCTTTGTAAGTGACCTGACCTTTCTCTTTAGCTGCCTTTAACATATTTTCTTTCATTTATATCTTGAAGAATATGATGATTATGTCTTGGGGATGGTAGTATCTTCCTGTGTTATCTGCATGTACTGAATTTGAATGGTGGTCTCTCTAGCTACGGTGGGGACATTTTCATAGAAGATATCCTGAAATTCCTTTTCCAAGTTGCTTCCATTCTCCTCATCACTTTCAGGGATACCAATAAGTTATAGATTCAGTCTCTTTCTGTAATCCTGTGTTTCTCAGAGGTTTTATTCATTCCTTTTCATTCTTTTTTCTCTATTCTTGTCTGACTCTCTTATTTCAGAAAGCCAATCTTCAAGTTCTGTGATTCCTTCCCCATCTTGGTCTATTCTTCTATTAGTATTTGCAATTGCATTCTGAAATTCCTGTAGTGTGTTTTTCAGCTTTATCAGGTCAGTTATGGCAGCAGAGGTAGGGCAGGGTGCATGTGCACCAACATGCTGGCAGGACAGGGAAGACAAAATCTGCCTTCACACACACATATGTGTGTTGGGGATGGCCATGGGCACAGGGAAAGCTGCAGTGAGGAGAGAGACAAGGCAGGTTGTTGTACGGCCATGGGGACTGACTGCTGGACCTCTCCAGTAATCAGGCATGGTCTGCCAGCACAAGAGCTATGATACTGGCCCCCAGTGCACATGAGGCTGCCCTGTAAGTATGTGTGGGTGGCCAGGATGGGTCCCCAGGAGAGGCCAGCACATCAAGGGGTGCTCAGGTCAGATCAGCTCTGTCTGATGGGCAACACTGCCCTGGAGAGTTCGGGTGTGACAGTTCCTCAAGATCTTAAGTCTTCTGTGGGAGCAAGTCAAGTTTGGGAGGATGGCAACCCTTGTGTCTTAGTTTGTTCTCATGCTGCTAATGAAAATATACCTGACAGTGAGTAATTTATAAAGAATATCAGTTTAATAGACTTACAGTTCCACATGGCTGGGGAGTGTTTACAATCATGGTGGAAGATGAAGGAAGAGCAAAGGATGTCTTACATAGTGGCAGACAAGAGAGCATGTGCAGAGGAAATTCCCTTTATAAAACTATCAGATGTCGTGATAATTCTTCACTATCATGAGAACAGCATGGGAAAAACCCACCCCAATGAGTTACCTCCCACTGGGTCAGTCCCATGACACACAGGGATTATCACAATTCAAGGGGAGATTTGGTTTTAACTCATTTTAGCATTAACTAAAAAATCCACAGTCTAAAGTCTCATCTGAGACAAGGGAAGTCCTTTTTACCTATGAGCCTGTAAAATCAAAAGCAAGTTAATCACTTTCAAGATACAACGGGGGTACAGGTAAATACACCCATTTAAAATGGGAGAAATTGCCAAAATGAGGGGGCTATAGGCCCCATGCAAGTCCCCATTCTAGTGGGGCAGCCAACTTTTAAAGCTCTCATACGATCTCCTTTGACTCCATGTCTCACATCTAGGTCTTGCTGATGCAAGAAGTGGGATCCTACAGCCTTGGGCAGCTGAACCCAAGGGGAGAACAGAGCCAAACAATATCCCCTGGCCATACTCTGCTATAGATGCTCCCATTACAAACCCTCTGGGCTCTGTATCAGCTGGTGTGCTTCCCCATCACTTCTCCAAGTAGCTTTCCCTGCCAACTCAAGTGTCTGTGGTGGTCGAGGGGTCTCCTGCTGCCAGGATTCTAGAGGCCTGTGGTGAGAGTAGGTTGCTCCTTGCCAGTTCAACTCACCCATTCTCCCAGAGTCACTGGGGGTTAGGAATGAGCACTGGTGCATAGTAGCCCCCTCCAGGGGCCTCAACTTCTTCCCTCTTCAGCCCGGCTTCTGTGTCTTCCCTCAGTTTGCTCTCAGTGCCTTCCCTCTGAAGATACGTTAGCCCTGTATGCCACTTATCTCAGTCCTTTGGTGGCAGCTATTCCACTTGGCTGCGTCTGGTTGGCCTTCTTGCCCAAATCTCTGAATAATTTTAAATGACCTGATTTCAAGTTTGCCAATTCCTTCACCTGTCAGATCAAGTCTGCTATTAAACCCCTATAATAAATTATTCAGTTTAGTTTTTGTATTTTTCTTCTATAGAATTTCTGGGTTTTAAAAGTAGTTTATCTTTATTGATCATCTTATTTTGTTCATGCATAGTGTTCCTGTTCTTTAGTTGCCTGTGTTATCTTTTTTACATATTGAGATACTTGTGACAGTTACTTAAAACCCTTGTTAAGCAGCTCATATATCTGCGTTTGTTAGGGTTGGTTTCTTAAGTTTTACTTTGTCCCTTTGATTTAGCCATGTTCCTCTGTTTCTTTGTATGCCTTATAATTTTTTGCTGGGGTTTGGGCATTTGAAAAATACCCACTTATCCCAGTTTTTATGTACTAGTTTTGTACAGGAGGAGACCTTCTTTAATTAGCCCAGCTAGAAGACCTCTCAAACCCTTGCTAATCTCTTACTCTCCCTGGAATCTGCCTGCTGAACTGCATTTCTAACATTACACTCACCTTTGTGTCTAGTGGCTTCTGAATTCTTGTGTCAATACTGTCATCACTCTGAGTCAGGTGATACAGACATGAGTCCCTTGGGCAGCCCTCAGACAAGTCAGAACATTGGACTCATTGTCTACTGTTTATTTTCTGTCTCAAAGGAGGATAACTCATATAGAGGATTCCTTCCAGTTGCTCTGTGTTATGCTGCATAGAGGAAGGGGCAGAAATGTATATAACAAATGCCACATATTTTCCTTCATCTTTCACTGGAATTCTGTCTTTGCGTTACAATAGCCTTAGTGCTATAGCTTCTCAACTGGTCTCTAGCATTCTTATAGATGTATTGTGGTCCATATATTATTGTTAACTTGGTGTCTTTGTGGGGAAAGGAGAGCCAGTACCTTCTTAGTTCATCATTTGCTTACCTGCACCTCTGCTTTTAAAGTGTATTTTTTTCCTCCAAATCTAAAGTTCTGCGAGTTTCCCCTATGCTTTGTAAATTTCACCACTCTTACCTTGGATGCATTAATTTTGATTATTGCAGCACATCTATTTAATCACTTTAAGTTGAACAATTCCTACTGAAGGTTATTTGCTACAAAATCCTCCTGTTCTTGTTGGTGGACCTCAAGATTTCTAAAACAGGTTACTTTAATTCCCAGAGCATTATTCTTTAAGATGGACTCAAAGCTTAGTCTATGTCATTCATAAAGAGATAGGTTTCTAGCTCTGCATACTATAAGCCTATGAGTTTAAATGGATAATCTTTGCACATACAATTAGCTTCATTCTTAGCAAATTACAGAATTCTTAACTAAAATGCTCTAAATTTCATTTTGTAATAAAAAACATTTCGACTTTAGCCACAGCTTTCCTACTGTACCATAGCCATTATCTGTTCAGTTAGTACAGAAAAAGAGGCAAGAATAATTTAAGACTGTTTATAGCATGTATTAATCTGTTATTTGCCTTTTTGTCAATGGCTAAGTGCATATGATTTCATACTGGCTAGTAAGTTCTTCCTTAAAACTTTATCACAATAAGAATCTAATGGATAAAAAAGAACTTTTTCCCCCCATATTTAACTATTTGAAGTCTTAGGAATTTACCTCTCCACTTCAACTTAAGCAGTCTGACAAATTTTTAATTAACTAGGTACATACCTAGCTACTGTAGCAAAAATGAAAGCTGAGTGTCTTTCTTTGCTGGAGGCATGGATTATTGTCAGAGTCCACTGGGAGTTGTGTGAATGAGCATTTAAACCTGTTGTCTAATTGCTAACAGAAGGAATGGTTAAGTATCAATTATTGAAAAAATAAAGTCATCCCTTTAGGCACACTTTCCTCAGGACCCAGATGGATAATGCCAAACAACTCTATTTAACAGTTTAAGTCATTTAGTTATTTGGGTGGCTATTTTGTTCCGAATGATCTTTGGAGACCCATCAGGATGATATGTTGCTTAAAAATTAAGCATTTTACAAAATCACACGATTGTTTTATGATAGGCAAAGACATCTGGTGATTCCTGCTACTAAAATCTTCCAGGATGAGGTGTTCTATTCCATGTTTTGTGAAGCTGAATTGGGGGGTTTGAACAGATGCCAAGGTTAACTTTAAAATTTTCATAATAAAACATTGAGTTTGTCAACTATAAATCTGAAAAATAAAGCATATAGTGATCCTTTCAGTCAATAACTAGGATACATGGACTTCTACAGGGACTTCAGGTTTTAATTTTTTGACTATTTTCTGGCTGACACACTTGATATCCAAGAGCAACTATCTAATAATGAGTGTTAAACAATTGTTCCCCTAGATAATTCACTATTTTTCTAATAACATGCCAGATCATTAGCAAGCTACTATGTTAATTTAGCTTATGAAAGTATATTTACAGTATTATGACAATATTATTATGCCTATAATATTATTATAGCATTTTGTCAATATAAGAAATGACCATCTATATAGAGTCTCTTCTTTTTCTAGAAAATTGTCCTCAAGATAACATATATTGTATTGTTTAATTTCTTTTTTATAAATTGAAGTTTGTTCAATACATCTTTATTAGAGTTCAGTGCCAGGACATAGTGCTCTGTGTTTGGTGTGATGGCTGGAATGTTTTCTTTTATTGACTAGCAACCTGTTATATGTTATGTTTTGCTTAGACTCCCGGAAACCCAAAGCTAGTTTTATGTACAGTTGTTTGCCATGTTTTAGACTAGCCTTGTTTGATCTTTTTTGCTTTTTCCTTCCTGTCCCTTCTTTATTTTTTCTATTTTTTTTTCTTTCCTTGGCAAGAGGGCATATTTTCTTTTTCTTTCAGTGTCTTGGCTACTTAAAAAATATATATGTGTGTGTATATGTATATGTATATGTATTTTTTACTGTGAACTCTCCCTTATGCTATTTGAAAGTGTCATAATAATATTAAGCCAGGTAAATTGTATAGGAAGATGTATGGATGTTTTAGGAGTCTCAAAGGCTTATTTACAGAAGATTTTGGCAGATTCTATGGTTTATGTGCATGTGTCATCTAGGTTTTTAAACTTTGAATAATCATCATCCAATTCACAAATGTTGAGACCCACCTATTTGAAAGGCATACCTGCCAGCTCACTAAGCAAGTCCTGGAGATTTTTAAATCTAGAGATTTTTTTTTGAAAAAGATCTTCTGTATTAGTCTATTTTCACACTTCTATGAAGAAATACTTGAGACTGGGTAATTTATAAAAGAAAGAGGTTTAATTGCCTCGCAGTTCCACATGGCTGGGGAAGCCTCAGAAAACAATCATGGCAGAAGGTGAGGGGAAAGCAGGGACTTCTTCACATAGTGGCAGGACAAAGAAGCATGAAGGAGGAACTTCCAAACCCTTATATTAATAAACAATCAGATCTCATGAGAACTCACTCATTATCATGAAAACAGCATGGGGGAAGCCGCCCCCATGATCCAATTCTCTTCCTCCCTCTACATGTTGGGATTACAATCCCTCCCTCGATATGTGGGAGTTACAATTCGAGATGAGATTTGAGTGGGGACTTAGAACTAAACCATATCATCTTCTGTTCTGTTTGGTATTTTAATAATTCAGACCTTATCTGCCAGAAATGTTCTTTTGAGATGAAGGGGTGTACATATATATGCAAGTCCATCCTTTCATTCCTCACCATGATTTTCTGAAGTGGTTTTCACCTTAGGAAAGCTATCTCCCTCTCCCATGAGTCTACTCAAGTCTTACCCATCCTTTGAAATCTAATTTAATTATATCACTTTCTAATGCCTGTTTAGGTCCAACTAGCCAGAAGTAATGCATTTATTGTGTCATCGATCTGACAATTAAAGCATTAAACACCCTGGGATGTTTCTTACTCTTTTCCCCTGAACTTTTATTTAAATTATATACTTGTATTTAATTTTTACAAACTTTTGCCTGGTCTCAACCTAAATGGTTAGCTCTTTGAATGGAGGGACACTATTTTATACTGCTTTGGACCTCTTCATATTGCCTGAGTGGGTTCTCCACAAATATTTAAAATTTAACAATTTGCTATTACTCTATTGAGAATGAATTTTTTTGTTTGTTTTCTTTTTACTTAGAGACAAGGTCTCATTCTGTCATCAATGCTGGAGTACAGTGGTCTGATCACAGCTCACTGTGACCTTGAATTGTGGACCCAAGCGATACTCCTGCTTCAGCCTCCTGAGTAGCTAGGACTACAGGCATGCACCACCATACCTGGCTAATTATTCTATATATATTTTTTTGTATGGAGATGAGGATCTTGCTCTTTCCAGTTCCAGGCTGGTCTAGAACTCCTAGGCTCAAGCAATCCTCCTGCCTCAGCCTCCCAAAGTGCTAGGATCACAGGCATGAGCTACTGCACCTGGCTGAATATTGTTGTTTTGAACATTTTATTTGGTCATTTTAGAAAGTTAAAGTCTACTACATTTATCATAATAGTTTGAAAATCTTTACATCTTTTATATAGAAAACATTATCTTTTTAAAGCAGGAGGTTTAAAATATTTCAATTTAAGAATCTATTAAAATGAATCTATATTATTAAAGTGAAAATAATCAAAATATCTACATGAACACAGCCTGCATTTTACCCAAGTGTAATCTGACACTTTTTTCTTTCTCTGTAGGAGATGACTAATACTAATAGAGTTCTAGCTATATGCTAAGCACTGTGGAAGCCTCTTTATTTCATTGATTCCTTCTCATACTTGTTTTGGAGGTGTGCTAGGAGGGTCTTGGAAAATTCTACCTCTCAGACTAGGGCTTTCTTTACCATTTGCCTTGTGATATTCCTTGGCTACTATAAGAACATGGCCCTAGAAGGCTTGCTTTTTTATTTTTGTTAATGTAAACTTTACAGATTTTATCAAGTGGAGGAAATGAAATAATGAGCTGTTTTCTGATCTTTGTATCTTCCACTGTGGTCATGGGAATTTCAACTTGCTTGTCACCAGCAATATTTTGATTGAAAACTAAAGGAGTCTTCCTCTTAGTGCCTCAAATTAGAAAGTCAAGTTTGTGGTTGGATCTAATCATTGTCAGTCATCTCAGTTTAAAAGATACTGAAAGGAAGTAGCAAACAAGTCCTATTTGTACAAATTATTTGTAAACCAACACTATTTTTGTCTGCCTTCCTAGAATGGGAGGCAGGGTATTTATGACTCAGTATATAAAACGTTTTGAAGGAGGAAACTTCAGAATCGGGAGCTAAAAATTCAATGTATGTATTTTCTACTTAACTTGAATGGAAATGAAAAAAACGTCTTGATTGAAAAAATAACCTTGTATATACGTCTCTTAAAGTTTTTAACTTTTCACTCACTGCTTTATGAAAACTAGTAATAAGTTAGGACTTGACAAGTAGAATGAAATCTCCCTAGACTTTGGCCAAAACTTCCCTGAGAACAGAGATTCTTAAATATCTCCTTTTCACACACGAGAAACCTGATATTCAGGGGAGTTAAGTTACTTGCGCAATGCCCAAGGTTAGAAATGGAAGTTGTGTCTGTTTCTTTCTACTAAGGCTTAGCTGCCATATCTATTCCTTTTAATGCTCAAAAACCTTGATGTTCATATAAACTTCAGAATTATTATATATACTTCACTTTCTTTCTGAGTTTTACTAATAATTTAGCAGGTTGTATTGAAGAGCACAGAAGACTAAACAAGTAAAATATGTGTTCCTAGGAATCATAGCTACTGCCTACTTATCTTTTACTTTTTATGATTATTATAAGTTTATAGAGACGGAGAATCTAATACGCATGTAACTACCTCTCTATTAATTATCATGATGGGATTGAAAGTAGTGAAATAAAGACTAAAGCTTATTTTTTTCCTAGGAAGAAAGCATGTGCATTGCTTACTGTGTTCTACATGGCCAAATACACCTAAAAATCAGTATTTGAAAACAGGAAAATACAGTAGTAATTCCTGAAACTACCATCTACTGTGTGTTGGACCAATTTCTCTACTATTAGGAAAATCAAGGACTTGACCAGAAATCATCCCATGTGTTGTAAGGGGTTCAAAATTGAACTTCTCTATTAATAAGAATCAGTTTCAGTGGAAATCGGGGACTTGTTGGAACATAAAAAATTGTTGGCATGAGAAAAATGTTTAACTAGTTTGAACATTTGCCTGTTTCATTCAAAGTGCCCAGTGTGTGGGTTTCTTTACCTTATGGAATGAAAAATTAGTGAAAAGAAAATTATACTATACTGTGAATGGAAAAATGTGAAAACGAAAGGAAACATTTTCAATATTTGCTGGGTTAAAAGTCAAAAACATACACATTATGGAATCTAACTTGGCTGTATGTCATTGATGCACAAAAGCTAGAATTTAGTAGTATTAAAACTAGTCCATGAAAAAGGCAATTTACCAATAACATGAGGAAAAAATTAACCGAGAGGAGATTTTTTTTGATTTAGGAGAGGTTATATGTATAGTTGTAAGTCATAAGTTACAACAGGAAAGACAGCTATAGCATAAAAGAAATGAGCAAATAAGCAAGACTGGAGTGTATGAGAAAAGTAACTGAACATATTGTCCATCTTGCAAAATGTGTGAACCACAATTTTTGGTATAATATTTTAATGAGTACTCTGGATTCTAAAATATTCTAATGAAATTGTTATTTTATAGAATATCAAGATATATCTTTGGTTAACTTTGTGTTACAATTCTGTGTGGCTGTCACCCATATTATGGCACCTTTAACCAAACCTTGTAGGCTCCCTGTAAAAATAATCTCATTACTCTGACTATTCAAATATGTATGTATATATGTATGAATGTATGTATGTAGGTATGTATGTATGTATCCATCTATGTATCTATGTATCTATTTATCTATCATCTATCTATACATCCATTCATCTATCTTCATCTGTCCTCTGTCTATATAATCTACTTATATACATCCACACACCCACAAAAATTTTAGGCTAATTTATTTTCCAAACTTTCACTGCTTGAGCCTTTAAGCATCAAAGCTGTGGCTTGCCCTATTGTTAAATTCACTAGCCCTTATGTTGCTTGTCCTATTATTTCTTTCCATTTCTAAAAGCTATCCCTTTGGGAGTTATAAAGGTACTCATCTTGGTTAATTTTTGAGTACTTTGCCTTTCACTAAGGAGTTATTCTTTGAAAACCATCACAATCAGTTTTTATTATTGCTGTTAAGTTTAAATGTTTAACCATTTTTTTTTCCTCAGCACTATATGACGGGTGCTAGACACTGAACATGCATGATCACTGATTGTCTATGAAAGACAATCAGGAAAGGCTTCCCTAAATTAGCAAGATAAAATATTAGCATCTGGTGTGGAGGGGAAGATGAAAGCATTTTAGGCAGAGGGAAGCAACACAACATCTCTACTCCAGGAAAGAGTGTGGCATAGTCTAGGAATTAAGAAATACCATTTCCTAAAGATCAAGATTAATTCCTAATGTCGTTATGAGAGACTGATTTATATAAGCCAGATACAAAACGTCATGTTATTATTTCATAATCACACTCTTAGACATGATTAAACATTTTTTCCAGTAAACTACTATTATTCTAATCTCCAAATGTCTTCCATTATTAACAGTTTTAACTTTTGGAGAGTTAAACACAAGTAGAATTTCAGGGAATATAGGAATAAAATGTTTGTATTAATATGTTTGATAAAGTAATCTAGAAGTATTAATTTTTTTATCACACATATAAATATGTTACAATAAAACATCCAAATAATGCAAAGGTGGATATAGCACAATTGGTGATTGGCTCCTTACTCTTTCTATCCCAGCCTCAGTTTCAAAAATAGGGAAGAGAGAGCTAAAGCTTCATCTTCTGGGTGCTGGGTGAGACAGGATAGAGAAATAGCAGATAGTACAGCCTCAGGAAGCTAGGATATGGCAGGGAGTTTCTTACGTCCCTTTATTTTCCTGGCTTAATCTCTCCATCTTCCTTAACTAGGAGTTTCCTGGATTCCCTAATGCTGTTCTGGATCCCAGCCAGGGATTAAAAAGAAGATAGCTCAGACCTAGAAGTACCCTTAGCCCTTAGCCAAAGCCCAGCTTGGGAGCACCCACAGATTGCTGCGCTCTCTTGGAGGCACTACTATAAGTTGCCCCAGTGGTTAGGACATTGTTGCTTCTTACTGTTCTTACTAGACTTGGGGCGATTCTTCTCTCAAATTTCCCTGTGGAGATGATGGTCTTGTGATATTCCTGAGAGTTTTAAGTGAGATGGAAGGTACAGAAGGGAGAGGCTCACAGAGATGAAGTATGGATCTGGAACTGAGTTATGAACCTCTGAGCTCACTTAACTGCATTTGGCGCAAAACATTCTAGACAAAGCAGATACGGAGTTTAGAGTTAATCAATTAAAGCAATACTAAAAATAAAGGTGTATTTTTTGTACTACTCAATTTAAATACCAGTCTATCTGTGAAGTATAATGTCAAGTATACTAGAAAAAGAAGAGAGTGGATTCAAATGTTATTATATGTCCTTTTTTACTTTCCAAAAAGAAAACTGACTTTGAAGTTCCTAATTTTAGTTAAACTTGTAGACAGCAAAATGATTTGAAATTCTGTCTCACCTTGTTCACAGTAGATTCCAGTGGTTCCTAGAGGACAGTAACAGGTGTATCCATGAGGTAATGAAATGCAGGTTGCTCCTCTGCTACAGTTGTGTGGAGGGGCATGTTCAGGATCACAGGTGGAAACTGTCTCTGTGCAGAATGCTCCTTTCCACCCAGTGGTACAGTTGCAGCTGTGGGTTGAGAGAGAAAGCCACATGGTTTGAGCACTTGCGCAGAGATGGATACACACTATGTATTGCCCTGTTGCTAACATATCAATTTTAACTGAAGTTCCAAGAGATCAAAATTAATTGTGATTTGAACTACTAAGACCTACATTGTCAAAGTAATGAGTTAATAACTGGTTGTAGGATTACTGAAATCCACATCAAAGACTTTAAAAGATTCAGAGTGGAAAAATTGAAAGAGAATTTTTTGAGAATCGTTTCTTAGGACAAAATTGCATTATAAGTCTCTCCTCCAACTCCTACACCAGCACCCAGAGAAAAAGCTGTGCATGGTGTTGCTGTCTCCTAACCTCAAGCCTAGTGAAAAGAGATTTAGCTGGACCACTTGGGCAGCTTGCTATGTGTTCTCTGGCGTTGGCAAACTCACAGGCTCAGCTCCTGTGGTTGCAGAAGGAGTTGCAAACCTGCTGGAGACAAGTCAAATGTGAGTGAATCCCAGGAAAGGGATTCATAGTCAGGAACATCAGCTTGAGGACATATAAAAATCGATCTTGACTAAGAGGTGTCCTGCTGGCTAAGGATTCTTTGGCAGTAAGAGGTTTTTTGCTGGAGCAGAGGCTGAGGGGTAATGGAGAATACTCAGCTGAAAGAGAGACCTTGTCTGGGTTGAGAGAATGATATTGAGCGGAGTGCAGCAGAAAATTTTCTGATAGACCCATCAAAGGTAGAGTTGTCAGATAAAACACAGACCATCCAGTTAAATTTAAACACAAGATAAACAAGGAATATTGGTAAAAGTATGTCCTGATATGGTTTGGCTGTGTCCTCACTCAAATTTCATCTTGAATTGTAGTTCTTATAATCACCACATGTTGTGGGAGGCACCAGGTGAAGAAAATTGAATCACGGGGGTGGTTTTTCGAATCTTGTTCTCCTGATAGTGAGTTAGTGCTCACGAGATCTGATTGTTTTATAAGAGACTTGCCTCTTCATTGGGCATTCGTTCTCCTTCCTGCCACTATGTGAAGAAGGAAATGTTTACTTGCTCTTCCACGAAGATAGTTAAGTTTTCTGAGGCCTCTCCAGCCATGCTGAACGGTGAGTCAATTAAACCTCTTTCCTTTATGAATTACCCAGTTTCAAGTTTGTCTTCATTAGCAGCATGAGAATGGACTAATACATGTTCCCTACAATATTTGAATTTTAAATAAATAGTATTTGTGATATCATTGTTATATATCTTGTTGTTATATATATTTGATAAATTGTTGTCTGTCTGAAATTCAAATTTATCTGAGTACCCTGTGTTTATTCTGCCCTTCTTTCCCTCCCTCCCTCCCTCCCTGCCTCCCTTTCTCCCTTTCTTCCTTTCCTTCCTCTCTCCTCTGCCCCCCTCCTTTCTTTCCTCTTGTAATGCTATCCTAAGGGGTACATGAAAGAAAGAATTAATTTAAAATTCCTGTCAGAGCCAGAGAGTATTAATAAACCACCAAAAAATAGTGCCAGTCTAAAAGGCACATTCTAGAATGGGTGTGAGGTGTAAGTGTCAGAATCTGTTAAGCTGGAGAAAGACAGCAAATGAGCATATCTTCCCAGACCTTTTATTTATGTCGTGGACTTTAAATGCTTGTTGCATCTAAGTTAATAGTTGTGCAAACAAAGTTTAGAAAATTGTATAGGGTTTTCAAAAATAGAGACAAAGAAAATACAGAATCTGCTACAAAATTATATATTTTGAAGATTATTTTGAAGATCGCAGAGTATAAAAATGTATAAAGACCTCTTATACAAACAATAGAATGAGTAAATGATTTCTGAAACAAAATTAAACTATAGTAAAAATTCTTGTTAAAGAATTTTTAAACAAGAATTAAAAAAAATTTTAAAACTATAGTAAAAATTCTTTTTAATTAATTTTTAAATAAACATGAGTCTCTGTCATTACTTTTAAAAGTGATGATTGCACCATCTAGTGGTTCATTTTCTATATACTTGAAAAAAGCTTAGAAACAAAATTATTCTCACTGCCTTATAGACAGAACTTACAATGGTGAAATATTTATTTTATTTAGTTCACTTATACTTTATTGTATATATTTAAGGTATATAATATAGTGTTATGGGAATAAAATACTTGCTTGGATATTAAAGTAGATAAATCACATTAAGAATAATATAAGGTAGGTGCTGAAATCTTTGAAAAAATAACAAATGAATCAGAGACTCATATAGTTTCTCTCAAAATTTTTAGGTCTGAAACAATTAGCTATATGTTTAATGTATAATTAGTTATATAATTCTAATGGGAATGATTTCGTGCAAAGTCAGATTTTTCTTTTTGTCCCTTGGTTTCTTTAGCACCCTGTGAAATATAGATAATAACATATTTCAAGGCTTTATTAGTTATTCTCTATATTGGGTGATATTTTTCTAACTCTTGATGTTAATTAACTTCTTCCCTTAACCACATATTCTACTCTGCCCTGAGGAAGAGTAGATTTTGAGAAGTATGTGTGTGAGGTGAGGTGGCCACATAATGGGCAATGTAAAAGCAAAACAAAGAGTGGTAGGTATTTATTTAAAGAATATTTATCATTATTTTTTACAGGCTAGGTGTGTGCTTGTCTTAGGACTGAGCATAGTACTGTGCTTGGTACTGAGATTCTACAACACAGGAGACTCCTTTTTTGAGCTTGTGGACTTCTGTTTTTTGGAGAAATCAGATTAGCAAGGAGACAATTTTAATAAAATGGAACAAGTGCTAAAATGGGTATTATGGGAGCCTGTGGGATGAACACCTAAGTAATTTTAGTGAAATACTTAGGGAAAACTTAGGTAAGGTTTAGAAAAGGCTGCCAAAGTGATGTTTGCCTGTACAAATTGAGAGGAGGCATTAAAGGACTTTAACAGGCTGAAACAGTTCATTTTTTTTTTTTTAAAAGCTATTTACTTTTCGTGGGTACATAGTAGGTGTATATATTTGTGGGGTACATGAGATGTTTTGATGTAGGCATGCAATGTATGATAATCGCATCATAGAAAACGGTATCCATCCCCTCAAGGCATTTATCCTTTGTATTACAAACAATCCAGTTGTACTCTCTTAGTTATTTTAAAATGTACAATTAAATTATTATTGACTATAGTCACCTGTTGTGCTATCCAATACTAGTCCTTGTGCATTCATTCTCACTACTTTTTGTACTCATCCTTCTACTCTCTATCTCCATGGGTTAAACTATTTTGATTTTTAGAGCCCACAAATAAGCGAGAATATGCAATATTTGCATTTCTGTGCCTGGCTTCAGTTCAACTTTTAAGTGACAGGTGTACAGAAAATGACATGAATAATGAGGCACATTTTAAGAATATTAATCTGTTATGTGTAGGATGACCACGTAGTGTAACAATAAGCTCTCTGGTGATGTAATTTTAATCTTACTGAGATCTTAGCATATTTTTGCTACTAAACAAGGAGCTGATGACCTTTTTCTGTAAAGGGCAAGGCAGATTACAGTTTTGCTCTGTGGGCCATATAGATATTGTTGCATTAACTAAACTCTGTAATTGTTGAAAGCAGCCACAGAAAACACACAAATGGATGTGGCTGTATGCCAATAAATTTTAGTTACGCAAATAGGTGGTCGGCAATATTTGACCCATATGCCATAGTTTTGTGACCCCAGCACTCTAGACCGTTAATTCCATGACAGCAGAGATATTTGCTTTTTAGTATTGTCCCAATGCCCCAAGAAGTTCTTGGTATATTGTAATTTTTTATTGACTATTCAGGGAATAAACACATAAACGAATAAATTTAATAGGTAATGGCTGGGATAAGAAAGCAGATAGAGGAAAAAGTCCTGAACAGGAAAGTGGCTGTGGGGATACAAAGGTTGAAGTAGATGTAAGAGGTATTTTCAATGCTTTGTTAAGTGCGCTGGTATGAAAGAGAAAAAATTACAGTAAAGACAAAGATTATTTGAGGCTTACCATGTGCCAGGCACTCTTCTAACCTTTTTGATTTTCTCTATAACCTTATAAGAAAGGTACTATTATTGTCCTCATTTTGCATAGAAGAAATGTGAGGAACAGAGAGGTTAAGTCTGCTAATGAGTGAGGAAGTCCACCCTTAATCACCATTTTATGTCTCCCCTTCCTGTAGAAATGCTGGGACCATGAAAGCACACCATGTTGTTAGTGAAATAGGGACAACTGGATAGCAATATAGTAAAGGGAAAGCATAAAGAGCCCACTTTTATAGGCTTTATTTCTGGGGTACAAGGCTGGTTCAACATACACAAATTGATAAATGTGATTCATCACATAAAATTAAAAGCAAAAACCATATCATGACCTCAATAGATGCAGAAATGGCTTTGGTAAAATTCAACTTTCTTTTGTGTTAAAAACCCTGGACAAACTAGACATTGAAGGAACATACTTCAAAATAATAAGAAAAGTCTATGACAAATCTACAACCAAACACCATCCTGAACAAGTGAAAGATTGAACCATTCTCCTTGAGAAGTGAAACAGACAAGGATGCCCACTCTCATCACTCCTATTCAACACAGTAATGGAAGTGCTAGCCAGAGCAATCAGGCAAGAAAAGAAAGAAAAGATATTCAAATAGAAAGAGAGGAATCCAAGCTATCTCTCCTTGCATATGATATAATTATATACTGAAAAAAATCCCATGGACTCTACCAAAAGGCTCCTAGAACTTATAAACAACCTCAGTAAAATTTCAGAATACAAAATCACTGTACAAAAATCAGTAGCATGCCTATACACAAATTACATTCAAGCTGAGAACCAAAGCAAGAATAAAATCCCATTTACAATAGCCACAGAAAGAATAAAGTATCTAGGAATACGGAACCAAGGAGGTAAAAGATCTTTACAATGAGAATTATAAAACACTGATCAAGGAAATCAGAGATAACATAAACAAATGGGAAAACATTCCCTGCCCATGCAAAGGAAGAATCAGTATTGTTAAAATGGCAATACTGACTAGAGCAATTTACAGATTCAATGTTATTCCTATCAAACTACCAACATAATTTTTCACAGAATTAAAAAAAATTCTGAAATTATTGGAAACAAAAAAGATGCTAAATAGCAGAAAGAATCCTAAGCAAAAAGAACAAAGCCAGAGGCATCAAGCTACCTAATTTCAAACTATACTACAAGCCTACAGTAACTAAAATAGCATCTGCACAGCAAAAGAAACTATCAACAGAGTAAACAGAAAACCTACAGAATGGGAGAAAATATTCACACACTACACAGCAACAAAGGTCTAATGTCCAGAATCTATAAGGAACTTAAACAATTCAACAAGCAGGGACCAAACAACCCATTTAAAAAATGGGCAAATAATGAACTTCTCAAAAGAAGACATACATGAAACCAACAAATAGATGGAGTAATGCTCAACATCACTCATCATTAGAGAAATGCAAACCAAAGCCACAATGAGACACCAACTGACAACAGTCAGAATGACTATTATAAAAAGTTAAAAAAAAAAAGGCAGTCATTGGTGAGGTTGCAATGAAAAGGGCACACTTACACCTTGCTAGTGGAAATGTAAATTACTTTAGCCACTGAGGAAAGCAGTGTGGAGATTTCTAAAAAATCTTAAAGCAGAACTACCATTCAACCCAGCAATCCCATTACTGGCTATATACCCAAAGGGATATAAATCATTCTATCAAAAAGACATATGCATTTCTATGTTAATTGCAGCACTGTTCACAATGTCAAAAACACGAATCAACTTAGATACCCATCACCAGTGTAGTGGATAAAGAGAATGTGGTACATATACACCATGGAATACTACAGCCATTGAAAAAACAAAATTATGTCCTTTGTAGAACATGGATGCAGCTGGAGGCCATTATCTTAAGCAAACTAATGTAGAAACAGAAAATCAAATACTGCATATTCTCACTTATAAGTGGGAGCTACACAATGAGTACACACGGACACAAACAAGTGGGAATGACAGGCACTGAGGGCTATTTGATGTGAGAAGGTGGGAGGGAACAAGGGGCGAAAAACTACCTTTTGGGTACTATGCTCACTATCTGGGTGATGAAATCATTTGTACACCAAACCTCAGCAACACACACTTTACTTATATAACAAACCTGCACATGTACACCCTGAATCTAAAATAAAAGTTGAAAAAAAATCCACTTTTAGCTAGACTACATTGGAGGTAAGAGTAGGTGATAAAATTGCTTTTTTTTTTTTTTTTTAAATTAACCATCTAGGGACATGGCTGCTAAACTTGATGATAGTTAAGAACATAAGGCAGATTTGTGAATTAGACTAGCAGGCAAAGAGCTGGGACACATGCACCCGGCATACAATAGTTATGACTACTTAAATTATTCTGAGGAATCACTGACATTATTCAGAGCACTGTTTTCTTATTTCAAGACCATTCAAAAAATGTTATATATCCTTAATTGTTAGTACAAAGAACAATTTGTGGATTCTTCTGTCTCCAAACATAAATAGATGATAGCAGAGAATAAAATGTTAAACACTTTATGTAACAGTTCATTGTGATAGTAAATCTAGAAATGGATATTAGAATATGTTCTTACTAATATAATTATTTTACTTCTGTGCATTTAGAACGAAACTTATTTAAATTCCTTAGCAGATAAATTGTTTAGTTCTGACTTGTCAATTTTATAGCTTAGAACCTCTATGGGTTAATTTTTTCTCATTAGGATAGAAATTAAACATGAATAATTTAATTTTCTTGTAATTAGGCAAGTCTAAGGCTGCAAGAGTTTAGTATGAACGTGGATTTACAAAAATTAACTGAAAATGAGATAATAAAAGATTTAATATTTTTTGTTAAATATTATTCACTAAATATTACCAAAGAGGGAGTATAGAGCAGATTATCTTTGTTACCAAGGTGAGTACAAAACAGAAAACATAATTTTGTTCCCCACCCTGAGGACTTGCTACTTTATTTAGAATAATGTATTGGTATAAAATATATGATGTATGTAAAATATAATATTCAAAGTTTTTTAGGACTTTAACCCATAGAGGTTCTAAGCTATCAAATTGACAAGTCAGAACTAAACAATTTATCTGCAAAGGAATTTAAATAAGTTTTGTTCTAAATGCACAGAAGTAAAATAATTATATTAGTAAGAACATATTCTAATATCCATCTCTAGATTTACTATCATAAGTGCCAGGCACCATTTTAAGTACTTTGATGCAGTAATTTGTTTAATTACCATATAAAACTTACAAAGTAAATATTATTATCCCTCAGTTAGCAGATGAGAAGCTAATACAGAAAAATACAGCCTCTGCTTAGCCTAGTTTTTCAGGTTACCTATCAAATATGGATTTTGATGCTTTGGATAAGAGAGATTCTTCTGCATATGTTGAGGCTGAAATAAGAACAGAAAGAGAAAATTTACCTTGAGCTCAATCTGTAAAACAGTTCTGGTTATAGATTTGTGAGTTTTCTGTGCATAAGCAAAAGCAAAAACACAAAATCTATGTAGTGTAATGATAAAGTCATAGGTGTAATAGAATAAATGCCTGTAATTTAGCAGTGGGTGATCACAGGATCCAAAGGAATCAGTTCTGCATACATGACTCATTTCTCTGCTATTTAACGAAAAAGGGAAACATAGCTGAATTATCTTCTCATTAGGTAATCTGCTGTGTTGAATGACTTAATTCATATCAAGTTTCTTTCCTTTATGGTTTATTTCCAGTTGAGTAACAAGTTGGGCGAATAACGTGTGATATGATGTATATCATTTTACCTGCCAAAATTTGCTAGATGTTAAATGACTTGCTCAAAATTTAAGCCGTTGAAGAAAATACAATCAAGTGCTAAAACAAATAAACCTCATGGAATGTGACGGCATGGTGAAACTCAGTATGCTTACTAGGACAGGTTGCTGTAATAATCACTTCACCTGATGACTTTCTCCCAGGGCCTTCCTTTCTTTGCTGGTGTGATACTCACCTAGGTCCTTGGTGATACCTCACAGAGTGTAAGAGGGATGAGATGACATGACGGTTCACATGCTATTGAAAATACTGGCAGTTGTCTGTAGCCCATATTTTCTAGTTCTATTCTCCAGGTGTAATGGCCTGAACATTTTACTATGTTAAGAGCTAGAGTCAGAATTCCTTTTAAGGAGAGAACTGTGTTTGGGAAACTACATGAGCTGCTTGTAGTAGATGGTAGGCCCTGGTTGCATTGGGATGAACATGAGCCTAGGCAACAAAATAAGATGATAAATTACTCTGCCTGAGACCAGGAAGGAAATGTGGTTTATTTTAACCTACAGACTCAGTTGGAGCAAAGGAAAGCAAAGGACAGAAGACAAAAAACTGGAGTGGAATTGCCATGTACTTACTGCAGTGGTGCGGAGACCAAAAGACAAGTCGGAAGTTGTTTAGGTGGCCATGATATAAACCTTTGGCTTCAACATTTTTCACCTCTCCCCACCCCCTGCAGCAATCAAAACAATCTGATCTAAAAGTGCTTTGTTAATTTGATAGAAATTAAAGAAGTTGATTGTAGCTTTTAGGCATCTGTGATATGGAATAGTCAGTATGGGTGAACGACTATTAAACTAGAGATGACTTGAGAACATAAACCTTCCTTTTGGAATATTCACAATTTATGTAGCTCTCAAGAGTCTGGTAGAAAGTAACTGACATCAAAATTATAAAAAGACCAAGAGAGAAAAGAGATTACTTTTAAGCCGCAATGTAGGGAGGCTTGATGAAAATCCATGGTGAATTCTTACCTCTGACTCTTATTTTCTAGCTACTTAAATAATAAACAGAAAATGTGAGCTTATTTTAGAATCTACACTCTTCAAGTAAGTTTTCCATATTTTCTGATTATAGAAAGATAATTTTCTGAAAATGTCTCATCTTTGGCCAGTGGGAGTCTCTTTAAGTTGGCTCCTGTTGTGTTTTAAAATAACCATAGTTACCTTTGTTAACATTGTTGCTTTCAGGCATAAAAGGATATCCAGGTTTATGTCATACATTTTCTCTCCTAGAGCTGAGTGTACAATTCTCTAAGAAGTCTTGGTTCATTTTAGTGTAAAATGGTATTTAGATGAGTTTTGGCACTAGAGGTGTTCATTGATACTGAGTTATTATTGTTTCTAAATCTTTTTACTGAATAGAGCTGGGAAATTTTTTAAAAAGAGAAAGTTTTTTTTTTTTTTTTTTTTTTTTTTTTTTTTTTGAGGTGGAGTCTTGCTCTGTTGTCCAGGCTGGAGTGCAATGGCCTGATCTTGGCTCACTGCAGCCTCTGTCTCCTGGGTTCAAGTGATTATTCTGCCTTAGCCTCCTGGGTAGAAATTTAAGTCATGAGTTCATACATTAATTCCAGTTTATATTAAGGATTAGAAGGATTTTTACTTCTTTGATTTTATGCCTAGATCTTTTTCGTGCTGAAAATTCTAGTTCCTAATGATTAATATTAACATAATTATTCATTTGGTTTATATATATTTATCTGTTACATAAATATATTGATATTTGGGTATTTTTATCTATAGTTTCAAAATAGCGATATCGATGTTACTGCTAACATCAAGACTACAGGATTCAATAGAATATCTTTATGTTCTTTTTGTCTTTAGGCTATAATCTGTAGAGTCAAAATACTGTGTTTTAAAATCAATTGAACTAAATCTTTTCTGCTTGGTTATGCTACCAACTTGAAGTACAGTTGAATTTATTCATTTCCTTGTATTCCTTCGGTATTTTAAAATTGATCTTTTTCTTTTTTGATTTACCATGTGAAACATTTTAACTGCTTCCAAGTAAAAATTATAAAGCAAATGATAGTTAGAAAGCCTAACTTTTATCCTGTTACTATTATGTTTTCTCCCTCACCCTATAGATAATCATTTATAAATTGTGTGTGTGTAATCTTGCATTTTTTTCTTAGAAAAATGTGAGTATATCTTTATGTGTGAGTATATTTATGTTTTTATATCTGTTTATCTATATCTATAATCCCCTTTTCTTACATGTTTCTTTATCCTGATTTTTTCACTTAAGTCCTGAGGATCACACCACAGCAACATATAAAGTCCTTTTGTTATATATGTATTCCTCCATTATATAAATATTCCTTAGCTTTTTCAACCAAGTACCTAGTGATGAACATTTGGGCAGTTTCCAGTCTGTGTTTTAACAAATAGAGAAATTAGTTTGCTCTAATACATAATAGTATCTGCTTCTCTGCAGCTTCACTAATAGATTAAACATTTTGAAAGTTTTTTTTTTTTTTGCCAACTGTATAGGTAAGAAAAATTACCTATCTAAAATTAGAATTTCTAGAGTTAAAGGCAATTCCATGGAAGTAACGGGTACTCTTTCAAGGAAGCAACAGTAAGAGAGAAGCAAAGGGAGGAGGAAAAAAGGAGAACTAGTACAAGGTAACGAGTTCCCAAGTTGGCCATAGCTCCAGCAGAAACACAGCTCATTGCTTGGTGAGGAGGAAAGGGTGTTTCTTGGAAGTGGGGATAGAGTAGTACAATTAATTTGATTACTATGCAGAGAGGAAAAGTATAGCAGGAAGAGACAGGTTGATAACAGTCATGTATAACTTGACAGCAGATTAAAAATTTGCATTTTGCAGCATTAGCAATGGAAACCAGGAAACATTTTGAGGAGGAAAATAATTTAGAGCAAAGGGAATTTTAGCAAGATTCAACCTGGATTAAGGTAAGGAGTGTTTAGGGAACAGGTCAGTAGTTGGAAAACAATCACATGTCCAGCCGAAGAGTAATAGAAGGCTGAATTAAACATTGTTGACAAACTATATAGAAGAAGACAGTCTGGGCAAAAGACACTTGATTTTGGAACTCTGGCAGACCTTAGAAAATCTATTATTGGATTCTAGGGGTTTGTAAATGTGTTATATGATATGTACATTTTTGTGTTCCAAGTATGTTCAGTTTTTAGGAGAAAGGATTTTTAGCTTTAAGCTGATGCTCAAAGGCATCTCTGAGAAAAAAAAAAAAAAAGAAAATCCTGAATCAATGAGAATTTGTGATCAGTGATAGATGTATGTTATAAATAAGCCTCATTTATGAACTTAATGTAAATCCTTGATACATTTTACATTTTGGCAACCACATTCTTCTAATTCCTATTGTACTTACTGTCTGTGCCACTCACTTTAACACATAACTAACATATAACTTTTTTTTTAGTTTTGTTTTTGCTACACTGTATTTTTCTTTTTGAGATTCTTGTTGTCCAGGCTGGAGTGTAGTGGTGCGATCTTGGCTCACTGCAACCTCCACCTCCCGGGTTCAAGTGATTCTCCTGCCTCAGCCTCCTGAGTAGCTGCAATTACAGGCACCTGCCACCATGCCCAGCTAATTTTTGTATTTTTAGTGGAGATGGCCAGGCTGGTCTTGAATTCCTAGATGATCCACCCGCCTAGGCCTCCTGAAGTGCTGGGATTACAGGTGTGAGCCATCATGTCCAGCCTACCTGTGCTTTTCTGAAAGGGACACATCTGCATATTGTCCTCAGTCACAGGTTACTTTACAACATGGTGACTATGGTTAGCAACAATATCTTATGTTTTGAAAATTGCTGAGAGTAGATTTTAAATATTCTCATCAGAAAAAATTATAAATATGTGAGATAATTCTTATATTAATTAGCTCATTTGAGCCACTCTACAATATATACATATTTGAAACATCATGTTCTACATGATAAATATATCCAATTTTTGTCAATTAAGAAAATAAAGGAAAAAAGTACAACTTAAATAAAATAAAATAAAACTTTCTTAAAAATACTTGTTTTATTTTTTTTTTTTTGAGATGGAGTCTCACTCTGGCTCCCAGGCTGAAGTGCAGTGGCCCTATCTCGGCTCACTGTAACCTCTGCCTCCCGGGTTCAAATGATTCTCCTGACTCAGCTTCCTGAGTAGCTGGGATTACAATTACCCACCATGATGCCTGGCTAATTCTTGTATTTTTAGTAGAGACAGAATTTCACCATGTTGACCAGGCTGGTCTCAAACTCCTGACCTCTGATGATCCGCCCGTCTCAGCCTCCCAAAGTTCCGGGATTACAGGTGTGAGCTACTGTGCCCAGCCAAAAACACCTATTAAGCTAGACATGGTGGAAGAAATTTGCAAAAATGTAAAATAATATCTTTCTTCTCACTAAACAGTTTTGGTTTGGAACCAAATAGCCATTTCATGAAAGCACTTTATTTATTTAAAAAAAAAAAAAAAAAAAGACACCTACCAAGCATTTACACATGTAGGATTAAGAACTAAACCCTTTTTTTTTTTTTTTTGCTTAAAATTTTTGTTTTGATGTAATATCTTTTCTTTTTTGTCCTTGGCAACAAAGAACAGAAAAAGTTTTCTGTTTCTTTGTTGAATCAGAGCTCATCCCAGGAGCATAAAGTCCTGAAATGAACTCTGCCTTATGATACTCACGTTTGAGAAATTCTATTAGAACACAGATGCATCTGCATGTGCTGATGAACTTGGAGCAGGAGAGCAGGACTTTCAGCACTTTACCAGGGCCATGCACACATTGGAAACCTTATCAGTGATGGCCCCAATTCTCTCTCTACTTGGAACAAGACTTTCCCTTATGTACCAAAACAATGCCTCCCATCCCAGCTGAGAGGAAGGGAACTAAAGGGAGCATTTTGAGTTGTTATTTTAAATTTATAACATAAAACTATTCATTATTAAGACATTTTGATCAGCTTTGAGGTTTTGCTTTTAAAATTGATTCTAAGCACCGTAAAATTGGTGCTTCTGTGTTGGGGCTTGCCTCTTGAGCTTTTAACAAATGTTTCATATGGTGTGTTAGTTATTTTTCAGGAAAAGATTAAACTTTAGCTTTGAGCTGTCTATAAAGTTACCTAGAAATTCTATTTAATATGACCCTGCTTCAGTTGAAAAATAAAGTGTAGAGCCATATAAAATTAAGAGACTGAGATTAGGAGGAAAGAAATCAACTTCTTAAACACTTTTGAAAAGTATAGTAGAAAGCACAATATTTTTTTCTTTAAAGGAGGTATTCTTTTTTTTTTTTTTTTTTTTTTTTGAGACGGCATTTTGCTCTTGTTACCCAGGCTGGAGTGCAATGGCGCGATCTCGGCTCACCGCAACCTCCGCCTCCTGGGTTCAGGCAATTCTCCTGCCTCAGCCTCCTGAGTAGCTGAGATTACAGGCACGCACCACCATGCCCAGCTAATTTTTTGCACCTTTAGTAGAGACGGGGTTTCACTATGTTGACCAGGATGGTCTCGATTTCTTGACCTCGTGATCCACCCGCCTCGGCCTCCCAAAGTGCTGGGATTACAGGCTTGAGCCACCGCGCCCGGCCTGTAAAGGAGGTATTCTTACTATTGAGATTAGAAAATAATTATTTTAAAACGTCAAAAGGAATGAAATTCTTTAAACTGCTGCTGCCATTGGATCTGAATATCTATGAATGACAGCCTTAATATTATTGAATAGATTTATTAAAGTATAATTTACTTACCATAAAACTCACCTATTTTAAGTTCGGGAATCTGTAAATTTAATGTTATTAAACAATGGTCACAAAGTCTACTTCCGGCTCTGTAGTAAATCTTTAGTTAGTAATTATTGTAGTAAATATTTTGTGATTATTTCAACAAGAGGATCCCAAAACTGGTCACAATTTTGATAAGAAAAATTTTTAGAATCCTATAAGCAGACTTGCCAGATGTATGATTCCCACCGTACCTTATTGCTTAAGTCTATTTGTTTTTCAAATTAAGGCCCTCATGTTTGAGATACTGCTTTCCACCTACACGGCAATCTATGAAATCCCCAAAATATGTGTTATGAAGAAAGGTATTTCCAATTTGGAGAAAATAATTTCTCCAATTGGATGTGCTGATTGAAGACAATTTCAATGTTATTATTATTTTTAATTTTAGACAAAATGAACAGGTTACAACCAGTAGATAAAGAACTACTTAATATTTTTGTTACCTCATTAAAATTATTCACTGTTTTTTTTTTTTAAATTGTATATTAGATTCTGGAGTACATGTGAAGATCATGCAGAATTGTTGCATAGGTACATACATGGCAATGTGGTTTGCTGCCTCCATCCCTTGTCACGTATATCTGTCATTTCTTCCCATTTTATCCCTCCTCAACCTCCCCAACCCCCTCTGTCCCTCCCCTAATTCCCCCCAATAGATCCCAGTATGTGATGCTCCCCTCTCTGTGTCCATATGTTCTCATTGTTCAACACCTGCCTATGGGTGAGAATATTTGGTGTTTGATTTTCTGTTCTTGTGTCACTTTGCTGAGAATGATGGTTTCCAGCTTCATCTATGTCCCTATAAAGGACACAAACTCATCATTTTTTATGGCTGCATAGTATTCCATGGTGTAAATTTGCCACATTTTCCTTGTCCAGTCTGTCATGGATGGGCATTTGGGTTGGTTCCAGGTGTTTGCTATTGTAAACAGTGCTGCAGTGAACATATGTGTGCATGTGTCTTTACAACAGAATGATTTATAATCCTTTGGATATATACCTAGTAATGGGATTGCTGGGTCAAATGGAATTTCTATTTCCAGGTCCTTGAGGAATCGCCACACTGTCTTCCACAATGGTTGAACTAATTTACACTCCCACCAACAGTGTAAAAGTGTTCCTATTTCTTCACATCCTCTCCAGCATCTGTTGTCTCCAGATTTCTTAATGATTGCCATTCTAACTGGTGTGAGATGCTATCTCAATGTGGTTTTGATTTGCATTTCTCTAACGACCACTGATGATCAGCATTTCTTCATACGTTTGTTGGCCTCATGTATGTCTTCTTTTGAAAAGTGTCTGTTCGTATCTGTTGCCCACTTTTGAATGGGGCTTTTTGTTTTTTTCTTGTAAATCTGTTTTAGTTCCTTGTGGATTCTGGATATTAGCCCTTTGTCAGATGGGTAGATTGCAAAAATATTTTCCCATTCTATTGGCTGCCAGTTCACTCTAATGATTGTTTCTTTTGTTGTGCAGAAGCTCTGAAATTTAATTAGATCCCATTTATCTATTTTGGCTTTTGTTGTGAATGCTTTTGGTGTTTTGGTCATGAAGTCCTTGCTTATGCATACGTCCTGAACAGTTTGGCCTAGATTTTCTTTTAGGGATTTTATGGTGTTAGGTCTTATGATTAAGTCTTTAATCAATCTGGAGTTAATTTTAGTGTAAGGTGTCAGGAAGGGATCCAGTTTCTGTTTTCTACACATGGCTAGCCAGTTATCCCAACATCATTTATTAAACAGGGAATTCTTTCCCCATTCCTTCTTTTTGTCAGGTTTGTCAAAGATGAGATGGTTGTAGATGTGTGGCATTTCCTCCGAGGCCTTTGTTCAGTTCCATTGGTCTATATCTCTGTTTTGGCACAAGTACCAAGCTGTTTTGATTACTGTAGCTTTGTAGTATAGTTTAAAGTCAGGATGCCTCCAGCTTTGTTCTTTTTGCTTAGGATTGTCTTGGCTATGCAGGCTGTCTTTTGGTTCCATATGAAGTTTAAGGGTTTTTTTTTTCCAGTTCTGTGAAGAAGGTCATAGGTGGCTTGATGGAGATAATGTAGAATCTGTAAACTACTTTGGGCAATGTGACCGTTTTCACAATATTGATTCTTCCTAACCATGAACATGGGATGTTTCTCCATCTGTTTGTGTCCTCTCTTATTTCCTTGAGCAGTGGTTTGTAGTTTTACTTGAAGAGGTCCTTTACATCAATTGTTAGTTGTATTCCTATGTATTTTATTCTCTTTGTAGCAATTGTGAATGGGAGTTTGCTCTTGATTTGGTTCTCTTTTAGTCTGTTATTGGTGTATAGGGATGCTTGTGGTTTTTGCACATTGATTTTGTATCCTGAGACATTGCTGAAGTTGTTTATCAGTTTCAGGAGATTTTGGGCTGAGACAATGGGGTCTTCTAAGTATATAATCATGTCATCTGCAAATAGAGACAATTTGACTTCCTCCTTTCCTAATCGAATACACTTTATTTCTTTTTCTTGCCTGATTGCTCTGGCTAGAACTTCCAATACTATATAGAATAAGAGTAGTGAAAAAGGGCATCCTTGTCTAGTCCCAGACTTCAAAGGGAATGCTTTTAGGTTTTTCCCATTCAGGATGATATTGGCTGTGGGTTTGTCATAAGTAGCTTTTATTATTTTGAGATACGTTCCATCTATACATAGTTTATTATTTTGAGATACATCCCATCTGTACATAGTTTATACATAAGTAGCTTTTATTATTTTGAGATACATTCCATCTATACATAGTACTATTATTGTGCGGGAATCTAAGTCTATTTGTACATTATTAGGAACTTGCTTTAAGTATCTGGGTGCTCCTATATTGGGTGTGCATATATTTATTGAGAGTTTTTAGCGTAAAAAACTGTTGAATGTTGTCAAAGGCTTTCTCTGCATCTGTTGAGATAATCATGTGGTTTTTGTCTTTGGTTCTGTTTATGTGGTGGATATTGTTTATAGACCTCTGTATGTTGTACCAGCCTTGCATCCCCGGGATGAAAACTACTTGATCATGATGGATAAGCTTTTTGATGGGCTGTTGCAATTCATTTGCCAGTATTTTATTGAAGATTTTTGCATCTATGTTCATCATGGATATTGGCCTGAAGTTTTCTTTTTTTTTTTTGCTGAGTCTCTGCTGGGTTTTGGTATCAGGATGATGTTGGTCTCATAAAATTATTGGAAAGGATTCTCTCTTTTTGGATTGCTTGGAATAGTTTCAGAAGAAGTGGTACCAGCTCCTCTTTGTATGTCTGGTAGAATTGGCTGTGAACCCATCTGGACCTGGCTTTTTTTGGTTGATAGGCTATTAATTGCTGCCTCAACTTCAGATCTTGTTATTAGTCTATTCATGGTTTAAACTTCTTCCTGGTTTGGGCTTGCGAGGGTGCCAGTGTCCAGGAATTTATCCATTCCTTCCAGGTTTACTGGTTTATGTGCATAGAGTTGTTTGTAGTAATCTCTGATTGTAGTTTGTATTTCTGTGGAATTGGTGGTGAAATCCCCTTTATTGTTTTTTTTTTTTTTTTTTTTTTTTTTTTATTGCATTTTAGGTTTTGGGGTACATGTGATGAACATGCAAGATTGTTGCATAGGTACACACATGGCAGTGTGCTTTGCTGCCTTCCGTCCCCTCACCTGTATCTGTCATTTCTCCCCATGCTATCTCTTCCCACCTCCCCACCCCCCCACCCCTCCCCCATTTCCCCCCAACAGACCCCAGTGTGTAGTGCTCCCCTCCCTGTGTCCATGTGTTCTCATTGTTCAACACCCGCCTATGAGCGAGAATATACGGTGTTTGATTTTCTGCTCTTGTGTCAGTTTGCTGAGAATGATGGTTTCCAGGTTCATCCATGTCCCTATAAAGGACGTGAACTCATCATTTTTGATGGCTGCATAATATTCCATGGTGTATATGTACCACATTTTCCCTATCCAGTCTATCATCGTTGGGCATTTGGGTTGGTTCCAGGTCTTTGCTATTGTAAACAGTGCTGCAATGAACATTCGTGTGCACGTGTCCTTGTAGTAGAATGATTTATAATCCTTTGGATATATACCCAGTAATGGGATTGCTGGGTCAAATGGGATTTCTATTTTTAGGTCCTTGAGGAATCGCCACACTGTCTTCCTTTTTATTGCATCTATTTGATTCTTCTCTCTTTTCTTTTTTATTAATCTGACTAGTGGTCTATTTTGTTGATCCTTTCAAAAAACCAGCACTTGGATTTATTGATTTTTTGAAGGGTTTTTTGTGTCTCTATCTCCTTCAGTTCTGCTCTGATCTTAGTTATTTCTTGTCTTCTTCTAGCTTTTGAGTTTGTTTGATCTTCCTCCTCTAACTCTTTCAATTTTGATGATGGGATGTCAATTTTTTATCTTTCCTTGCTTCTCATGTGGGCATTTATTGTTACAAATTTTCCTTTACTCAGTGCTTTAAATGTGTCCCAGAGATTCTGGTACATTGTGTCTTCATTCTCATTGGTTTTGAAGAACATCTTTATTTCTGCCTTCATTCATTGTTTATCCAGTTAACATTCAAGAGCCAGTTGTTCAGTTTCCATGAAGTTGTGATGTTCTGAGTTAGTTTCTTAATCCTGAGTTCTAATATGATTGCACTGTGGTCTAAGAGACTGTTATGATTTCCATTCTTTTGCATTTGCTGAGGAGTGATTTACTTCCAATTATGTGGTCAATTTTAGAGTAGGTGTGATGTGGTGCTGAGAAGAATGTATATTCTGTGGATTTGGGGTGGAGAGTTCTGTAAATGTTCATTAGGTTTGTTTGGTCCAGGTCTGAGTTCAAGTCCTGGATATCTTTGTTAATTTTCTGTCTCATTAATCTGTCTAATATTGACAGAGGAGTGTTAAAGTCTCCATATAATTGTGTGGGAATCTAAGTCTATTTGTACATTATTAGGAACTTGCTTTAAGTATCTGGGTGCTCCTATATTGGGTGTGCATATATTTAGGATAGTTAGCTCTTCTTGTTGCACTGATCCTTTCACCATTATGTAATGCACTTCTTTGTCTCTTTTGATCTTTGTTGGTTTAAAGTCTATTTTATTAGAGACTAGGATTGCAATTCCTGTTTTTTTTTTTGTTTTTTGTTTTTTTTTGTTTTTTGTTTTTTCTTTTTTGCTCTCCATTTGCTTCGTAAATCTTCCTTCATCCCTTTATTTTGAGCCTATATGTGTCCTTGCACGTGAGATGGGTTTCCTGGATACAGCACACCAATGAGTTGTGACTTTTTACCCAATTTGCCAATCTGTGTCTTTTAATTAGGGCTTTTAGCCCATTTACATTTAAGGTTAGTGTTGTTATGTGTAAATTTCATCCTGCCATTTTGACGCTAGCTGGTTGTTTTGTCTATTAGTTTACATAGTTTCTTCATTGTGTTGATGTTCTTTATCATTTGGTCCTTTTTTGGAGTGACTGGTACTATTTGTTCCTTTCTATATTTAGTGCTTCTGTCAGGAGCTCTAGTAAGGCAGGCCTGGTGGTGATGAAATCTCTCAGTAATTGCTTGTTCTTAAAGGATTTCATTTCTCCTTCGCTTATGTAGCTTAGTTTGTCTGGATATGAAATTCGAAATTCTAGATTGAAAGTTCTTTTCCTTAAGGATGTTGAATATTGGCTCACATTCTCTTCTGACTTGTATGGTTTCTGGGGAGAGATCCACTGTGAGTCTGATGGCTTCCCTTTGTGGGTAACCTGACCTTTCTCTCTGGCTGCCCTTAGCATTTTTTCCTTCATTTCAATCCTGGTGAATCTGATGATTATGTGCCTTTGGGTTGCTCTTCTTGAGAAATATCTTTGTGGTGTTCTCTGTATTTCTTGGACTTGAATGGTGGCCTACCTTGCTAGGTTGGGGAAGTTCTCCTGGATTATATCCTGAAGAATGTTTTCCAGCTTGGATTCATTCTCTCTCACATTTAGGTATATCTATCAACGTAGATTAGGTCTTTTCACATAATCCCATATTTTTTGGTGGTTTTATTCATTTCTTTGCACTCTTTTTTCTCTAATCTTGCCTTCTCATTTTATTTCACTGAGTTGATCTTCAGTCTCTGATATTCTTTCTTCTGCTTGGTCGATTCAGTTATTGAAACTTGTGTATACTTTACAAAGTTCTCATGTTGTATTTTTCAGCTCCATCGGATCATTCATATTCTTCTCTAAGCTGTTCATTCTTGTTAGCATTTCATCTAACCTTTTTTCAAGGTTCTTAGTTTCTTTGCATTGAGTTAGAACATGTTCTTTTAGGTCAGTGAAGTTTGTTATTACCCACCTACTGAAGCCTGTTTCTGTTAATTCATCAGACTTATTCTCCATCCAGCTTTGTTCTTTTCCTTGTGTGGAGTTGTGATCCCCTGGAGGAGAGGCATTCTGGTGTTTTCATCCTTTTTGCGCTCATTTCTTCCCATCTTTGTGCATTTATCTACCTGTGGTCTTTGTAGTTGGTGACATTCTGATGGGGTCTCTGAGTGGATTTCCTTTTTGTTTATTTTGAAGGTATTTCTTTCTGTTTTTGTGTTTTCCTTCTGTCAGGTCCCTCTGCTGTAGGCCTGCTGGAGGTCCACTCCAGACCCTGCTTGCCTGGGATCACCCACAGGGGCTGAAGAACAGTAAGGGTTGCTGCCAGTTTCTTCTTCTGTTATCTTCATCCCAGAAGGGTACCTGCCAGATGTTAGCCTGAGCTCTCCTTTACGAGGTGTCTCTTTGGATATACAGGGATCAGGGGACTGCTTGAGGAGACAGTCTGTTCCTTATAGGAGCTCAAGTGCTGAGCTGGGAGGTCCATTATTCCATTCAGAGCATCTGGGCAGGTATATTTAAGTCTGCTACAGCGGAATTCATAAACACCTTTTCCTCTAGGTGCTCTTTCCTGGGAAGGTTGGGCTTTATTGATAAGTTCCTGACATGCTACTGCCTTTTTTCATAGATGCCCTGCCCAGTAAGGTGGTAGTCTAGCCACCGTCTGCCAGTAGAGGTATTACTGAGCTGCTGTGGGCTCTGCCCAGTTGCTCTGTGAACTTCCTGTTAGAACTGCCTTGGTAATGGTGGACTGCCTCAGTAAAGGCAGACTGCCTCGGTAAAGGCGGACTGCCTCGGTAATGGTGGACTGCCTTGCTAATGGCTGATGACTTTCCCCCCACTGAACTAGACTGTACTGGGTCCATCTGCACTTGCTGCGAAACTCTCAATCCAGAGCATTTCAGATTGCTGGTCTTTGTTGGGGGCGGGACCCACTAAGCCATATCACCTGGCCCCCTGTTTCAGCCCTATTTTTTTTTTTCAGTTGAATGGGTGGTTCTCTATCCCAGGTGTTCCAAGTACCTGTTGAAATGGCTGCCTGGATTTGTTTCTGTATGGAGATCCACAGCGCCAGCTGAAATGTTCATGCTGGAAACTCATGGCACTTTTCAGTTTGGGAATCTCCTGGTCTGTGGACAGTAAAAACTGATTTGGAAATGTGGTGATCACTCACCCTCTGCATTATTCTTGCTGGGAACTGCACTCCAAAGCTGTTCCTATTTGGCCATCTTGGATCTCCCTTCACTGGCTTTCAGTTCACTTCTCACTATTTAGATTCTGGAGAGAATCTTGACCCAGGAAATGGAAGATTCAGTTTTGGGTCCTGCTGTACTACTCACAGGGTGCTCATACATCCTCTCGAATTACTAGTTTCTGGGGCTCATTTTTCTCCTATGAAATTGAAATTAGGATACTGGCCTTGAGTAATTTAGACAGTTTTAGTGAGGAGCAATGGAAATAATATATGAAAAGTACTTTGTTACCCACAAAGTCCTGTGCAATTGTAAGATATTATGTTTAATATCAGAACTCAAGAAAATTTCTATATTAATCAAAATAATCTGCAAATGGTTCTAAGTACCTGTCTATACTTGGCACTATGTATTCCAAGATAAATACATATGGCTCTTAGGTTTAAACTGTTAGACTGTTTGGTCCACATGGAATAATGTAGGGTGGGAATGGATTCCCCACCTTCACCTTCAACTTCATATGCTTTCCCTATTGCCACTTTCTAGATCCCTGTTTATTATCACATCAAAAAATAACAAAAATAGGCTGGGCACAGTGACTCATGCCTGTAATCCCAGCAGTTTGGGAGGTCGAGGCAGGTGGATCACTAGGTTAGGACATTTAGACCATCCTGGCCCATATGGCGAAACCCAGTCTCTACTAAAATACAAAAATAAAACAAACAAACAAACAAAAAAATCCCCCAAAAAACTAGCTGGGTGTGGTGGCATGTGCCTTTAGTTCCAGCTACTCAAAAAGCTGAGGCAGGGAATTACTTGAATCTGAGAGGTGGAGGTTGCAGTGAACCGAGATTGTGCTACTGCTCTCCAACCTGGTGACAGAGCAAGACTCCATCTCAATAATAATACTAATAACAAAGATGTGTAGTAGTAACACCTGAAAATGACTGCAACTCTTTAGATAAAGTGAGGTAAACTTGTGCTTCTAATTAAGGTTAGTTGTAGAGCAAATTAGAATGCATATTTTGTAAAGCAAGCTAAAGGTTTCATTAAAAATTATAGAGCAGTAATGATACAATTATAGTGGTAAAGCTAATGCCAAAAAATAGTGCTCTGTGATGGTGGCATCTCAAGCCTTAGATTTTGTCCTCAATAATTCCTTGGCTGAGTCAAACTATACATTTCTTTTTCTCCAAACATTTTACTGTGACTAGCAGTTGTTTGAGCTTTGCTTTTGAACATTTTCTCATGAGGAGGTGGAGGGAAATTATTCAGGGAGGGTAAGAGATTCACTTATGTCTTTTAAAACTACACCTTCTTCAGGGTAGACTCTGTGCTCCAGGGGAAACTCTGACACTCCACTTTACCAGCTGCTTTGCAGGTAGCCAGTGTTCCTGGTGAAGCCTATTATGCCTTCTGATGTGTCCTGTGGGAAGCATTTTGACAAATCTCTCTTTAGCTGTGTTATACATGTATGAGACATAAGAAATTTGTGAGTAGCTAGAGTGTAAGACATTGAATGACAGAGTGCTTACCTCCTCTTTCTTTAGCATATTCCCAGTACCCCTTATATACTACCTTTGCATGGATGAGATGCTCAGCAAAAGGAGTTATTAATATAAAAACATTTCCTTTCTTTTTTCCTTGTCACTCAATGGGTCCATGTTGGTTTCATACTAAAGTAGTTCAGAAGTCAATTGTGTAGCTTTACTATTGTCCTTTCTAAAGGGACTCAAACCTGCATACGAAAACAAATCTCAATATGTAAGCCTTTGTGTGGTTAACATTTCTGTCTACTGCCTCAGTGCTCTGGATTTAAGTGATACTTTTCATGGTGACTGGAATGAGATGTAGTGATTCATTGTTGTTGTTTAACAGGACTAAGACAGCATAAATACTGTGCTGATCCTATTTCTAGTTGCCTTCACCTGTCTGCCCATCATCTAACAAGTCTACATAAGAACATTTTAAATATGGGCATCTGTTTGTGTCCCTAGTTTATACAAGTAGAATACCAGTTAGACTGCAAACAACCTGCTAGTTTCTTTCCTAATAATGTCATACTTACTAAACAGTAGACCCACTCTCTATGCATGTCCCACCATTGCCACACTTCATTAAACTGCAGGGAGAAGTATGACACTGGCCAACACTGCGTCCAGCATTTGGGTGGCCCTCAGGATTTCCCAGGTCTCTGAAATGGCCATCCTTCTCAGTGCGAACTTGAAGAGTGAAAATGCAACCTTGAAGAAAGGCAAAAACACATCATGTTAACAAACAGAAGAATTAGATAAAACAAAAAGACGATTATTTTTCATTTTTAAAGTAAAAGTTTTTCAAAATACAGTAATACATGTAAATTTTAAAAGAAATATGAGAAGACAGAAATGCACAGAAAAATTTTTTTTAAAAAAAGTCATTCATGATATCACTTCAGAGAAGACAACTATTAACATTTCGGTGTGTGTGTGTGTGTGTGTGTGTGTGTGTGTGCAGTATTTGATTTTTTCTATGCTTAGTCATATTTTCTTTTAAACAAAAATGTAATCTGCGTTATGCTGTAGAAAATATAATATACCATAAAAGTTGATCATAAATACCATTAACTTTTCTCTTGTAGTAGTAACTATTTTAATATTATGGCTTAATATTTCCTTATACCAAAATATATTTAATAAGCCTATAATTGTTGTAAATGTTGCTAAAAGTTATGAAGCTGATAGGTGATGGTATCTGCATCTGAAGACAAGCTGATTTCAGAGTCAGTGCTGTTAACCTGTTTGTGCTGCAGAGAAAGATGGGCAAGCACCTGAATGGAGCTGTGCCTCTCCCACCTCCAGCACCATCTGCACTGCTAATACACAGGACTTTAACCAGGCACCAATCTGTGTTCTCTTTCCATTAACTCACTCTCAGAACTACATAGCAAAAGAAGTGCTGTTACTATCCCGTTTTGCAGATAAGGCACAGGAAGTTTGGGTGACTGGCCAGTCATGAAGCATATACGTGGCAGAGGTTGGGCATGTATCCTACAAGTCGGTTTCCAGAAGCCACACTCTTATTCTTGATGCTATACTAGCCTCTCTTACAGAGGAGTTATCCATTCCAAAGTACTTACATAAGGATTGTGTCTATGAATAAAAGAAAACAGGTTTTGATTACCCCCCTACAGTGTCTCTGCATCATTTAGTGGAAGACATACTTCTTTCACATTCATAGTTTTACCCATCCCTTTCCTTGAATATAATGTTTAAAAAAACTCATTGATTTGTTATGCCCTTACAATCCTTTTCATATAGTCTCCTGCTGAGAAAGACCCATTGAACTCTCTATTACAGTTAGCTCAATAATACGCGCTAAACGATTCTTTAAGACACCTTTTGAGAATCAGCAGTGATTACAAATTCAAAGAAAAAGTTTCTTTGAGAGCCTTGATAAAATAATTTTGTTCGAACCTGACCTTGTATTACACTGGATTAGCTGTGTTGTTTTCTTATGTTTCAAGTACATGGCCTCCTGCATTTCTGTTTAGGCAAAACTCAATCAAGCTTGGGAAAAGAATGCAATAAAGTAGGCAGATAACTCCAATGCCTGAGATGGTGCTTGATGACAGCCTCTGTCTCTCAGTGATCCTGATCTCTGGTCCTTTACTTCTCACAGAGAATAGCATGGACCTGGTTGAGTGGCTAAGGACACACAGTAAGAACAGACCTTTGACCAAATGCCCTGGGACCTGGATCTACCAAAGATTATTTTCACCAAATAAATTATTATGACACTTCAAAGCATGTCTTTATACAGTATGAATCAGCTTTATAAGGAAGAGCCAAGCCTGTATTCCTATTTGAACACAGGAAGACAGACTGTGGCAATAAGATTGCTCACCCAAGCACAATGTTCCCCTTATCCTCTTGGCTTGTTGTGGCCTCTGTGGGGTACCCCTTGGTGGTAAGGATGGGTTGACGGCAGTCTGTCTCTTGTCTTTTAAATTCCAAAGTTAGATGAAGTTTTAATTTTTACTGTGACTCTTTAAGGTCTACCCTGCTCAGCCTGTATTAAAAAGTACCCTGTATAAAAAATGAACCGTACTCCTGGTTCCTTAAAATCATGCTATTTCCCTTTTCCTATTGAACTTATCGCATTATACAACTATGTAATTAACTAATTACATTTAGTGTTCCTTTCTCCAACTAGAATGAGTGCAGAAATCTGATTTGTTCATTAAAGGATTCTAAACATCTAGTACATATGCAGTAAGTGGTCAATAAATAGTTAATGAGGCTGGATGTGGTGGCTCATGCCTGTAATTTCAGCATTTTGGGAGTCCGAAGTGTGTGGATCACCTGAGGTCGGGAGTTTGAGACCAGCCTGACCTATATGAAGAAACCCCATCTCTACCAAAAATACAAAATCAGCCAGGTGTGGTAGAGCACATCTATAATCCTAGCTACTCGGAAGACTGAGGCAGGAGAATCGCTTGAACCCGGGAGGCGGAGGTTGCGGTAAGCCGAGATCGCGCCATTTGCACTCCAGCCTGGGCAAGAAGAGCAAACCTCCGTCTCAAAAAAAAAAAAAAAAAAAAAAGGTAAATAAATGTTTCTGATTAAAATTAAACTTTGTTCAAGTCTGAAAGCAATCCTTATAGCTGGTTTGGGAAATAGAAGTATACTCTTTAAAATCTTTTTATCCCTCAACATTTGAAATAAGTACTTATAGCATAAAAGAAGTCCATGCCTTACCTTGAAAACTGTTTTTAAAATCTGCTCCATTTGGTAAGAGATCTGGAGTGTATTCACTGTAGCCACCTACATAAAACTGACTGAAGACATTGAGACCAACCAGTCTTCCTGGGGCGATAATGGATTTATTTTTATGATCATCTACCTTCAAAAGGAGAAAAAAAATCAAAACCTATTAAAAAAGAAATTAAATCCCCAGGGTGAACTGTTAAGATACTCTTTTGTTATTTCCCATTAACTTGGCATGAAAAATTTACAAAGACCTGAATTTTGAAAAAATAAAAAATATGATACCACTCAATTCTCTACTTCTCTGCTGGTGTCTGTTACTAGGGATATATTAATATAGCAGTCACGGTTTTGCGTTTCAATAAAAATCAAAGTTCTTCAAAGATTACGTGCTGGCATCCTGCTGATTCCCCTCCATTTAGCCTTCCCCCTCTCTTATCCATTTTCCTTAGAACCACCAGAGTCATTTATCAAAAATTAGAAGTCAACATGGTACCCACCTTCCTGTTTTAAGTAGCTCTTCATAGTTCTTTGGATAAGAATATAAACTCCTTAGCACATCTAAGTCCTTTGATAATATAGACCTTACCTGTATCTTACCACTCTTTGCTCCCCCATTCCCCTCACCTGAAAACCATGCTGAACTACTTGCATTCCTTAAGCTAATACTGGCCACTGTTCTCTTTCCTAACTCCTATTTGAAGTTATGCTCAAGCATTGCCTTCTCTGAGAAGCACTTACTGAATTCTCTCGCTCACCCTTTTCTATATTAGTCATCCCTCTTATTTGTTCTCATACTACTTAATTGCAATCAACTCTCTATTCTCCTAGTTGGTACAATAGTTTGTGAACTTTGTGAATGTAAGCATCATGGGCTATTCACCACTGAACCTTAGCAGGGATCTGACAATATGCTAGTATTCAGTTTGTGGAATAGATGAAGGAATGACTCTTTACCTTTAGCCAGCCCTCTTGGAAGAACTTCCCCAGATGAACAGTGTGGACTCCAAGGCTCAGATTGAGGGGCTCGCTCCTGAGGCTTGCTATGCCAGACCCCAGATTATAACTATAAACCACGCTGCCATTGAGCAGGCCCACAGCCAGGAAGTCATCGCCATTCAACCCTGGAATAAGAAGGCATATGAGGAGTGCTCACTGAGAGGAGTTCAGGAGTTCTGTCAGCTTTGGTTTACTAACTGGTTCTGAATTACAGCTCAGTATGCTAAGTTATAATACACATTTAGTCTTTTGTCAACATTTAGGTGTATGTGCATCTGGCTATTGCTATTCCCAGCCCCAGAAACAGAGCACCAAGAGTTTATGTCTTTGAAGACATGAAGGTTCTGGTCAGTCTGGGGAATGATCAATGATCAACTAAAAAGCTGACTGGGGTTAAAATCTCCTTTTTTTGGAGTGAAATTCAGGGTGCACTTTACAATAAAGAGAACTTCACAATGGAATAGAACTGCTCAGGTAGCTAATGAAATTTGAAAGGCTGAGATGACCTAGCGTCCGCTTTGAAGTTCTTTTTATGATTTCAGAATAGCATAAAGACCAATTTATTCCTATGATTGTTCAGAATTTCTTATCATTATTTTGTTACAAAAGCTCTTAACCATGCCCCATGGCCATTTAAAGGTGGGTTGTTTCTGTGTTCCCTTTCCTCTCTCTCTCCTTTCATTAGTTCAGAGCCATCCATACAATACAATACAGTGAGTTCCAGGACCCAGAGCACTCAGGATACAGTTCTTATAGACCCACAGGACAAGGGAAGTGGTTGAGAAAGACCCAGAATTAATCACTAGGGGAAGGTGTTAGCAGTTATCCTTGGTGGGATTAAGAAGTTCCAGGATGATCAGTCGGTATACAGCAAGAGATCTGTTCACAGGAAACAGGGACCCAAATGTGTCACCCAGCTTCTGAAAGGTGTGTTAGTGAGTGGGGCAAAAGAAGAATTCAATACTGAGGCTAGCAGTAAGGAAACTGAGGCAAAGACTTCTGCTGAGAGGAAGAACATAAGAACCCCCTAGAAGTAAGAGGTTTAAGCATAGGGGATAAGGCTGAATTGAGTCCTTGACATAGAAAAAATTTACTAGGAGTATGCACAGCCTCCTGATTCTGCATTTATAGGAATGATGTTTGTCTGTTGATGGGGCTTCTATTGCTGCCTTAATCTGGGTAAAGGAGAGAAAGATCTGTAGGGATGCAGGTTTCCAGATAGGGTGGAGAGAGGTGGGTTTCCTGAAACACTGGAAAGTGAAAGACAGAAATATTATTTAGAGATACTTGAACACTGCCTCTGTTTTTCTAAAGGGTTTGCCATGGACCCTGAGCTGGGTTACTTTTGAAAGCTCTCTAGGTGAGTCTTATATGCAGCCATGGGTAAGAGCAACTGTATTAAGTGACCTACCATTGACCAAGTACATTGAGAACTTATGGCAAGTCTCTTTTTTTCTTTCTCTCATTCTGGTGATTTCTTACCACCTGCAATGCTGCATCAGGTTAGCTGGGTTGTATATTTTAAATGGAAAGTTACATGTTTCAGGAGAAAATGTAGATTCAGGAAGGTAGTTAGAGAGGCAGAGAGGAGAAAAACTCTTACTAGAGATTGGAGATAGTCTTTCAGGCAGCTGTTGGAATATAGAAGAAAGTGGGAGGGGTGGAGGAGGAAACTTATGAGATGTTTCTGTGGGTTGTGAATAGGAATTTTGCTGAGAGATTCTGGGTGGGGGGGGATCTGAATTGTCTTTCAAATTGTCCAGGTTGTTGGGATGGAGTCAGTATTCTGCCAGCTGAACTATAAGGCACTGCAAGGGCATATTCATTTCAGCCATATCCTTCTTTCCTTTCTGTCTTGTGCTCTCCTTCCTCCAGTTATTGAAAGCCCATTTCATGCCAGGAGCATCATTATCCTTAGGCCCTTGACAGCCTGGTCAGGAGGAGACAGGAGGTTTGTTTCAAGTTCCATGAGGAGCGGGGTAGAAACAAGTGAGAGCAGCCATTAAGCCAGGGTAAAGATGGGGGTTAGGAAAGCAAAAGGCTGATTTTTTGAGTTGGTTTCTGAGGTCACCCAGAAAATGACAAGCAAGAGCTTGTTAGATGAAAAAAGAGGAGACAGTGAAGAGTGGTTTTTTTTTTAAGTGCTTATTCAGCATTTTCATATATATGGCAATGTGGTTTGCTGCCTGCATCCTCATCACCTATATTTGGCATTTCTCCCCATGTTATCACTTCCCAACTCCCTACCCCACATTGTCCCTCCCCTAGTCCTCCCACAAAGACCTCAGTGTGTGACGCTTCCCTCCCTGTGTCCATGTGTTCTCATCGTTCAACACCCACCTATGAGTGAGAACGTGCAGTGTTTGATTTTCTGTTCCTGTGTCAGTTTACTGAGAATGATGGTTTCCAGTTTCATCCATGACCTTACAAAGGACATGAACTCATTGTTTTTTATGGCTGTATAGTATCCATGGTGTATATGTGCCACATTTACACCGTGTCCAGTCTATCGTCAATGGGCATTTGGGGTGGTTCCAAGTCTTTGCTATTGTAAACAGTGCTGCAATGAACATTCGTGTGCATGTGTCCTTATAACAGAACAATTTATAATCCTTTGGATATATACCCAGTCTATTTCTAGGTCCTTGAGGAATTGCCACAGTGTCTTCCACAATGGTTGAACTAATTTACACTCTTACCAACAGTGTAAAAGTGTTCCTATTTCTCCACATCCTCTCCAGTATCTATTTTCTCCAGATTTTTAAATAATCACCATTCTACCTGGCATGAGATGGTATCTCAATGTAGTTTTGATTTGCATTTCTCTAATGACCAGTGATTATGAGTATTTTTTTCATATGTTTGTTGGCCTCGTATATGTCTTCTTTAGAAAAGCATCTGTTCATATCCTTTGCCCACTTTTGAATGGATTTGTTTCTTTTTTTCTTGTAAATCTGCTTTAGTTCTTTGTAGATTCTGGATATTTGCCCTTTGTCAGATGGGTAGATTGCAAAAATTTTTTCCCATTCTGTTAGTTGCTGGTTCACTCTAATGATTGTTTCTTTTGCTGTACAGAAGCTCTGGAGTTTAATTAGATCCCATTTGTCTATTTTGGTTTTTGTTGCCAATGTTTTTGGTGTTTTAATCATGAAGTCCTTGCCTATGCCTATGTCCTGAATGGTTTTGCCTAGGTTTTCTTCTAGGGTTTTTATGGTGTTTGGTCTTATGTTTGTCTTTAATCCATTTGGAGTTAATTTTAGTGTAAGGTGTGAAGGAAGGGATCTAGTTCCAGCTTTCTGCACATGGCTAGCCAGTTTTCCCAACACCATTTATTAAACAGGGAATCATTTCCCCTTTACTTGTTTTTGTCAAGTTTGTCAAAGATCAGATGGTTGTAGGTGTGTGGCATTACCTCCAAGGCCTCTGTTCTGTTCCACTGACCTATAATCTCTGTTTTGGTACCAGAACCAAGCTGTTTTGATTACTGTAGCCTTGTAGCATAGTTTGAAGTCAGGTACTGTGATGCCTGTTTTGTTCTTTTTGCTTAAAACTGACATGGCTATGCCGGCTCTCTTTTGGTTCCACGTGAAGTTTAAGGTGTTTTTTTCCAGTTCGGTGAAGAAGGTCATTGGTAGCTTGATGGGGATAGTGTTGAATCTATAAATTAGGCAATGTGGCTATTTTCATGATATTGATTCTTCCAAACTGTGAGCATGGAATGTTTCTCCATCTGTTTGTGTCCTCTCTTAATTTTGTTGAGCAGTGGTTTGTAGTTCTCCTTGAAGTGGTCCTTTACATCCTTTGTGAGTTGTATTCCTAGGTATTTTATTCTCTTTGTAACAATTGCAAATGGTAGTTCATTCTTGATTTGGCTCTCTTTAAGTCTGTTATTGGTGTATAGAAATGCCTGTGATTTTTGCACATTGATTTTGTATCCTGAGACTTTGCTGAAGTTGCTTATCAGTTTAAGGAGATTTTGTGCTGAGATGATGGGGTCTTCTAAATATACAATCATGTTGTCTGCAAATAGAGAAAATTTGACTTCCTCCTTTCCTAACTGAATACACTTTATTTCTTTTTCTTGCCTGATTGCTCTGGCTAGAACTTCCAATTCTATATTGAATAGGAGTAATGAGAGAGGGCATCTTTGTCTAGTGGCAGACTTCAGAAGGAATGTTTCCAGTTTTTGCTCATTCAGTTTGATATTGGCTATGGGTTTGTCATAAATAGCTTTTATTATTTTGAGATGCGTTCTGTCAATACCTAGTTTATTTAGAGTTTTTAGCGTAAAGCGCTGTTGAATTTTGTCAAAGGCTTTCTCTGCATCAGTTGAGATAATCATGTGGTTTTTGTCTTTGGTTCTGTTTATGTGGTGAATTACGTTTATAGACTTGTGTGTGTTGAACCAGCCTTGCATCCCTGGGATGAAGCCTACTTGATCGCCATGGATAAGCTTTTTGATGTACTATTGCAATCGGTTTGCCAGTATTTTATTTAAGATTTTTGCTTCTATGTTCATCATGGATATTGGCCTGAAGTTTTCCTTTTTTGTTGAGTGTCTGCTGGATTTTCATATCAGGATGATGTTGGTCTCATAAAATGATTTGGGAAGGATTCCCTCTTTTTGGATTTTTTTGAATAGTTTCAGAAGGAGTGGTACCAGCTTTTCTTTGTATGTCTGTTGGAATTCGGCTGTGAACCCATCTGGACCTGGGCTTTTTTTGGTTGGTATGCTATTAATTGCTGCCTCAACTTCTGCCCTATTCAACCTATTGAATAGACCAATAGGTCTATTCAGGGTTTTGACTTCTCCCTGGTTTAGGCTTGGGAGAGTGTAAGTGTCCAGGAATTTATCCATTTCTTCCAGGTTTACTTGTTTATGTGTATAGAGTTGTTTGTAGTAATCTCTGTTGGTAGTCTATATTTATGTGGAATCAGTGGTTATATCTCCTTTATCGTTTTTTATTGCATCTGTTTGATTCTTCTCTCTTTTCTTTTTTATTAATCTGGCTAGTGATCTGTCTATTTTGTTGATCTCTTCAGAAAACCAGCTCCTGGGTTTATTGATTTTCGAAGGGTTTTTTGTGTCTCTGTCTCCTTCAGTTCTGCTCTGATCTTAGTTATTTCTTGTCTTCTGCTGGGTTTTGAGTGTTTTTGATCTTGCTCCTCTAGCTCTTTTAATTTTTATGATAGGGTGTCAATTTTTGATCTTTCCTTGCCTCTCACGTTGGCATTTATTGCTGTAAATTTTCCTCTAGACACTGCTTTAAATGTGTCCCAGAGATTCTGGTACATTGTGTCTTTGTTCTCATTGGTTTCAAAGAACATCTTTATTTCTGCCTTCATTTCATTGTTTATCCAGTCAACATTCAAGAGCCAGTTGTTCAGTTTCTATGAAGTTGTGTGGTTCTGAGTTAGTTTCAGAATTCTGAGTTCTAACTTGATTGCACTGTGGTCTGAGAGACTGTTGGTTATGATTTCCATTCTTTTGCATTTGCTGAGGAGTGATTTACTTCCAATTATGTGGTCAGTTTTAGAGTAGATGTAATGTGGTGCTGAGAAGAATGTATATTCTGTGGATTTGGGGTGGAGAGTTCTGTAAATGTCTATTAGGTTTGCTTGGTCGAGGTCTGAGTTCAAGTCCTGGATATCCTTTTTAATTTTCTGTCTTGTTGATCTGTCTAATATTGACAGAGGAGTGTTAAAGTCTCCCACTATTATTGTGTGGGAATCTAAGTCTATTTGTAGGTCATTAAGAACTTGCTTTAAGTATCTGGGTGCTCCTGTATTGGGTGTGTATATATTTAGGATCGTTAGCTCTTCTTGTTGCATTGATCCTTTTACCATTATGTAATGCACTTCTTTGTCTCTTTTGATCTTTTTTGGTTTAAAGTCTATTTTATCAGAGACTAGGGTTGCAACTCCTGCTCTTTTTTTGCTCTCCATTTGCTTTGTAGATCTTCCTCTATCCCTTTATTTTGAGCCTTTGTGTATCCTTGCATGTGAGATGGGTTTCCTGGATGGATACAGCACACTGATGGGTTTTGACTTTTTAATCCAGTTTTCCAGTCTGTGTCTTTTGATTGGAGCATTTAGCCTATTTACATTTAAGGTTGATATTTTTATGTGTGAATTTGATCCTGCCATTTTGATGCTAGCTGATTGCTTTGCCCACTAGTTGTTGCAGTTTCTTCATTGTCTCGATGCTCTTTACCATTTGGTACGTTTTTGGAGTGGCTGGTACTGGTTGTTCCTTTCTATGTTAGTGCTTCTTTCAGAAGCTCTTGTAAAGCATGCCTGGTGGTGATGAAATCTCTGAGTAATTGCTTCTTCATAAAGGATTTAATTTCTTTTTTGCTTGAGAAGCTTCGTTTGGCTAGATATGAAATTCTAGGTTGAAAGTTCTTTTCTTTAAGGATGTTGAATGTTGGCCCCCATTCTCTTCTGGCTTGCAGGGTTTCTGCTGAGAGATCCGGTGTGAGTCTGATGGCTTCACATCAGACTTTGTGAGTAACCTGATCTTTCTCTCTGGCAGCCATTAGCATTTTTTTCTTCATTTCAACCATGGTGAATCTGATGATTATGTGCCTTAGGTTTGCTCTTCTTAAGGAGTATCTTTGTGGTGTTCTCTATTTCCTGGACTTGAATATTGGCCTACCTTGCTAGGTTGGGGAAATTCTGGATAGTATCCTGAAGAATGTTTCACAGCTTGGATTCATTGTCTCCATTACATTCAGGTATACCTATCAAACATAGATTAGGTCTTTTCACATAATTCCATATTTCTTGTAGTTCATTTCTTTTTACTGTTTTTTTTTTTTTCTCTAATCTTACCTTCTCATTTTATTTCATTGAGCTGATTTTCCAACTCTGATATCCTTTCTTCTCCTTGGTTGATTTGGCTATTGAAACTTGTGTAGGCTTCGCGAAGTTCTCGTGTTATGTTTTTCAGCTCCATCAATTCATTTATATTCCTCTCTAAGCTGTTTATTCTTGTTAGCATTTCGTCAAACCTTTTTTCAAGGTTCTTAGTTTCCTTGCATTGGGTTAGAACATGATCTTTTAGCTCAGAGGAGTTTGTTATTACCTGCCTTCTGAAGGCTGTTTCTGTCAGTTCATCAGACTCATTCTCCATGTAGCCTTATTCCCTTGCTCATGAGGAGTTGTGATCCCTTTGTGAAGGAGAGGCATTCTGGTTTTGGGTATTTTCATCCATTTTGAACTGGTTTTTCCCATCTTTGTGGATTTATTTACCTGTGGTCTTTGTGGTTGTTGACTTTCAGATGGGGTGTCTGAGTGGACGTCCTTTTTGTTGCTGATGAAGTTATTTCTTTCTATTTGTTAGTTTTCCTTCTAACAGTCAGGCTCCTCTGCTGTATGACTGCTGGAGGTCCACCCCAACACTGCTTGCCTGGGGATCACCTGCAGTGACTGAAGAACAGTAAGGGTTGCTGCCAGTTTCTTCTGTTATCTTTGTCCCAGAAGGATACCCACCAGATGTCAGCCTGAGCTCTCCTTTATGAGATGTCTCTTTGGTTATATAGGGGTTGGGGAGCTGCTTGAGGAGACAGTCTGTCCCTTAAAGGAGCTCAAGTGCTGACCTGTGAGCTCCGTTATTCTGTTCAGAGCTGCTGGGCAGGTATGTTGAAGTCTGCTGCAGCAGAACTCATAACTGCCTTTTTTCCCCAGGTGCCCTGTCCTGGGAATGTCAGGCTTTTTTATTTATAAGTTCCTGAAGTGCAGCTGGCTTTTTTTCAGAGATGCCCTGCCCAGCAAGAAGGTAGTGTAGTCACAGTCTGCCAGCAGAGGTTTTGCTGAGCTGCCGTGGGCTCTGCCCAGCTGCTGTGTGAACATCCTTGCAGTTTTGTTTATAGGGGTATAGTTAGAACTGCCTCAGTAATGGCAGTCTGCTTCAGTTATCTCAGTAATGGCAGACTGCCTCATTAATGGTGGACTGCCTCAGTACTGGCAGACTGCCTTGGTAATGGTGGATGCCCTTCCCTCCCACCCCCACAGAGCTAGACTCTTTTGGTTCCAGCTGTGCTTGCTATGAAACTCTCAGTCCAGAGCATTTCAGATTTCTGGTCTTCGTGGGGGTGGGACCAGACGAGCTAGACCACCTGGCTTCCTGTTTCAGTCCCCTTTTACTCAGTTGGATGGGTGGCTCTGTCTCCTAGATGTTCTAGTTGCCAGTTGAAATGGTGCCTGGATTTGTGTGAGTTTTCTTGCAGAGACCAGCTGCACAGCCTGAAATAGCCACACTGGACACTTGTGGCACTTTTCCACCCGGGATTCTCCTGGTCTGTGGGCAATAAAAATTGATTTGAAAATGCAGTGATCACTCACCCTGTGTGTTTTCATTCAGAACTGCAATCCAGAGCTTTTCCTATTTGGCCATCTTGGATACTCCCCCAAGAGTGCTGTTTAAATCAGAAGGGAGTATTTTGCAGCAACCCAGAAGGGGCAGAGAAGAACAGGGTATGCTTAAGAACTGAGGGAATGTGGGCTTGACTGGCATTTAGTGCCTGTGGCAGGAAAGAAAACTGAAAAGATGGAAAGGGCTATATCTTTAAGGGCTTAATATGCTACAGTGAAGGATTTTAGCGTTTGACCAGAGACTTTTAGAAACCGTGACAGGATTTTGAATAAGAGAAGTGCATTTGATGTGAATATTAGAAGAATCTCCTAGTAATGTTGAGGATAGAATATAGAGGTAGATAAGGAGGCTCATTAGAAAGTCATTCAAGTGATTCAGAAGAGGAAACAACACCTAAATACATTAAATACCTGAATAAAGTAAGGTAGTGACAGAGGGGACAGAAAAAAGGGGAGGAAATTTGCTTGGGACTTGGAAGGAAAGTTTAAAAGGACAGATCAATTTGGGTGAAGAGTTGAGGAAGAGAGAGAAGTTGAGGATTTTTCTGCAGAATCTGGCCTAAAGAACCAGGTGCAGTAGGAGGCTCAGCCATGGCGTTAGGAGCCTAGGAAAGGAACAGTCTGGTAAAAAAGGCTGACTTCAGTTTATAGGTGCCCTTACCTACAGACCTGTACTAGGGCAAAGGACTGGGGATGCACCCAGAGGAGGGGACAAAGAGAGCCAGGGAACCAATCAGTCCATCAAGCAGATGACAGCATCCTACCCCCATGCCATGGGTCTTTCAGGTTGCTTTCCTTTCTTCTGCTAATCCTTCCACTCTAAACTTTCCCTGGGTGTCAACTCTGGTAGTGAATGATGGAGTAGGTAAGAGGAAGAAAAGCAGTTTGCTGTCGTGGCTAGTATTTAGAATGTGGCTTGGAATTGTTCTAGAGTGTTTCCAAACCTATAAGTCTTTTACAATCATTTAGGGAGTGTTTCAAAAATACACTTTCTAGAACCTGTCTTATGCCACTTATAGTATAAGACTCTTTGAAGCTAGATCCTAGACATACTTTTTTTTAACAGGATCCCCAATTGTTTTTTTTCTTAGTAAGGTCTTATTGGTATTAGTAACTGTAGGAGGGCCAAGGCATGAAACTTGGGCTTTTGCATGAGGCTTTAAGTTCCAAAGGGCCCTGTTGCTTGGTTTAATGTTCTGTGTCACTGTTTTGAAATTCTAAATACTTTTCACTTTGAATTGTGTTTTGAAAGTGAAGTCCATGAAATAGCAAACATGAGTGGTGACAGAGAAGACCCATAAAGGCAATATGCATGTTTGCTGTTTCACATGTAAGGCTTGTGATATCCCATGAGAACAAAGTTCCCACAGTACTGGGAGTTCAGTGATACTCAAAATGAGTACAAGGTAAATATGTTATATTTAACGACTAAATGGGGGAATTGACAACCCCAAGAGGCCATGCTCCATTTGAGCCAGAACTTGCTTCAAATGAAGAAAGAAGGGAGTAGTGGTCTAAGAAACATGAACCATCAAGGAATCCTTTTATTTTACCATTACTCCTGTTACTTTTCTGTATTAGCTAATTATTTGCCTGAATATGATGACAGGAAAGAAAAGAGAGAGAGAGGGAAGTCCACACTTCCTCTTCCTCTCAGTCCTACCTTACTCACCAGTAGCCAAAGGTTAAGAGCAGGTGTCCCCAAACTTTTTACACAGGGGGCCAGTTCACTGTCCCTCAGACCGTTGGAGGGCCACCACATACTGTGCTCCTCTCACTGACCACCAAAGAAAGAGGTGCCCCTTCCTGAAGTGTGGTGGGGGGCCGGATAAATGGCCTAAGGGGGCCGCGTGTGGCCCGCAGGCTGTAGTTTGGGGATGCCTGGTTAAGAGTGTTGAGAGAATGTGTGCATATCAAGAAGTAAAATAAAGACAGTTACTTAAATTTGTGTAGTGTCTCAGGAGTTCTGCTAAGAAGGAAGTACATATGCATGCATAAGGTTTGAAAGATCAATTGTGTAATTTTCGATGTGCATTAAATTTTCCATTTGCATTTTAAAGTGGCATTGTGCAATATAAAAATGAATGGTAAAATATGATATTTTAATTTTTCTTAGCTTAGAATGACATAAATAGCAAATAAAAGACACTATAGTGTCTAAGTTAAGCTTAGTCATTCTAAGCTTATTCTTAGTCACTCCATCACCATAATGCTGAGAGATCAGTGAAGAAAGAAAAATGCTTTATATTTTAGTATCTTTAATGGTATTTCTCCCTGCTTTTTGAACAAGGGAATTTGCTTTTTTATTCTGCAACCAGCCCCACAAATTAGGTAGCTGTCTTTCCTTGGTGTCCTCATAAAATAAAGCAGGAAAGAACAAAATGAAAGTGAGACTGGCCTGAACATTTGAGGCTGCGTAGAGCCTTTGTACATAGATGAGACACTGAAACCTGTCGGGGCAGGATGTGTGGGTGATGCTGATGCACACATGAATGTCTGCAAGTGACATGGCTGCTCGGCGGCGGAGTCTGAGTCTGGACAGCCTGTGCTCTTTTTTTTTTTTTGAGACCGAGTTTCACTCTTTTTACCCAGGCTGGAGTGCAACGGCGGTGTGATCTCGGCTCACCACAACCTCCGCCTCCTGGGTTCAGGCAATTCTTCTGCCTCAGCCTCCCCAGTAGCTGGGACTACAGGCGTGCCCCACCACGCCCAGCTAATTTTTATATTTTTAGTAGAGACGGGGTTTCATCATGTTGACCAGGATGGTCTCGATCTCTTGACCTCGTGATCCACCTGCCTCAGCCTCTCAAAGTGCTGGGATTATAAGCGTGAGTCACCGTCCCCGGCCGAGCCTGTGTTCTTAAACACTGTCCATGCAGCAGAGGAGAAGTGAGTCTGACTGGGGTTGTGCCCCTCCCTCCCACCTTCTGCACCTCCTTCCTAAATGCTTCTCTCTGGAAATAAGAAGGGATAGTAATATCTCTTCAGATTATTCTAAGGATGAAGTGAGATTTTATGTGTAAGTATTAGCCCAGTGCCAACGTAGCACATGGTAGGTACTCAATAAATGCACATTTCGTTCCTCTTCTCTGCAATGCTGGCCTGACCTTAACTTTGTGTACCTTATTTTATTCCCCCATTTTACTAATATAAAGTCTGAGAGGCAGCTATTCCTGGCTCCTAGTTAACCTCTGGGGTTGGAAACAGGAGTAGTACAATTTTTCTTTCTTTCTTTTTTTAAGCTATAGCCAAAATTGCTTCAGTGCGTTACTTTGATCCAACTAAAAAAATTTTGGAGGGTCAAACATGGAAATGAAATGAAATGACTCGAAGGCATGGTTTTTAAACATCAATTCACGTCTCATGTCACTTTCCTGAAAGTTCTTGTAATGGGAATTTCTTGGCTTAGCAGCACATAATAATATAAGCAATGGCATATTCAAACAACCACCTATGCTACAGAATTATTTCATTCTCAAATTCAGTTTTCTATTAAACATTATTCTTTGAGTAGCTTTGGGAAATATAGGAGCAATTCATATTTTTATATTTGTCAAGTCACAAAGTAACAGGTGGTAATCCACATTTATATCACCATACAGAAATGTTTAGCAATGGACATGGTGAGAGTTTGTTTTGATGAAAAAAATTGGAATCAAGCTCATTTGGTATGCAGAACACAAACCCACAGCGAATCTTAATGAAATCAGGCTTAGGAAGGTTTTTAGACAAGGCTGTTGGATATTACTTGAGAGCTGGTGTTAAGAAGGAAGGATTTAGAGAGATTATGTTGTGTAAGTAGTAAAAATAGGAGGGAGGAAACAACAGGAAGTGACCCTACGTGAATAGTAGTCAAGAAAAATGACATCTAGGAAGTGAATAAAAATCCTTTTAGAATGCACAGGAAAAAAACAAAAACAACTCTGACTAGAAAGAAAAGGCGTAACAACTCCATCACCACCATTAAGCAGTAAGTTTCAAAGTGGGTGTGTTGTGGCCAGCTACGCTTAGCATTATAACAGCAATTCATAAGTTTGGTAAGAGCAAATCTCAGGGGGGAACAAGATGAGTTGCTGTAGTCAGAAGACCATTTGGCCTCATAATGCACCAAGAATAGTGATTTATTTATGGAGGCAAGGACTTAGTCTAGGTGAAGAAATGGATGGTGACATTGTTAGGGAGGGGAATGATCCTTCACCTTCACGGAAACAAGGTGAAGGATGCTGCTATGAATATTCTGGAAGAAAAGAGCAAAGTGGTTGAGACAAGAGTGCCAGGACATTCTAAACTGTCTCAGATGGGTCTTCAAAGTGTGATGCAGGAGGTATGGGTGGTGGTGATAGTAATAGATCTTAAATATATACAATCTTGGGAGCAAATATGAAAAAACATTTTTGTCATGAGCATAAAGAGTTAGGCTTATGGTATTTTCTTTCCTACATTACTTAGATGTGCTTGCAAGATTTTTTCTGTAGGTGGTTTGATGTTAAACCTAAAGGTTTTGCTATTTATATTGGTAGTTCTCCAACCTGGCTGAAGCTTGTTAGCATAGCCTCTGATTTAATTCGCACATATGAACAAGAAAGGGAAATCTATTATATAGGAAGGAGGAAAAGAATCAAAGGTTTCAGAGAGTAAGCCCAGAAGAAATTGTGCAAGTCAGCTTGACCTGAAGGAAAAAGAGAGACATAACAAGGAGAGAAGATTGTCAGAACTGTGTGGCAACCCTGCATGGTAATCATTATGAAATTCTCATGAGAAAAAAACATGCCCATGAAATAACTGTAATTACAAGTGGTCTAATTAGTTCCACCTTGAAGGATGGCCTGGACAAGAGTAGCTAGTTGTTAGAGCCATTCCCTCAAAAGGAGGCATAAAACTCATTTATAAAAGATGTAATTTGGCCGGGCACAGTGGCTCATGCCTGTAATCCCAGCACTTTGGGAGGTTGAGGCAGCGGATTGTGAGGTCAGGAGATCGAGATCATCTTGGCTAACATGGTAAAACCCCGTCTCTACAAAAAATAGCTGGGCGTGGTGGCACATGCCTGTAGTCCCAGTCACTCGCGAGGCTGAGGCAGGAGAATCGCTTGAACCTGGGAGGCAGAGGTTGCGGTGAGCCAAGATCGTGCCACCGCATTCCAGCCTGGGCAACAAAGCCAGACTCCATCGCAAAAAAAAAAAAAAAAAAAAAAAAAAAAAAAAAAAAAAAAAAAAAAAAAAAAGATGTAATGCAAGTCTGTGTTTTGGAGAGACTTTTGAGGCACATCTGTCCTGCTGTTTCTCCTACTGATTCTGACTAATCATTGTGTGTTGTAAATTATGAAGCTGTATATGCTTGTGTTCTGAATGCTTGTGTTCTGACTTGGTGTGCTTAGGGGAGTCCAGAAATTAGAACTACTTGTCTGGAAGTGGCAGAAGCTCACTCTCAAGTCTCTTACCTAAGGTTTCAGAATGGTTTAGAGGCTGTTCCTCAGATTGTTCTAAACGGGCACATTGGGACTCTAAAATATTTATATAGACAGTGCTGTGAAATCCATGTGTATTTCAGCAGGTTCCAGTTAATGCAAAGGTTAATATTGTGACTTTTAACAACATAGAAACATAGTAATCTTCATTTAGCTGATCCAGTAGTCTTTTAATTCTAATAGATTAAATTTTCTAAAGTATTTCATTTAGAAGGAAAGATTTAATAGATGTAATTTGTTATTTCTTCAAGCTCTTATTCTAATGCGATAAAATACTGTCACTTATTAAATCTTATTTATTCCTCTAAATATGATAATGTCCTTTGCAGAGTTCAGCAAAGTCCCAAGTAGTACAAGGACATGAGCACTTAATCTTGAATGTTTTACTAATTTAAGTTCTGGCTGCTCACTTTCAGTTATCTCACTCTTTTGAAAACAGTGGTAAAGATAACACCTCATAGGATTGTCTCTAGGAATAACTTCAAGTGTTAAAAGATATTTCCAAATGGATTCAGAAATTCTAAGTGACAAGTGAATTTTTCTTCTCCCTTCTTCCTTTCCTGTCATGGCTGAGAGAGAAAATGTAAGGGGAGCCACAAAGAAGGGGCTGTGGCTGTCTGACTGAGTGAATATTACTTACAGAATGGCACATGATTACTTATGGGAGTTCCCATCTGGAGGAACCTTTCACAAAGAGACTTTTGCAGCCATATTTGATTATAGTTCTAGGGTGTGTATTGCTTTTTGATTTCTGAAAGGACACTATCTTTTGAATAAATATTCTTAAAACAATGATTCTGAGACAGAGACACCAAGATGAACCAAACAGCTTCAGTTGACTGTTCAACTGGGTATGGGAGAGTGTATTTAGTTTTTAGGAAAAAAGTAAAATTAGATATTAATGAAGAGTTATGTAAGTGTGAAAGGCCTTAGGAAAATTATAGAAGTTTGTGAAATTAGATTCAAAACTAAAGTGAAACAAAGGAAAAAATGTATCTAGGTTCATATGTGAGAAACAAGACCCAAACAAACAAAAGTCATTACTACCAGAACAATATGTGTTGAATGGTATAGGATTTTAGATATTTGAGCCATTTTTATCCCATACTCAGTGACAGTCTCTACTTTAGGGGATGCTAAACTAAAATTAAGATGACTAAATATTTTGGATTAACTCTTAAAGAGCATGCAGTCCCACCAGCTCCTCTGTAGAATCTGGTAGAATTCTGCTGTGAAAAAAAAAAAAAGAGCATACAGTCTCTATTTATCTTAGATCTGTATAGCTCCTGCTCATAGTGGCAAACTTCAGCTTCTTGTTCTGTCGATATGACTACTCAGTTATGGATATTCCAGGGTTCTGAGAACATTAGAACCACGTACAGCCATGACCATGATGTTTCATCATTAGTCATTGAGCACAATGGATACAATATAGTGTCTACCTCATGGGATTAAATGATTAAAATGTAGGCAGTGTAGACTGGCTCTTGTGGCCAAATTAATGTGGTGTTCTGACTCTCATTGTGCCAGTGAAGAGACAGTGTAGAAGGGTTGATAGTAACAACAAATCCAGTGCTGTGCTCAGAGCATATGAAAATGTGATAAAATACATTTCTTGGGGCTACATATGGCCCACATTTTTATATTTCTTGAGCAAAAGGAATTGAGATTAGAAAAAGTGGCAAGTCTGCATTTCTCTTGTCAGAGATGAGACTGTAAAAATGAGGGATGTAAGCTTACCAGTTTGTGGGTAAACTTAAATTTCCATAAGATGAAACCACATGGGTTTACTGCAAGTATAGAACAAACTTGAAAGTCTTGTAGTTGATTGATTTGTACTTGGCCCCTTCTCTTTTGTTCTCTGCATGTTCCCCTATGAAATCAGGGTTACTCACTCTGAACCATACTTAAATGTATATTTCCTCTTCAGAAATACATTTGAAAAAAGATGGGGAGGATTTGCAACTATCTATATATCTTTATAATTTCTTTGAATACTATTCACATGTGACCATTTTTATGTTTCTCAGTCAGTCAGGAAAGTGAGTAGCTTAACTTCTTTTTAAACTATTTTAAAAGACTCAAATAATTGAAAACAGACAATTTTGACATTGTAGCACATTTAATTCCATGGAAACTGAGATTTGATATTTTGAGGTTCTCAGGAAGAAAATTCTCACGATTTCTAGTCTTCCTGATGTGAGTGCAGAGGAAAAGAATGAGCATTTTTCTGTCATAAAAAATTGAATATGGGCATCCACTGTCAGCTTTGTTTATAAAATACCTTAGTGTTGTGCAATTGAATGATGTGTTGTATTAGGGAATTGGCCGCAGCCTGCTGTCTCATTCATCAGGCATTTTCCTTCTGCCGTTTCTTTACCAGGGCTGTCTGAAGAACAGGCTGAGCTGATTGCTTTTGTGACACTCTCCCCTTCAATTTTCTTTTTCTGTTCTATATGGTGACATTCATTTTATTTTATTCCACAGAAAAATCATCAAGCTATATCTATGTGCTCTTATTTCTGTTACAGTTAATAACTAAGAGCTTGAAGCAAACAAGAAATTATTTGGCAGAAAATATGAGGCAACCTTTCATAATTACCACAGCATGGAATGTCTACATGCTGGTGACTGACAGAAAGAAGCTATGCACATAAAATGCTTAGGTGCACAGATCAAATTTCCAGGAATTGAAATACATTTATTCTAACATTTTAAAATCACTGTATTATATAATTTTAATACAAGTTACAGTTGTGATTGTAACTTATATTTCAATGATGTAAACGGTGCTACCTGTTTCTCCTCCCCCTTCATTGAGATCCTAACTTCTTCACTACAGTCTGAATCAATCAATGCCTACACAGCATTATTAGCTGACTAGGATAGTCTCTGTCTACAGAGAGACTTCCAGTTAGTGAAATCATCGATAAACATGTAATTATTGATTTTTCACATACTATCCAGCATGGGAATGATGCAGTTTGGAATCCAAAAGAAATTGAAAGAATTTATGATTCATCTTGCTTTGATTTATGAAAAGGTCATATAATTCAAAGCAGTGATTGTACATGACAAAACAGTATTTAATTAGATACCAAATTATGGGATAAAACCCCAGGTGCTATGTAGGCTTTGTGTAGGTAGAATATAAGAGATCCAAATTTGTCAGAGAACATTACATGAATGAGTAGGTCCTGGGAGAGGTAATGAGGACTAGGGCAAGCATTTCAGGCGAGAGGAAGCTTGACAGTGGACTGAATGAGGGTGACGGATCTCGGGTAGCATGAACTGGTTGTTTATGCACCGCTGGAACTGAGCAGCTGGAACTGGGCAGAGGAGAATGCAACTGCAAATATCAGCTGGGCTGCTGTGGCACTAATTGTGGAGGATTGCTCAAAGTGAAAGGGAAAGGATGAGAAACACATTGAAAGATGTGTTCTGTTCTCTGACGGTTCTTGCTGCAAGAGATTTCTACTTTCTGACTTCCGTGTTTTCTATAACTTATGTACGTCTTTGCATTCAGTGATATTTATATTCCAGGTATGTATTAGACAGTGTGATAGACGTTGTGTGTGCCAGGCGTGGTTCCTGGTTTAGTGTTGCTGATTAACAAAGCATCAAGTACATGTTTTCCTTTTCTAAATTGATTGTTAAGTTATACTGTATTGGGGACCATGGATTTTTATATTTATTATTTAAACAATTGCGGAGTATTTGTATGTGATGGTTACTAGTGACGTAAAAGGAAAGTAGTGGTTCTGGTTTGCAAAGATATCCAGATCATTTAAAAAAGATATGAGACAGGCACATATCCAAAGACACAGACAGGCAAATTGGATAAAAAGCCAAAACCCATCAATATGCTGCATCCAGACCCATCTCACATGCAAGGATACACAAAGACTCAAAACAAAGAGATGGAGAAAGATTTACCAACCAAATGGAGAGCAAAAATCAATCAATAAACAAAAAGCAGGAGTTGCAATTTTTCCCTCTGATAAAATAGTCTTTAAAGCAACAAAGATCAAAAGACGCAAAGAAGGACATTACATAATGATAAAAGGATCAATGCAACAAGAAGAGCTAAAGATCCTAAATATATACGCACCCAATACACAAATACCCAGATATATAAGACTTATAAACAGACTTAGACTCCCACACAATAGTAGTGGGAGATTTCAACATTAACATTAGACAGATCAATGAGACAGAAAATTAACAACGATATCCAGGACTTGAACTCAGATCTGGAGCAAGTAAACTTAATTAACATTTATAGAACTCTCCACTTTAAATACACAAAATATACACTCTTATCAGTACCACATCATACCTTCTTACAGGTTTAAATGAAATATTGGTTGGCCGCTTGTTTGTTATTTTCTTCCCTCATTTTTTTTTCATGTCTCCACTATTAAGCACAATTATAGGCATACCCATTTTTAGACTGCATTCCAGCCCAGGCAATAAAGCAACACCCCTGTTCTCTCTCTCTCTCTTCCTCTTTCTCTTTCTTCCTCTTCTTTATTCTTTTTTTTAAAAAATTATTCTTTTTTTCTTTTTCTTTCTCTCTTTCTTTCTTTAAAAAAAAAGATATGAGAATTGTTACCAATGAACTGCAATGAGATTAATTGTTAAATTTTTCTGGAAGAGGCCGGGCGCGCAGTGGCTCATGCCTGTAATCCCAGCACTTTGGGAGTTCCAGGCAGGTGTATCACCTGAGGTCAGGAGTTTGTGAGCAGCCTGACCAACATTGTGAAACTTCACCTCTACTAAAAACACAGAAAAATTAGCTGGGTGTGGTGGTGGGTGCCTGTCGTCCCAGCTACTTGGGAGGCTGAGGCAGGAGAATCGCTTGAACCTGAGAGGTGAAAGTTGCAGTGAAATGAGATCGTGCCACTGCACTCCAGCCTGGGTGATAGAGCAAGACTCTGCCTCAAGAAAAAAAAAATTCTAGAAGAGTTAAAGACTAAAGAAGAATGATCTTTTGAGTTGAGGCTTAAGGGCAGTGTTTTGGAGGCATGCCTATGAAGCATGGGTGGCTCAGGAAGATGGAATAGCCTGCACAAAAGCACGGAAGCAGAGTGCATAGTCACATGACACAGGATGTACACATGTGCTAATATCGCCAAGTATGGGGTGGAATGAAGCAAAAGGAGATGATGCAAGTGGGTACAGGCTGAGAAAGCATCTTTGTGTACTATACAGAGGAGTTTAGGTGGTATGATGTGATGAAACATGTTGATTAGGCAAGAAATGTTTGGACTTTAAAACCATCTGCTGTAACAAAGAGGAGAATAGAGGAGAAGAAGGGCATGACCGAGCAGAGACTGGAAAGGAAGCTATTGCAGTAGTTTGTGACAGATAAGCCAGGAGCATTGAGGATAGAAAGAAGGAGAAAAAGCAAAACGTAACCTGGAGGTAAACTAGACAGATCTCAGTGTTTCATAGAACATGGTGGATGAAATGGAGGGAGACAGGGACCTCATCTGTCTTGTTAGTAACTGCTTTCCCAGCACCTAAAAGAAGGCGTCTTTTAGGTGCCCAATCCGTGTTTGTCCAAATGAATGAAAGGAAGAAATCAAGACGACTCATGGGTTTCTGGCTGAAGAAGAATGTTTGTACCAGTTACCAACAGAAGGGATACAGGAGGGGAAGTCATGTATTCGTCTGTGTACTACTGTGGGATATATAGGTGGGTTCTAGAAGAGTCCGTGTATAAGATGCACATTACACGAGAGTGGAGGGCAGGAAAGGAAGAGAAGGCAATGAAGGAAATGCCAAATACAACTGCAGAAGCATAGGAAGAGGACTGGGTTAGGTACAAATCATAAGTCAAAGGAACATTTTCTAGATGAAGTGTTTGACAGGGTATTTCCAAAGAGTTCAATGAGAATGAAGTTTTGCACAATGAGTGTTCAGCTTTGAGTGACTCCGAGAAGACTATCATCTGTGTTGTCCCCTTGCCTTTTATGTGGACATATCAGAAATGAGACGTTATCTTACTCAAGTTATTTTATAAACTCTGTGACTTGGTACGTCTCTTCACCTGAGGAAGATAAAAGCAGCATATGGTATGGTGATTTTTGCAGTAACAACCAATATGTAGGTCAGAGATCAGTATTACTAAGCAATAACATCTAAATGTGC